>NC_135881.1:106324286-106943572 GCF_964194155.1 Cetorhinus maximus
TTATGAAGCATGGACACTTTTTTTCAGCTTTTAAAACCTTTATTTCAGCTTGTTCGGGTCCCCGGCTCCCTGAGGCAGCTGTCTGCCTTCAGGGAACTCTCTTGCTGCGTTCACCCGCACCTGTGGAAACATCAGCACCTGCCCTCTTCCCAACCCCACCCTGGCAGCGCTGAGCTTTTCAGTGTGCTTTTCGCGCTGCCTGGCCATTAATTGGCCAGCCAGCATGAAATCACAGTCGCTGCCGGTTGCAGTTAGGTGCCCGTTTCCTGACCACTCCTGGGCCCGCCAATCGGGCGCGCCCGCCAAAGGCAAAATTCAGGCCCAAGAGACTAAAGATTACATATTTCCTGAACAATACTCATAATACTCGAGTCTCTGTTCACACCTAGAGCGCTGATCGGACACCAAGGGAAAAACGTAACGTCTGACATGTTGGCCTCCATCCAGCTGTAACAGTGAGAAACAATGGAAAGGTACGCCCTTCTTATATCTCCCTGTACATGTGTTCAAAACCTGTGGCAATCAGAGGTTGGTTACTCCCTGCATGGTTAACTTTGTGAGTGGTCAAAAGCAATGTCACTCCTCATGGACAGACATGGACCTATGAACTGTTTCAAAATACACTTTTTGATGGCTACAAGGCCCCCGAACCTTCCACATATTTGATAAACATCACACAGGTGCATCTTCACACTGTTTCAAGGCTTCTTACTCCCTTGAATACAATCATGAAATCAGAAGAAGTTTCAAGGTTTCCTTAATGTGGTCCTTCCTGTGAGTGTCTTGATAAGCATAGGTATATATTTTTATTCATTCATGGGATGTGGGCTTCGCTGGCTGGGCCAGCATTTATTGCCCATCCCTAATTACCTTTGAGAAGGTGGTGGGGAACTGCCTTCTTGAACCACAGCAGTCCATGTGTTGTTTGCAAGGGTGTTCTAGGAATTTGACTCAACCACAGTAAAGGAACAGTGATATATTTCCAAGTCAGGATGGTGTGTGACTTGGAGTGGAACTTGCAGATGGTGGTGTTCCCATATATCTACTGCCCTTGTCCTTCTGGTTGGTACAGGCTGTGGGTTTGGGAGTTGTTGTCAAAGGACCCTCGGTGAGTTGCTGCAGGGCATCTTGCAGATGGTACATACTGCTGCCACTGTGTGTTGGTGGTGGAGTGAGTGAATGTTTATTTTTGTGGATGGGGTGCCAATTAGGCAGGCTGCTTTGCCCCAGATGGTGTTGAGTTTCTTAAGTGTTGTGGGAGCTGCACTCATCCAGGCAAGTGGAGAGCATTCCATTACACCCCTGGCTTGTGCCTTGTAGATAGTGGGCAGACTTTGGGGAGTCAGGAGGTGAGTTACTTTCCACAGGATTCCTAGCCTCTGACCTGCTCTTTGGCCACAGTATTTATATAGCTATGCCAGTTCAGTTTCTGGTCAGTGGTAACCCACAGAATGTTGATAGTGGGGGATTCAGCAATGGTAATACCATTGAATGTCAAGGGAAGATGATTAGATTCTCTTTTGTTGGAGATGGTCATTGTTTGGCACTTGTGTGATGCGAATGTTACTTGCCACATATCAGCCCAAGCCTGGATATTATCCAGGTCTTGCTGCATTTGGACATGGACTGCTTCAGTGTCTGAGAAGTAGCGAATGACACTGAACATTGTGCAATCATCAGTGAACATCCCAACTTTTGACCTTATGATAGAAGGAAGAACATTGATAAAGCAGCTGTAGATGGTTTGGCCTAGAACACTACCCTCAGGAACTCCTTTGTACAACTGGAATGCTTTCTGACCCCTTATAGGTTTTTTGGTCATTTTATTGCCTATATTCTTTTTTCGGAATGCATTTCCATTTAAATGCTTGCCAGCACAGATGAATTGACCTTTACTATTTTTTCATTCACTTAACCCCTGTGTTCCGGTAAAGATCAAGCTAGCAAATTCAATAGTTGTCAATTTGACTTAATCCAATTGTATCTCATTTACATTCTCACAGCATAACAGGCATAACTGTGGGCATAAAATGCAACTGAAAATGTATCAGTTACATCATCATTCCAATTATTTCAGTCAATATTACAAACACAGAAATCATGGGCCAAAGTGCCTCCTTCTGTGCTGTAACCATTCAGCAATTCTGTGATTCTGTGAAGTCTTCTGTTGTTTCATCCCAATCTTCTAGCTGATCCTTTCCATATTTCTAAATAATCCAGCTACTTATCCAATTAGTAATGATGAGAAGCAAGAATAATATTTAATTTTAGATAACAATATTAGCCTGGGTTTTCTGTTTGGTTACATCCGATTGTGCAAAGGGTAGGGATACATCCATAACACCAGATCTCTGCCCATTTAATGTATCATGTGCATTTCCAGTGTAGTTAGCCAGGAAGGTTTTAAACACTTGTCATCAGTAAGCATGCACAGTGTTTCCTGACAGTTGTGTACTCGTCTACTCATCGAAAATGGCTCCCCTGAATTGTTAGGAGATGACGTGTACGTGAATGTTTATTTAAATATTTTCATTATATTCAATCCATCTTTCAATTGTTTGTTTTTGCTACCATGTGGTGGGCAAATCTGTTGGATTCCTGAGAGGCAGCAGCAATTTATGTTTCCATTCCAGTGATGCCATTGCTGCCAGGCACTGTGTCATCATTGCCACTAATTTGTCTGAGGTTAGAACTAATAGCACCAATGAGATTGGAGAAACCTTGCCTTATGTTCCTCTCTAGCCAATGACTGTACCAAGGCACCATGCGCAGAAAGCATGCATCCTCCTTTTACTAAACCAAAATAATGCGGACACTGGGAACCTGAAATAAATCCAAAAATGCTAGAAATACTCTGTGGGTCTGGCAGCATCTGAGGAGAGATAAAGAGTTAAACTTTCTGTTGTGTTTTTATATCACATAAAGGTACAAATCAATCATGAGGGATTATGTAAACACATTGTGAGTTCATTTATTTAGACTAGACATATAAGAATATATACATATGGATAGACAGCTTGAAGACGTCAGGAGCAGGGCTTTGTATGCTGTGTCCTCTGTACACAGGCTAAGTGAAACTGAGACTGGATCACAAGGCACACTTCCCTTCTAGTGATGGCATGCTGCTATCCTTTAAAGGTAAGTACAACAGTTTCAGGCCGAGGACCTTTCTTCAGAACTATCTTAAAGTATGTCCCATGAGGGCCAATCAGCTGAGGAATGGCATAAGCTGGTCATCTGAACAGCAAATTCGTGCTCATCTTCTGCTATTTCCACTCCTTCTGTTCCCTTGCCTCTTGGGCCTCAGATCTCGCTTTTAACTCCTGCGTGAGATTCAGCAAAGCAGGCAGCTTGTCCATCTGGGAACAGCAGTAAGCAGATTCATCTGATTTTAATGGCTAGGCGTCATTAGCATGCTGCTTGTTGACTGGCAACCAAAAGAGCCAAGGGGTCAGGAAGCAGCTGGCCGCTTGTTAAAATTGGGCAGCAGGAGGCTGTCACTGAGGGCCTGGGGTAGGGCATCAGCACAAGGTAAGTGCTCCAAGAGGGGAATTCTGGTCAGTAGAAGGGCTGTGTAGGGGACAGTCCAACGTTTCCAAGTTAATCTGCAGTTAAAATGGTCTGTACGTCCCGATGATTCCATCAGAATGTGACTTTGTTATTGAAATTAGGACACCCCTCCACAATCGCCTCCTCTCCTCTTGTGTTTTTTTGCAGGTTATATCAGGCACCTCAAAGCAGGCACACTGCTTCTGAAATGTTATAATTGTAAGATAATTAGTACAACATCGATACTCCACATTTGCATATAAAAGACATTGAGCTACACTATCTCATCAAAATAGTTGCTATTGCTACAGATTTTTATATCAGCATGAATTCTTAGCAGACTAAGCCATACAGCTACCCTAACCCCACAGATGGTGCAGATAATTTTTCAAAAGTATACTCTCCAGGGCTGGAAAAATTTAGAATGCTCTAAAGATACATCATGCCCCCTATATATGTTTGCAGAAATCTCTAGTGAACCAGAACAGGGTCTGCAAACATCCTCAAAAAGGAACACTGGTGGGGAAATTTAACTTTCATCTGAATGGGTATGAAGTAGGCAGAGTGGCCTCACTACTTGCTTAAAACTGGTATCAGGAGCTGTGAGCCCTTTCCAAGTTCGAGCCTCATTGGAATGCCATCAGCTACGTGTGAGAGCAAAATGGGCTCCCTGTTGTAGCTTGATGATTAGCAGAAGGTGGGGAATCGGCAGGCAACGACTGGTCCTGGGTGGTGGAAAAAAACAATCCTGGAGGGTGTGGAACACAACCCGGTGGTGGGTTGCTTTAGTTTTACCCCTCCAGGCTCCACAAAAGTTATCCTAAAAATGAAATATGGAACTTTTCTTGAGCAGGTATCAATGTTCTTATTAAGGAATGCTGGTTAAGCTGCTCAAAAGGGAAGAGCATCTGTTAAAACGATTACAAATAGGAATCCTAAAATTAACACACAATCCCAAATTGCATATTCAAGTGGTTTTATGCCCTAAGGAGCCAAGCTTCTTCTCACTCCTTTACAGGTCCACCTGGAAAATCCATCAGGTGGGCCTTGGTCATTCATGGGACAGCTGAGGTGCCACCTCCCACCCCATCCCTGATCTATTTTCAGGTGAGGGATAGTGGCTGACAATTGAAGATGTGCGGGACACATACACATTCCTTGTCCTTGGTAGTTGGTGCAGGATATCTTGATTACCTGAGCATGCTTCCTTAACATGGAAGTCAACATTCCCAGTGCAAATTTGTCTCCCATTGTCCAAGATGATAAAACGCACAGATGGTCCTACAGCAGTACTGATACTTTGCTATGTCCTCAGGTGTTACTTCCAGCACAGTAAAAAGAGGAGACAGTTTTTAAGTAATTTAAATTTGCAGGGCTATAGGCAAAAAAGTTGATTATTCAACTCCATTGTATTCAACAACACATTCTATGGCAACACTGGATGACAGGAACCGCAACTATTCCTTACATCCAATGTTGCAATGACATAAATAATGGGAGTTAAGCTGGATTTTCCAATCATTTAGATTTCATGTGACTACATCTGCCCATATTAAGTTAAATATATTATCCATCTCTGTCAAATCCAATGAAAACTATGGAAGTGGGGACAGCATCATAAAACAGGGTGAAAAGGCTTCCCTCCAAATTTTCCGCCTTGCCTGATGGCTTTCCAGAAGTCGGCATAATCTCAAAGCAAAACTATGTTTAATAATGGTTGAAATATTCATATTGACTGCATGGGGCTGAAATTTGTCAAAGGTCCTGTCAGTCTGCCACAGTAGCTCCTGCAGGGGACTGGCATAGTCTGAAGGATTTGGAAAAGACCATGTTGTACCAGGTCTCCACAGCTTCTATGAGATTCAGACCAAATCATACAAGGCAAATGTCATAATGGAGGGACCAGGAACATTTTGGTGAATTTTACAATTTTACTCTTCACCCCTCCACCCCTGACAATGTATTTGAAGGTGGAGGGGTGGTAAAATAAAATGGGTGGCCTGCTGCTGCCTTCCCCCCAGTACCTCCCATATTACAGTGGGCAGGTAAGGAGTCAGGCTACTTGCCTACCTGCTCTTGGACCTATTGAAGTCCTTAAGTGACCGGCTAATGGCTATTTATTGGCCTCATTCCACCTCCACTGCTATAAAACGTGCGGCAGGGGAAGGAAGAAACAAGGAGAGCAGCCCAGCAACTTTCAGTGCACAGGCTGCTGTCAGGCAGGAAGGGGGCTAGTACCTATTGTGGGGTTCCCTGTGACCATCGGAGGCATCCCCCTCCAAGATTGTATCCCGCCTTTAAGCCTCCACCCTAGCCTCCAAAATACAGCACCCCCATCACCCTCCACCCCAACCCCCACCCCCACCCTCACATGTGGGTCCCACACTGGGGTCTGCCAAGCAGATCCACCCAAAATCCACAGGTTTAGCTGGAGTTGGAGATACATCACTTCTCTTTCCTGGGCATTGCTTGTAGTCCCAGCAGTGGTCAGGACTCGATCCTGTTGCTGCTGGGACTACAGAGCTGCTGGCCCATCAGATTGGCCAGCAACTCTGTAGAGCAGTACAGAAGTCCCACTCTAACTCAGTTAAGACTGCCCCAGCCTATAATTGCTGTAGGACAGCCAGGTTTCCAGTCGGCGAGGTGCTGACGGACTTTCAGTCAGGATGGGGCGGATAATCTGTCCACCTGTAAACTCCACCCCCCCTGCTGTTCCTACTGGTAGTTTCCACAGTATCAGTATAGTCAAACTGTTTGTGGCGAACAATACACCAAGTGAATTGAGGTAAACTGGCTTCATAACGAGCAAAAGTAGACCACACCATTAAAGTCCAGACAGAGAAGTGGCCTGGATCAAGCACAAAATGGCATTTTAATTTCCTTTAAAAATAGCAGATTTGTCCTCATACACCATGAGCTGAGGAGGACATGACCAAAGATGTTATGGGGAATCTATGTGACTGTTACAATGGGAGGATGGTGCCTCTAGTGACCCTTGTACCCACCTATCTCATGGTATTAGGTCCTTCCACTGCCCCTGTCAACTATGGTGGAATCAATGTTGGAGGGCACCAACAGGTGTGACACTGTTTTATTCTGGAGTGGGCAAAAAATATCTTTTGAAGGTTGCTGGCTTCCTGTTTCAGATGTGATGTGAAGAGACTGACCAACAAAACCTAACAGGCAAATCCCTTGGACGCTCTTCTTTTCTGGAAGGATTCCTGAAAATTGACACCGGAGTGTTATGACATCATTCTGGGTTGTTTGTATGAAATGTAAATTCTCCCATCTGTTTCAGTTCGGATCTTCTTGCCAAAGCGCAGAAGTACAGGGGTTTGTGGCTTAAGGGAGCTGAGATCCATAGCTAGAAGTGCCTGCTTATTCTGCGTCACACTCGGAACCTGGAAACATGTGGGATTGAAGGAAGAGGAAAATCAACTTCAATAATTTCAGACTGAGTCTCTCTCCCCCCTCCCGCTTTAGCCTGAAGATAATCGAAAGTTTGTCATTCCACATCCTGGCAGCCCTTATCTTGCATCTGGCCTCCTGGCCATAGGCCATGGGAAAAATGAGTGACTATAATCCAGAGCTCTTGTAGCATAGTAGTCATATTGATTTAAATTGACTTGCTTGATTGTATACGAAGTGAAGCATACTGAAACAGGGCTGATTATGTGAATTACTGAAGTTGCTTCCTCCATACAGCTTTAATGAAATCTGCAGCATGGCACAGGACCTGGGCTGCATTGTGTGATTTTTTTTTATATATCGCTTGCATTTTCTTCTCAGTAAACTGTTATTGTTTTATCCAGCTGTGTCCAGCTCATATCTTTTTTTAAAAATAGGGGTTAAGTCTACATGAAGTTAATAAGAAATGTGCAAGAGGCCAACAACCTCTGTTTCATCTCCATTATGCTATGTACTCTGGTACAGTCTCCCAGGGGACCCTTAATACCATGAATCCTATTCTTTCTAAACCCAGCTTTGTTCAAAATCCAAGACTAGTTGAGAGGTTATTTTCTGCTACAAACCTGTCTCATGATGAAATCCCCAAATTAGCCTATCCTAGAAGAACTCCAGAACAATTCTCCAAGCATCACTATCCCAAACTCTGCCAACAACTCATCCACAGGGGAAAGGCAGGGACTCTCAGCTTAAAAAAAAACTGCTACTTTTTGTTTCTCTTTTACTTTTAATCAAAGCCATTCTAAATGCATCCCTTTAACCGTACACTTGTACAAAGGGGTAAAAGTAATACCTTCTTCCCCAATATTGAACAGTTTATTTACAGTTAATATGCTCTAAGACCAGCTCTCAACTTTGTACCATGGTGGGATTTGAACCCAGGTCCCCAGGACATTATCTTAGGGATTACTACACCAATGACAATACAACTACACCACTGCCTCCCCCAAAGTAATACCTCCTGGTGCACAGGCATAAAATGGGCACAATAATGGCCAATTTCATGGATCAATTTTCTACACTCAGTCAGCACTAGCAATTTGGGCACTGATACTCTTGCATAGGCAGTTAACCAACTACCCAACTTGAAACAGGTGGGCACCTCATCAATTCCACTGGTTCAAAAAGGCCTCCACTTTCTCAAAGGCAATTAAGGATGTCTAATAAATGCTGGGCTGGCTAGTGATGCCCACAACCAATGAACAAAATAAATAAATAAATAATGTAGAGTATTTGATTGTGTTGGTCTACCTTTATCCATATGACATTCAGTCCCATTAAATGTTCAAACAAAGGAATGTGCTTCTGTCACCACCGAAAGAAAATGCACCATTACAGGAATCTGCAGCAGAAATGCTTCCTTATTTAATACCATAATGCAGATGAATTAATATAAGCTATCCTCACTATTTTTCAAACATTTAAATTTTACCACACTAAAAAAAGGCATGCATTTTGGAAAAATGCTTAGGTAAGTTTTGACAGATTAGTTGAATGCACCTGCATAAACAACAGAACAAAAAAAAGTCTATTAAGAAAATTCCAGCGAATACATCATGGACTGGAAGTCATTTGAATAATGATATCACAAACCCTCAAGGCATTGAATTTACCAAGATGAAAGTCATTTGCCACTCAGTGTGGTGGGAGGGGGCAGAGTCACATAAAAATTCTGATCCATAGGAGCCAATTATGTCCAAACAACTCTTGAATAGCAAACAAGATATACTGTGCAAGCTAGGCTGGATTCACAGAGGGAGCCTGAGGCAGAAGCCTGTTCAGTGAAGGCTGGCCTGTGGGAAACACAATAGGTGAGAAATTCATTCATGTAGAGCCACTGACTTACCTTGCTTCCCTAGAAGCAGCACAGCTACTGCCTGTGTGGTCTAAGTGGATTTCGACACTGATAACGGCACATGTCAGAATGATGCTATCCTGAAGTCACAAACATCAGGATACCAAGACTGGGCAATGCTGGTCCTGGTAATGTCTACCTTGTCTAGAAATGGAAAGAGAAGAACGAAATGGCAAGTTGGGTCTGCAACAGTGTTATTGAAAGGGTCGGGCACCCTGGTTGCAGGTAAATAAAATTTGTGGAACATTATCTAATGGAAAGAATCTGAAAGTTCTTGATTGTTTTGGAGGTGCTTTGGTGCATTTGACAGAGAGTCTAGTGATGTCCTCAGAGAGATGGCATTGGGGGAGGTGACCTGTCCACACAAAGGCTGCAACAGATATGAGGGGCAGAATAATCCCCGATTTGCACTAAGTGCGATAGCGGGAGGGTAAAAGAACATTTTATATACCGGCCGTGATGTTGAGTTTTCACGTTGTATCGTCCCAAACCCGTCACATTATTTATGCATTCCCAGGAAACATGCCATTTCCATGGCAGGCGGGCTCTCGTGCACCCGCCCGCCATCACCTCGCTGCTTCATCACATGGAGAGCCATATTTGAGGTCCAGCCGCGTGCACACATCAAAGTTCTTCCAGCCCCTGACTGCAGCAGGGAAGATGTCCACGAAAGGCAAAATGACTGCAGCCCCCAGGTTCAGCGACATGTCACTGGAATACCTTTTGGATGCCATGGAGTCCCATTGGAATGTCTTCTACCCCTACTCTGGCCACAGGATGGGCAGCGGCATGACCAGCCAGGCTTGGGAGGCAGTAGCAGCGGTGGTCAGTGCCAAAGCCCTTCAAAAGAGTACAGCCACCCAGTGCCACAAGAGGATGAATGATCTCTACTGTTCTGCTCGAGTAAGTCACTCTCCTCATCACTCTCAACTCACACATTCACAAACCCATCACACATCCACAGAGCCCTCACTCGCTGTCAGTTCAAGGCACATCACCATTCACTCTCTCACACAAACCTTCATTGTCCTCATCCCGTCCATGGGACCACTTACCACCCACACAGGTCAGGCATATGTATCATCTGGCCTTGCAGGCATCCTGCTTACATTTTCTCCATCGCTATTCATGCAGGACAAGCTGGCACACAGCAAGAGGGAGAGGTCACAGACTGGTGGAGGAAAGCCTGAAATCAAGGTCCTTACAGACTTTGAAAAGAGAGCCATCCAGCTGGCTGATGAGGATCTGGATCGTTCCTGTGCTGACGGTGAGTGCGGCGCTGCTCTGCAAAGTGGGGATCCAGCAGTGCAACATACGTCAGACAACCATGCTGTGAGTGATGTGTCCTGTTTCACAGGTCACTGCCAGGCACTAATTATCTCCCCTTGCTTCCACAGGCACATCTGGGAAACTGCTGACGGAGTCCATGACCCAGGGTCTCCGATCAAGCCCCAAAGAAACCTCTGAAGAGGAATCTGAAGGCACCCTCCCTGAAGTCCCGTCACAGCGCTCACCCACACCCTTCACCAGCGCAGAGACACACATATTGGTGAGACCTAGCTTTAGAGTAGCCTTGGGATCACAAACTGGTGAACACATCACACTGTCTGATCCGCAGCAGGCAGTGGCAGGGACATTGTTGGTGTCCGGCACTCAGAGGACGGCTGGAGGCCAGAAATTTGCTGAGTCTGAGTCAGATGATGAGCCTCTGGACTCGGTCATGTCACAGTTGCTGGAGCTGCAAAGGCAAGCTCGGGAACAACAGGAAGTAATGTCCACTGCACTCCTCAGATTGCAAGGAATGATGGAGGAGTCTGTTTGCCTTCAGGCTGAGGTGATAGCACTAACATGCCAAGACACCGAGGTCAACACAGGTAGGATGGCGGCCACCATGGAGACTGTTGCTGATGCCATAGTTGGCCTCCAACGGTGTGTATACGAGAGGGGTGCTGAGCAGGTCAATCTCACTCCAGTTACCCCTGCTCCTAAAGGAGCCAGCCTGGGACCCTCAGGCATCCATAGGGAGGAGGATCAGCGGGTGCACACCCCGGGGCCACCCATCCAGGTGACTCCTGGATTGTCTGGCCCATCCAAATCCCCTCTTCCTATCACTTCAGCAGTTCCAGCTCCACAGGCCGAGGGGGGGTGCCACTGTCACACAGCAGGACTCCAAAATCAGGCTGAAGTCCTCCAGGCCTTGGCCCTCCAGAGGACGCCCATCAAGGTCATCACAGACAGGATGTAGCGGTCAGCAGGCTGCCTCCGCATCCACTGGGGATGTCCAGGGAGCACAAAAACATAGTGGCAGCTTTAGGAAAGTTAAGAAAAATCATTTGCACAGCCTGGGCACGGGTGTTAATTGCTTGTATGCACTGTTGACTATTATCAATCAACTCCCAAGAATCTACCCCTGCCTATTCCTCCTTGTTCTGATGAGCAGTGTTCTTGTCACTCAGATGTGAAACCTTTCTGCACAAGATAAAGCCAGGTGTCTCAGTCCAGGGTCTCTTCCCTGTGCTTTGTGCAGCCTTCAGACCACAGTGATGGTCTGGCCTCAAACCTCCTGGAAACATTACTGATGCCTGCACCTCGGTGGTGCTGGTCATTGCTGCCAGAGTGTAGTGGGCAGGCGCCACAGAGTTCCCTCATTCTCTCTGTGTGCTCTCAGCACCTTTAATGTGGGGCTGGGCCCATCTGAACAGTGATGCTGTGCTCTGAAGGGCTCAGGTGCTCAATGCGGATAAAGGATCAGATGCTTATAAAGTTTCACAGCTGTATCTCTATGATATGACCCTGATCACAGAGCGCAAGCGATCTGACCTCGGCCACACAGGTGTCAGACCTTCTTAGAGGCTTTGGGAAGATTTATGGAGTGTCCTCACTGCATGTCGTCATTATCCTCCTGCAATCTAGCGACTCATAGGGCCTCCACTGTGTCTCCATGTCAGGAGCATTATCACAGAGGGTATTCGTGCTGCCATAAGCCAGACTGAAGTGAAACATTCACAGGTGTGATGTGGGGATCTATGGGGTCACCTACTGCATGTCAACATCCTCCACAAATCTAGCAGCTATGAGAGCCTCCCAAGCATGCCTGCCTCATCTAGCCAGTACGAGGGCCTCACCCCCGTTATCGTTGCTTTTGAGGACCTCCTCATCCTCATCCCCGTCAGCGTCCTCCTTATTGGAGAGACCTTCAACCCCTCCATCTCCTCCTCAGCCAGCTCCTCTCCCTGTTGATGCGCCAGGTTGTAAAGGGCACAACAGACGACAATGATGTGTGATACCCTCTGCGGACTGCCCTTGAACCCTCCCCCCATAACAGGTTGCCTCAACTACAAGGCAGCCTTTGACCCCCACCACCCCCACAAGTCACCTCTACGGCAGGGCTGCCCTTAACCACCCCACCCCACCAACGCTTCTCAAGCTTGAAGTCCAACAGGCAACACTGGTGAGTGCTGCACATTGTTACTGTGCACTCACCTCCGAGTTCCTCTCAAAGTGCAGCCCGCCAAGTGGATACCTTTTATGTGCTGTTGTGAAACACGTCAGCGGGAAAGCGCGCCAACATGGATGGATGATCCAGCGTGGGTGGGGGGGGGAAACAATTCTGCCGGGCGGACCTAATAATAAGCTGCAGATGTATTAAAACGAGGTTCCCGCATCCGATGGCGGGAAACACGGCCTGGCATCGGTGGGCGGAGCAGACGATTGCAAACTGGATTCACGCCATCGTGAAACTGATCACGCCATATTGTCCATTCACACCACCCAACATGCCCCATGCCAGCGGGCACGGAAAATCTCGACTGACGGCAGCAATGGTAGTGCCTTTGGGTCTGCAGGGAGATAGAGTGGAGGCTGTGGAGGTGGCAAGCTCTGAATGATGTCCTCTGCCAAGTTGAAGTTGGGCTCCTCTATGCTCCTTGACATGACAGGGGTGAGAGGAGGCTGTCTGTCAGGCCAACCAATGCACCCAGCAGCGTCTTGGTGCACATGACCATTCAGCTCTCTCTTGCATGCCACCCACCCATGTCTCATCTGAGTCCTCTGCAGCGGTACTTGTATGGAATGTCGCCCTCTGGCGAGCTGGCAAGCAAACCATCCTTTACCCCTGACCTGCTTTAAGCCCACTTTGTCAATTGACTCACCGCGTTCTGATCCCAATACAGTGTTAACTACCAAGGTAAATGCAGAGCCAGTATCTAAGCTGGCAACTTTGAGTGTCACATCAAATGACCAGCCTCTTCATCATCGCTACACTATTGCTCTCTCCCTTCCTCCTTCAAGTGTTTTGGCTAATCAGGTGAGGGTTGACAGGTACCTGGAGGTAGGAAATTGGAAGGGGAGGGTTGATGTGAGGGAAGGGGAATGGGATGGAAAGCAAGAGATCCATGGTCACACCATCAGCAGCTTGTTCATTATGCCAGATAACAGGGACTAAGGCAGGTGTCTTTGCCTCTTGTTGGCTCTGCTCTACTCCATTATATTGTGTGCCATTTTGCTGTGCAAGGGAGAGGGAAGAATGTCAGAGATTCTCTGTGTTTGGCTGATGTATAGACCTTGGTTAAATAACTGGAGGTATGTTGAGGCAGTGAGAGATAGATGTGAACCAGTAATCACTGGAAGCTGTGTGAGGGTGCCATGGAGTATCTGATGTAAGGCCTGAGCCCTGAGTGCCAGGGAGTACAGGCTGGATGAGTGATGGCTATGTTCATTGAACAGTGTGAGAGGTTGTTGGTGCAGTCAGTACGAGACATTATGTGAAGGTGCATTCATCCATGTTGACCACTTGCATGAGGTAATCAGTCCTCTTTTAGCACTGCTGTCAGGCCCTCAGGTCCACAGTATGGGTGTGGACTTCCTTGGACTTCTTTTCCCAGTGTCTTCTATAGCTGGACCTTGAGGCTTTCCTGGTCATCTAAGGGACCATGGCATCTCTCCTCCTGCCCACATGACAGACTAATGCCTTTAGCACTGTATTTCTCAGTCTGAGTCTCTTTCTTTGTCCTTGCGTTTATTTTTCCATAATTTCCATTGCACTAATCTTTCTTTCAATCTTGTCTTTAAGAGGCAGCCTGCCTTTAAGAAAAAGGAGGCTGTCTGAACCACATCATTGGCAAACAATGCTGCCAGCATCACGTATTGCGTGCAAAGGCTGCCAGCAATATTGTGAAGAGGAAAGCAGTGCTGCAGGCATAGACCTTGCGCCACAATCACGTAGATGAGGTGGGTAGACCCATTTTGTTTCTTATCTACTTTAATCTGAATGAGCATGGGCACATTGTAAATCATGTTCTCCGTACCCAGAATCTGGAACCATTGAATTCTGTGTCCAAGTCCCCAAGCTTTTGTTTAGTTGGAAAAGGCATAATGCATGGAAATTCTCCTTCTGTCTGCAAAGGACAGGGCCCTATCTCTGAATATATGTGGCTTCTAGCATGTATAAGTGAGCCACACTGCAAGCCCGACTGATAGTCTTAAACTGTCTAATCCTTCGACAGAAGAAGCATGTCCACATATTACGCCTTTTCCAACTAAACAAAAGCTTAGAGGGCCACCAATCCCTGGTTCATTCCGCATAGCAATGCTTTAACCAATCAGAGTTGATTTGCCTGGTTTGAATTTGAAAAAAAAAAGCTTGGCAGTTAACATTACTGTTCTCTGCTGCATTCTCCATGGCAATGCCTCTACCAATCAGAGTCCACTTACCGACCAATCAGAACCCTCTTCTCATGCAGTATTAATTGTTGTTTCTTTTGTTCATTTATCTTGCGAGTTGTCCTGATGAGTGCAAGATGAAAAGCTTTGACAGCATATTTATTTTTTTCAGCAATACTCAACACTTTAATGTTTTAATGTTCATCACTTTTCGGATGTAGCAACATCCATCACCCTCCAAAACATTTCAGTTGCCAAGTTGGGATGGAATGTTGACACCATTGCATAAAACAGGTTTTTGGGAATCACAAATAACAGTTTAGTTGTCAGCACAACAGGCAATGTGCCATGCTGGAATCCTACTCGACTTTATGAGACTAAAGGGACAGAACAGGGCAAATAGATTTGTTTCAGATTATTCTCACAAAGAGCCACCGTAGACCTGATGAGCCAAACAACCTTCCACTGACCTGTAAATGGTTCTATAATACATAAAATCTTATATTTGTTTTGGCAAGTTCCATTCTGCATGGAGCTAAGAAAGACAACTTTAATCAGGTAAAAATTTGCTCTTTCTGGTCGAGTAACATCTTAGTTTGTTTTTATAACTTAAAGCACACTAGTTGTTACAAACCTGTACCACAGAGGTTGATTTTATAGTGATAAACTTGATGAATAGACCCTCATCAGCAATGTGTGCAGCCTTGTGTGGTGATCTCCTGGTTTTCGAGTAAACCTCAGGGCATTTGGTGCTGATTGTTTGGTTCCTTAGAGTAAAGGATTTTTTAAAGACTTAGACTTAGCATCATGTGAATGTCTTGGCCTCGCAGGCCCTTTTTGAAGTTACTTTAATTGTTACAAAATGCTTCCATAGTGAGTCCTGTGTGTTGTTTTATAACTGAGCGCCTGTCTAAAACATATACTTGGAGGCCTATACTCTGTTCTTTGAAGACCTTTGCTGCTTAAAGTTAATTTGCCCTATTATTGGCACTTGCATTCTGACTGCTATCTTTGAGTTATCTAACACAATTCTGATCGTGTTTTTCTAAGTTTTTTATTTTGCTGTTCTCTGTCAGTTCAGCACTCCTTTGTGCATCCATTAGGTTGCTGCATTGTTGCTGACATCAGTTTTCCCTTATAGTAAAATAAAACTTGGATTTGACAATGGATATCTCAGTGGATCTAACAATGGCACTGTTAGGTGTGGAGGAGAAAGAGCTATTCCCGGGGAGAGGCAAGTCCATTGGTGTAGTTGGGAGCTGGCATCCACCAACAAGCAGAAATGCGTTACAGTATACGACCCAGGCACAAGTTCTTGGAACTGTCAGATGAGACCTCCCTTTGCCATTTAAAGTTCCCCAGGATGGCAGTCATTGAGTTGTATCAAACACTGGAGTATGTCATTGAGATGATATTGGTCACAGGGACTGTCACTTTCCAAAACCCGCTTGCATGCCTACAAACTTCTCAGGGCAGCCCTGCTAAATGTTCTCCAAAATTTAACGTAGGGAGCCCTGAAGATTTGCAAAGCTACATGAAGCACCTCCTTTGATTAATGCTGCTTGGGATGCAGCCCCTGAACAGTACAAATCAATGGGCCCCACAGCAACAGCTTGTCTGATCCTTTCCATCTCCCTATTGCTTCTCATCTTCTTCCATCTCCACTTTCTCCCACTTGTTTGGTGCTTTACCGGTTGCTTCTCCCTGACTCCCCCTAATTCTCCTGAAATGGATGCATCTTGGCTGGTACTTGTGGGGTTGGGAGCTCACACGTTGAGCAACTCTGAGAACTCTTGCAGCAAGCTGTTCAAATAATTTGACCTCCAACAAAATATAATAGCCACACAATTGGGCAGCATTGTGTCTGTTGTCAGTGCTACAAAAGCTCTGAGGGCAATGGGATGTGCTGCTGGACACTCCTGTTGCAGCCCATATGGCGCTCCATGCTGGGAAGGGCACTAGCGCAATTTTGCCGTTTGTGTGCTGGAACAGTCAGGAGAGGTCTGATCGGGACATGAATCCGCTCATCTTTGTTGACAGCCCATAGTCCCAACAGTGGTCATCACTCCCAGTGGTGCTGCTGGGGCAAGAGATCTGCTGGCCATTTGATTGGCAGGGAGCACTTGGAGGCAGGACTTCTCTGATGGGGGCAGAAGGCCCTCAAAATTTATAAAAATATAAAATATGAAACATCCCTCCAGTCCTCACCCCTCACACACACTCCCCCTGATCCATTCATAACCTCTTATATCCTCCATGCCAACCTATGCCCCTGTACATACCCCAATGGTCCATCATACTCTCCATGCCAACACATGCCCCTGACCCACCACCCTTTTCCCTTACACCTACCATGCCAAACAACTCAGTATCCACCATGGGCAGACTTCAGGACACATGCTGTGATGAGATAAAATAAAGTTCTGTGAAATAAAGTTCAAAGTGTCTATTGCAGTCTTCACTGCATTGAAAAAAACACCCTCATTCATAAAAACCCATTTACTAACAAACATTTCATTCAAGTGCACAATCCCTTATAATAACAAGCATTGGAATTCATAGTCCCACTTCAAAGTGTCTATAACCACTGGTAACTGTCAATCAAACTATGAAATGGCAGGCACCTTCTTGTGACAATGGATGGTTGTGAAATCAGTCATGCAGCACTAATTTAGTAATGGAGACCCTCAGGCTTATGTCAACAAGACAGAGTGAAATAATAAGCAATGATTTTTTTTTAACAATCCAGATGCAAATATTTAAGGGGCAGGACTTTTAAATGCCTTGACAGCTTAACAGCTCCTTTTGACAGGTGCTTTTGACAGTTCCTCTTGATACTTTTGACAGGTCTGTTTGACAGTTGCTTTTGACAGTTTTGACAGTTGATTTTGACAGGTCTATTGACAGTTCTAATGATCTTGATAGCTAATGTGTTTATGCACATTTATGCCTAATTTTAATCATTCCAAAGGGCATCTGACCTCCCCCAGAGTTTTCCCCAGGACAGGTCCAAAGGGGTACTTCACCTTTCGAAAGGGGTACCCTGGCTATCTAAAGAAATGCACTAAATTTAGACCTGCTCTTACTAGGTATACCCTGCGCACTTTGGGTTTCACACTCCTGAGCTACCAAAATCAGACTTGAATGGAGGCAGCTGATGATTTGAATTGCTAAAGCTGCACTATGTTTCTGGGAGGAATTACTCAGCCACAGAAGCAGGTGGTTCACGAGAGTGTTTGTCAGGGCATTCCTGGCTATGGACAAGAGAGAATTACCTCAATAGTTTTCACAGTTCCTTCTTGAAGATAATTACAATTGTTGCATTCCTGAAGTCAAGTTTTGGGGATGTTATTTTTCCATAGGATAAATCCATAGAATAAGTGCATGGAGTCTTGATCTGAGCAAAAGCCCACCAGCTTTGAAGACCTCAGCTGGCATACCTTCAGGGCCGCAGGCTTTGTTGTTTTTCATCCATTAGATTACGTATTGCAGCTCTCCCATCAATGATAGTTCACCCATGGATTGTACCACAGTGTACAGGGGTATAACCTGGATAGTATCAGCTGCCACAATGGATTTACAGTTGAGAAGCTGTTGAAAATGTTCTGTCCAGCATTGATGGATGGCATTGTCATCCTTAAGAAGAGAAACACTATTCTGTGAGGGTAGGAGATTTTGTGCATTTGACCTTGGTCTATAGATAGCACTGTTGGCTTCAAAAAAGTCATGATGGTCAGCATATTGTTAGATCTTTCGGGCTTTCTCTTGTCAGCACATGTCCTTTATCTTCCCAATTTGTCTTTGGATGTCAGCCTTGAGCAATTGGATATCATGTTCTTCTGCCAGGCAATGAGGGATGCTCATTTTTCTTCTATGAGGTTACATATTTCATCATTTTTTTCATCAAACCAGTTCTGGTGATGACGATCCTCGAACCCAATAGTCTGGACACAGGAGTCTAGTACAGCTGACTTTGTTTGATACCACTGTTGTGGAATTGAGTTGGATGTGTGAAGATTTTCCAGATTGGTCATGAGCTGCACTTGGAATTCCTCTCTACAATGGGCTGTGAGGCATTGTTATAATGATATAAACACCAATCACCCCTAAGGGATTGTGTAAACATATTGTGGGTTTATTTATTGAAGCTAAGCACATGAGAACACTTATACAAACGTACAAAGCTTGAAATCATCAGCAGCCGAGCTGTGTGTGTGTGCTCTCTTCAAAAGCAAAAGTGAAACTAAGACTCGATCGCTTGACGCACTTTCCTTCTCGTGATGTTGTTCCACTATCCCTTGAAGGCATATTAAAACATCCCCTTTCCTTTTAAAGATATTTTCCCCCTTCCAAATAAGTATAACATTTTACAATGTATTTTCATGTTTAATTACTGTTACATAAGTGTATAGAACTGATGAACATATGAACCTCTAAAGCATAGAGGTAATCTGCTGATACACCTAGATCTTGTGATGGTAACCTTGCCTGGATGTGTCTTCAATTGCTCATAGTGATCTATGGGGTTGTTATTATTGGAAGTTGTTCCTGGTTGCATTTACGATCTAGTCCTTGATGCGGTAGGACTGCATCGTGTTTGAGAAGCTGGAAAGGACCTGATTTGTCCTCGCTTTTGCCTCACCATTGTGCCTTTGTGTGTAATGACTTCATAGGACCTTGGTTCTGAACAAATCTTTGTCACCTCAGCTGGTTATCACGTACCCTTTATGGGATCCTGGATGTGAATTTGTTGTCCCAACTCTAAACTTGGCAATTCTGTACCCACATTTTTATCACGCATGTTAGTCATCTTCTCTTGCAGTTTTAAAAGTTGATCTCTAGTTCCTCAGAGAGTAGATTGGGTAAGAGTAGGTAGATTGGTATGTACTGATCTGCCAAATATGAGCTCTGACAGTGATAGTTACACTTAAAAGTGTCGCTCTCAGATGTAACATTGTAATGCATAGATCTTGTTTGGTCTGTCTATATTTGAGAATTAGCGATTTCACCTTGCAAATTATTCATTCAGCTAGGCTGTTAGATCTAGGGTAATGAGGAGAAGAAGTAATGTGATTGATATTCCACATATTCACACATACCCTGATATGGCGTACCCATAAATTGTGGACCATTGTCCATAATGATCTCTCCAGGGACACCAGATAATCTGAAAATAGCACTCAGGGTGCGTGACAGTTGTCTCGAGGATTGCGCATTTGTCGAATAATGGGGTAATTCGTAAAGTAATCAACAATGATGAAGAAGTCAGTGTCATGGGCAAGAAAGAGTTCGGATATGATTTTGGACCAAGGATGGATAGGAACTTCATTTGGAATCAATGGTTATTTGTGCTGAATTGGCATATGTTCTTGACATGCTTCGCATTTCTTAATGACGACTTCAATGTCATCATTCATACCCGGCCAATAAACTGTCTCTTTTGCTTGTCTTTTCATCTGATTTATGCACATGTGTGGATGATGAAGTTGCCGAAGAATATCAGGTTGCAAAGATTCCAGTATGATGACCTATCGGTCTTTAAAAATGACTCCCCAGGAGATGCTTAGCTCATCCCAATGAGGTCAAAATGGTCTCACGTGTTTGTAGACATGCTGAATTGAATCAGGCCATATGGGACACAGATTTTCCACAGTCTCTGTGGTGTGGAATCTTTTGCCGTTTCTTCTTGTAGCTGCTATATCAGATCAGTTGATAGACTTGCATTCTCCTGCAAGCATAACATTGCAACCCCTTTGAAACTGCCAATTTTATCAAAACATTCTGGATATTTTGATGTTAGGTCATAAACTGAGGTGATCGGAATAGTTTTTGAAGTTGACCTGCTGTGTGAGGTTTGACTGATTCCATGGATTGTTACGAGTGCAAGATCATGGCATGCTGGTTGAAAAACAATTGCTGGGCCTTTAGCTTCCATGATGTGGAACATCTATGACAACCAGGAGGATTGATTGTACTTGCACTCCAGGACTATGGATCCTGTACTGAACAATTGTATGCTGAAAGTTGCATAGTAGCAGGTTTTGCCATGGTCTTCCATGTCTGTGGATACATGTCTTTTAGAATTTGCAGGGCTAGTATGTTGGCACTTTCCCCTGTGTCAATCTTGGTCAATAACAAATAGTTGCCAACTTTCTTAGGGCAGGTAATTTTAATGTTGGCAAACACTTTGGGCAGTGTGATGACATCTATGTTTCCCACGTGATTGACAGTGTGAAACATGTGTTCACCACTCCTTGCCTCATTGTACACATCATTGTCAGTTTCTGGTTGTCAATCACTTCATGTATATGTTTCTGACAGGATACCAGATGGTCATTCTTATAACTTGAAGGCACCCATTGTGTACCGTCTGTTTGGATCAGTGCAATGCTCTTTATAGCTGCATCAACCTTTGCTCTAGTGCAGTGCTGCTGCCAATGGCTCTTTCTGTCACATGGTTTGCAGAATTGGGAGAAAGCTGGGCATTTCCTCAGTATATACAGAAGGCCACACATTCCACATGTCATACTAGATTTGGGCATTCTAGTGTCAACAATCGGGGTTGTACTTAGGACATGTAAGCTTTGTCAACCTGCAAGGATCACTTTGTACTTACGTCCATCGTTGAGTAGCTCTTCAATGCTATACGTTTTGGGCTTGTCTAGCACATGTTTCTGGAATAAAAGCAAAATACTGCGGATGCTGGAAATCTGAAATAAAAACAGAAAATGCTGGAAAACTCAGCAGGTCTGACAGCATCTGTGGAGAGAAAACGGAGTTAACGTTTTGAATCTGATGGTCCTTCTTCAGAGCTAAAGAGAAGTAGAAATGTGATGAAATTTATACTGTTTAAGGGGGGGTGGAGCAGGATAGAAGGCCAGCTCTAGGTGGGGGCTAAGGAGAGATAGATCAGCACCTCCTTTAGATCTTGCTGGAATGCTTCATGGGAGTGGATGCGATCGCCAACTCAGCAATTCTGTCTGCTAGTTCTGCATCCAAAAAAATCACAGTACATACCCTTTTATATAAATAAACCTGACAAAGCATTACTGACAAACTGAAGATATGCTCCAACAGAAAATGATTCAGAAAATATTAGAAACATCAGCTTGTGAGTGCAGGCAAAGAAATTGGGAAAACACCTTCCATCTCCTATTCTCCCAATTTTGACCTGACAAGCGACAAGTAGCACAAAAAGGAAATAATACAGCAGCCGGGAACACTGCGTAGGTCAGGCACCATCTGTGGAGAGAGAAAGAGGCAATGTTTCAATAAGTTTTCATCAGACCTGAAAAATGTTAGAGATGAACAGCTTTTAAACAAGTACAGAGCCAGCGAATAAGTGGCAGGGAAAGAACAAGTAGAAATATTTGGGCAGCCAGAGACATTTGCAGAGCCAGCTGCAGTTGTACCTGTTCTCACAGAATCACAGTGCAGAAGAGGTCCTTCGGCCCATCGAGTCTGCACCGACACGTGAGAAACACCTGACCTATCTACCTAATCCCATTTACCAGCACTTGGCCCATAGCCTTGAATGTTATGACATGCCAAGTGCTCATCCAGGTACTTTTTAAAGGATGTGAGGCAACCCGCCTCCACCACCCTCCCAGGCAGTGCATTCCGGACCCTCACCACCCTCTGGGTAAAAAGTTTTTCCTCACATCCCCCTTAAACCTCCTGTCCCTCACCTTGAACTTATGCCCCCTTGTGACTGACCCTTCATCTAAGGGGAACAGCTGCTCTTGACTTACATCGAGGCATATTCAGTAACAATACCACCATGTGAGATGCCTGATCAGGAGGATGTAGAGAGAGAAACTGAGCAGTTAATCACAGCTAACATTATGGAAAACCCCACAATGCCACAAAGTGTTTGCCATGTGTTTGACTCTTTTTTTCCCTGCTTTTATAGAAATGAATGAAACTGCCAGTCCTCTGGAACAGTGCATCTGTCATTCCTTGAATTCAGATAGATGTGGTGCCTTCAGAAATATCACTGTAGTTGTCTGAAAAGATTCTGTAGCGTTACAATTTATGGCTGCTGTGAATTTTGCAGCCACCAGGCAAAGTAGTAGAAGTCATTGAGGCAGTCTCCAAATTTTGAACCAACATGTTGCATTTATCTGCTATTACCTTCCTCATTAGCCTTCCTAGCCTCCTCATACACACACTGTTACACTCCTTACATGATGTGGAATAATTCATACTCGGACAATACAACCGTTTGCCTGGCTATGATCTCCTCTTCTATGTTTGCAGCTCACATCCATTTGCTTTTCAGACAGAATAAAAGCTCCCACTGCCCAAGTGAAAAACACAGTGCAAATAGTTTGAAACACTATTGTTTGCTCCAGTCATAATAATGAAACCTGCCTGAATTTGACCTTGCACAGTTGGTTGCATAATGAATTTCTAAAAGCTATTTTCTAACTAGGCAGCAAAATTAGCAGCAGCTCAAAAATAAGCCCAGCTAAACCTTCCTGTTAAAATATCACAATATCTGCTGAGTTATTATTCACAGAACACTGTACTTTATTATATATCTCCAGTCCTTCAATATAGAACTGATCACCAAAGTTATAGTCACAGTTTAGACCATTACCTCAGTGGTCTATTACAAAAAAAACCATAGAACCATAAAGTCAGGATTTTAGCAGTGACCCTAACGATGGGCTAAAAGCCAGGGAAACCCCAGCTCAGCCGTTTCTTGGAGCCCTAACTGGAATTTACATTCATCAAGCAGCTAATGAGCTGCCACTGGGGCTTCAGTTCCTTGAATGCATGAGATTCCCACATCCACGAGCTGCCAACTAATCAGAGGGATAAGTTAAGTGGGACCAGAGTTGCCCTGACCAGTCAGGCTGATGCCAGCATGGGGAAGGGTTGGTTCACTTGAGTGAAGGAAAGGTGAGATGTTGCTGCTGCGGCAGCCATTGCCACCGGGGAGTGGGTCCATGGACCAGAGTGTCAGATCAGGAGGAAGCCACACCTGCACCTGCAGAGAGGCTGCCACAGTTCACCAGGCGGTGTCCCCACATGGGCAGAGGGCCCATGCGACACTGGTAAAGTGCCAACCGTGGCAGGAAGAGGCTCTTAATTCACCTCTGGGGCAGGAGGGCCATCCACCAATTTCCTGTCGCTGGCAATATGGCATGACAGAGGGAAGGTAATTGGCATGCTACCTGTTAATTGTATAAATTAAGTTCATACAGGTTGGGGTCACTCATTCAACAATTACTTGTGCACATATAAAGAGACACTTATTGACAATGGTCTTGAGTTGAGTTAGGAGCTAGACACTTGTAATGTCTTACTTTGTGAATAAGTCTAAAACTGAGTAAAGATTGACTTTGAGGCCAGAATTTTTCAGATGGTGAGGTCTCCCATCCTGCCATCTGAGGAGTTAGTGGAGAACACATTCCTACCAAACAGTTCCAGGAGCCTAAGTCCCGGGTGTCCAGGACCAGGTAAGTTTTGGTGGTCTCAGGACAGGGAGGGGAGGTGAGGCCTGGGGACGTGGACAGAGGGGTTTGGGGTGTCAGTCGAGAGGCTGGTGTGGGGGAGGAGACCCTGCAAGGTTGGGGTGCACCCGATGTTAAACAGAGGCTGCTGCTGGAGGCATCTCCCCCACCACCCCTACCTCCCCACCTGAGGCCTGAACGGGGTTAATTTTCAGGTGCCCACCTTGCCGCTGAACTCCTCCCACCAGCCTGAAAATTGAGACTGAGCAGAAAACAGCTTTTAAGGCAGTTATGGATAGATTCTTGGTAAGCAAGAGGGTGATAGGTTATCGGGGGTAGGTGGAATGCAGATTTGAGATTACTATCAGATCAGCCATGATCTTATTACATGGCGGAGCAGGCTTGAGGGGCCGAATGGCCCACTCCTGCTCCTTGTTCGTATGTTTGTAAGTGGTCAATAATTGACCAGTTAAGGGCCTCAACTAGGCCAAGAGCATGCTGGTGGGCCTCATCCGTCCCAGTGTAAAATCGTGGCGAGGTCAGGGCGGGTGGGAATCTGTCAGGAAGACCATTTGACATATTTTACACTCACCCCCTGCATACAAACCCGTTGACAGGGAAATGTAAAATTCTACCCCTGGTCTCCTTCACCAACTGACTGTCAGCACTTTAACAGTACCCTCCACCATTCCTCCCAAATTTCAGCCCCCCTCCCTTCTATCCCACTCCTTCAAGCCCCCTAAGATCATAGAATCATAGAATGGTTACAGTACAGAAGGAGGCAATTAAATGTGTTGTGCCATACTTGCTTTCAGTAAGAGCAAATCAGTTAATCCCAGTCCTCCACCTTTTCCCTGCAGCCTGCATTTTTTTTTTCTCTATTCAGATAATTATCCAATTCCTCTTTGAAGGCCATGGTTGTATCTGTCTCCACCACACTCTAAGGCATTGCATTCCAGACCCTAACACTCTGGATCTTTTGCCAATCAGTGTCCTCTGGTTCTCAACCCTTCTACCCACGGGAACAGTTTCTCCCGATCTACTCTGTCCCGGCCCTAACGGTTTTGAACACCTTAATTAAATCTCCTCTCAACTTTCTCTTCTCTGAAGAGAAAACAGTTCCAGCTTTGCCAATCTGTTCTCATAACTAAGGGTTCTCATTCTTAGAACCATTAAGTAAATCTTTACTGCACTGTCTCCAATGCCCTCACATCCTTCTGAACTTGTGATGCCCAGAGCTGAATACAATACTACAGTTGAAGCCAAATTAGAGTTTTATAATATCCTTGCTTTTGTATTCTAAACCTTTATTTATAAAGTCCAGGATCCTGTATACCTTCTTAACCGCTTTCTCAACCTACCCTGCCACCTTCAATTATTTATGCACATATACCCCCAGGTCCTTCTGCTTGTAGGTCCCCTTTAGATTTCTATTCCTTGTTTTATAATGCCTTTCCTTGTTGTACCTACTAAGCTATCACTGCACAATAGCATTGCTCGTAAATAAAACTGATATAAAAATTCTACAAAATATGTTTCACTTCGTGACTTAGTAAACCAGCACTTCTTCTGCTTTTGCCTTGTAAAGTCCAGAACCGGATAGAAACATGGGCGCTCCCAAAACACATTGGCACACACATTTGTGATGATATTATTACCATGTATCCTGGCATAAGGTTTAAACCCATGACCTTCTGACTTTGAAGCAATGAGCTCTATGATTAAACTCAAGCTGACACCTCTTCAGATGGAGTGAGTTAAAGGTTAGGCATTTTTGAAATAACTAACAGTATGTTCTACTGGTATTTAGTTTAGTCACTATACTCCTAATGAGTGTCACAGTTTGTCAGTGGCCAACACTTTGTTGCATGATCATTCTTTTTTAATCAGTTTTCAAACCAGTAGCATGATGTTCCACCACAGTAATTCTTCTTACCCACAGGTAACCTTGTTTGCCTATCAGAGAATGTTGGTGCCCATCCTGTCCCCCCAGACCGACATCATTTTTATGGGACCCAGATAGCAGCGTTAACAATGTTAGCAGTGAATGGGATGAGATTTTCAGCTGATGGAAAATGTCATAACTGGGCAAAAGATTAAATTAAAAAAGGGGAGAAGTAAAAAGAGAGAATTCCTAAGTTTGCTCAGTGGAAGTTGCCTGCAAAACAAGGGTTAAGAACTCAAACTGCTTTGCAGTTTAAGATCTCAACAAGCACAAAATCAGACATCTGAGAATAAAAAATAAATTGCGCAGTCAGTGCTGTTAAGGGTAAATCTGCTGAACCTGGATTCATTCAACGTCAGTAAAATGGTAATTGTATTCAACTGATGATTTCCTGCTAAAAAATCATGCCGCAGTGAAACTATGACATTTTACCATGCTGCCTGCAGCTATCAAGAATGGACAGAAGATATCTATGGCTTCTTCTGTCTCAAAAAGAACCGATCCCTCGGGGAGTTGTACATTTAAAAAGCTTTCCAAGTGAGAAAGATTGTCAAATGTGTATAAATGGGCATCTTTAGACTGGGCTGAACTTCGATGAATTGGGAATGGTTGTCATGTCAAATCTCAGTGGGATGTCTGGGCTCATGTTCTTCGAGTTAAGAGATTCTGCCCTGGCAGAATGAAACATAATCTTTAATATCACTTTCAATAGATTCAGCTTCAGTGAGATGCAAGGGGATCTTATCTCTGTATCTCAATGGATTTGTGAAAGGCAGGTTTTATCCTTAAGCGTAGAAGTCAACTGAGAATTATGCCTGAGAATGAACAAGACTCTCTCTCATTCAGGTTGTAATCTCTTCTGATGAAAAATGATTAAGAATGACATGTTTGAAACGATGATCAATTTTTTTAATTCAACATGGAAAATAGGCTGAACAATGCTGGTGAATGAAGCTTTCATTTCTGCATTTAGAGGCTAGACTGGTTATTTCTATATCATGTAACATACAGGGGTCAATAGCAAATGCATGTGTATGGCTCCCTTGTCAGAATTCTCAAACCCTGTTCCCATAAAGGACAAATTCAATGGTGATGTCAGTTCTTACATTGTTTTGAAATTTGCTGAAGTTACATAGCTTTAATTTAGTGACAGTTAAGACTTAGTATTTTGAGTGAGAGAACAATAGAAATTCCTAATTAGTAGAATCATCATAGAATGAAACAGCACAGAAAGAAACCATTTAGTCCATCGGGAGAGCTATCCAATTAATCTCTGTATCCTGGCGATTCCTCATATCCATGCAAATTTAACCCCTTTAAATATTTATCCAATTCGCTTTAACACATTATTATTGTATCTGCTTCCACCACCCTCTCAGGCAGTGCATCTCAAATGATAACAATTTCACTATGTAAAACAAAATTCTCACCATCTCAACTCGGTTTATTTTGCCAATTACCTTAAATCTGTATCCTTAATGATACTTCTGCCATAGGAAAAAGTTTCTCCTTATTTACTCAGTCAAATCCTTCACGATTTATAACGCCTCTGTAAAATCTCCCCTTAAGTTTCCCTGTTTTAAGGAGCAAGCCCAGCTTCTCTAGTTTCTCCAAGTAATGGAAAGCTAGTCCTCCTGGTATCATTCTAGCCAATCCCCTCTGAACCCTTGCTAAGGCCTTAAAAGTTTCCTAATGTGTGGTCCCCATAATTGGACAGATTTGGGACCCAACCTATTTGTTCCATGTAGTGTGAAAAATGGCTACTGCCCAAAACACTTATTTACATAATGACATCAGAGTATGGCCCTGTATTTATATATACAATGAACAATGCTGTAAAATCCATTCCACAAAAGATTGCTGAATTCATGTTTCAACGGACAGAAATTTGGAATAGAACATCTAAGTTTGTCAGTCATTTGTATGCAACAAGTTTTTCTTTGTTTATCTGTCAACTTTCTTCTCATTCATTAATTTCATTGCTTTTTGCCTTTTTAATTGTTATTATTCTACTTTCATTTCTCATGAATCACATTTCCCAAAATGTTTTTCGCCCAAAACTTTATACCCAGTCACCGTACGGCAAAAATCAGCTCAATTACACAGCAGCAGAGAAAATTTTAAGATGTTGTTGGGATCTTCTGGCCCCACAATGATGGGACCCTTCGTGGGGGATCCAGTGGAACAGGCAAAAGTCCAATAACTTTCAGCAGAACCGGGCGACCCAGTGGTGGGCAGGGATGGAAAATCCCACCCATAGTTACTGTAGCAATCCCGCACCCAGTCCGATGTTCACATTTCTTTAAAAATTAACACAATTCCAATTGCTGCTCTGTTTCCTCAATCCCATTCACATACAGAATCAACATCCACCAGCTAAGGGCACCTATTCATGCAAGAAGAAGCATCACACCCTTGTATATTGAGGCTCTGGCTCAATATAATTTTCTAAGGCTCAGCATGAAGAACTCAGGTAGCTAAATCCTTCCCATTTATCAGTGCTCTCTCCAGTAACCAGTTTCCTGAGGCCTTTGTTCTTGTGCTGGCCCCTGTTCCTATTGCTCATTTTTTTATCATAAGAGATTTCTTAAAGCAAAGGAAGCAAGTGCAGATCAGATTGTTTAGCGAAAAGGATAGAGATGACACAGGTCACTGGAGTAAAAGAGGAAGCATCAAAAGCAGTAAGAGAAAATGGGCGAAGGAGGAAGGAGACAGTGACAAAGATAAAAAAGATTAACAGAGAGTAAACAGGAAAAGAGGGACCAGAGTTCAGAGAGAAACAGGAACAGAGTAAGAGAGAGAAAGGATAAAGACACAGACCTATTAAGGTTAGTTCAATATAAGTAACACATTCAGAGCGTAACTGTCCATGATGCAAGTTGTCATGGAACAGCATCATTGTTAATCTGGACTTTAACCTGGAAAGCCAAAGAATAATGTGTTCCTCCTGTATTTGCATTATATTTTCAAGAAAACAGGTTTTGGGTCTGCCGTGCCTTCATGAAATTTCACTCTAATCTACTTCCTATCCTCCTTCTTCTCTTCATTTGGCCTCCTCCAAAACATAAATTTGCAACTTGATCTAAGTATTCCTCAGATTCCTCAGCTGTACAAGATTAATCCTTATTCAATCTAACCATTTCTTTTCATACTTTTGCTGAATTACTTGGTAATCACAGCTGCCTCTCATTCAGAACTCTATTTCAGGAGCTGTATGCTTATTAATTTGGATGAATATGCACCAACCCTTTTTATTTCCAGCTAGTTTCATCCCTGCAGATGTTTCCCTTTAAAGACACTTCTCCATTCCTTAACTTCCTACTTCATATTCACTTGGATAAATTTAAATCTCAAGTCCTACTCATACTTTTCAGCTCACGGTAATGTGTTCTACTTCTTGTTTAGTTTGTTTTTGGGTTTGAAACCATTTATTGTTTGGAATAGTGAACAAATCATATTATAATAATGCACCACATATATGGCAATGGATTGTATGACAGCCAATAATACATGAGAAATCAGAAAGTCAAAATGCAATGGAATGTAGCATCTGATTAACACAAATAAATATCTATAAATGGAATAGATTATAAAGTATTAAGTGATCTTCATGTTTTAAGTAAAGCATTAGAATTCATATGCGGCATCAGAAATTGTTGGAATGAATAATTCATACCCTCCCACGCTGCCGCGCCCCCTTTCCCCCGCCAAGCTACCGCACCCCATCAAGAGCGTAAGAAAAATGACAATTGACTACTCACCATTTAAAAGCTATTCCTACACTATGTGTAGTACAGTGTATCATGGACTCTGCCCAATCCAGTTATCTCTTGAGGAGGGATTTTGTATTGTTTCGCCTTGCTGCCCCGGAGGTAAATCAAGCAAAATCCTACAGTTATCTAAATTTACACTGTACATGTTAAAGCAATTACCTTCCTTGATAGGCATTTTTATGGTTGCAGCTGCTCAGTATCAGCACAGATTTATCCTTATAGCCTCTGTCCTATTCTGAACCAGGTAATTGTTTTGTTTTACTTAGGCATTAATTGGTACAACATTAATTGTGTCATCTGTGACTTTTTCACATCAATATAATGCTGTGGGGGAGAAGAAGTCTTCCAATCTAACCTAGTTTATTTTATACTCATCCTCAGCTGAGTCCAGATAGCCCAAACTTGTCCTCCTTTGAACATGATGAAATTAAGACTCATTGCAACACAAAAACAAAATACTGTAGAATATGGGAATCTGAAATAAAAACAGAAAATGCTGGAAATACACAGCAGGTAAGGGAGCATCTGTGGAGAGTGAAACATTCCCTCTCCTAAGATGTTTCCCAACCTGCAGAGTAAGACTCATTGCAGTCTGCTACATAACTTTATCATTTTCTAGGACTTCAAACCTGTGGAACTGCTTATCCTCTTAAGACATTCCATACTCATGCAATCTTCAGTATCAACTAATCATTAACTCACTTTCCTGCCTTCTCCCTATATAACTTTTGGCTCCCTTGTAGATCAAAAATCTGTCTAACTTAGCTTTGAAAATATTCGATCACCCAGCCTCTACTACTTTCTGGGGTAGTGAATTTCAAAGATTAACAACCCTCTGAGAAAAGAAATTCCTCATCTTCTCTGTCTTAAGTGAAAGGTCCCTTATTTTGAAACTGTGCCCCATAGTTCTAGATTCCTCAGGAAATGAAACATCCTCTCAGCATTCACCCTGTGAAATCCTCTCAATAAAATCACCTCTCATTCTTCTCAACTCCAATGAGCAGAGGTCCAACCTGCTCAAAGTTTCCTCATAATACAACCCCCATCCTCGGAATCAACCTAGTGAACCTTCTCGGAACTGCTTCAAATGTAAGCATATCCCTCCTTAAGTAAAGAGACCAAAACTGTACACAGCACTTGACACATGGCCTGACCACTGCCCTGGACAGTTGTAGCAAGACTTCCCTACTTTAATACTCCATCTCCATGCAATAAAGGCCAACATTCCATTTTGCCTTCCTAATTACTTGGTGTACCTGCATGCTAACCTTTTTGTGCTTCATATATAAGGACACCCAGAACCCTCCGTACCACATCATTCTGCTGTCTCGCTCCATTCAGAAAATATTCTGCTTTTCTATCTTCCCTGCCAAAGTGGACAACCTCACATTATACTCTATCTGTCAAACATTTGCCCATTTACTTAACCTATCTATACCTCTTGCAGACTCTTTATGTCCTCCTCACAACTGGCTATCCTACCTAGCTTTATATCATCAGCAAATTTGGCTACAATACACTCAGTCCTTTCATCCAAGTCATTCATATAGATTGTGAATATTTGAGGCCCAAGAACTGATCCCTGTGGCACTGCATTAATTATAGTTTGCCAACCTGAAAATGACCCATTTATCCCAACTTCCCGTTTCCTGTTAGTTTGCCAATGTTCTATCCATGCTAATACTTGACCCACAAAAACCATCTGCTCTTAGCTTGTGGAGTATCCTTTTACATGGCTTCTTATCGGATGCCTTTTGGAAATCCAAATGCAATGCATCCATTGATTCATCTTTATCCAGCCTTACAGTTGCTACAATTGTACAGGGCATTGGTGACCATACTAGGCTTTTTAAATCCTCAAAAATACTTGAACAAATTTGTCAAACATGATTTCCCTATCATAAAAGCATTTTGACTCTGCTAGAGTGTGTTGCGATTTTTAAAATTTCTTGTTATGGCTTCCGTAATAATTATATAAAATATGAAATTCGTAAGATGAAGTTTAGGGACTGTCTTTTTTAATTTAGGGCAAAATGGAGGATTAAAGGGAGTCATGTGACCTGTTCTGTATTCTGTCTGACAACAAGCTTGGGTGGCTTGGTTGTTAAAGGTTAAAGGGCCTAGGTTGCCTTAGTGGGAAGAAGGTACAAGATGTTCACACCTGTGGCCAATAGCAAGAGCTGTTGTGATGACTGGGGGCAGTTAGGCTGGGATTTTGTCAACAGTGTGCCATTCCCAACATCATAATTGGAACTGTACACCACTTCCGTTTTCTCTATTTTTGCGGTTCCCCAGGCAATTATAATTAAAATGCTAAGGGCAAAATCATCCCAGATTTGCACTAAATGCATTAATGGATGTGAAAAAAATTAATTTACCCACCGGGTGCAAAGGAGGGTTTTCACGCCACATTGTCCCATTCCCAGCACGTTCCGCCTCATTAAAAATGCATTCACAGGAAACACTCTGAATTGCTGGCGGGCAGGCATTTATTTGCCCGCCACACCATGACCTCAGCACTTCCTCACTCCAGGCACCATATTTAAAGTGCACCAGAGAGCATGCCTACTTCATCCCTTCAGAGCAGGACCGCTCCAGGTGACAGATGGCCCCGAAAACAAAGAAGTCAGCAGCCCCCAAACTTAGTGACACCTCTATGGGGCGCCTGCTGGATGCAGTGGAAGGGCCTCAAGGGGCAACACCACTAACTCTCACACACACCCTCACATCTCCATCACGCTCATATCCTCTGGAGCTAGTGTCGTCATTCCGTTCAAGTCTCCGCTCACCACACAAACATTCCACACAGTGCCATGTGTCTTGCTCACACTCCCTCCATCTGTTTTCATGCAGAAGAAGCTGGCTCACATCAGCAGGGGGAGGTCCCAGACTGGAGGTGGAGTGGCACACGTTAGGCCCCTCACCTACTTTGAGGAGCGTGCCATCGCGCTGACTGATGAGGACGTGGACCCTGCCTGTGGTGGGTGAGGTCAGCAGCGAACAACATGTGAGGATCCTGCACCATATCATCCCTCTCTCAACATAACTGCGAGTGCTCTCTCTCTTGCTTTTGACCCTGCTATGCACTCATTATCTCTACTTCGGTTCACAGGGAGCTCTGCCAAGCGACCGATACCCTCAGCCAGCCAGTCCCTCAGCTCCATCCACATCCTCGCCTACAGCAAAGAGTCCTCCCTCTCCATTGAAGAGCTGGAAGTAAGCAGCCTGGAAGAGCCATCACAGCGCTTACCCACACCTTCCACCAATGCAGAGACACATGCCTCGGTAGGACCTAGCTCAAGAGCAGGCTCGGGTTCACAGTCTGGTGGACACTGCATGGACACATGTCCGCAGCAGGAGGAGGCAGGTTCAGCCAAGCTCTCCAACACTTGGAGAACTACTGCAGAAGAGGCATCTGTGAGGTCTGAACCAGATGACAAGTCTTTGGATTTGGCCTTCAAAGTCATCCTGGAGATTCAGCAGAAGGCAGGAAAACATCACGCAGAACTGTTGGAAGCCCTCAACAGAGTGGTGCGTGAGTCGGAGAAGTGCGTCCGCCTGTTCTCTGATGAAGTGGTGCCCACATGTGTGCGTATAGCAGTCTCCATGGGAAGGATGGCTGACCCCGGTCCAGCAGAACGTGGAGATACCTGCAAATCTGCACTCCATTGCAGTAGCCATGGCTGAGTTCCTGCAGTAGCAACACGAGAGAAATGGGGCATCTCGACGTCCATACTGGTGCTCTTCCCACTCGAGTCAGGCTGGGGCTCTCGGGCATCCCGAAAGAGGAGGAGTAGCAGCTGGACACCCCTGGGTCATCCACTCAGGAATCTCAGAGGCTGTCTGCTCCCTCTGAGTCCCATTTGCCTGTGAACCCCTCAACCCTGTCCTCTGTCACCTCAGAGGGAGCAGCTGGCCCACAGGATGACAGCTAAAGCAAGCCGGGGCACTCAAGGCCTTGGTTCTCCAGAAGACTCACATCAAAGGCATCAGAGGCAACAGGGCCAACCATTGCACAGGCTGTCTCCACCCCTGCTGTGAATATCAGGGCAGCACCAAGAAAAAGTGCTAGGCCTAGAAAAGTTAAGAAATTATGATCACAAGTGGTTGCATGGGTGAACACATTTTGTCACTTACTAACCTGAAAATATATTCATGTTCACTGAATAATATGTAACATTGTCTTTTGGCTTCATTGACAGGCTTCTTGAGTCCTCCCGCTGCACCTCCCCGACACACTAGCTGTTCAGCTGCATGCAGCTGGACTATGAGTGATTCCAGAGGGTGGGTGAAGTGTGTGTGTGTGTTTCCGTAAGGACCTTAGGAGCCTTGTGCAAGCACTCTCCCACACATGCAGAGCCTTAATCCATCACACTCATCTTACTCTCTCGAGCATTTTCAATGCTGTTTGCTGGGGTTCGCTTTCAGTTGTCCATCTGAGCTGAGCTGCATCTCCACCCACCCACCGATCACACCCACATGCAGCAACTGTTCCCGCCCAAAATGAGGCTCCGCTCACTTTCCATTTCCACAACCATGGTCGTAGTGAAGTTTTGGATCAGTTCCCCTTTCCTTTTCCTTCCACCAGTCACCCATCTCCATTCCCCCATCACTGTCGACCGCCACGGCACCGCCTTCCACCTCCCCACCATCACCTAACAACTCGAACTCTTGTCTTTCCAGGATGTCCAGGTGAACGTGCATGTTCCCTACTTTCCCAAGAATCTCAACCCCAACCACATTGACATCCCTGACGTCCTCCTTGCTATCCCCAGGTGTCTGCCTCCAAGCCCCCACTAACCACCCTCACCATCCCTTCTACCGCTTGTGATGCACCCTCACCCTCCCACCCTACTGGCTCCCTCTAACCCCCTGACACTCACCATTCCCTCCTACCATGCCCACCCTCAGTTTGGTCCCCAGTCATTGACTCCACAAACCCATCCCTTGCACATTCACCTGGACATCCTCCCCTTTCCCCCTCCTCCACCCTTCCTCCTCCTCCCTTACTCCTCCTCCACCCTTACCCCCTCCTCCACCATTACTCCCTCCTCCCCCGGACACCTTCCCCCCTCTGAGCTCCTTCCCCCTGCTTAAGACACCTTCCTCCTCCAAACACCCTCCCCCTACCCAGACACCTCCCCACCTCTGAGCTCCCTCCTTCCCACCGACATCTCCCTCCATCCGAATTCCCTCCTCCCCTAGGCACTTTCCCACCTCTGAACTCCTTCCCTTACACCTTCCTCCCTGCTTAGACCTACCTCTCCACTTTCTGCATTCTCCCCCATTACACCCTTTCCCCCTGTGCTCCCTCCTCCCAATCTCACCCCCTGACACGTCTGCCCCCCCACAACCTCAGCCCCCGATATCTTTGTCCCCCCTTCCCAGCCTCACCTCCCTCGCCTGACAGCTTCGTCACCCCCATCCCAACTTCACCTGCCCGACACCTTCGTCCCCACCCTCACTGCACCCCCCTCCCCCAACACACTTTCCTCTCCCAGTCACAGCTAGACCTTCCTCTCCTACCCTGCCCTGGTACACCTTCCTCTCGCACCAGCAGCTGGACCTTCCTCTCCTTCCCCACCTTCGGCAATTATCCATAGCAGCCCATGGCCAAGAACATGGTGTTCCCAAGCAGACCCAAGACATCAATAGAGATGTCTCACCTTCTGAGAGCTGCTTAGTGGTAGAGTCATGTCTATGAGAATCTACCCAGCATGTGACGGGCATGTTCCTCCAGAGTCTGATAGCTGTTAGGCTCCAGCATCTTCTGCTCCTTGGATGCCCGCAATCTGAGCAAGGACCCGAAGGTGGGTCCCGACTTCTGCATGTCTCGCTTAACCAGATGTGTTCTGGGCTGGCGTGTTTTGCCGCCGGTGTAAAAAAATTCAGGCGCCGGGGGGACGATTCTGTTCAGACCTTACTTTGCATCCTATTACCAGGATAAAAATTGGGTTCATGCTGGCCTCCAGTGGGATTCATGTTCTGCCACCATTGGATGATCTCGATGTGCTTTCACTCCGGCATGAAACCGATTTCTGCCCCTCACGCCGAATTGGTCCCCCCCACCCGCCATGGCGCCCGCCACCAATGGGACCGGATGATTCCGCCCTCAGTATCAGCTGCACGCATGGAAAGCATGTGTAATATAGTGGCAGGTAAAGCTTTTCATTGCTGAAACCCACCATCGGCAGAGAATGCTGCATCTACTGGCAGCCTAATAAAGAGCCTCCTGTTCAAACAGGGAGGCTGTGCATCACTGTCAGGACACTGTAGTGCTGGACAGGGCCATATTATTCAGAGACCTGATGTGTGACTGCCGAGTCAGATCAGTCCCACAGTTTAACGATGCTTCCCTGCACATTCTCCTCCAGGCCTTCAGGGAAAGGCAGGAGGTGCTTCTCCCTGAAGATGGCATCAGAAGGCCCTCCTGCCAGAACAAGACAGCCTGGACGGAGGTGGCAGAAGAGGAGAGCAAAATTGGGGTCATGCATCGAACCTGGGTCCAGTGCAGAAAATGGGTCAACAACCTGCTCTGATCTGCCATGTAAGTGCCAATTGTAAGTTTTGGGGTTTTACAGTATAAAACCCTTTCAATTAAAATCTCTAAATTCCAAACTCTTAATTTGTAGCTATAGAGTCCTAAGATGTGCATGGCCTAACAAGGTATAAATAACTAGTATTTATGAATCAAATGAATTTTATTAAGCAAGATGGTACATATACTTAACAAAAGCAGTGAAGACAACATGCAGTTTTTATCCTTCAAGGCCCTCGGATTCCTTGCGGGCTGCCAGCACAGGCAATGCCTTTCTACTTCTATCTCTAAAGTCATGATATGTTGAACTAAGCAGTTGAATCATATCACAGAAGTGATGGTAAAACTGCCAACAAAGAATCTGATTTTCCAACTTTTATCCATAATTCTGACTGCTATGCTTTCTTATTATGAAATAGTCCAAATTAACCTCTTTCATTGACTAAGGGTGAGAGTCATCTGGTGTCACCCTACCTCTGTAATGACCGTCATGTAGGATAAAGACAAATATCCATATCTTATTCCCTGGAGCCCCTGAATTGCATTCCATTGTGAATAAATGATACATCCTTGTAGATATAGAGCAGTTGTACAAACAATGCTACATCCTCATCAATACCACAACCTATCGTATACATTCACATACACATACACATAGCATATCTGAACCCATTCCCATGGATACTAAAGTTAAGAATAAACGTTAAGAATAACTCCTACCATAATGTCAGGAAAGGAACATCTTTCTTTTAAAATATAGGTGTTTTGTCCTACAAATATGGCTAATCAATTAAGTTACTGAGTAATTTAATACTTAAAAATACATGGATTTTGTTTAAAGGTAAGGTGTCATACTCAGTTCAAGCATTTTGCTTTTTTAAAAAATGCAATCCCATGAACCTGGACTTTTCAGTGCTATTAAGGCAATTTAGGTAATCAAGACGAGTCCCTTACAAATAACCGCCTTAACTGTTCATTATCTCACTAGCAAAAATTCAAACTGAACTGTTTAAAAGTGATCAAGATAAAATCCATAAATGTTACTTAAGACCAACATAGACCCCTAAGAACTAGTCGTGTTATCAAAATCTTACACAGTGGTGCATCCTCAACAGGAGCCTCTTGTGTGGTCATCAATAATGTGAGTGGGCAGCTATGCCAGTTGAGTGAATACATGATCAGCCTTAGTGTCACAAGTCAATTGAGACCAAAGAGTGTGGAAATTTGGCTTTTGTTTGCGCCCGGGTGCAACACCCAGGTGACAGGCCTGTTTGTGTGATGGGGTTTCTTGCAGACAAGGAGGTTAGTTGTCACCTGACATGTCATTAACTCTGTACTTTATCGTGCATGACAAGTAGACACATAATGCCCATGAAAGAAGATGCACAGGCAGATGATTTTCTGACCTGAGGCTCCTTACAACAGCCAAGGAGGAGGCAATGGAAATTGCTGGGGAAGAGGGATTGCGATCAGTTGCAAATGGCAAGGCTGGACCAGCCAGGAGTAAGGAGGATGAGGCAACCATCCTGGTGGTGGCAAAATGGCTGCGATAAAATGTGAAGTGCTCAAACTGCAATGATTCTTAATGCGATTGTTTTTGTTCTCCACTACGGGTCATCACCATCCATGGACCAGGCCACAGCTTTGAGAGTAGCCCAAAGATCCACCTCGGGAGATGAAGCAACCACTTCTCAGAAGATACAGCATTATTTGCCTCATCATCTACCTCCGCCAGCTCAGTCACATCCACATGGCCCACAGAGGTGTGTAGATTCGGGAGCACAATCTGCTGAGTGCAGCACAAACACGTCCCAGCAGCTGAGGGAGGATGTGACAACTGAGTCCCCAGGTGATTGGAGGACTGATTAGGATCAGGCCTCTGCTGAGCCCAATGTTGATGGTAGGCCTCTGCTTGTGGCTACAAGAAGCCTGCTGGGCATGCAGCAGAGGTTAGGGGAATATAAAGCAGAGATGCCTGGGATTATGCATAGCTTTGAGCAGGGTATGGAGGACTCCATGCCCACCATGTGTTCTGCCATGTCTCAGGCATTTGAGCACATGGCTTCATCCATGGAGAGGATGGCGACCACTATGGAGAGCCAGGTCCATATGTGCTTTTCCTGCATTCCAATACTTTTGTCATGGGTTCATTGGAGCAGTGGGTAGGCAAGAGGGGGATGAGGCCAAACTGTCAAAGGCCTATTAAGGCCAGTTAACTATCAATTGAAATAATTAACTGAGCTGCCTGTCCAACCTTAAGGTTGGTGGGCAGGGGAAGAGCCCAGGCGGCCTTCGCATTTATCATGAAACCTCATCCACGGGCGGGATGAGGTTTCATGAAGGTTTTTAAAGTCTTGTGAAAAATTTTAAATAAAATTAATAGACATGTCCCAGCTCATGTCATAGTTTCACATGCGGGGACATGTCTTAAAATTTTTTTTCCTTGATTAAATTTTTTTGAACTTAAACTAATCTCCCTGAGACAGCTCTGTGCCTCAGGGAGATTTCTGCATTCCTTCGCAAGCACGCACGAAACAGCACAGGCCCCGACTCAGGCAACCTCCCCCCCGCCACCCCCGGCCGCACAGGGAGTGCCCAGTGCTTCTGGATGTGTGTCACGCCCACGTAAAATGGCGGCACCCAACCAATTGCGGGCGGCAATCGGCTGTGCGCACGCCTGCACCGGCTCCTGCCCAACCCCCCCCCCCCCCCCACCCCAACCCCCCCCGCCAACCAACGGAGAGAAATGTTATGAGGATCATAACAAACTGGGGGCTCTTGCAATATTTCAAATCCATAGGTTGAGATGCGTACCCTGGGATTTTCCAGAGATGAAATTAACAAGATTTCACCGTAAAATGTTGGTGTTTTCATTGAAAAGTTAAAATGGCTACATCTATTGTGGAAGGGTTTCTCGAGAAAGAGGGCCTGTGTGAGAGTTCCTTGCAACAGTTAATACAGGTTAATTTGAATATGATAGCAGTGTTGGAAATGGATTTAAAAGTTGGCACTAAAAAGGCAGAAATTGTTGAAGAGTTGGCTCAGCACCTGAACCTTGAGGAAGAAAACACTAATCTAGATAAAACATAGGCTGAGTTAGCCAAGAATCAGTTGCATGTGAAGCAAATGGAGTTCAAGAAAGAGAAATGAAAAACTTGAACTCGAAAGAGAGGAACAAGAGGAAGAATGAGAAATGTGAAGACTTGAACTTCAAAGAACGAAAGAGCAGAACAGCTGTGAATTGCAAAGAAAGAGGGAAGCCAGAAAATTTGAAATGGCCAGAGAAAGGCTTTGATTACATGAACAAGGAGTAACAGGAAGATTTGCTAATGAGTTAGCTTTAACCCATAGTTTTGATTTGGTAAGGAATTTTCACTTAGTGCCTAAATTAAGTGAGAAAGGAGTTGAAATGTATTTTGTATTGTTTGAGAAAATTGCTGCAAAGTTACAATGGCCAAGATAAATTTGGGCAATTTCATTACAGAGTGTATTGGTAAGAAAAGCTTTGGAGGTTTTTTATTCAGATGAACAGTGTACAGATTATGATGCAGTTAAGACTGCTGTGCTTAATGCGTTCAAGTTAGTCCCAGAAGCTTTTAGGCAAAAGTTTAGAAATCTGAGGAAGCGGTAGGATCAGAATTTTTGTGGAATTTGCTGGAGGAAAAGAAATGGTATTCGATAGATAGTATAAACCAATGAAGCTTGAGCAAGACTTTGAAAACATTGGTGAGGCATTGTTAATGGAATTGGTTATTAGCAATATGACCGGAAGTTTATGGCCATGCCGCAGCAGGGACAGGGCCATAAAATGTGGCGAGCTATTCTAAACTCCACTGACTTCGGTTGGAATGTAAAATCCCACTGGCGTAAAATTCCACCCTATCCCTTTAAGAATAAGATCCCACCAAGAAGATCATAAAGTTCTAAAATAAGAGAAGCTGCTGTTGTGGCTGACAAAATACCCTACAAATATATAGTTGGCAGTAACCCCTTGTTTGTGAACATGCACAGAAGCTGGAGAGATAAGAGACATGATAATGAACAGGGCACGAATTACAATGAGCGGGAGAGCAGAAATAAAAAGGCAGAGGTTTCTCAGAGCAGTAAAAAAAGGCAGTATGGAGGATAAGTATGATCCAAGGGGACCAACATGTTATTTTTGCCATAAAGAGACTCCATGTGAAAGCAGATTGTGAAAGATTAAAACACCATGTGGTAGCTCCTGTGAGCGTGCATGGTGTGACCACAGAAAATGTTATACCAATGAGTGAAGCTTGTGGCAAACCAGCACCGTCTAACATTCTTACAGTGGGTATAAGTCAAAACATAAAGATAATGGGAGTTTTATATTTAAGGGTGAAGTTACTCCATTTTTATCTGATAAAGAGGCCAAAAAAAAATCATTATTCTTAGAGATACAGGGGTCAGTTCAAACCTTTCTGTTAGCAAAAGATGCGAATTTCTCTCTAGAAAGTTCGCTAAATGAAAGTATATTGATACAGAGCATTGATGGAAATTGTTTACTTGCTCATTATGCAATGCAAATTTAAACTGTGCTTTACTCAGTGCTTTTGTTATTGTAGGAGTGGTGTCAAAATTGTCTATCAGAGATGTTGACCTTATCTTAGGGAATTGTAATGACTTGACAGAGCGGACAGCTTTCAATAACAAACAGATAAACTTTATTACAGAGAGATTTTCAGGTGCTACATGCTCGATCAGGACTTTCGTCAGGAAGCCGCACCCCGCCCTGGATTGCCTGCACTTAGGGCCTTGCGGAACATCACGTGACCTCTGATAGACAGCAGGAGAGGCTATACCCACAGTTACTACATTTCTTCCCCCTTTAATTTTTCACAATTTCTATTTACAGAGAAACATTTGAATATCCAACAGCATATACATACATACAACTTCAGGTGATTCAAGGTCAAGCCTCTGAGGTGCTCTCCTTATACAGCTAGAGTGGCATGGCTCTACCACTTGAGGGTTCTCAACAGGATCAACAGGATCTGAAACTGCAGCATGAGACCCAACCTCAGAAACTGGCAGTTCAGGGTTTGGCAGCTCTACAGAGATATTGGGCATGTCTATTCTAGGTCGATCGGTCACCTCAGGAATTGATGGTTCGATGTTAATCACAGGCGGAATAGTTGGTTGTTGGAATGTCTCTCTAACACGAATATGATCTATATGCTTACAAGCAATTCTACCTTCCACTTGTACTTGGAAAGATAATGGGCTAGCCTTTGAGACAATGGTTCCAGGAACCCAACAATGTCCACTTCTGAAATTTTGCACGAATACTGTGTCACCTGCAGTGAATGTGTGAGTTTGGCTGTGCATATTGTGGTTCAATTTTTTATTAATCTGATTCTGATCTACCTTCCCCTCTAAATTTGGAAACACCAGACTTAATTGTGTGCGTAGGTGGCGTTTCATCAATAATTTAGACAGTGTTGAACCAGTAGTCGAATGTGGCGTTGTACGATAACTGAAGAGAAAGCGGGAAAGTCGAGATTCTAGAGTACCTTCCGGTAATCATTTCATGCCAGACTTGAAAGTTTGTACAGCTCTCTGGGGTAAACCATTCATTGAAGAATGGTAAGGGGCTGTTTTAATATGCCTGATTCTATTCAGGTTCATGAACTTCTGAAACTCTGTGCTGGTAAAGGCTGTACCATTATCAGAAACATGGTTTCAGGTACGTCATTTATGCTAATAGAGTGACGCAGCTTCTCGATAGTTGCGCTCGATGTTGGCGATTTCACTTCATACACATCCATCCATTTGGAATGTGCATCTACGATCAGCAAAGATATGGAACCTAAGAATGGTCCAACATAGTGGGCAGAAATTTTCCCCTTTAAGGGGGGAAGTTCAGAAGTGGATGCGTGCAGGCATGCCTCCGATTGGCACCCCTGATCGGGGGCGCGCCGCCATTTTACGTAGGCGGGCCAATTAAGGCCCGCCCAGCGTGACATCGCAAGGAAGCGCTACGCACTCCCTATGCAGGTGGGGGGGGGGATGGGGGGGAATTCCCTGAGCCGAGAGTGCGCTCTTTCACGCATGCACGTGAAAGAGCGCACTCACCTCCCTGATGCTAAGTGCTGCCTCAGGGAGATCGGCTACACATTTAAAATTGTTAAAAACAGAAAAAAAAAATCCCTGACTTGTCCCCTCATGTGACACTGTCACATGAGTTGGGACATGTCCATCACTTTCAATTTCACTTTTATTAAAAATTTATAAACATACATGAAACCTCACCCCGTCCGTGGATGAGGTTTCATGCTTTTTCCAATGCCCGCCAGATCTCCCGGCCTGTCCTTAAGGTTAGACGGGCAGGTCGACTAATTACATTAATTGCTTTGTCAATGGCCTCAATTGGCCGTTGACAGGTCGGTGGGCGCACAGCTGATTCGGCTGAGCCCCCGCCAACCTGAAAATTGAAATGAGGCGAGGTGACATCGGGAGTTCTGCCCCACCCCCCACTCGCCGAAAGGGAAATCCTAGCCAATGGATATGTAGTCTAACACAGGATCAACCAGGCCACTCCCACGGATGCAGGGGAGCTGAAACAGGCAACTTCTGTTGTTGTTGACAATGGAGACAGTGCTTGACCATTCTTTCAATGTCACTGTCAATGCTTGGCCACCCGCACAAGCATTTTCATCTTTGATACACCTGGATGCGCACTGTGAAGCTCTGTCAAGATCGGTTCTCTTCCTTGCGAAGGGACGACAACTCTTGACCCCCACAACAAAATTCCATCTTGACAGCTTAACTCTGTGTTTCTGCCATGGAATGGTCTCAAACCTTCAGATACAGGTGAATTTGACCATCCTTGCAAAACAAGGCCTCTAACTTTCAACAATATTGGATCCCTGTTTTGTTAATTATTTAATTTGCTTTGCACACATAGGCGAAGAATCCAGGAAATTCAGCAATAACACAACTTCTTGTGGAACAGGAGCATGTACAATGCTACCTGGTAACTGGAGACGACTGAGTACGTCCGCATTTGCAATATGTAAGGCAGAACGGTACTTAAAAGCGTACTCATACGCAGATAATGTCCGAACGCAATCTTGTATTCTTGCTGATGCTATTGGCGGAATGGCCTTATCCAGTTTATGGTCTGACACAATGGTGAAACATCATCCATCTAGATACTAGTGGGACCTCTTCGCTCTGAATACCACCAATAAACCTTTTCTAGCTGGGAATAACCCTTCTCGGCTGTAGAGAGGGTTCTCGAGACATAGCCAATGGGCATTTCTGATCCTTTTTCCATTCTATGTGATAACATTTCTACACCATAAGGAGAGGCATCACATGTTAATACCAACACTTTCGATGGGTCATAGTGCAGCAATAAACACGACAAATGTAACAGTTTCTTTACTTTCACAAAAGCTTCTTCCTGCTGTCAATTCCACAACCAACGGTGATTCGTTTTTAACAACAAGCGTAACGGTGCCAACACAATTGATATGTTAGGCAAGAAGCGGCCATAGTAGTTAATCATACCCAGGAAGGACTTGAGTTCATTTACATTGGATGGTGAGGGTGCATCTTTTATTGCCCATACTTTCTCTTCTACAGGATGCAAACTCATGGCATCCACCCTGTGCATCACCTAGGTATACTACCACTCAGGGAAGTCCTTGCAAAAGACTCTCTATTGTTCTCTGGAAGATAGCGCATGCAGACAAGACTCCAAAGGGTAGGCAAGTGTACTGATAAAGACCCTTGTGTGTGTTAATAGTCACGTATTCTCTCGATGTGCTATCCAGTTCTGACTGTTGGTAGGTGTGATTCATATCCAATTTTGTATATGACTTGCTTCCAGCTAGCATTGCATATAACTCATCTATCCTTGGAATGGGGTGCTTATCTAGTTTTACTGGCTTATGTACGGTCAATTTATAGTTTGCACAAATGTGTATGGTTTGGTCAGGCTTAACCACTGGAACTATGGGTGCTGCCCATTCCGAGAATTGGACAGGTTGGATGATGCCCAGCTTTTCTAACTGGCACAGTTCTGCACCCACGTTCTCCTTCAACGCATAAGGCACAGGTCTGGCTTTAAAGAAATGTGGTGTCGCCTGAAGATCCACATATATCTCAGCCTGCATGCCATTTAACTTCCCTAATTTATCCCGAAATATTGTGTCGTATTTCCTCAGCAGTTCAGGAGATCCTCCTGTTTTCAGGTGAAATATCTCCGACCAGTCAAATTTGATCTTTTGTAACCAGCCTCGCTCTAAAAGACTGGGTCCTTCTCCTATCACTATTATCACCGGCAGCTGCACTGTCTGTTGCCTGTAAGACTCTGGTACTGTGGCGATGCCCTTTACCTGAATAGATTCTTCAGTGTATGTCTTTAATTTAGCGGTTGGCCGCTCCAGGTTTATTGGCTGTCTAACTTCATTAAGGTATTTGAAAATGTGCTCTCCCACCACTTTAGATGAGGCACCTGTACCCACCTCCATTATTAGTGGCTATTCATTACCCTAGATTGTCACAGTGATATATTCAGTTTTTACAGCGGTTACGTTATACAGGGGAATAAATGTCGGTTTCGGCAGCTTCAGGTTCTGCTGTACTCTGTAATTCAATCATGTTGGTATTTGCTTTATGAGCTGCTTCGATTTTGCCCTGCATTGCCTTACTATGTGACCCTTATTCTGGCAATAGTTGCATTCTGCATCCTTAAATTTACAGATGTCCAGTCTGTGGTCACCTCCACACCTATAATAACTCACTTTTGCAGTTGCTGTTGAAGTGTTTCTACTCGGTATTTTCATGTTTCTAACAGTGGACATTACACTTCGCTCTGATGCTGCGAGCCTGGTTTTCGCGCCATGCCCAGCAGTAGGTTCCTGCCCCACATGAAGAACGGCTCCATGTCGTATGTGTTGCGAAGCCTGCGAGTCTCTCGCAGCATTTTCCATGGCGAGGGAGATTTCTAGGCCGCGCTTATAGTCAATGTCGACCTCAGTGAGTAAACGGTGCTGAATGACCTGAACTCCACAAACTAATGGGCCCCGCAACAAATCATTTAATGTGTTCCCGAAGTTGCAGTGTTCTGTTAACTGCTTTAGGTTCACTACATAGGTTGTGATGGACTCTCCTGTGGCCCTAACTCTGGAATTAAACTTAAAACGCTGCATTATTACAAATGGCATTGGCTGGAAGTGCGTTTTCACGAGGTTCATAATTCATTATAAGATTTAGAATTGGGTGCGCTTGGGGCCGTCAGGTTGGGAATGAGATTATATATCTTACTGCCACATACACTCAAAAGGATGGCTTTCTGCTTTTCCTCCGCGGTAATTTCATTCACTATGAAATAAAATCCGAGGCGATCTACATACTGGCTCCAACCTTCCATAGTCGCATCATAAGGATCGATTCTGTCGAAGAGTGACAGGGCTGATGAGTAGTCTTTTCGTTTTCTTAAGATTCGATGTACTCACAGTAACCAGGCAAGGTGCAAGGTCAGAGCTATTTTACCCTCATCGCCAAATATAATTATTTGACGGAGCGGTCAGGTTTCAACAAGAAGCAGATAAACTTCATTTCAGAGAGATTTCCAGGTGCTACATACTCGATCAGGACTTTCATTCAGAAGCCCCACCCACACCCCCGCCCCCGCCATTGCCCATGTTCAGGGCTCATTGGTTGGAGCCTCCCAGAACAGATCATGATCCCTGATAGAAAACAGAAGAGGCTATACCCTTAGTTACTACAGGAATGATCTAGCTGGAGACAATGTACTGCCTCAAGACGTTTCCACAAAATCCACTGAAGTTGTTAAAGAGAAGGACGTATCAAAAAGATCAAAGGACTTGGGAATTTGGTGTAAAGAACAATGGTTTGTCTAGAGAGGTGTCCAAAGAGTCAGGAGTTCAGACTGCTGAAGTTAAAAGAACCTTGAAACCTCAGACTGACAACTAAAAGTTAAAAACTACTGGAAATGATTTGAAGCTGTCTGAATTAAACCTGCTGATAGAACCTGAACCACAAGTGTCAAAGCAGAATACAGCATTGACACTCCAGGCTGATGGAGAAACAAAGGATGATAGTGCTTTAAAACAAAATGACTTGGCTGTAACTAATGCTGAGATTGTGGAACTATGAGGAAAAATTTGGGTTCTGGAATGGAAGTTAAAACTTCAGAATGATGAAACAGTTGCTCTCATGAAAGCACAAACGCTGCCTGACATGCTGAGTGTTTCCAACATTTCCTGCTTTTATATCAGAAACTTGGCACTCGCTGCATGTGATCTTCTAATCATTTAAATACATAGTCAAAAAACTGCACAGAGAAATCTACCAGCAGCATGAAGTCAGAAGTTGAACACAGGGGTACAATTCAACGTTGGTGTGTGGGTGTGGCTCAAGCCATGGTGGATTAGTCAGCTGTTTAGTTATTCGCTTACTTTTAGTTACTTATTTCTCACTTTGGTTTCAATTCTTCAAAAATGCTAATGAAGCAACATCAAAAGGTGAAATGAAGGAGATATGTAATTCATTTTTACAGATTTTAAATTTCGTTCCAACGCCATATATAAATTACTGGGAAATGTCACAGCATAGCATTTTATCTGTAATAGTTCTTAAACAATTGATTCTGTGACCCAGTTTGAATCTGATTCTATAAAAGGTATATTCGGTGTAGGGAATAATAATGACGTGGACAGCTAGAAATGATATTAAAAATGTTGCTGAAAAATATGTTATATTTTAATTAAAATATCTCAAGGATTCATCACTTCCAATACTTAAGTGGCAATTTATTTTTCAATTTGGTTTTACTATCTTAACCAAGGTGCCCTTTTTGTGTATTGATGCGTTGATTTACATTCTTCGTTTCCTACCATTAATATTCTTCATATTTAGTTTAATTAGGACTTTTTTCTGAATTTATGGGTTTGCAGATGTGTTTACCATTTTTGTCTTACCCTGTAATATAAGATTTTGTTATTGGCATGCTCTTGACTGAAAGGTATGTGGGAACAACATTGAGGGGATATTACATGCACCAGTCAAAATGGATTTTCAAATTGTGTGACGTAGCCTTTCATTAATTTTAATGGGAACTAGAACAAATTAATTTTACCTACTCATTTCTAGTAACTTTTGGCTACTAAATTGTTTTACATAGATTCCATACAACTAAGGCATCAAAGCATCAAAGGAGTAAAATAATTATGCATAACTACTGGCAAAACTGCAATAATATTTCTCAATTTCAAATGAATGGAGATTTCTGCATATCGAAGGCAGTTCATCCATTTCTTGCTTTTATCAGCACTGTCCGATTTAGTTGACCTAATATTTTCTCTTTGCTCATGAAAAGGCTAGAATCTGCGGCCTGAATTTAATGGGGCCTGTAACAGCAGGAAACGTGGCAAGCAGGGAGGCTTAGTTAAGCAGGGGCCGAATGTTGGGTTAAGTTTGTGAGATAAAGTGGGTGTCGTGTCAGCGGTGGAGCAGCCAGCACACCTGCCAATGTCTGGAACCTGCTTATCATTCATTTGAATATCATTAAGACTCATTAATTGGGGAGCACACCAAAGCAAGTCCCACCTTCTAGTTAAGTCTATGGCGCACAGGAAACTCATGCCCCCTGTTCCCTGATAGCTTAAGGATGCACCAGGTTGTTCAGCCTTTGGATCTGAGGTGAGGTCTTGTCCTTAACTCAGCAGCACGGGGGAGAGGACCAGGGGATGACAGGTGGTTTGGTAGCAGCAAGGCCGAGCTAGGGATGGGGAAGAGAGTGTAGTGCTTGGGTCCTCAAATGACACAGCAGTTGGGCTGGCAAGAGATGATAAGATCAAAAGAAATAGGAGCCAGAGGCCTTTCAGCCCATTGAGCTTGCTGAATGGCTGATTTGATTGTGGCCTAAACTCCATTTTCCTGCCTGTCTCCCATAACCCTTGACTCCCTTGTATGTCAAAAATCTGTCTAACTCAGCCTTAAATATATTCACTGACCCAGCCTCCACTGCTCTCTGTGGAAGAGAATTCCAACGACTAATGATCCTCTGAGAGAAGAAACTCCTCCTCATCTCTGTCTTAAATGGGAGACCCCTTATTTTTAAAGTGTTCCCCCTATTTCTAGATGCCACCCCGCCCCATGAGAAGAAGAATCCTCCCAGCATCTATCCTGTCAAATTCCAACAGAATCTTACATGTTCCAATAAGGTAATCAATCATTCTTCTAAACTCCAATCAGTATAGGTTCAATCTGTGCAGCCTTTCATCATTGGACAACCTTTACATTCCAGGAATTAGCCTAGTGAACCTTCTCTAAACTGCTTTCAACGCAAGTATATCTTTCCTATACACAATACCTTTTCTTCACTAATTGTAATTGTTCTAATTTCCTCCCCCGTTTTGCTTTTTTGATTGCCTACTATTCTTGGGATATTTTTGTGTCTTCTAGCATGAAGACGGATACAAAATACTTATTCACAGTCTCTGTCATTTCCTTGTTTCCCATTCTTAATTCCCAAGTCTCACCCTCTAAGGGACCACCACTCACTTCAGCTACTGTTTTCCTTTTTATATACTTGTAAAAGCTTTTACTGAGTGCTTTTATATTTCTTGCTAGCTTTATCTCATACACTGATTTCTCCCGCATTATTCTTTAGTCATCCTTTTCCTGGTTTTTAAAATTTTCCCAATCCCCTGGGCTACCACTAATCTTTGCAGTATTGTATGTCTTTTCTTTCAATTTGATACTACCTTTAGCATCCTTTTTAGCCAAAGATGGTGCATCCTTCTCATAGAGTCTTTCTTTTTCAATAGAATATATCTTTGTTGAGAGTTACAAAATATCTCCTTAAGTATCTGCCATTGCTTTTCTACCATCTTTTAATCTATTTTCCCATTCCACTTAGAACCATAGAACCATAGAAAAGTTACAGCACAGAAGGAGGCCATTCGACCCATCTTGTCCATACCAGCCCGAGGACACCCAGGTGCACTTTCTAATCCCACCTTCCTGCACCTGGCCCATTGCCCTGCAGCTTACAGCACTCAAGGTGCAGATCCAGGTACTTTTTAAAAGAGTTTAGAGTTTCCGCCTCTACCGCCAACTTGGACAGCGAATTCCAAACACCCACTACCCTCTGCGTAAAAAAGTTCTTCCTCATGTCCCCCCTACACCTTTTGCCACTTATTTTGAATCTATTTCCCCTGGTTCTAGAATTCTCCACCAAGGGAAACAATTTTATCCTGTCCACTCTATCTATTCCACTCATAACTTTGTACACCTCAATCAAGCCACCTCTCAGCCTCCTTTGTTCTAAGGAAAATAACCCCAACCTATCCAATCTCTCCTCATAGCTACACTTTTCTAACCCTGGCAACATTCTTGTAAACCTCCTCTGTACTCTCTCCAGAGCTATTATGTCCTTGCTGTAATGTGGTGACCAGAATTGCACACAAGTACTCCAGCTGTGGCCTCACCAGTGTTTTATACAATTCCAGCATTATATCCTTGCGTTTATATTCTTATATTTTTTATACTTATAAAAAAAATGTCTTCGTACCTTGAAATTGCCTTTATTTAAGTTTAAGACACTAGTTTCAGACCCACATTTCTCACCCTCAAACTGAATTTGGATTTCTATCATGTTATTATCACTCTCACCTAGAGGATCATTTACCATGAGGTAATTAATTAATCCTTTATCATTACACATTGCCAGGTCTATTATAACCTGGTCCTTGGTTAGTTCCAGAATATCTTGTTCAAAGAAACTGTCCCAAATTCACTCTGTAAACTTATCCTTCAGCTACCTTTTCCAATTTGATTTCTTCAATCGATATGAACATTAAAGTCACACACAATTTTGTAACTTCTTACAAGCCCCATTCATTTCTTGATTAATACTCTGTTCTACAGTATAGCTACTGCTATGGGTTAAAAACTATTTCCACCAGTTGCTTCCTTCCTTTGCAATTTCCAATCTCTGCCCAAGCTGATTCTATACTTTGATCTTCCAAACTTATGTAATTTCTCTCTCTGTACCGATCTTATCCTTTATTAACAGAGCTACACTACCCCCTCTTCCTTTCTCCCTGTCCTTCTGGAATGTCAAATACCCTTGAATAGTCAGTTCCCAGCTGTGGTCATTTTGCAACCATGTCTCTGTAATGGCTATCATATCGTGTGTTATCAATTCATCCATCTTGTTTCAAATGCTGCATGCATTCAGATAAAGAGCCTTTACTTCCATTTTTTTTTACCATTTTTCTCCATTCTGACCCAACTTACTGGTACACTGTTATGCTTGCACACACTGTCCCTTCCTCTCACACTCTGGTTATCATTACCCTTTTCACTACCCAGCATTTTTGCCTTATCCTTTCTCTTTAACTTTCCAAATCTCCACTCACATGAACCTTCACCCCCACTGTTTAGTTTAAAGCCCTTTTATAACAGTCTTAGTTATACAACATGGGTGATGTTGGTGCTCACATCCTCAAATGGCACAGCAGTTAGGTTGACAAGAGAATGGTGCTGATGCTCATTTCCTCAAACAGCAGCACAGCAAGGCATAGTCAGGCTTGGGGATCAGTGAGAGGGAGATGTCCAAAAGCAGCCAGGCTCCGGCCTAGAGGGCAGGTTACAGTGGTGTCATCCTGTGTGTTGGAGGGAAGCAGCTGCACCACACATGGCAGATCAACAGTGAGGGAAGGAACCTAGAGTTAGAAGCAGGGCAGTTCTAGCTGCAGGGAGCAGGTCAATGGCCCCTGAATGAGGGTCTGATCAAAAGTGAAGGTAGATGAAGGATAATGGGGGGAGGACCTAGGTTGGCAGCAGGAAGGCCGAGGGTGAGGTTGAGAGGATCGAGTGTGACTAATGGAAGGTCAATGGCTATAGGTCAAGGGTGATAGTAAGATGCTCCAAATTTTTTGGGGGAAGGAGCAAGGTGAAATTAGGAGGGTCAAGGGAGATGGGAGGAAGCTCAAGGGTGACAGAAGGAGGATGGATGTTGATGGACTCCAGCTGCAGTGTCACGGTGTTAGTTTCCATTCACACGGTTGCTAAGAAACTGCTACCTCACAGGAGATCAGATGCTGCTGGGAAACTTTTTACCTTGCAGGGGATCAGGTCACTGTAGGAGGAGGCCACTGTGGGATGGGAGGAGTTCTGGTTGAAGCTTATGGGAGGGTCATGCATTCCCATTGGTCAACTGCAGCTGCTCTAGCAACGAAAGCCATGCCAACAGAGGCATTCATATCATTGCCCACCTTCTTCACATAGTTCACTTTGTGGATCTGCAATGGGTCTCATATACCCAATCTTCTTGCAATCTCGGACGATGGAGAAAGGATTTACCAGAGGAGGGCCTTGGTCACACAACAACATAGGCCACAAAGCCATCAGCTGGCAGAAGCCGAAGGGGAGGGAGGTAAGGAGGAACTCAACCACAGCTGTCTTCATCACCGAAGATTCTCAGGCAGGTAGAGCAGTTGGCTTCGGAGCCATCATTCGGTTCCCACAGGTGCAGGGTATAATCGACTGCACACATGTGGCCTTTAGCACTTCCCTTGGGAACAGGTGGTGGTGTAGTGATAATGTCACCAAACTAGTAATTTAGGGACCCAGGCTAATGTTCTGGGGGGTGTGAGTTCAAATCCCACCACAACACCTGGCGGAATTTGAATTCAGCTAATAAATCTGGATTCTAAAACTGGTCTCTGTAATGGTGACCATAAAACTATTGGTAGTTGTAAAAAAAACATCTGGGTATTGTTAGGAGCTAGAGGTTAATTTGTATATGTGTATTAAGAAAGGGAGAACTTCAGTTTTAGTTTCACTTTAAGAGATGCCTGCATTTGAATGAGGTTTACAACTCTTGAAGGGGAGTTAAAAGAAACAAACAAGGTAGAAAAAAACTGTGCTGCTGCCTAGCAACAGGAGGCCCACACAGCAATCCACTGATACAGAAAATGTAGTTTCAGCTCAGTTGAAAGCAGCTGCCAGCAGAAGCAGCGTAGGAGAGGGACAGATAGCAGGTCCCAAGCTAAAGTTGGAAACCCGCTGCCAGGAGAAGCAGGACACAGAAGAAGGAACTGTAGGAATCAGGTTCCAAAAGCTAAAGAAGAAAGTCCCTAAAACCAGGGTGTGGAACTGGAGAAAGTCCCAAGACCTTCTAGTCAAAGTGAAAGAACAGGAATTTGGAAAAGGTCCTGTTAAGTGAAGTTAAGAGTGGGGAGCAGAGAAAGGCTCTAAGCTTAAAGGGAGAAAGCTTCAGGTGCATACTTGAAGCAAAATAGGGTTGCAAGAAGCCAGAAGATCCAAAGGGACAGCTGAAGTTCCGTAACTCTTTACTACGGGCATGTGAAGCAGTGGTATTCTGTTGGCATGGCTGAGCCTGAGAGAGAGTGCATGGAAGGTAAAGTTTGAATGATCCAGTGGGGAGAAACATTGGAAGGAGAGTTTGAAACCCTGGAGGTGGACCCTTGTGGAAGTCGTTTGAGAAAAAGTGTCGTTTGGGAGAATATTCCAAATCGAGTTCTCCGAGAGTGGATATTGGAAACCCTTGTGTGAAAGATGGAGTTCAGTGAGACCAGTTAGCTCACGGTGTGACAAGCATCTGGGGGGAGTTGACGAGAGATCCATCACATCTGTTTGGGGTGGCATCTGTCACTTGATTTCAGAGTGTGGTGTGCCGAACCACAGCTCATCTATTGGTTTACATGGACTGTGTACTTATTGGGAGCATTAGAGTTTAAGATAGAATTTGTAACTTGTGTTATCCTTATGAATCTGTATATATCTGCAAAGGTATAGTTGTGGATGAAGGAATATTGTAATATAGTTCATCTTTTCTTGTTTAATAAATATTTTATTATTTTATTAAACATTCATCAGCTGACTCCTGTGACTATGTTCAGTAGACACTCTCCACATTTCTAAACAAAAAATAAAAGTTTGGATCAATCAAGCCGGGTCCCACCTTGGGATCAGGCTTGTTCAGTAGTAACGTCAGCTGGGATCATAACATCACTAATGTCCTTTAGGGAAAGAAATCTCCATCCTTACCTGGCCTATATGTGACTCCAGACCCACAGCAATGTGGTTGACTCTTAACTGCCCTCTGAAATGGCGTGGGAAATTAGGGATGGACAACAAATGCTGGCCTTGCCAGTGATGCCACATCCCATGAAAGAATAAAAAAAGCAGCTGAACTTATAAATTGGAAGGGGCTTCACTCCCTTTATGTTCAAGTTGATATGAAAACCAATAATGCAGGTGCATGCTCGTTTCCCAGGGAATTTTCATGACGCATGCACCTTAAGGAACTCTCAACTGTCAAAGTTATTTGAGGCCCCTGCCTAAGTGCAGGGTTGGATTCTGGATGACAAGGGCTATCCCCTCAGAATGAGGCTTATGACAACAGTGCATTATCCCCAAAGCCCTGTGAAGGAGCTTTACAATGCTCATACTGCTCAGCAAGGGCAATCAGAGCAGGCCATAGGATTGCTCAAAATGCACTTCCAATGCCTTGACTGGTCCAGTGGAGGATTGTTGTCATCTGCTGTGCCTTGCATGACAAGTCATTGTAAAGGGGATAAGAATTGCCAGTCAAGGACATGGAGGAGTTGTTAACCTCCTCAGATAAGGATGATGAGGAGGAATATCAAGAGGGTGACAGAGATCTTGTGGCAGCTGTCCCAGAAGCCAGGCCTATGCCGAGACTAGCCAGGGCTGTTAAGGACAAGCTCATCTTCAGTCATTTTGACTAGGGGTGATGCACCTACCTGACCATCATTTCCCTGCCTCCAAACCTTTGCCTACTCCAATTATGCACCCATCTCTACCAGCCTCCATTCAGAGCTACTGCACTGTACATGTCCTCCACCCACTAGAAGACCAAGAGGAGTGGACTGTTGTCACATGGGCTGAAAAGTGATGACTATTCCCAAGGTTACTGGCTTTGCACTGACACTCCAGTCAATGAAGCTGTCATACCAGCAGCAGCCAATGACTCCTCGATGGTGCTGCTGTTCAATGGAGCTACTGGCCTCTGGTTAACTGACAGCACTCGGCGGGTGGGACTTACATCCCTGGGGCCCTTGATCGCAGGTGAAGTACCTCCACTGGCCTGTCTAGCACCTGAGTGGAACAAGATGCGGAGGGACTTCCTGAAAAGAGGTGACACAAGATTTCCACAGGCTGTCCAGCAGGTGGATGAGACACCCATCACCTTCACAAGGTTCTGCCCAATGTCTGAGTGTTGCAGTGGAAGCAAGTCGTGAAAGTCATGAAATCTCAGTTTGTATCCATCCATACTTGGACAGTTGCCATCATGGCTGCATTTACCAGGGCGACAAGGGACTTTCAGTTTCTCACAGCAGTCCAGCTCCAGCAATTTGTTTTACAATCAATTACTAGGTTTGCTAAGGCTTCACCCTGGGGGAGTGGCAGTGGCTTGGCAAAGCACAAATATGCTGTCTGCTCTCAGGATGACAGCATTTGGGCTCCCACCATTGCTGCTCCTCCAGTGCCCTTACTGTTTCCTGTCAGCCAGCCAAGACAACTATTGTCAATGCCAAGATGGTGCATTATGGTGCAGGCCTTTGAGCTGCTCAAGGTCATCCTCCAAGACCATCTGCAGCGTCTGCCACTGAAGGTCAGCAACATCCCATCAACAACATTGCAGTCACTGGAATAGCACTGCATTGGAGTGCTAGAACAGGCAAAAGAGCACAGATTAAGGTACTGCACTTTCCCTTCATAACAGTACTGTGGGTGTACCTACATCACATGGACTGCGGTGGTTCAAGAAGGCGGCTCACCACCGCCTTCTCAAGGATAATTAGGGATGGGCAATAAATGCTGGCCTAGCCAGCGACACCCTATCCCGTGAGTTAATAAAAAAGGGTGGTTAATAAAAAAAGTGGATCTTTATACGCAATGTTGAATGCTTTGTTTGATAAGGTAGTTTTGGAATGCTTGCTTTGTGGTGTTTTTTATTTCAGCATTGTGGCCCAATGAACGCTGATCAGTAACAAAGGGAAGATAAGGCATGGGACTATTGTTAAATGGAGAAGTGTGGTTCCATTCATTGGCACTGTAATTGGATGAATCGATCAGCAGCAGCCCAACCAGAAAGGGTAGCATTGTCCCTTCCCCCTCCTCCTTGGTTGCTTGTCATATACTTGGAAGCAAGGGCTGTGACTCCATGATGCTGAGACTATGCAGGATGCGGTGGACCATCATGAATTGTGACATATGCTCTGGAGAGTGCTGCAGGCCTTGCCTCCAGATCAGTTAATGCAGTGGAAGCACAATAGCAATCCTTATACGGTTCTCATTAAATGCATGCCTCCCACATGCAGGTGGGTGGTGTGCCAGAGTCATGAGCTAGTCCTTGTCACCCTCTGATCTCTTGTAGTGGTGCAAATGCTGATGGAACAGCAAACTGACATTGAATAAATGCACCATGAATGCTGTCAAAATAGCAGACATTCACCTGCATGATGCATTATGTATAACTGCATATTAGCTGCACATGGAAGGAGAGAAACTGTTTGCAATTGCGGGACTTTTCTGAATTTAGAGTGGTGCCACAAAGCAATGTGTGAGCAATCAAAACAACCCTGCACCACGGGCAAGTTTGATATCTTAGTGAAGCCATATGCATGCCCTGCCTGCTTCTCTCTGGCAAGTGAAAAGGGAAGGTATACTCCTTCCTTTGCATTCAGTGCACCAAACACCTCCCTTATACAACTGCAAAATGTTTGAAATGTTCCCTGCTCCAGCCTGGAAGTATCCCAATGTGAAGAAGTTCATGGCCATAGTCGCCTTCACAGTCATTGGTAATGCCATCCTCACGCGTGCGCTGAGACTGTAAGGCTGCCTGTAGCAGGTGGCAGATTCACCTGAGTGAAACAGAGATGTCTAACACACTATTTCTTGCTGAGGTTGAGATAGGAGAATTGCCTCCTGAACCCTGGGTGGATATAGCCTCCTATTGGAGCCCTTCTTTCCCCACTCCTTTGTCTTTGAGTAGTTTGCCCTCCTCTGTGTCACCTCTGCTCATTCCCTCTTGTAGGCCAAGGAGTGTGGAAACTACAGCATTCATCACTGGCAGGAAGTGGTTAGAGCAGAGGCTCTGACATGAAAACCTTTGCCTTCATTATGTATCACACTACTCCCTGTAAACTGCACCAACTGCACCAAATGACGGCACAAACCACCAAATACATCTGTTAACTCAGCAGCAGCCAGGAGAAATCAATAAGATTGATTATCTCTTTAAATAGAGCTGGTGCGGGTGTGGTGTGGTTGGGGATGGATAAGTTATCCTTCCAGCTACTGAATTCATGTTCAGTTATACGTGGTTAAGTGAGGGCAGTATTTGAATCATTGAGGTTGCAGATTAGCACCATTGGAGTCAAATCAGCGTGTTATCAGCATTTGAGCTACTTTGTGAGAACCAGGCTGAATATAGTTCAAAAGGGAAGAGAAAACTAAAAGAGAAAAAAAATGGTGAGTATGAGAAGAGACAGTTAACATGAAAGAGAATCCCAAAGTCTTTGATAAGCATATAAATGATAAAGATGTGGTAAAAAGAGCAGTGGGGCTGATTAGGGACCATAAAAAGGAAATTTATGCTTCGAAAATTCAAAATTTGTGGATAACACAGAACTTGAAAGTATTATGAAATGTAAGGAAGTTAGTGATAGACTTCAAGAGAACATAGGCTGGTCAAATGGGCAGACACATGGCAGATGAAATTTAGTGTAGGGAAGTGTGAGCAGATACATTTTGGGAGGAATCGTCCCAGATTTACACTAAGTGTGGTAATGGACAGGTGAAATGACATTTTACCTGCTGGCCGCAATGGCAGCTTTTCATGCTGTCTGTCCCAAAGCCACTGCATTAATTATGCATTCCCAGGAAACAGGCCATTTCCAAGATGGGCAGGCTCTCATTCACCCATCATGCCATCACCTCAGTGCTTCATCAGGCCGGGCACCATATTTACGGTGCAGACATGCGCACATCTCTCAGAGCTTCCAGCTCACGACTGCTGCAAAGAAGACATGGTCCTGAAAGGCAAACAGATTTAATGATGCATCACTGGAAGCAGTGGAGACTCATCGTGATGTCCTCTACACCCCGCCCTGGCCGCAGGATGGGCAGCAACAGCACTAACCCAGCTTGGGGTGTGCTGGCAGCAGTGGTCAGCACCAACGCCATGCAAACAAGGACAGCCACCCAGTGCCAAAAGAGGATGAATGATCTCCTCCATTCCGCTAGGGTAAATCACTCTCAACTCACACACTCACAAACCCATCACACATCCATGGGGACCTCACTTGCCACCAGTTCAAGGGGCATCACCATTCACTCTCTCACGCACACCTTCATTGCCCTCACCCCGTCCGTGGTACCACTCACCACCCACACATGCCAGGCATACTTATCTGGCGTGGCAGGGGTCCTGCTTACACTCTCTCCACCTCTATTCATGCAGGACAAGCTGGTACACAAGATGGAGAGGTTGCAGGTGGTTGGAGGAATGCCTAGAATTACGGTCCTCATAGGCTTTGAAAACAGAGCCATCCAGCTGGCTGGCAATGATCTGGACTGGTCCTGTACTGACGGTGAGGTCAGCGATGCTCTATCAGTTGAGGATCCAGCAGTGCAACATCCATCAGACAACGATGCTGTGAGTGATGTGTCCTGTTTCACAGGCCACTGCCATGCACTAATTATCTCCCCTTGCTTTCACAGGCATATCTGGGAAACTGCCAAGCATGTCCACAACTCAGGGCCTCCAGTCAAGCCATGAGAGAAGCTCAGAAGAGGAATCCGCTGAAACCATCCCTGAAGTCCCATCACAGCGCTCACCCACGCCCTCCTCCAGCGCAGAGATAAACACCTCGGTGGGACCTAGCTTTAGAGTAGCCTCGTGATCACAATCTGGTGAGCACATCACACTTTCTGATCCACAGCAGGTGGAGTCAGGGGCTTCCCAGGTGCCCAGCACTCGGAGGACTGCTGGAGACCAGAACGTTGCTCAATCCGAGTCAGATGACGAGCCTCTGGAATCGGTCATGTTGCGTTGCTGGAGCTGAAAAGGCAAGCTCGGGAACATCAGGAAGGGATGTCTGCAGCACTGCTCAGATTGCAAGGTACGATGGAGGAGTCCACCCACCTTCAGGCTGAGGTTTTAGCACTGGCAAGCCAAGGCACGGAGATCAACAGTGGAATGATGGTGGCCGCCATGGACCTTGATCCAGGGCATTACTCCTGCACTGCTGCGCAGGCTGAACTCGATCGCCACCACCATAGTTGGCCTCCAATAGCATGCATACGAGAGGGGTGCGGGGCAGCTCTTACTCATTCCAGTTACACCTTCTCCTCAAGGAGTCAATCTGGGGTCCTTGGGTTCCCATAGGGAGGAGGATCAGCAGATGCACACGCCGGAGCCATCCACCCAGGTGACTCTGGGTGCGGCCGGCCCATCCAAATCCCCTCTTCCTGTGACCTCAGCAGCTCCAGCCCCACAGGAGGGTGCCACTGCCGCACAGCAGGATCTTGAAAGCAGGCCAGGGACTTTCAGGTCTCAACCCTCCAGAGGATCCCCACCAAGATCATCAAAGACAATGCTTAGCAGTCAGCAGGCTGTCTCCACCTCCTCTGTGGATGTTGGGGGAGCACCAAGATGTAGCGGCAGGTTTAGGAAGGTCAAGTAGAGGTAGTTGCACAGCCTGAGCACGGGTGTTAATCACTTGTACATAATTTTCTCTACTGTCAATAAACTCCCAAGAATGCCTCCCTGCCTATGGCTCCTTGTTCTGATAAGCAGTGTTCCTATCACTCAGATGTGAAACCTTTCTGCACAATATAAAGGCAGATGTCTCAGTCCAGGGCCTCTTCCCGGTGCTTTGTGCAGCCTTCAGACCAAAGTGATGGTCCGGCCTCACGCTCCTTGGACACATTATTGGGCCTGCACCTCAATGGTGCTTGTTATTGCTGCCAGAATTTTCTGTGCAGGCATCACAGAGTTCCATCATTCTCTCTGTCTGCTCTCAGCGCCGTCTCTTCAGCATCCGTGACCAGTGATGCTGTGCTCCTGAAGGGCTCAGGTGCTGAAGGTGGACAAAGGGTCAGATGCTTTTAAAGTTTCATGGCTGTATCTCTAATGATATGACCCTAATCACAGGGCACAAGCGAGCTGCCCTTTTCCAGACAGGAGTCAGACATTCTCAGACACTATGTGAAGACCTATGGAGTGTCCTCACTCCAGGTTGTCATCATCCTTCCGCAATCAAGCGACTACTAGGGCCTACACTGTATCTCCATGACAGGAGCATTCTCACAGAGGGTATGTGCGCTGCCATAAGCCAGACTGGAGTCAAACATTCACAGATGCGATGTGAGGATCTATGGTGTCTCCTCACTGCATGTCGTTATCATCCTCCACAAATCTATCAGCTATGGGGGCCTCCCAAATGCGCCTGCCTCGTCTAGTTAGTGCGAGGGCCTCATTGCCGTCATCCCCATCAATGTGCTGCTCCCACATCTCCCCCTCAGCCAGTTCCTCTCCCCGTTGCAGCGCCAGGTTGTAAAGGGTGCAGCAGACAACGACGATGCGTGACACCCTCTGTGGACTATATTGCAGGGCTCCACCAGACTGGTCCAGGCACCGGAATCTCATTTTCCACATTCTGACGGTTTGCTCCATCATGTTCTGAGCCGCTGCTGAGCCTCGTTATACCTTTGCTCTGCTGCAGTCTGAGGCCGCTGCATGGGTGTCATTGGCCACGTCCTCTGTGAGTAGCCCTTGTCCCCAAGGAGCCATCCCTGCAGCTTCTGTGGACCCTGGAAGATGTCAGGGATCTGTGACCAACTGAGAATGTAGAAGTCGTGGACACTCCCTGGAAACTGTGCCCGGGCCTGCAGGATGTGTTTGTGGTGGTCGCACACCAGCTGCACATTCAGTGAATGGAAGCCCTTGCAGTTGACATAGTCGACCTCTTGTTGCTATGGAGATCTGAGCGCTATGTGAGTGCAGTCGATGGCACCCTGCACCTGTGGGAAACCTGAGGTCTGAGCAAATCCAAATGCCCTTGCATCCTGGCTTTCCTGATCCCGGGTGAATTGCACAAAGTTGTGTGTCTTCGCGAAGATGGCATCCAAGACTTCATGGAAGCATTTGTGGGTGGAGGCTCATGATATCCCACAGAGGTCACCTGTGGAGCCCTGAAAGGAGCCACTGGCATAGAAATTGAGCGCCGCAGTAACTTTCACAGCCACTGGCAGTAGATACCCTCCATATTCCCGTGGCACCAAATCCTGCAGTAGCTGACAGATGTCACCGACCAGTTCCCTAGATATGCACAATCTTTGGTGCTGGTTCTCGGTCATCTGCAGAAATGAAAGGTGGTGCCTATAGACCCTGGGTCTAGCTAGGCGCTGAGCAGTAACGGCTCTATGTGGCTCTTCAGCGGTGTGTATGGGAGCCCCAGCCGCCTTTTCTTCCTGAGGGCTGCTCCTGTCTCTGTGCTGCCAGGAGCCTCAGTCATTCTCTTTTCTGTCATCTTCGTTCTCTCTACACCACGAGGCATACAGCTAGTTCACCAGGCTCCATGATCCTGATGTATTCCTCCTGTAGGATGAAAGAGATTCATGCATGGGTTAGCATGGGTTCACTAAGATCCTCTCTTGATTAAACCTGAAGGCCCCTTTAAGCATCCAGGAGAGTGCTGGCTACCACTTGGATGGGCAGAGATTAGTGCGCTGCATTGCTGTCCGAAACCCGACCTTCCTCCATCGACGGGCTTAGTGGATGATTACAAACTGGTTTCACACCACCGAGCATGCCCGATGCCAGCAGACAAGGACGATTCTGCCCTTTGATAGGCAATATAAAGTAAACAAATACAATTCTAAAAGGGTTGCAGGAACAGATAGAACTGGTGGTATATGACTACAAATTGTTGAAAATGAAATGGCAGCTTCACAAAGTGGTTAACAAGTCATATGGGATCCTGAGCTTTATAGAGGTACGGAGTACAAAAGCACTTATGAAACATAGTGTTTACAAAACACTGGTTCAGACTCAACTGGAGCATTGTGTCCAATTCTGGACACTGCCCTTGAGGATTATTTTTATTCTTTTATGGAATGTGGGCTTCGCTGAAAGGACCAGCATTTGTTGCCCATTTTTACTTGCCTTTGAATTGATTGGCTTGCTAGGTCATTTCAAAGGGCAGTTAAAAGTCAACCACATTGCTGTGGATCTGGAGTCACATGTAGTTCAGACCAAGTTAGGATGGCAGATTCCCTTCCCTAAAGGATATTAGTGAGCCACATGGCCTTTACAATAATCAATAATAGTTGCCATGGTCACCATTATCTAGTTTTCTATTCCAGGCTTTTAAATTGAATTTAAGTCTACCGTCTGCCATGGTGGTATTTAAACCCATGTCCCCAGAGCATTAACTTAAGCCTCTGGATTACGAGTCTAGTGACATTGCTGCAAAGCTACTACCCTCCTGTGGATGCATGTGAAAGTATTGGAGAGGCTGCAGAAAAGATTTACGAGTCTTGTTCCAGGAATGAGGGACTTTCGTTACATGGATAGATTAGAAAGGCTGGGGCTGTAATTCTTACAGAAGGTTGAGAGGAGATTTGAGAGAGGTGTTCAAAATTATGAGTAAAGAGTAAATGGACAGAAACTATTACCATTAGTGGATTGGTTGAGAACCAAAGATGAGTAGCAGGAGAACCAAAGGCAACATGAGGAAAAACTTTTTTATGCAGCCTGTGCAGAGGGTGGAGGCAAACTTAACTGTGGCCTTTAAAAGGGAATTGGCTAATTATCTGAAGATAAATAATTTACAGGGCTGCAGGAAAAAGGTGGAGGAGTGGGACTGGCTGAGTTGCTGCTGCAGACAGCCAGCATGGAACCGACGGGGTAAATGACCTCCTTCCATGCTGTAACCATTCTATGATTCTACTTATCTAAACTGCTGTCTGGCATGGCCCACAGCAGATATATGTGTGCGTAACATGGAACCCATTTTAGATGAGAACCAGCACTCATAGTGCTGGAAATATGGAAGCCACGGAGCCAAATTATATGGCCAATATTTTTCAGTGGCTTGTAAAATCACAGAATTGTATTAAAATTATAAATAAAGCTGGTGTTTATTTTCTTTCCTGAAAACATTACCTTGGAGACTTGTTTTTAAATCTGTCAAAATATCATTGGTAACACTGGATTTATGGTCAAAATCCAAGAACTCAAGGTGGCGGAATGAGATTTCTGCTTTAAGGATGTGCAAGAGAAAAGGTTAAGACCCAAAATATTTTGTGTTGAGGGATCTTACATTTCTTAAAACAATCAATTAACATGCTAGATGTTTGTTGGTGCAAAAACATTGAATTAAATTCCGAGTTTAATAAACGTTAGACTGGTATTATGACCTTTAAAATCGTCTACTTATTTGACTCCTGATGTCGTTAAGTTCCTTGAACATTCTAAAATGAATCAAATATTTTATAGTGATTGTCTTATCTACAAACAATGAACAATGATCATTGATATGATTTTGGTCATTGGCCTCATTGTTATTCCATAGAAGGCACAGGAACAGGAATCAATCAGTTTAAGGGGTGTTGCTATGTAAATTAGATTCTTTGAGGCTCATGTTTATTGAAATTGGTTTAACTAGGCTGATTTTCTGCCTCACAGCTATATTCTGCAGCTGTGATATGCTACAAATATAGATACAGAGCCAACACAACAGGCCTGATAGCATAAAAGGGCAATATTTTATTTTACTTTGCAGGACATAATTTATAGCTGCTTCAATACACCCCTCCAAAAATATTTCCCCTTTGGTAGTTAACACTTCCTTTGAATATGTTAAAAAAACCTCCCTCGCAATCTCTCCAGTTGGCATTTTGTATGTTGACAGCTGGAGCGATCAATGAATAGAAGCTGGTGATATTTCCACAAAGCCTAGACCCTAAAGGAGAGAACAAGGGAACTGTCAGCAATGTTGCAAATGGGCTCAGAATTTATCTGGCCTTATCTCCAATGCTGGGGGTCTAAAAACACAACTAGGTGCTGGGCTGTGAACAATCAACTCTCAGTCATCTGATTGGTCTCTTTCCTCAGTCCCAGCAGTAGCCCAACATGGGAACTCAAGCTCAGGGGATTTTAACGTACAACAGCATGCTATTTTCAACTGGTAGTTTATCGCATTGAAAAATTATGCTTTTATGAAACCATTTTTGCCAAAAATTGCCATTCAAATTATTTAGTAAAATATTCCATCCATTCAAAACACATTCCTCAGCAAAAATAATGGTGGAAATACTCTCTGGGTGTGACGTTCAGTAATTCCCTTGTGATGGGAGCTCCTGCAAATGAATGGCTATGTGCCACGCTAAAATGCCTCCCGAAATCTTTCCTCTGGGTTTCTACAGGGCACATGATGCACTTTGTGGTTGTCAGCTGATAATATCCTCTGCTTCACTGCCGGCTGTTGTTTATTGCTCAATGTTGTCAATTACCTGGAAATGATTCAAACTATTTTCTGCTTACAAGTGGCCTATCAGCCAACCGCAGCTCCTGCCTCGGTCCAAGTGTGCAATAAAGTGAAACAAATTAAAGTCTTATTTCAACTGCAATCAGTACAAGTAATATAAAATGCAATAGTATATAAATAGTCTCCATCATCTTTTTACACAGAACATGATCTACATAGTAGTTCTTAAACTGGTGCCCGCAAAATATTTGAGCAGCAGTTGGAAGTGGGCTTGGTGCGAGCCGGGATGTGGGAGAGAAATGCAGCTGCCACATGTGCAGCGCAGGCCGGAACCTTGTGTTCTTGCTGGTGGCGAGCTTGGAGGTGGAAAGGGCATTTACTTAGATGGGATGGTGGCATACCAGAATCCCGCTGCCTTCCTGCCTCTACCAGAACAGAGCTCTGGGCAGGAAGCCCCATAGCCAACTTCCCGTCCCCGCCACCAATTGAGGCCCTTAAAAGGCCAATTTATGACCACTTAAGGGTCTCATCCCATCGTCATTGGTACAAACACAGCTACAGGTGGGCCTATCGCCATACGGCATGAACGAAAGGTAAAACTGTGTGGCAGTTTGCCAGCTCTGAGGGTGCAGTGAAGGGGTCCTTTGATCTCAGTGCCTGGCCACAAGAGACTGGGCATTGGGAAGGGGGCCCGCTGAGGACCAACCCCCTGCCCGTGTTGCTGACCCCCCTGCCAAATACTTCCCACAACTCCCACCCTGCAACACTGCCCACAAACCATGCCACCCCCCCAACCTCCACCAACATGACCTACCTGTGGTATGAAGGTATGAGTCGCCCTGCAATTCTGGGACTCTGATACCTGTCCTTCCAGCAGCAGCCATGACCTCGCGAAGTGGCGCTGCTGAGCACAAGAGCTGCCAGCCTCTATTTGGGCGAGACTTCTGAATTCAGGATCTTGATTCAAGGGGAAGGCCTGCCTCTGGCCTCACCACTGCCTGATTGGCTTGTGGTTCGGCAGGCCTTCCTAAAAGAGGCAATGCAGTCTCTCACCAGCTCTCCAGCCGGCAGGCAAGACCCCCGATGCCTCAACAAGGTTCCGCTCATAGAGTGGGCTGCCTGTATCAGGTGAATGCACGTAGATCAGCATTGAGAGCGGCATGGAGATTGGCAGGTAGACTCGCCAAGCATGGTGGTGGGTGACAGGCGAGTTCAACCATGTTCAAGAGGGGAGATATTTTTAAAATATTTAAGTACCACATCTATGCAGTGAGAAGCAGGCAGATCATCTTACATTAACCTAAACAGAAAGTGCTAGAAAAACTCAGTAGGTTTGGCAGCGTCTGTGGAGAGAAAAACAGAGTTAATTTTCCAAGTCCAGCATGACTCTGCTTCAGAAGAAGCTGGCCAATCAGAGGCCGACAGCTCTTGTGCTCAGCGGCGCCACTTGGGGAGGCCTGTATCTGCTGCTGGAAGGACAGATACTGGAGTTCAAGGATCGCAGAGTGACCCAGGCCAAAGAAGAGTCATATTGGATTTGAAACATTAACTCTGTTTCTCTCTCCACAAATGCTGAGTTTTTCCAGTACTTTCTGCTTTTACATCAGATCTCCAGCATCCGCAGTGTTTTGCTTTTACGTCCTTTTACTGCTACGTTTTTCTTAAAAGCATTATTAAAACACTCCTGACATGCAGTACCTCATATTATGAGAATTTGATAGTATTGTAATTTAGATGGTGGGAGGAGGACGATGATTACTAACCTGTTTGAGGTGAGGCCTTTAACCCAAAATATTTGGCCAGGATTTTTCCTATGGTGGGTGGGCTGAGCGAGAGCGGGCGGGGATGGGCGCGGAGCCGATCCCTGTCTGCAACCGGCTCCATGCCGCCATTTTACACGGGCGGGCCAATTAAGACCCACCCGGCGCTACCTGTGCGGGCGGGGGGGAGGAGGGAGAGTCAGGGCTAGCGCTAGCGCTACAATCTCCCTGAGGCACGGAGCTGAATGAATATTAAAATAATGAAAGAAATGATTTAAAAATGTATTTAAACATGTCCCCTCATGTTTTTATATTTGTGGCAATGTATTTATTCATTTTATAAAAGCTTCAGGAAACCTCATCTCGCTCGTGGATGAGGTTTCCTGAAAAATGCGAAGGCCGCTTGGGCTTTTGGCCTGGCCGCCAACCTTAAGATTGGATGGGCAGCATTCACAAGTGGCTCAATTGATTTCTTAATGGCCTTAATAGGCCGTTTACATTTCGGCGGATGCGCAGCCGACTCCGGCGCGCGTCCGCCGAACAAAATATTGAGATGACATCAGGACGCACGCCCGACGTCAGCACGAGTCGTTTTACCCCGCATGCCGACCGGAAAACTCTGCCCTCTGAGAAACACTGATCTACAGAGCTGTAGGACAGATCTATATTCAATCTAGTTTAGAATAGAGGGGAATATTAACGAGTATTACTTGGTTATTACTAGCAATGAAACTAACTATCAATAAGTTAAGAAGTAATACTGAGCAAGTGTGAGTAATTTTTGTTATTAACTAGGATCTATACTCATGATCACAGCTAGTACAATGGTGCTTTGAATGCTTAACCAATAATGGCTGTGTTTATATGGCATACTCCTCCAAAAATTAATTGGCTTACAGTTAATTTTATAAACTGTTAAACATAAAACCTGAAAAATATTTTTGTTTTACTTTTCTCACCCTATCCAAAAACTTAGAAGAAATTATGGTAGTTTTGATATAAAACTCAGCTGCCAAACCATATATTGGAATCATAGGATTATAGAATGGCCTGATTATAAAATGGCCATTCAGCCAGTCGTGTCTGTGCTGCCACTCTGAAGGAGCAATTGACCTAGAGCTACTCCCATGCCTTCCCCCAGTAGCCCTGCACATAATTCCTTTTCAGATAATGACCTAATTCCTTCTTGGATGCTTCAATTGAATCTGGCTCTGTAGTATAAGGGATTAAATCTAAATGTGTGATATGTTCCAAGAGATGCTCCAATAAAGTTAATGTTTTCCTTACCTTAGCAGACTCTATAGGTGTTCTATGTTGTTGTCACAATGGGCAGAATTGTCTAGTCCCATTGTCGATGGAAGGGTGGGAGGGCGGTGGAGGCAATATGGCGAGAAAGTTGAAAAACGGTTTCACGTTGTTGTGAAACCAGTTTGCAATTGTCCACTCCATCCATCAACAGTGGGCCATGTTTCCTCGCGTCGCATGTCGGGAACCTGAAGCAGTCCATGTCCAAGTGCAACAAGACCTGGACAATATCCAGGCTTGGGCTGACAAGTGACAAGTAACATTTGTGCCACACAAGTGTCAGGCAATGACCATCTCCAACAAGAGAGAATCCAACCATCGCCCCTGATGTGCAATGTCATTACGATCACTGAATCCCCCCCCCCCATTATCAACATCCTGGGGGTTACCATTGTCCAGAAACCAAACTGGACTAGCCATATAAATACTGTGGCTACAAGAGCAGGTCAGGAGCTAGGAATCCTGCAGCGAGTAACCCACCTCCTGACTCCCCAAAGCTTGCCCACCATCTACAGGGCACAAGTCAGGATTGTGATGGAATACTCTCCACTTGCCTGGATGAGTGTAACTCCCACAACACTCAAGAAGCTTGAATCATCCTGGTCAAAGCAGCCTGCTTGATTGGCACCACATCCACAAACTTTCACTCCCTCCACCAACAACGCACAGTAGCAGCAGCGTGCACCATCTACAAGATGCACTGTGGGAATTCATCAAGGCTCCTTTGACAGCACCTTCCAAACCCACAACCTCTACCATCCAGAAGGACAAGGGCTGTACATAGATGGGAACACCACCACCTAGAAGTTGTCCTCCAAGTCACTCACCATCCTGACTTGGAAATATATCGCTGTTCCTTCACAAAATCCTGGAACTCCCTTCCTAACAGCACTGTGGGTATACCTACATCACATGGACTGCAGCAGTTCAAGAAGGCAGCTCACCACCACCTTCTCAAGGGCAACTGGAGATGGGCAATAAATGATATCAAAAAACAGGGGATTGCTTCGACGATCAGGAAGGAAATTTTTCTTTACTTACAACTACCATGTGAGATATGGCCCGATTTCAGTTCTTCTAATTTCCTTCGTTCCTTCTTGCTTTTTACATCATTCTTTCATGTCTTTTCTTGTCTTTTATTCTCGTTGCCAGTGTGTTGGATCCAGTGCTCTGGTTTGCTGGGTTTAAAGGATCCAGGTTACATGCTTGTTTCGGGGTGACCGAGTTGGTACCGAGACAGAGAAGATCTGTAGACTGTTCTTAGTAGAAACAGATTCTGTTTATTTACAAAAGGAACTCAGCAGCTACACTTATGTGCTTACAACTCAAAACTCTGTTTTTACTCTTCAGACTCTAACTCAAGCCTACTGACTACGAAGGTAGTCCGCGCTACTCTGCTATTGGATAACCAAGATCATGTAATCTTACATTACAACATTTGTCTTAAAGGCATATTACACATCAGATTACTACAGTTGAGATTCCCCAAAGCTTTTTCCCCTCAGAGCTTTAATAGTTGTCAAAGTCAAAAGACTTCAATATCAGCCATCTGGACTAGTCTCATAGCTGTGTAACAAGGCATTATTATGCTAATCAACATTGCAATAAGATTTTAAGTTAAAGTTTGAAGAAAAAAATATCAAATTAATTAATTTTCAAAAACCAGCTGTAGACAAAATTCTGCTATCAAAAAACACCTCGGTTTTCCTTAGAGCTCCTGCTTTGCTCTTTCATTATTTTTAATACAAATGTGGTTACTTGTTCACCCTCGCATACTTTAATTAGTCTTAACTGGGGCAATATTTGTTAACCTTGAATTATGCACTTAAATGTACACAGCAAACTCATTTTTTTGCTTCATAAATGCTCTGTGCATCTGTATGTGCCTAGAACTCCAGAGAATGGAATGAATTATGATTAAGCTATACATGTAGCATAATTACACCAGCTTATTTTTGTGGTTATGTTAGAATAGTGATCTACAATCCTGAATTAATAGCCCAGTGAATCTGAGTTCAAAACTTACTGTGGCAGTTTGAGAAACCTAGAAATATAAATCTGATTTCAGTAAATATCGACATGAACCTGTCAGATTGTTGTAAAAACCCAAATACCTTTTACGAAAGGAACCAGCTGTCCTTGCCCAGTCTGGACTATATGTGACTTCAGTTACACACCAATGTGATTGCATCTTAACTGCCCTCTGAAGTGACCTACCAGCCTCTCAGCTGTATCAAAACATAGGCAACTGGTGTTGAGCAATAAACTAGTCTTGCCAGCAACGCTAATGTGATTCCTATATTTAAAAAAACAAGATAGAACAAGATAATGGTATCGTGACTCAAAGATGTAATAGAAAAGCATCTAGAAACCAAAAATGTAATAAAATGTAGTCAGCGCAAATTTCAAAAGGGAAGGTCATGCTCGATGAAGCTTATTAAATTCTTTGAAGAAGTAACAGAGTAGGCAAAGGTAATGCAGATATTAGGGTTTGCAAAAGGCCTTTGAAAGGTATCACATAGAAGATTCATGGTTTAAGGTATCATCTTGTGGAATCAGAGGGAAATTAGCAGAATGGATAGTAAGCTGACTAAAAAAATAAAAAAACAGAAATGAGATTAAGGATGGTTACTCAGATTGGCAAAAGGTGGGGAATGACATTACACAAGGATTGGTGTTCTTCATTTACATAAATTATTTGAACTTGGCACATCAGAAGTACAATTTCAAAATTTGTGCTGACACCAATTTGGGGGGGGTGCCTTAATACTAAGGAAGATGGTGACAAATCTAAAGACATCAGAGGCTTGTAGAATGCTCATGTAAAGGCAAATTGATTCAACGTAGGTAAGTGTAATGTAGTCTATTTTGGTAGGAAGAATAAGAAGACCTTACTCCTTTGAAAATAAATGTCAAAACGAGTAAAGGAGCAAAGGAATCTAGGGGCACAGATACACAAATGACTAAAAGAGATGATACAGTTTAATAAGGGAATAATAAAGCAAATTAAGCACTTGGATTTTAGAGAACCTTGGTTAGACCACACTCCATGTATTGTGTGCAATACTGGAGAATGCATAAAGATAAGTTAAAACCATGATATGAGAAATGAAAGGTTATACCTATAAGGTAAGAATGAAGAGGTTGTAGCTCTTTTCTCTAAAAAACAGAAGTTGTGGGGTAAACAGATGAAGGTCTTTAAGATTATAAACAAGGTTGATAGGGTAGATGATTTTGCTCATGGTGGACGGAATCTTCCAGTGCCCCCCATGGCGGGCTTAATGGTGGGCGCTTAATGGTGGGCGGTGGTGGGGGAATAGGGACAATGTGACGGGAGCTGAAAAATCGGTTTCCCACTGGCGTAAAAGAGGGCAGGATCTTCCGCTCCCAGCCACCATGGCCGGTCGCAATTCCTGCCAGGGGCCGACGTGATACTGATTTGCATCCTGCTAATGGGATGCAGGTGAAGGCCCAAGCGGACTCAACCCCCACTCCCGCCACACCCGATCATCTGCGATGCCAGCGGGAAATATTGCCAGTCCAGAACACATCTGGACCAATGTGGTACGTAAAAGTCAGGACTTAGCTTATGAAGGCCTGGGGTCAGGCTCCAGAGCTCAGGATCCATGAAGGAGGCCTCCAGTTACCGGACCCTGGAACACCAAGTGCAGTACTGGGTGGGTGGAGCATCAACCACGTGGATCTTCTCTGCGCAGCAGCTTCAAGGAGGTGCTTGGTCTCAGTGCAGCAGCCATTTCTTCCAGGGTCCAGATCATCAAGCTGCATGTGGAAGACTGCAGGAAATACTGCTGGGTGGCAAGGGTCTGTGAGTAGGGTGGGGGTGTGGTGAAAGACGGGGAGGAGAGGAATGAAGAGGTGGGGCAGGTGTGCAGGCCTAGAGGGGGTCAGGGGAGGTTGGGGATGCCAGGGGAAAGAGAGAGTTTCAGCAGGAGTCTTGCAACGGGTGAGCTGGTATGGAGCGGGAAGGTGGGTGGGCCGTGTTGGAGTGTGGGCGGGGGAGGGGGGGAGTGATGCTTGTACAGGCATGTAGGGAAATGGGGGCTTGTGCAAAGGTGCGGAGGGGCATCGGGGGGGGCTACCGAGGGAAAAGGGGTTTAGAGTGAGAGGTCAGTGGGGTCAACAGAGGATTCCTGGGGGCCAAACTGGGGGTACCAGTGGTAGGAGGGAGCGATAATGGTTAGAAAGGGCAGTGGGAGGTGGTATGGTGAGAAGATGAGGGTGCGACGATGTCATATGAAGGGGCACCGAGGTTTTTCAGCAGGTATGTGGAAAGATATGCGGGTTTGGGGTCGGGGTGGGGTGACAGTTGGAAAGATGAGGGAGGGCATGTCTAAGGTTATGGGGGTGGGATTTTTGTGAAGGAAGGGGACCTCTTCTGTAGTAACTGAAGGTATAGCCTCTCCTGCTGTCTCTCAGGGGTCATGTAATGTTATGGGAGGCTCCGACCAATGGGCCTTAAGCGTGGGCAATCGGGAGGGGTGGGGTTTCCTGACGAGAGTCCTGATTGAGCATGTAGCACCTGAAAAGCTCTCTGTAATAAAGTTTAGCTGTTTCTTATTGAAACCTGCCCGTTCTGTTAGTTGGCAATGAGGGTAAAATAACTCTAACACAGCACCTTGCCTTGTTACTGTGAGTATATTGAATCTTAAGAAAAAGAAAAGAATGCTCACCAGTGATGCCAATCTTTGGCAGAATCAATCCTTGTGAGGCGACTATGGAAGACTGGAGCCAGTATGTAGAGCGCCTTGGATTTTATTTCATCGCGAACAAAATTACCGTGGAGGAAAAGCAGAAAGCCATCCTTTTGAGTGTATGTGGCTGTAAGATATACAATCCCATTCCCAACCTGACGGCACTGAGTGCACCCAATCCTAAATCCTATAATGAATTGCTGGACCTTGTGAAAACGCACTTCCAGTCGAAGCCATCCGTAATAATGCAGCATTTTAAGTTTAATTCCAGTGTTAGGGCCCTGGGAGAGTTCATCGCAACCTATGTAGTGGACGTTAAGCAGTTGACAGAACACTGCAACTTTGGGGACACATTAAATGATTTGTTGCGGGGCCGATTAGTTTGTGGAGTTAAGTTTGATGTCGTACAGCACCGTTTACTCACCGAGGTCAACATTGACTTTAAGTGCGGCCTAGAAATTTCCCTCACCATGGAAAATGCTGCGAGAGACTTGCAGGCTTTGTAACACATACGACATGGAGCTGTTCTTCATGTGGGGCAGGAACCTACTGCTGGGCATGGCGCGAAAACCAGACCCACAACATCAGAGCGAAATGTAATGTCCGCTGCTGGAAACATGAAAAGGTCAAGTGGAAACACTTCAACAGTGACTTCAAAATTAAGTTGTTGTAGATGTGCCGGTGACTATGGATCAACACCTGTAAATTTAAGGAGGCAGAATGCAAATTATTGCCATAAGAAAAGTCATGTAGTAAGGCAAATCAGGGCAAAGTCGAAACAGCCCATAAAGCAGCAAACCAACATGATTGAATTAAAGAGTACAGCAGAACCTGAAGCTGCCAACACCGACATATATTCCCTGTATAATGTAACTGCTGTAAAAACCGAACCTACCACTGTTACAATCCAGGTTAATGAGAAGCCACTAATAATGGAGGTGGATACAGGTGCCTCAACCAGAGTGGTGGGAGAACACAGTTTCAGGTATGTTAATGAAGGTAAACAGCCAATAAACCTAGAGCAGACAACTGCTAAATAAACGACATACACTGAAGAATCTATTCAGGTAAAGGGCATCGCCACAGTACCAGTGTCTTACAGGCAACAGACAGCGCAGCTGCCTGTGATAATAGTGAAAGGAGAAGGACCCAGTCTTTTAGGCCAAGACTGGTTACAGAAGATCAAGCTTGACTGGTCTGAGATATTTCACCTGAAAACAGGAGGAGCTCCTGAGCTGCTGAGGAAATACGACATGATATTTCAGGATAAACTATGGAAGTTAAAAGATGTGCAGGCCAAGATATATGTGGATCCTCAGGCAACACCATGTTTCTTTAAGGCCAGACCTGTGCCTTATGCGTTGAAGGAGAAAGTGGGTGCAGAATTTTGCCAGTTATAAAAACTGGGCATCATCCAACCTGTCCAATTCTTGGAGTAGGCCGCGCCCATAGTTCCAGTGGTTAAGCCTGGCCAAACCATGTGTGGACTATAAATTGACTGTAAATAAGGCAGCAAAACTAGACAAGCACCCCATTCCAAGGATAGATGACTTATACGCAAAGCTGGTTGGAGACAAGTCCTATATAAAATTGGATATGAGCCATGCCTACCGACAATTAGAACTGGATAGCACATCGAGAGAATACGTGACTATCAACACACACAACGGTCATTATCAGTGCACTCATCTACTCTTTGGAGTTTCATGAGCATGCACTATTTTCCAGAGAATGACGGAGCGTCTTTTGCAAGGACTTCCCCGAGTGGTAGTATACCTAGATGATGTTCTGATCACAGAGTCAACCGATACCGAACACTTGGCCAACCTGGAGGAGGTGCTAAGGTGCTAAGAAGGTTCATGGAAGCTAGCGTAAGGTTAAAGAAGGAAAAATACACATTTCAAATGCTAGAAGCTACTTACCTGGGTCACATGCTGGAAGCCATGGGTTTGCATCCGGTATAAGAGAAAGCTCGGGCAATATAGCATTGCAGGGCAGTACTCCTGGAAGCCCTACACACTGACAACTATGGAAATTTGCTCCCATGCAGGGTTGATCTCCCTCCTTGGCCTCTTTCTTCTATTAGCTGGAAAGAGGACGTCCCTCCTGCCCTCCAATTGGTTGAGGAGGACACCTAGGGAAGCGTCGCTGAACTTGGGCACCGGAGCTCCTTGTCCTCCTCGGGCCATCCCCTTAATCAGCGTGGTGGGTAAGTTGTTGTCCGGGCGCCTTTTAAATATGGCGCCCGGATACGATGGCAGCAAACATGCCATTCAGCCTGCCCTGCCGCGCAAAACGCCAGGAAACCCCCAACCGCATAATTAATGAGGCTGGGGTCGCACAACACCATGTGAATTCCCAGTGCCCTCCACAGCGGGAAACACTCCCCTCCCCTGTTCCCACCACGGGGCTTAGTCCCGGATGAGAAAATTCCACCCAGGGAATCTAAAAATAGGGGCATAAATATAAGATATTTATTAATAGATTTAATAAGGAATTCAGGCGAAACTTCTTTATTCAGAGACGTGAAACTCTGTACCATAAGAAACAGCTGAGCTGACTAACAAAGGTTCATTTAAAGGGATGCTAGATAAGTGTATAAGGAATAAAGGATTATAAGGTTATGCTAATAAGGTTAGATGAAGGGAACGGAAGAAAGCCCATGTGAAGCATAAAGCCGACATGTCCAACTTGGGCCAAATGGCCTGTTGCTGGGACTTCTATGCAATCCTGAGAATAAATTTTAAAAAATTATAACATACATTTTGTCATTCCAGTATATTTACAAAAGCTCATGAACATTTTTTTTTCCATTCTTAAATATTTTTAAGTATTCTTATACAGCAGGGGATGTATTCCTGCATTGGTCAGCCACCACCTAGACAGTCATGTTCTGTTCTGAAGTTCAAATTACAGAAATATTGTAACTGAAATGAAATGGCATAGAGGAGAGCTATTAAGAAGAGAACAAGGTTATATGCTTCTCATTGAAGAACAGAAAGATAAAGGGGGTTATGCGTGAAATTTTCAAAGTAACAAGGCTCAAGAACATTGAGAATCAATCAGAGCTATTGGTATTGGCCCAAGACAGCAGAAAAAAGAGACACAAATCACAGAATCACAGTGCAGAAGAGGCCCTTCGAGTCTGCACCGACACATGAGAAACACCTGACCTACCTACCTAATCCCATTTACCAGCACTCAGCTCATAGCCTTGAATGTTATGACATGCCAAGTGCTCATCCAGGTAGTTTTTAAAGGCTCCACCACCCTCCCAGGCGGTGCATTCCAGACCTTCACCACCCTCTGGGTAAAAAAGTTATTCCTCACATCCTCCCTAAACCAGTGCTGAGAAAATGTAGATTCAGGTCGGAGGCAAGGAAACCATTTCCCATTTACACCTCCTCAAGATATTTCTTTGGTTTCTTTGCTTGTCCCTTTTGCCTTGTACCATAATTCCTTTTGTCATTTAATCTCCCCTTTCTTTCACTCTATCACAGAAATTCGCTTTGTTTCATCTTACTCTTCTTCCTTCCCCTGCCTCTGTACTTGCTTTAAACGTGCCACACCTCTAACTTTTTTCAGTTCTGATAAAAGGTCAGTAAAGGTCTCTTATCTGCACAGAGTCTTACTGACTTGTTGAGTATTTGCAGCCTTTTTTGCTTTTGTACCAGCAGTGTTTATTGGAACAAATAGCCCCAGCTCTTTGAAGTAAAATTGGAAATATGGGGTGGAATTTAATGCAGGCCAAGGGGACGGGAAAAGAGGTGGGCGGTGGGTCTTGAATAGGGCAAGAAGTGCAGTGTCAAGCCCCTGACTTGGGGGTGTGGGGGGCACTGAATTATGCGGTAGTGATCGGGAGGGCTGGAAGCAGGACGACAATGCTTTTGTCATGAGGCAGGGAGGTAATTTTAATTCCTCTGCATGCAACAAATACTCATTAAACCACAACTTTCAGCAATGCAATGCTACTTGTATGATTAAGTTGGCGGCACTGGGAATGCGTTCTTCATTTCATGACCAGTTAAAGCTGGTGGTGAGTGGGCGATGGAGTCCTCGGGGTGAAAGGCGAGAGAGTTAGAGCTGCCTGTCAGCACTTAGAGATTTTGTTGGAAACGGGGAGAAGAGGTTGAGAAACATAGCAAGGGAGATTGGTGGTGGCTGAGGGAAGGGCAAGGGTGAGCTCGGGCAGGAACAGGGTGACAGCCATTTTCCCACAGGTGCAAGGTTTTTTTTGAAGGCACGGTCACCATTGGAGGACACACCCTTGTCAGGTTCCTGACCTCTGTTGAACTTCTGGGGGAAAATTGGGTCTCATCCTCCCGGTGTTCCTGGAGCTTTGGGTGGAAGGATGGTGCAGAAGAAGGAAGCAATGGGATTTATTTAAGCCATCAAATCCAAGGGGTACAAATTTGGTGTACATTGGCTTAGTCAACCATTGTTAGATCTGGCTGGACCTCATCAAGCTCTCCTGGCTCTTAGCTCTCCTCTATCCATTATTCTAGGATCATCCCAAAGAAGAAAGATGAGCCCTGGTTTGTTTTTTAATCCGTTACCAACAATCTCTTTAAAAAACACTCTCCTGACTCCCTTACATCTAACAACAAATGCAAGAATCTTATTGATTTCTTGTCAATCAAGACTGAGATCATCCATTCAGCTGCTTCCACCATTTTCTCTTCTCAACCAAAGCACCCAGAATGGTTTACGTGCCTAAATATTTGTTTATGTGAATAAAAGGTTTGCTCTACACATAAATATTTCTGTGCATAGCTGTAACTATCATTACTTGGCAGGTTTCTTCAGATTAGCTACTGGTGTCTTTATTAATGCATGTATATCATACTGGTGGGTTAGCCTCAAAAACATCATATTCGTTTCAAGTAACTGAAGTATACATAACCAAATCAAGAAAATAAGGTGTTGAGGCCAGCAATTCGACATCATCACAGGCCAGCAACAAATGAGGGAATGAATGCCTATGTACTTTGTACGTGTCGTTGGACTGACTTAAATCATCCATGTAGGTATATTCTGCTGCACTTAAGGCTCCAGGGAAGAAATCAACAGCTAAAACATTTGCTGTCTGACCAACTGTCTCTCAGGATGACTAAAAATATAGATGAACCTGCCAGCCTTCCAGAACACTGCATCATTCACCTCATGAACGCTTGTGGACAAAGTGCTCTGACTATTGCCAGCAAAATCATCCCAGATCCCTGAAATGACCATGAAAGGAATTTATGATAGGTGTCAACTTAACAGCCATGAGCAGAACTGCTGGAGTCACTGAGGACTCCTCCAAACCAGGTATTATTAATTGATACAATATAATGTCAGCAACAAACTGCGATCCAAATGTGGTTTACTGTGCAAGTGCTCTTATTTTCAGCCCAGACAAAAGGCATCTAAATGCGCATTAATTCATATCAGAAAATACAAGTTGACATGAGCTTTATTCTTTGTCCTTTCAGTCTTCATTAGGGGCTAATAGAGAGATTTCCACAATTCAGATCGCCATTCTGAGGGGCTTTGGATGCATATGTTGATATTACAGTCTGCTGCAGATGGTAGACATGCTTCACTCTTGCTACAGATGGTGCACAATCAGTAGAAAAGTGCCTTGTGTTACATTTGTAGCAAGCAGCCAAACACTAAAACAAGAACTCCCCCCACACATACTCAAAGAATAGTGCATTGTGTGTTTTAACATTTGTAGTGTTTTTTCCCCCATGGAACCTGAACCTGTGACCACAACAATAAAGTAAACATTTTAACTTATGCATTAATAACCTCCATGTCATGAGTACTTAGAGTTTAAGTACATAGGCTGTAATTTCTCCAGAATATTACAATTATTGTGCCCATGGGAAAGTTCAGGATTTTCACATAAAACCTTACTTCCCCTCCACTACAAGGCCCAGTTCCTTCATTTCCATTAGTTTAATATAAATCATTCAAATCTCATATTGCTCCATAATTGGGTTGAAAATTACAGGTCCCCTGATCTTTGTAAGTTGTACCAAGTGCTTTATAAATAAAGTCTCTTTTGTACATGCACCATGTTGTACTGCAAGTTATCTCTCACTGAATCAATTCTTTGCTTGACTGTTTATTACTGAGATTGTGCAGCATTCAGCTGTAACAAAAGGATCATGTTTTTTCATAATTCATTGGCTTTTTAGATAACGTTTTGAAATAGGGGACAGTGGGTTTCTTTAGCAATTTATTTATGAGAAATGCACCAAACCCTCACGTAGTTATTCTTTATGAATAGTAATTCAGTCCTTCAGCTTCATCAGGGTTTTCAATACTCAGCTAAAACCAAATACATTTATGCTGGGAAAAAAAGCTTTCTAAAATCTTCTATCATGTGAACAGATGCAACATAAAAATCAAATGACAACAAAATCCAAAGCAAAAAATATTGAAGGTTTTACTTACTTTTCTGTGTTTCTGGAAATGCAGTGTTTTCATTTGGTGTCATGGTGCTATTTTATTAAAACTTGCTACCAAAAAAAATTCTTCTAAATTCAGAATTAACATTTAAGTACAGAGTACGTGTTTGATTTGCAAGAGCTGCTGCCTAAGCAAATCCTATATTTGGAATATATTCTTCAAAAAAAAGGAAAAACGTTAAGTGCAATTGGTTTGATTGGATACTGCAAAAATTTGGATTACTTGAATTACTGAATTATTTGGAAAACTGTAAGTGGCATTTGCTTACTGCTTGTTTACAGAGAAATTACATTTCCAAAATCAGCAGTGAAGTGATGTATTTTTAAGATTCTTTGTAGCTGGCTTCCTGCCATGATTAAGAATATAAGAACATAAGAAATAGGAGCAGGAGTAGACCACACAGCCCATCAGGCTTGCTCCGCCATTCAATATGATCTTGGGTTTCAACTCCATTTTCCTGCCTGCTCCCTATATCCCTTAATTCCCTGAGACCAAAAATGTATCTATCCCAGTCTTTAATGTATTTAGCGATGGAGCATCCACAAAGCTGTGGGGTAGAGAATTCCACAGGTTCAAAACCCTTTGAATGAAGCAATTTCTCCTCATTTCAATCCTAAATTCCTGGTGGTGGGATCAGGGTCGGCAGGGCTACTGATTCGTAAGTGGTTGGTAGTTATTTAAGAGGGGTTCATTAATTATTAAGGTCTATTTTCAGAGGAATTTTCCAGTCAACCTGTGGGCTCTCCGAGGCAGGGGGTCTAGGCCATCTGCTTGGAGGTGGCCTCCCGAGGGCATACGAGGAGACTACTGCTTCAGACAGGCTTTGAAGCCCATCCAATGAAGAGTGCAGGAGGGCATGCTAGGAGCAACACCAGGCATACCTAAAAATGAGGTGTCAACCTGGTGAAGCTGTAACACAGGACTATTTGTGTGCCAAACAGAATAAGCAGCAAGTCATAGACAGAGCTAAGCGATCCCACAACCAATGGACCAGACCTAAGCACTGCAGAACTGCCACATCCATTCTTGAATGGTGGTGGACAATTAAACAGCTCACTGGAGGCGGAGGCTGAACAAATATTCCCATCCTCAATGATGGAGGACCCCGGCACAGTAGTGCAAAAGATAAGGCTGAAACTTTTGCAACAATCTTCAACCAGGAGTGCCCAGTGGATGATCCATCTCGGTCTACTCCGGAGGTTCCCAGCATCACAGATGCCAATCTTCAGCCAATTTGATTTACTCCACATGATATCAAGAAACGGCTGAAGGCACTGGATACTGCAAAGTTTATGGGCCCTGACAATATTCCAGCAATAGTACTGAAGACTTGTGCTCCAGAACTTGCCATGCCCCTAGCCAAGCTGTTCCAGTACAGCTACAACACTGGCATCTACCTGGCTATGTGGAAAATTGCCCAGGTATTTCCTTTACACAAAAAGCAGGACAAATCCAACTCAGCCAATTATCGCCTCATCAGTCGACTCTTGATCATCAGTAAAGTAATGGAAGGGGTCATCAACAGTGCTATCAAGTGGCACTTGCATAGCAATAACCTACTCACTGATGCCCAGTTTGGGTTCCGCCAGGGCCATTCAGCTCCTGACCTCATTACAATGTTGGTTCAAACATGGACAAAAGAGCTGAACCCCCGAGGTGAGGTCAGAGTGACTACCCTTGACATCAAGGCAACATTTGACCGAGTGTGGCATCAAGGAGCCCTAGCAAAACTGGAATCAGGGAGGAAACTCTCAACTGGTTGGAGTCATACCTAGCACAAAGGAAGATGGTTGTGGTTGTCGGAGATCAGTCATCTCAGTTCCAGCTGAGTTCCTGCAAGAGTTCCTCAGGGTAATGTCCTAGGCCCAACCATCTTCAGCTGCTTCATCAATGACCTTCCTTCCATCAACAGGTCAGAAGTGGGGATGTTCGCTGATTGCACAATATTCAGCACCATTCGCAACTCCTCAGATACTGAAGCAGTCCATACCCAAATGCAGCAAGCTCTGGACAATATCCAGGCTTGGGCTGACAAGTGGCAAGTAACATTTGCGCCACACAAGTGTCAGTCAATGGCCATCACCAACAAGAGAGAATCCAACCATTGCCTCTGGATGTTCAATGGCATTACCATCACTGAATCCCCCACTATCAACACCCTGGGGGTTACCATTGACCAGAAACTGAACTGGACTAGCCATATAAACACTGTGATTACAAGGGCAGGGCAGAGGTTAGGAATAGTACGATGAGTAACTCACCTCCTGACTCCCCAAAGCCTGTCCACCATCTACAAGGCACAAGTCAGGAGTGTGATGGAATACTCCCCACTTGCTTGGATGAGTGCAGCTTCCACAACTCTTAAGAAGCTGGACACAATCCAGGACAAAGCAGTCCGCTTGGTTGGCACCACCTCCATAAACATTCACTCCCTCATCCACCGATGCACCTTAGCAACAGTGTGTACCATCTACAAGATGCACTGCAGGAATTCACCAAGGCTCCTTAGACAGCATCTTCCAAACCCACGATCACTACCATTTAGAAGGACAAGGGCAGCAGGTAGATGGGAAAGCCACCACTTGGAGGTTCCCCTCCAAGTCACTCACCACCCTGACTTGGAAATATATCACTGTTCCTTCACTGTTGGGGAGTGTGTCAAAATCCTGGAACTCCCTTCCTAATAGCACTGTGGGTGTACCTACACCACATGGACTGCAGCGGTTCAAGAAGGCAGCTCACCACCACCTTCTTAAGGGCAATTAGGGATGGGCAATAAATGCTGGCCCAGCCAGCGAAGCCCACATCCCATGAACGAATTTATAAAAACCCGGAAAGGATAATACTGTGGATGCTGGAAATTTGAAATAAAAACAGAAAATGCTGAAAATAATCAGCATGTCTGGCATCATTTGTGGAGAGAGAAACAGAGTTAAAGTTTAAAGTTGATGACTGTGCTGTGTTAGGGATTTGTTTGGTGTCTTATTGATGAGATCTTGACACTTGTATGTTTAAACATGAACCATTTATTGATAATGCTTAACTATGTACAGACCCCAGTTACTACCATGAATGATGCTGCTCCGATGCAGGTTCCTTCTAGACTGTACTCCGAGTCTACTGCCATTTGACTCTATACATCATACCGTGGGTAGTGCTATTCTCCAGTCCCACATTAACCCTTGCCCTGCCGAGCGCCTTTATATTACAATGGCATGCAGGCACACGCAACATCCCCCTTTCTTCTCAAAAGAAAACTTTCCTCCCTTCTAATGGAGTGCAGTTATATACACTTCAATCTTTACTTGCTATGCCTTCTCCCCCACTCCTTGTCTCTGACTTTATAAATTCAGATGGTTTTGAGGCTTGATAGTTCTTCTACATCCTGGCCCATCACATTTGGAGGATGGTAGTGGTACTCTGTGCTCCTGGTACTTGGTTATCTTCATTTGATTCGCTTTTTGCACTCCTTCGAGTTTCGTTTCTTTGTATTAACAACCCGGCTGCTTCTCTCGGACACTGTGGGTCAGTCCCATTCCTTCCAAGGGGAATGTGCATTCCATTCATTCCTAGAGTAGACTCAAATTTTCCTTTTCCATGGTGTTCGTCATGTTCTTGCTGGATGTTGATGTTTCGCAAATGAAACCTTCTTTTCCAATTGTTTCATAATTTCAGCCAAACATTTGTCTGCTATTTTACTTTCAAAGCATTTTGCAAGCTTATGAATCTTTTCATTCAGCTCAGCAACTACACTGGTGATGACAGTTGTCTTTGTTTCAGAGTTATCTGCAAGATCCTTATGCACGTTTAATAACTTCACCTGGGCATTCAGGCCCTTTCGAAGTCTTTCTTCCATGGTCACTTACTGCTTCTTAGATTCTTCCAATGTTAGATCTTCACTCTGTCCCTTAGGATTTTCTTTTTCTGTTTTTAAAGTCTGGATTTGCTCTTCCACACTACACACCTCAACTTTCAATTTTTTCAGATTAGATTGAAATTCAAGAATTTCATTGCTCTTCTTATGCTGAAGTTCCAACATTTCATCAAACTCATCTTCTGTAAATGTAATTTTGTTCTCTGCACTGGCCAGTTTTTCCTCAGTAGAGTCTGATTCATGTGTGCTATCCTTTAAGCTCACATTCTTTAATTTTACTTCTGCTAGTTATATCTGAGATTCTTCATATTCCTTTGTGAGAACTTCTAATTTTCCTTGCAACTGCTCAACTTTTTCTTGACATTCCTGTTTCTTGATCTTCATTTCAGCCATTTTAATTTTTAACAACCCAATGGTTCTCAGTACACCTGAGACATCCAATGCTATTTCTTCTTCTAGTTTCTTGCACTTCAGCATGAGATTTTCATTTTCTGTTCTTATTTCTGTCTTTTCTTCCTCTGTCTGCAACAGAACATTGTCCTTGTCCTTCATTTTGCTTGGTTGACCATGTCTGTCCCTGGTGAAGTTTTAACTTGTTTCTGTTCTGTAATTGTGCTACTCATGGCTTCAATATATGCTCCTGGATTGAAGCTTTTCCTTTCAATGCCTCCTCATTGTCATTCAGCTGGTCCTTCAGCTCTTCTGTCTTTTTCTTGTAGCTTTCAGATTCCTCCTAGAATATGGAATATTGCTGAGTCTTCTCTGCCAACTGGTTCCTCAGTTTGTTCTCTTCTTGATTTTCCAGAGGAATTTGACCTGATGGATCCTTGTCGTGTGTGAAGGTCTTTCAACAGATTTGCCTTTTCGTTGCAAAGATTGTTTGCTTCATCCTGAGTTTTCCTGTAACTCAGCAGAGTCTCCTTGAGTTTCTTCTGCTGTTCTTCCATTGTGCTGTTTAAGACTTCATTTCTTCATGTTGCTGCATTCCTTTTGCATTTGATCTTGAAGGACAGTCAGCTTTCTTTCAACTATTTGTTTTCTTGTTGGCCTTTTGCCAACTTAGTTTAGGCTTTAGTGCATCATTTCATTGCTACTGTTAGTTCCAACGCAGTTTCTTCTGAAGTAATATTCAATGTCCTTTTAGGCTCCTCATGTTTTTTGATGGCTACACACTGATTCTTGAAGGAGTCGTTCAGGGTTAGAACTTCTTTGCGTGCCATTTCTGCCTGCTGTTCTGCCTGGTTGTACATATGATTGAGTTTTCCCAACTTCTGCTTTGATTTGCCAACTGTGAAACTGAGAGTCATTATTTCCTCCTGATACCTTTGTGTCGTCTCTGAAATTGGTTTATTCATATCTCAAACAGCTTGGTTCATTGAAGACTTCACTTTATCATACGTCTTCAAAGCTTTATAATCAACTTGAACGTTGCACTTCAAATTTTCCAGTTCAACACTGATGCAAAAATTTTTTTGTAGAGCAGCTTCATTTAGTTTTGCTTCTTTTGATTTACCTCAGGTAGCTTTCCTTCATTCACAGCCATCTGCTCACTCTGCACTGCTATCTGCTGTTGCAGTTTAGGTACTGTCAGCATTTTTAAAAAATTTGTTTTCTAAGCCATTTGGCTGCTTTGCAGCCATTTCTCTCTTCTGCACTCAACACTTCAGCTCCATTTCATTGCGCTGACATGGTCAGCAACCATCTTGTGGTTCACTTGAATGTTGTTTCCTTTGCTCTGTGGACTTTTGGCTCCCTTGCTCTGGGACATTTTGTTGCCCGTGGTTCTTTCCTGGGGTTGTGCTAGACCTTATTCTAGGGTCTGCGCTCTAAACAACTTGGGGTTTAAAATATCTGTCAAAGCCTTTTAATATCACACCAAATGTTGTTGAGTATTGATCTAAACATTGGCTATGGAGTACTTCACCAGCAAATGAACCAAACAGGAATAACAGGGCCCCAGCTATGCCTGTCTCTTTATGGAGTATGTGGAACATTCCTTGTTCCAGTCCTACTCCGGCCCCCTCCCACAACTCTTTCTCCGGCACATCGATGATTACTTCGGTGCTGCTTCATGCTCTCGTCGGGACCTGGAAAAATTTATTAATTTTGCTTCCAATCTCCACCCCTCCATCATCTTCACATGGTCCATCTCTGACACTTCTCTTCCCTTCCTTGACCTCTCTGTCTCAATTTCTGATGATAGACTGCCACCAATATCCATTACAAGCCTACCGACTCCCACAGCTACCTCGACTACAGCTCCTCACACCCCGCTTCCTGTAAAGACTCCATCCCATTCTCTCAGTTCCTTCGCCTCCGTCGCATCTGTTCTGATGACGCTACCTTCAAAAACAGCTCCTCTGACATGTCCTCCTTCTTCCTTAACCGAGGTTTTCCATCCACGGTCGTTGACAGGGCCCTCAACCGTGTCCGGCCCATATCCCGCGCATCCTCCCTCACGCCTTCTCCTCCTTCCCAGAAACATGATAGGGTCCCCCTTGTCCTCACTTATCACCCCACCAGCCTCCGCATTCAAAGGATCATCCTCCGCCATTTCCGCCAACTCCAGCATGATGCCACCACCAAACACATCTTCCCTTCACCCCCCTTGACGGCATTCCGTAGGGATCGTTCCCTCCGGGACACCCTGGTCCACTCCTCCATCACCCCCTACTCCTCAACCCCCACTTATGGCACCTCCCCATGCCCACGCAGAAGATGCAACACCTACCCCTTCACTTCCTCTCTCCTCACCGTCCAAGGGCCCAAACACTCCTTTCAAGTGAAGCAGCATTTCACTTGCATTTCCCCTAACTTAGTTTACTGCATTCGTTGCTCCCAATGCGGTCTCCTCTACATTGCAGAGACCAAACGCAAACTGGGCGACCGTTTTGCGGAACACCTGCGGTCTGTCCGCAAGAAAGACCCAAACCTCCCTGTTCTCTTGCCCACATGTCTGTCCTTGGCTTGCTGCATTGTTCCAGTGAAGCCCAACGCAAACTGGAGGAACAGCACCTCATCTTCCGACTAGGCACTTTACAGCCCTCTGGGCTGAATATTGAATTCAACAACTTTAGATCTTAAACTCCCCCTCCCCCCATCCCCACCCTGTTTTTTTTCTCCCCCCCCACCCGCTTTTTTTTCAATAATTTATATAGATTCTTCTTTCCCCACCTATTTCCATTATTTTTAAATCTAAAACTAAAACCTTTAGTCTTTCCACCCCACCCCCACTAGAGCTGTACTTTGAATATCCTGTTTTCCATTCTTAATTAGCACTTTTCTCAGACAAAGACCACCACCTTCAACACCTCTTTGACCCTTTTGTCTCTGACATCTTTTGATTATCTGCTCACACCACACCCTCAATGTGTCTCTTCCCCCCCGCCCACCCACCTTAAACCAATTTATATTTCTCCCTTGTTGAAACTATGCTGCAGTTCTGCCGAAGGGCCATGAAGGCTCGAAACGTTAACTGATTTCTTCTCCGCCGATGCTGCCAGACTTGCTGAGTTTTTCCAGGTAATTCTGTTTTTGTTTAGGAATAAAAACTTGTCAACTTGTACTTCTAATTTCTCATTTAATCCTGTAATTCTCCTGTAAACTCAAAATTCTCCTCTCCACAATTCCCACGCTTGGGGGTCTGGTTTAGCCATGTTCTTATCCAAAATGGGTCTGGCTCTTCTAATTTTCTGCCCATGGCTGTTTTTTCTGCAGCAGTTGCAGCTTTAAATGCCATTTACCCCTTTAAGGCAGTAACTGTTCTTTCATTCAGACTGTCTGCTGACTACTGGGGCAGAATTTTCAGTTTGAGCTGCAGGGTGCGGGCCCCGCACATCAACACATCAACACGTAAAATGATGCGCAGTGACGTTGGGCGAGCACCCTGACATCACCACTCGCCATCGCGATATTTCGCTGGGCGGGTGCTCAATGAAGTCCGGCGCGCGCCCGCCATTAATTAATGGGCCAGTTAAGGCCCTTCAGTCTTCAGTTGATGCCGATTTTTAGGCGCCAGTGTGATCTTCGGGTCGGCGCACGGGCGCAGTGGACAGGCAGGTAAGAGACTTTTCTATGAACCTCATCCACGGGCGGGATAAGAGGGCTCAGTGGGGTCGTCAATCTGCTTTGTGGAGTATTTTTTAGAGAAAGTATTTTAAACTTGCCTGTGTGATCTGTAGTGGTTCAGAATGCATTCCAGCAGCTTTTTGTGTACTTTTAACCTTCAAGTCAGCACTCTACAGTCAGGGATCTTTTGCGGACCTGTAGTTTTCAGGAAAACTCCCCTTAGCCTGGGTATGGGATCTGATTTTTCCGCTGGAGGCAGCTCCTCTGAGGAGGAAGGGAGGGCTAGAAGGAGGAAGAGACCAGGAGTGCACATTCAGCCTCCAGGGGAGCCACCTTTGGGAGACCAGGCGCCGGAACAAGGGGCGCAGGGCCAAGAGGTTGTCCAAGGTGGAAGGGGCCGCAGAAGAAGCCACTATCCTGCTGCCAGGGTATACAGGCGGCGAAGCAGCTACCTCAATATGTCTGAGGTGCAGGGCCGAAGGAGACCCCAACTGTCAAGGGAGACAGTGAACTACATCTGTCAGATGATTGGGCCTGAGATCTCTCCTAAATGTGTGCGTGGACACCCCATGCCAGTGGCTCTGAAGGTCACAGCTGCCCTCAACATCTATGCCTTTGGCTCCTTCCAGTGTTCGGTGGGTGATCTTTGCGGTATCTCCCAATCAGTTGTCCACACTTGTGTCAAGCAGGTCATAGACGCTCTGTTCAGACGGGTATTGACCTTCATGCACTTCCGCTGGGACCAGGCAAGTCAGGCACAGCGAGTCAGAGGCTTCGCGGTCATTGCTGGCTTGCCCGGCATCCAGGGTGCAATAGACTGCACACATGTGGCCATCAAGACACCAGCAGGTGAGCCCGGTGCCTTGGTCAACAGGAAGGGCTTCCACTCCATGAATGTGCAGATAGTGTGTGATCACAGGATGCTGATTCTACAAGTCTGTACAGGGTACCCAGGCAGCTCCCACGACACCTACATCCTCAGACACTCCCAGGTGCTGAGGCTCTTCAGTGCTCCAGCCCGGCTGGATGGATGGCTGCTGGATGACCAGGGCTATCCCCTCAGAAGGTGGCTAATGGTGCCTCTCCGCCATCCAAGAACAGAAGCTAAGCAGCGGTACAATAGGAGCCACACCTCCACAAGGGCTGTGGTGGAGAGAGCCATCGGTCTTCTCAAGATGCGCCTCTGTTGCCTGGACCACTCAAGGGACGCACTCCAGTTCTCCCCAGGGCGTGTGTCGCTGATAGTGGTTGAATGCTGCGCTCTCCACAATCTTTCGCTGGAAAGGGGGGGCACAGTGGACGATGAAGATGTCGACGTAGTGTCTGCGGCTGCACACGATGAGTCCAGTAGTGATTCAGAGGGTGAGGAAGCACAGGGGAATGCGGAAGGGGTAGACGCTGACCCAGGACTACACCAAGGAGGCAGGGACACCTGGGAGGCTTCAATCCAATGAACCTTCTGTTAACTCCACACAAATGGATCAGCAGGAGCAGCCTTGCCTGGCATATCCATACTCGACACCTAAGTGCAAAATCTGCCAGTACATCAGCAGGAACTAAGGGCCTTGCACATAAATTTGAATGTCCAAACAAACACTCATGACAGTTTTCTTAAACATACATATGCAGAACAAATGAGCCACCCCCAGCCATGGTCACACAACTGAATTTTAATTTTCAAATCATAAGTTTTCCCAATTATTAAACAATACTGTAATCAAGCAAAAAAAAATCCTAAGGACCTAATCTCGGGCCAACACAAAAGCACCAGTGAGAAACCGTGGTGTGCCTAATGTGCCTTACGTTTCGGTTTGCGGGTGCTACATCATTGTGCTGCCCCATCGCTCGGAGTGGCATCTGAGACAGCCTGTCCCAGGGGTACAGCAGATTGTAGAAGCTGGAAGATAGCTGGAAGTAAAAAAAAAGTTAAGGCCTGCAGAAGGGATGGCCTGCAGAAAAAAAGTTTGAAAGCTTTGGAAGGGAATGAAGAGGCCAATCGCCAAAAAGCCCAGCAAAATCGTAAAAGCACATCAAAATCAAAACAAAGAAACCAAGGGCAGAATTTTCCATTGTTGGCGGGGGGGAGAGAGCGGGGGTCCACGCTGCCATTTTACACGGGCGGACCAATTAAGGCCTGCACAGTGTATTTGCAGACACCTGTGGATAGCTGGAGTGTGCAGGCGGCAGTGGCGGGCTTGCCATCCATAGCACTGATGGTCCAATGGCGACCCGGCAATCTGTTTAAAAGAAGGCCTGGTAGCCTTTTGTAGGCTGCTGACAATGGCCAGCTCGAGGGCGCACCACAGAGAGTCGGGTGAGCAGGCCAGGCTGGAGGGAAGGGCAAAGGGGCAGGTCAAGCTGCAGGGTCTGCCACAGGAGCAGGGCAGACTGCAGGGTAGGCCAGCAAGGGACCAATGCAGCCCTCGCTTTTCAGATGACTGCCTTGCTTCCCTCCTCAAGGAGATGGCAGCACAACAGAAGGTGTTGGTTCCCCGGATGGGAGGAGGAGGTGACCCCCCCACATGACGAAAAATGCCTGGGAGGAGGTGGCGGAGGTGGTGAGCTCCCGTCACGTGGTGCAGTGCACCTGGATCCAGTGCCGCAAGCACTTCAATGACTTGTTGTACTCTGGCAGGTGCGTACCATGTTGAAATTGGGCATTTAACCCAGCAGGTAGCCTTAGCCTTTGAGGATCCCCCCCCTCCACCAAGTCTTATTGCCGTAACTGCATTGAATCATGCAGGGCATTTTTCCTTCACTGGATGGGCAAGCAGATAGTGCCCATGCTTAGATCAGCCTGAAGGAGGTGAGTTCTCCCCCACACCATGTGTTGCTCTTAGTCGTACATGACTAGCCTGGGGCAACCTGTAGGAGATGCAGCTAGGCGCAAACTCAGAACTCCAGCACATGTCCTATTTAGGGTGATGAGATGGTGGAAGGGGAGCCTCAAGGTATCATGGCAAAGAACCATCTGCTGCCCTCTATGCTGCACATATTTGTACATCCTTGCTATGGGAGCGAAGACCGTGTGTTCCCTAAAGTAATGTACGTGCAGCGTGTGTCCAAGGTGGCCGTTGCGGGGGTTGGGAGCAGGCGTACTATCTTTCTGTGAGTGATCAGCAGTCACGGGGAGAGGAGGCATTGGAGGCCTGATATGTCCCACTGTGGTTGGGGTGTGGCATGAGCGTGCAGAGTCCGTGTGCAATTTGCCATAATGAATGGTGTTCTCTCTTTCTCAGGAGAAGAATTCTCATAATGCCTCAGAGCATGTGAGGACTGGAGGCGGCCAGGCTTACCTCATCTTAAGCAGATTCGAGCAGAAGGCCCTTGAGCTGGAGAGGCGTCATGCACCCAGGTAAACTGGTGTCGGTGAGGCTCGGGTGGCACGGCCAGGTATTTGAGGCCAACAGTGAGATCCACAATGTCCTCCCAACATCCATAGCACTGATGATTGTTAAATTTGTTATTGTTGCAACATTGCTCGGTCACAGAGTGATAGAGTGAGAGGTGTGCAGCGCAGACAAAGGCCCTTCGGCCCATCAAGGGTGCGCGGGTCAAACACGTACCTAACTATTCTAATCCCATTTTCCAGCACGAGGTCCATAGCCTTGAATACCATAGCATCGCAAGTGCACATCCAAATGCTTATTACATGTTATGAGGGTTTCTATGTCTACCACCCTTTCAGGCAGTGAGTTCCACATTCCCACCACCCTCTATGCGCAAAAGTTGCTCATCACATCCCCTGTCAACCTCCTGCCACTTACCTTAAACCTATGCCCCATGGTTATTGATCCCTCCACCAAGGGGAAATATTCCTTTCTGCCTACCCTATCTATGCCTCTCATATGTTTATACACCTCAATCATGTCCCCCCTCAATTTCCTCTACTCCAGGGAAAATAACCCCAGTCTATGCAAAGATAAAAGCAAAATACTGTGGATGCTAGAAAAACAAAAACAGCTGGAAAAATTCAGCAGGTCTGACAGCATCTGCAGAGAGGAATACAGTTGAAGTTTCGAGTCCGTATGACCCTTCATCAGAACTGAGGAAAAATAGAAATGTGGTGAAATATAAGCTGGTTAAGGGGGTGGGAGAGGTAGAGCTGGATAGGGGGCCAGTGATAGGTGGAGGCAAAGAAGAGATTGCCAAAGATGTCGAAGACAAAAGGACAAAGGGGTGTTGACGCTGGTGATATTAGCTAAGGAATGTGCTAATAGGTGACATTAAGGGTAGAAAGCAGGACGAGCAAGGTACAGATAGCCCTAGTGGGGGTGGGGTGGGGGGAAGGGATTGAAATAGGCTAAAAGGTGGAGATGAAACAATGGACATCCCTTCCCCCCACCCCACCCCCACTAGGGCCATCTGTCACTTGCTCATCCTGCTTTCTACCCTTCATGTCACCATTAGCACATTCCTTAGCTAACATCACCACCATCAACACCCCTTTGTCCTTTTGTCTATGACATCTTTGGCAATCTCTTCTTCGCTTCCACCTATCACTGGGCCTCTATCCAGCTCTACCTGTCCCAGCCCCCTCAAACAGCTTATATTTCATCTCTTTTCTATTTTTCCTTAGTTCTGTTGAAGAGTCGTTCAGACTCGAAACGTTAACTGTGTTCCTCTCGGCAAATGTTGTCAGACCTGCTGAGTTTTTCCAGCTGTTTTTGTTTTTGTCCCAGTCTATGCAATCTCTCCTCATAACTGAAACTCTCCAGGCCATGCAACATCCTGGTAAACATCCTCTGCACGCTGTCCACTGCAATCACAACCCTCCCATAATGCGCATTTCAGAGCTGCACGCAGTACTGTAGCTGTGGCCTAAGCAGCGTTTTCTACAGTTCGAACATTATCTCCCTACTCCTATATTCTATGCCTTGGCTAATAAAGGCAAGTATGGCATACGCCTCCTTAAACACCTTATGTACGTGTCCCACTACCTTAAGGGACCAGTGGACATGCACACCAGGGTCCCTCTGGTTCTCGTTACTTCCCAGCGTCCTACCATTCATCGTGTATTCCTGTGCCTTGTTTGTCCTGCCCAAGTGCATCACCTCACACTTATCCACATTAAATTCCATTTGGCACTCCTCAGCCCATCTGACCAGCCCGTCTATATCCTCCTGTAATATAAGGCTATCCTCCTCACTATTTACCACCCCACCAATGTTCGTGTCAATCGGTTCTGGAAGGTTGAGCACATAATGAGCCAGGGGGATAGGGATGAAGTGTGTCGCTGTGTGCACGCTAACTGATCCACTGTCCTTGTTGTTCCTTTCAGCACCATCGGAGCTGGGCCGGGAGGAGGAGCAGCAGAGGCCCCCTCTCACACCTGAGGGCCCTCAAGTCTCACCAGCGTCACACCATTTCTGCCAGGCAGGCACCAGCGCAGATACTAACACCTCGGTGGTCATTGTAACATCAGCTAGTGTCCCGGGGCACATTGGTGAGGGCACTTCACTAGAGAACACAGCTGGGGGAGCTGGCGGAGACAGAGAGTGCCCATGGCGCCAGCAGGCGGAGGACTGCAGGGGACCAGGCACATGCTCAGTCAGTGCCTGATGATGTGCCTCTGGAGTCGTCCGCGACACAGCAGCTGCAGGAAATGCGGCCAGGTGTGTGGGAGCATCTGGGTGTGATACATGAGGCTATGGGAGCATCTGGGTGTGATACATGAGGCTATGGGAGCATCTGGGTGTGATACATGAGGCTATGCTTCACTTGGTGCCCGTGGCTGAGGAGTCCACACTGAGTATCACTGATGCAATGAGCCTCATGGCAGAGTGACATGCTTCTTCCATGGAGACAGTGGCATCTCTCATGGAGAGGCACCTCCAGGAGAACAATCATTTCCTCCTGGGGTTACGCTCGGACCTGCAAGCCCTCACAGCAACATTGACCACAGCTGGTCATTGCCAATGCGGAGATGGTCTGGGCACCAAGTTTCCCAGCTCGTTGCTCATCTACGGTGAGCAGGGAGGTCTGAGGCGACCTCACGTCGGCGCAGCAGCTGCCTGTCATCTCTGCGGGCTCGTCTCACGGCACTCTGGATGAGGACACCAGCTCCTCCACCCCTCTGCCAGTGACCGTATCATCTGGTGAGGCTGCGATGACTGGGGAGATTCCAGCTGTGCAACTGGCAGCTCCCTCCCAGGCGGGGCCAGCACAGGCTTCACGGGCCAGAGGACGACCACCAAGGTCATCGAGGCCAACAGGACAGCAGAGTCAGCAGGCTGTCTCAGATGCCACTCCAAGCGATGGGGCAGCACCAAGACCTAGCACCCGCAAACTGAAACATTAGGCACACCACGGGTTTCTCACTGGGGCTTTTGTGTTGGCCCAAGATTAGGTCCTTATAATTTATTTTTGCTTGCTTACAGTATTGTTTTGCAATTGGGAGAACATCTGATGTTAAAATTAAAATTCAGTTGTGTGACCATGGCTGGGGGTGGCTTGTTTGTTCTGCATGTGTATGTTTAAGAAAACTGTCATGAGTGCTTGTTTGGACATTCAAATTTATGTGCAAGGCCCTTAGTTCCTGCTGATGTCCTGGCAGATTTTGCACTTAGATGCTGAGTATGGATGCTCCAGGCAAGGCTGGTCCTGCTGATCCAACTGTGTTGTGCTAGCTGAGGGTTCATTGGATTAAAGCCTCCCGGGTGTCCCTGCCTCCCTGGAGTATGCCCGGGTCAGCGTCTACCCCCTCAGCATTTCCCTGTGCAGCTCACACTCGGACTCACTGCTGGACTTATTGTGTGCAGACGCAGCCACTGGGCCTACATCTTCATCGTCCACAGCGTCCCCCCCTTTCCAGCGCAAGATTGTTGGGAGCGCAGCATGCAACCACTATCAGTGATACATGATCTGGGGAGTATTAGAGTGAGGCCCCTGAGTGGTCCAGGCATCAGAAGCGCATATTGAGAAGACCGATGGCTCTCTCCACCACAGCCCTTGTGGAGGCGTGGCTCCTATTGTACCGCTGCTCAGCCTCTGCTCTTGGATGGTGGAGAGGCGTCATGAGACACCTTCTGAGGGGATAGCCCTTGTCACCCACCAGCCAACCATCCAGCCGAGCCGGAGCACTGAAGACATCCGGCACCTGGGAGTGTCTGAGGATGTAGGCGTCGTGGGAGCAGCCTGGGTACCTTGCACAGACTTGTATTATCTGCATCCTGTGATCACACACTATCTGCACGTTCATGGAGTGGAAGCCCTTCCTGTTGACCAAGGCACTGGGCTCACCTGCTGGCGCCTTGATGGCCACATGTGTGCAGTCTATTGCACCCTGGACGCGGGGGAAGCCAGCAATGTCCGCGAAGCCATTGGCTCGCTCTGCCTGACTTGCCTGGTCCCAGCGGAAGTGCATGAAGGTCAATACCCGTCTGAACAGAGCATCTGTGACCTGCTTGACACAAGTGTGGGCAGCTGATTGGGAGACACCACAAAGATCACCCACCGAACACTGGAAGGAACCAGAGGCATAGAAGTTGAGGGCAGCTGTGACCTTCACAGCCACTGGCATGGGGTGTCTGCCCATACAGTTAGCGGAGATCTCAGGGCCAATCATCTGACAGATATAGTTCACTGTCTCCCTTGACAGTCAGGGTCTCCTTCGGCACTGCACCTCAGACATGTTGAGGTAGCTGCTTCGCCGCCTGTATACCCTGGCAGCAGGATAGTGGCTTCTTCTGTGGCCCCTTCCACCTTGGACTACCTCTTGGCCCTGCACCCCTTGTGCCTGCACCTGTCCTCCCAAAGGTGGCTCCCCTGGATGCTGAATGTGCACTCCTGGTCTCTTCCTCCTTCTAGCCCTCCCTTCCTCCTCAGAGGAGCTGCCTCCAGCGGACATGTCAGATCCCATACCCAGGCTAAGGGGAGGCTTCCGAATAGCAGCAGGCCCGCTAAAGATTCCTGACTGTAGAGTGCTGACTTGAAGGTTAAAAGTACACAAAAAGCTGCTGGAATGCGTTCTGAACTACTGCAGATCACACAGGCAAGTTTAAAATACTTTCTCCAAAAAATACACCACAAAGCAGATTGACGACCCCACTGAGCCCTCTTATCCCGCCCGTGGATGAGGTTCATAGAAAAGTCTCTTACCTGCCTGTCCACTGCGCCCGTGCGCCGACCCGAAGATCGCACTGGCGCCTAATAATCGGCATCAATTGAAGACTGAAGGGCCTTAACTGGCCCATTAATTAATGGCGGGCGCGCGCCGGACTTCATTGAGCACCCGCTCAGCAAAATATCGCGATGGCGCGCGGTGATGTCAGGGTGCTCGCCCAACGTCACTGCGCATCATTTTACATGTTGATGTGCGGGGCCCGCACCCTGCAGCTCAAACTGAAAATTCTGCCCCAGTAGTCAGCAGACAGTCTGAATGAAAGAACAGTTACTGCCTTAAAGGGGTAAATGGCATTTAAAGCTACAACTGCTGCAGAAAAAACAGCCATGGGCAGAAAATTAGAAGAGCCAGACCCATTTTGGATAAGAACATGGCTAAACCAGACCCCCAAGCATGGGAATTGTGGAGAGGAGAATTTTGAGTTTACAGGAGAATTACAGGATTAAATGAGAAATTAGAAGTACAAGTTGACAAGTTTTTATTCCTGTTTGGTTCATTTGCTGGTGAAGTACTCCATAGCCAATGTTTAGATCAATACTCAACAACATTTGGTGTGATATTAAAAGGCTTTGACAGATATTTTAAACCCCAAGTTGTTTAGAGCGCAGACCCTAGAATAAGGTCTAGCACAACCCCAGGAAAGAACCATGGGCAACAAAATGTCCCAGAGCAAGGGAGCCAAAAGACCACAGAGCAAGGGAGACAATATTCAAGTGAACCACAAGATGGTTGCTGACCATGTCAGTGCAATGAAATGCGTGAGCTGAAGGGTTGAGTGCAGAAGAGAGGAATGGCTGCAAAGCAGCCAAAAGGCTTAAAAAATACCTTTTTAAAAATGTTGACACAGTACCCAAACTGCAACAGCAGACAGCAGTACAGAGTGAGCAGATGGCTGTGAATGAAGGAAAGCTACCTGAGGTAAATCAAAAGAAGCAAAATATGAAAAACTAAATGAAACTGCTCTACGAGAAAATGTTTGCATCAGTGTTGAACTGGAAAATTTGAAGTGCAACGTTCAAGCTGAGCAGAAAGCTTTGAAAACATATGATAAACTGAAGTGTTCAATGAGCCAAGCTGTTTGAGATATGAATAAACAAATTAAATGGCCCGTTAATTAATGACAGACGCACGTCAGACTTCATTGCGCGCCTGCCCAGCAAAATATCGCAATGGCACTCAGTGATGTCGGGACGCTCGCCTCCCACATGTCAAACTGAAAATTCTGCCCATGAAAATGTATTCAGGAAACTTTTGGCCATCTCAAGTTTGAACTTTTATTTTAATGCATATTCTAAATGGGCAAAACAATTTATTTCAGAAGTATCTTCCACACTATGCTTTACATCTTTTTAAAGTCCTGCTCAGACATAAAATAAATTGTTGTGGTAAAATCTCAGTGCTTTTAACTTGATTAAAAAAAACCCAGTGAGAGGTTTTATTGAGATTTTCAGGTAGGTCCTTATCTCAGTATAATGGATAGAGCTTCTACTGACCTTCCGGTATGTTTTATTAGATATTGATCTACCAATGCCCCATAGTGAAGCCATGGATAAACCCCAATTTATTTGATGTGTGATGTTCAAATATTCAGCCCAATGATGAGATTGATGGAAAAACGATGAACAAATAACTTTTTAAAATGATTAAAAGAACTAAATCTGACATGATAGCGACTTTAATCCTCATCATTGAAAATTAATCTTTAAAAATCTAAGTCCAATCTTTTCTGTGAGATAATGACATTATTATTCTTCTTTACAGGTATTATAGCATATTGTCATAACTTCAGTCATACACAACTATCATTCACCATTCTAAAGATATAGCTCACTTACCTGTCAACAGCAGAAACTAATTTATATGGAGGATGGATTTCTTTACTGGTTTCGGCACATTAGCAATGCTGGAGTGACATAAGATTCTTCTTGGGTAGGATTGATTTATGCTGATCATGTGCCTTCGAAAGGGTTCTGTTGAATTTTCTTGCACTTTTTTGCCCCTCCCCATGATCTGCTCTTACAATCCTGCTGATCTCATTTGCACTGGTCTCACAGCCAGCGAGCTGCACACATGAGTTTCCTGATGTTAACTCCTCATTGCATTCTCTGAGTAAGTTAAACTGAAAGGTAAAAGGTGCAGCTTCTGTCTGTGTCACCTAAACAAGACAAAAGTCAGACGTTTCTCAGCCTTGAAGAGTCCCGAGGGCTTGGTTAGGGATTTCTGCTGATTTGAAACATTGGGATAGAAATTGATTCTCATTTTTGTTTTTCCTTCAAGGCAAAGGTGACCATGTTCATCATCAGGGGTGTTTGGTAGGGTGGATACAGAGCTAAGGCCAATCTGTGCCCAGAAGATTCTGCTGCAAATAGGACAGAATACTGCAGATGCTTAAGCTTTGGATGCGTTGCTGGCTTGGGGTTTCCCCTTCTTGCATTTTCTCTCTGGCTCTGATGTGCGCTTGATGAGGCTGCACCATGTTTTATTTGGTTGCACCAGGTGCAGCAATCCTGGGAGGGCTTCTCCTAGGGTTTGGGGGCAATATCAAAACTCCTAAGTGATGCTTTCAGATTGTCCTTGTAACGCTTCCTTTGACTGCCATGAGAGCACACTCCAGACTCAAGCTTTCTATAGAAGGTTCACTTTGGTAAGTGAATGTCCAGCATTCTGGCTACTTGACCAGCCCAACTCAGTTGTGACTGTCTCACAATGGTATGGATGCTTGGAATGCCAGTTCAGGTGAGCACCTCCGTATTTTATCCTGCCATCTGATCTTTAGATGCTTCCAAATCTCAAGTGAAAGTGGTAGAGGTCCTTGGCATTTTGCTGGTACACAGTCCAAGTCTCACATGTATAGAGCAGAATGGGCTATCATTCTATAGACTCTCAGTTTGGTAGGTTTACTCCTCTTCATTCTGTTTTGATCCCCATCTGAGGTAACCACTGGACAAACCTGATCCCAGAGTTGAACCCAGTTGATAGATCCTAACTTTGTTTGGATACATGGAGAGTGGCCACTGAACAGAGTAACCAGAGTCAGCTAATGAACTTTTAACAACAGAATAAAATATCTATTTAACAAGAAAAGATGAACTATATTACAATGCTCCTTCACCCACAACCATACCTTTACAGATATATACAGATTCTCAAAGATAATGTAAGTTACATGTACCCTAATGTTCACAGTAAGTAAACAGTCCACGTAAACCAATAGGTGACTTGTGGTCAGACACACCACACTCTGAAACCAAGTGACAGATGCCACCTCAATCAGATGCTATGGATCTCTCATCAACTCCCCCCAGACGCTTGTCACACCATGAGCCAACCAGTCTCACTGAACTCTGTCTTTCACACAAGGGTTTCCAATCTCCACTCTCCAAGAACTCGCTTTGGAATTTTCTCCCAAACCAAAGCTTTCTCAGACGCCTTCTGCAAGGGTTCACCTTCAGGGTTTTGAACTCTCCTCCTGATGTTCCTCTTCCCTGGGTCACTACATGCATTCAAGTTGTCTTCCATGCACTCTCTCTCACTGACTCAGCCATCAACAGTACACCACTGCATCACATGTCCATAGCAGAAAGTTACAGACCTCCAGCTGTGTCTTTGGACCTCCTGATTTCTCACCAGCCGTTCTCGCTTAAAATTTGCTTCCTGCAGCTCTAGTCTCTTTAAATTTGAAATTTGGAGCCTTCCCCTGATCCTCACTCTTAACTTCCCTTAATAGGACCTTTTCCAGGTTACTGTCTTCCTTTTGACTAGAAGAACTTCTTGGGACTTTCCCCTGTTTCTGTCTCACTCTTTTGGCCTTAGGGCTTATATGTTCTTTTGGGAAATCTGCTCTCTTTCTGCAGTTCCCTCTCCCAGTGTCCAGTCTCTCTGGAGCCCTGGCTTAAAAAAAAACCTCAGAACAGTTGTTTCTTTAGTTTTTTTGTGTGTGTGTCTGTGGGAGGGACCTAACTCTCTGGACCCCTGTTGCTAGGCAACAGCATTGTTTTCTCTACTCTTGTTTGTTTAACTTAGCTGCCACTGTCGTAAAACTCTCATTAGAAATGCGAGCACCTTTTGAAGTGAAACTAAAACTCAATATGACCTTTCTCAACACATAGATACAGAAATACAAATCAAACTTTAAACATTAAAGCAAAAACCCCTTTTGAACACCCACTAATACAAATAAAGCTTACTTAAACTGTCTATATTTCCTAACAGTTCCCAGGCTGATATTTGATATCTGCCAAAGCCCACACTTGCTTTGACATATTTTGCATGTGTCTCTTCACCAATAAAGACAGCTTGGGAGAGTGTGCTGCAGAGATAAGTGAACTTATTCACTGCTGACAGGTTCTGGTCATGGACTGAGACCTCGGGCTCGAGATAGGGCTTTCCTGGAGCAGGCTGGCACATTACTTCAGTTTTCATCATGTGGATCGTAAAACTGAAGTTGTCGCATACATTTGAAAAAAAGTCCATGCTACATTGCATATCCATCTCTGAACAGGCAACTAGTGCACAGTTATCGGCAACCAGGAAATCACAGAGGACATCCTTGGAGACTTTGATCTTTACTTAGAGTCATCTCAGATTGAGCAGCTCCCTATCCATGTGATATCTGGTTTCAATGCCAAGATCATCATCAAGGAAGGCATCAGAAAGCATGGCAGAGAAAAACATGCTGAAGAAGGGCGGTGTTAGCATGCAGTCCTGTTTAACTCCATTAGTGACTGGAAAAGGGTCAGAAGGCTCTCCATCATCCAAGACACACGAGCATGCCTTCATGGAACTGTCGAATCATTGTGATGAATTTTTCAAGGCAGCCGAATTTCTACATTATCTCCCTAAGGCCCTCACAGCTAACTGTGTCAAAGGTCTTGGTCAGGTTAGCAAACATGGTGTAGAGGTCTATGTTCTGTTCTTGGTATTTCTTCTGGAGCTGTCTAACTGCAAACAGCTTATCAGTGGTCCCTAGATTTTTTTCTGAAACCACGCTAATTTTCTGGCAGCAGATCCTGGTCAAGATGTTGCGCTAAGCAGTTCAGAAGGATTCTGGCAAAGATTTTGCTGCCCATGGAGAGTGAGACTCCTCTCTGATTGTCACAAGATTGGTGAGTTCCTTTCCCATTGTACAGGTGGACAATAGAGTCATCTTTGTATTCATGTGCTTTGTTCCCTGTTTGTTCCTTGTTCCTTGCTCCCACGTAGACTGAAAAAGTTCAGTGAGCTTTGTACATTTTTTTCATATATAGAGTATTTTAATTTATACTAATTCTTAATCATGCAATTATCCAGAAATTAACCCAATAAAATCCAATAAATGTTTTGGTTCCAACAAGACATAGCAATGAGGCAAGATGGATTCTCAAATAGCAAATTAAAAGAGAAAGTTCATTTTAAAAAGGAAAAAGTATACTTAACAACACTTATAGACTTTACAGCTTCAAATGAGTGATCTAGTCGCTGAAGAATAAGGTTGTCCTGCAGTTCCTTTTGTTGACAGGAATTCTTTCAAATTCTGCCTTGGGAGTATCCAGTACATGACTAAATAGCAAAGATGTCATTCAAAGCCTTTACTTTTATCCCCTAAATTATCATTATCTCATCTCAGACCATGTCTGTGTAATTTCATAATTGGTTAATTTAATTACTGGTTTGCTATAATCGGAGCTTGACCATTGATGTACATTGATCTTTCAGAGGAACAATGCTTCTTTTGCAGTGTCTTTTGTTATCTGACTTTGCACAATTGTCTATTGTCCATTTTTTCCAAGGCTTATGCTGAGTTTAGCACAAAATATCTGATCTGATGCTCATCCAAAGCAGAATCTAACTGCAGCATTTAGTACTGTTTAAACACATGGGGCAACATTCTCCCCCTGTCAGGGGGGAGGTGCAGGGGCGGGCAGGCTTCCGATCGGTGCTCCTGGTCGGGAGTGCGCTGCCATTTTACATGGGCGGGCCAATTAAGGCCCACCCAGCGTGACGTCCGCCAAGAAGCGCTATGCACTCCCTGTGCGGGCGGGTGGGGGGTGGTGGTGGGCGGGGGGTGGGGGGGGTGGTGGGGGGGGAGGGGGGGATGGAGTGGGTGTCTGTCTCAGGGACATCTGCTCCAATTTAAAACTTTCAATAGAGGTCATAAAAAAATTTCCCTGCCATGTCCCCTTATGTGACATTGTGACATGAGTCGGGACATGTCCATAACTTTTATTTATACATTTAACTAAATTTTAAATGCCCTCATGAAACCTCATCCCACCCGTGGATGAGGTTTTGTGTTTTTTCCGAAGCCCGCCTGGGCTCCCGGCCTGCCCGCCAACCTTAAGGTTGGACGGGCAGGTCCATCAATCACGTTAATTAGTTCTTTAATGGCCTTAATAGGTCATTGACAGTTTGGCGGGTGCATAGCCGATTTGGCTTCGTGCCCGCCGAACTGAAAATCTAAATGACGCGAGGTGACGTCAGGACGCACGCCCAACGTATCCCCGCGTCATTTTACGTGCCCACCCCACCCCCGCTTGCCGACCGTAAAAACCTGCCCATAGCTTTTAAATCTAGCCTTAACGTTACTACTTCATTAGTTACTATTTCTTCAATTACAACTTAATTGAAGTACACTATTTGGTCAATCATCTGTTTCTGGCTGGCTCCTAATTATGTAATAACCCTTAATTAATACACATGAGTGATTATAAGGTACAGAACACAAAATGGCTTCTTTGGCCTTGTTAGCTTACTACAGTAAGTATAACATGAAAATAATTTATAAATGGTATGTAAGTTTTTAAGAAACTATTTCAAGTGTAGAAGTTAAAAAGGTAAAAATAATGCTTATAAACTTAAAAGTGTGAATGTTCAGTGTCAGCTCTGCTGATTAGGTTTAATTCTTCGCTTGCTGCCAAGGTACATTGCTTTCAATTAATCTGTTTCTTCTGGTACGTGTTTCAGTATGTTAACACATTTATAGGCATACATATCTCTACATTGAATGTATTTAGTTATAGAAACAATGTTAAGAGTATATATTGATTTGCTGAGCCACAGGAATTCAAAAATCCATTCTAAGATGTCCTCTGGGTCACATGCTGAGCCTTAAGATTGTTGTTTCTAGCTGTGTTGACATTATTCACTGAAAGTTAGGTAAATTAGTTTAAAACTGGCCTAAAACTGACTTCCACCTTCTTGACCAGGCATTGATCTCCAGCCTTGTAGACCTCAGCTGTGATAGCATCAGCTCCTCGAACTTTGCTGTTAGACAGGAGTTTGACTGTGCTTGTTCTTTCCAACAGTGTGGGAGGGTCATCAAGAGAGCAGTTGATGGCGACCTGAGGAAGCCTGATTCTTCATTGATGGATGAAGGCCGACGGAGGGTGTACTTAAAAGTGCCCTGTCCATATTTCCAGAATTTGGGCTTTTTCTGTAAGCATGTTGACCCGTTGATACTGAGGGTTGGTGATGAACTAATAGACTGGAGCCTGTAGATAGATTTCAGAGCATCATCGAATCTCTTCCAGTCTTTGTGGCCTACATGTGACTGAAGTTTGTTTAATTTCTGATTCAACAAAGTATCTTGTGTCTCTCTGAGATTGCACTGGGCAGTCCTGCGAATGTTTTGGTAGGCACTGTGCTTGGATAGAGATGTGTTATTGAGACAAACCCTATAGAAGTAAGGGTTTTCCTCCAGTAGTTTCTGCATTCCTCATTATTTTCATTGAACCACTCTTGACGTTTATAAGAGGTAGGGCCAAGGGCCTCTAGAGCAGTGGAGTACACTATATCCCTGAAGGCTGCCTAGTCACCCTCAATGCAGCGAGCACTCATTTTCATTACACAAAGGCCACTTGAGTTTCTTTGAGAGAGATTCTCATTACACATGGTTTACAGGCATGAAATTAATGTTAAAAATAATTACAATTTCAGGACACAAAATCCCTGCTTTTCAAGGAGGCCTGAGAAATGGCTGACCCAATTTCTCAGGAGTCCAGGGTGGCTGCCTAATATAGATATTAGGCCTGTTGCATATGCTAATGAGAGACCTAAACCATGTTTAAGTCAAGAAATTGGACTGTCCTAAATGGAGGGTATTGTGAAGCTTTTTAGGATGTGGATGTGGCTAAACTTGCAGTTGCCGCTGTCAAATTAAGTAAAATAAATTCGAATAAACTCTGTGGAGCCAGAATTGATCCACCAAATTCACAAAACTTCTGATGTCCCCTTCCTGATGAACACCCACACTTGCAACTTACCTGACAGCATTGTCAGTGAGGCAGGCAGCATAAGTTTGCATGCTTCAGTTGGACGAGTTACCAGCTGAGAGGTGACAGGCAGTGGCAGCTCCTTGTCATTATCCAAATGGGGCTTTGGGATCAAATTCTTGTGATTCTTGGGTGCAGGGATCGTTCACTTACCCACTTTGCATTGACAATTTGCACTCTATTTTTCCTACCCATGATTTTTTTGGATTTGCTACCTAGACTTGAACTTGGTAATTACTGCCCTGTTAATGAGTTCTGAAGATTTTCAGACAATTGGAGTAACAGTCAGAGAGAAACTCAGGAGCAGCTAATGTTTTTCCCTGGGCATACCTTTGCATATAATTATTATTCTTATGAGGACAAATGAGGGAAGGAGAATCAGGTAACATGTCACAAGAATGCATCCCACGATATGTTATCTCACCAAAGAAATTACAGGCTCTGTGGAAATGAAGGTCACTATTGTCTCAACTTTGGTGGCTCAGACTCCATTCAGACAGCCACGGGGGATCTTTGAAACAGAGCCCATGGATATTAATGATCTGCATAAACAGAAAATGCTGGAAAAGCTCAGCAGGTCTAGCAGCACCTGTGGAGAGAGAAACAGAGTTAACGTTTTGAGTCATAATTTGTGGCAGCACTCAAAGGTTCCTTCATGTCAATGCCCAATATGTAGGAAGCTGCCACATCGTCTTCATCTCCCAGCATTCAGCCCTGCCTGATTTCCTTAAGGAAAATAAACATATAATTGGAAAGCTACTGGGTGATAGGGTACACACTTGGCTGCCATGACTGATGACTTCAATGTAACCACCCTAACCCGAAGCAGAGAAACGATCCAACAAAACATGTGCAGTGGCCAAGCAAGTGATTGAGAAGACCGTTGAGGTTTGGAATGCATGGTTTCACTGCCTAGATAAGTGTATGTTCTATGCTAATATGCTGCATTAATACAAACAGTTACCCTATACTGCCCTAAAACTGAGCTTCCCCTGAGTGCAAACACATACCTTGCTATTTCTAATTCTAATTCTCCTAGGTATCACTTGAGGACCAAGATGGGAATTCGCGCTGCATGGAAAAGTCATAGAACTGACATTGTTTCACGGTAGCTGGCTCCTGGAATGGAATCATTGCCAGCTACATCTCTGGAGGTTGAGGTTACGATTACTCCAAGGCTCAGATTTTAACAGCCCCAACCTGGCAGACATTGGCCAAGTGTGGTGTGATTAAAATAACAAGAGAAATTTACCAGTCTGATTCTATTTTCTTCCTGCCATGCCTTGCTGTTAATCTGCTTTTCTGAGCATGCGAACAGGAGCCTGCAAGAAGGAAGCGGGGTCCTGTTTTGAATTTGCGGATCAGGTCCAGTGATGTCACCTGACCTGCAGGATAATCCAGAGGCCTGAGTGGAGAGACAGTGACACTTTCACCTCAAACGTAATCAGCCAGGATCGTGGGACACAAGGTGTCTAAACTTTTCGACAACAACGGCCTATGTTTATATAGCACCTTTAACAGAATAAAATGTCCTAAGGTGTTTCATAGGAACATTATAAAATAAAATTTGACACCAAAATACAGGGCAGATGACCAAAGATGGACAAAGAGGTAGGTTTTAAGGAGGGCTTAAAGGAGGAAGGCAAGCTAGTGAGACAGAGGGGTTTAAGGAGGAAACTTTAGAGCTTATGACGTAGGCAGCTGAAGGCACAGCCACCAATGGTGGATTAATTTAAGAGTGGGGTTTCTCAAGAGGCCAGAATTAGAAGAGTGCAAATATTTCCAAGGGCTTTAGGGTTGGAGGAGATAACAGAGACAGGGACATCTGAGGCCATGGGGAGATTTGAAAACAAGGATGGCAAGGGTGAGCACAGGGCTGATGGGTCAGTGGACTTGGTGTGAGTTATAATATGGGTAGCAGACCTTTGCATGACCTCATGTTTATGCAGACTTTTGCATGACCTCATGTTTATGGAGAGTAGATTATGTGATGCGGGCCAGGAATGTGTTATGAAGGAGGTTATAAAGTGTCTTGTTCAGCCTCAGATAGTTACCAGGGTAAGGGATGGAATTGGTGGATAGGGAACAGAGTTTGTTGTGGGGGCCAAACACAACAGCTTCATTCATCCCAAAACTTTGTTGGAGGACATTTCTTCTGGATATCAGACAAACAGTCTGACAATTTAGAGACAGTGGAGGAGTTGGGTGTGTCATCAGTGTACGTGTGGAATCTGATGTTGTGTTTTCTTATGATGGTGATGAGGGGCAGCAACTTGATGATAAATAGGAAGGGGCCAAGGTTAGATTCTTGGGTGACACCAAAGAAAACGATGCAAGAGCAGAAAGAGAAAGCATTGCAATTAATGCTCCAGCTGTGATTAGATAAATTAGAATGGGCACATGAGACTGCAGTCCCATCCAGCTGGGCTCAGTGGAAGTGCTCTGGAGGAGGATGGTGTGGCCACAGGCTGCAGACTAGTCGAGCAGGATGATGAGGGAAAGTCATAGAGTCATAGAGGTCTACAGCACAGAAAAAGGCCCTTTGGCCCATTGAGTCTGTGCCGATCAAACAAGTGCCTAATTATTCTAATCCCATTTTCCAGCACTAGGCCCATAGCCTTTTATGCCATGGCATCGCAAGTGCACATTCAAATACTTCTTAAGTGTTATGAGGGTTTCTGCTTCTATCACCCTTTCAGGCAGTGAGCTCCAAATCCCCACCGCCCTCTGGGTGAAACAATTCTTCCTCACATCCCCTCTAAACCTCCTGCCCTTTACCTTAAATCTATGTCCCCTGGTTATTGATCCCTCCACCAAGGGGAAAAGTTCCTTCGTGTACACTCTATCTATGCCCCTCATAATTTTATACACCTCAATCATGTCCCCCCTCAATCTCCTCTGCTCCAGGGAAAATAAGCCCAGTCTATCCAATCTCTCCTCATAACTAAAACTCTCCAGCCCAGGCAACATCCTGGTAAATCTCCTCTCCACTCTCTCTAGTGCAATCACATCCTTCCTATAATGCGGATTCCAGAACTGCACGCAGTACTCAAGCTATGGCCTAACCAGCGTTTTATACAGTTCCAGCATAACCTCCCTATTCTTATATTCTATGCCTTGGCTAATAAAGGCAAGTGTCCCATATGCCTTCTTAGCCACCTTATCTACCTGTCCCGCTACCTTAAAGGACTGGTGGACATGTACACCAAGGTCCCTCTGATCCTCGGTACTTCCCGGGGTCCTGCCATTCCTCGTGTATTCCCGTGCCTTGTTTGTCCTGCCCAAGTGCATCACCTCACACTTATCTGGATTAAATCCCATTTGCCACTGATCAGCCCATCTGACCAGCCCGTCTACATCTCCTGTTTACCTTTGTCACTGTTACACAGGATATCATTTGTGACTTTGATAAGAGCTGTTTCAATACTATGGCAGGGGCAGAAAACTGATTGAATGGATACAAGCACGGAGTTCCGGATTTGGATTTGGAAGGCGACAACACATTCAAGGACTTTGAAAGGAAGGAGGGTGTGCAGTTTGCAACAATGGAGGGGTCAAATGTTGTTATTCTGAGCAGAGGGTTCATTACGACAGATTTGATGAAGGGCTCAGTCCCTCAGGAGAGAGAATTGTTAATAATATCAGTTAACATAGGTGCCAGGAAGGAAAGAGATGTTGGCTGGTTAGAAGAAATTGGGTTGAGGAAGCAGGAAATGAGGCTTATGGACAAGATGAAGTCAGAGAGGATATGATGGGAAGTTGGACAAAAAAAACTAGAGAAAAAATTGAGCTCATCGCGATGGCAAGGGGAATTTTAGAAGTAGCTTGGTCCAGTGAGCTGGGGTAAGTGAAGAATGTGGTGTGGATCGGATTACCTCAGTATGAGTGACAAAGAACTCCATGAGCGCCTGGCACTTGTTGATGGAGGAGACAAGGAAGTGGGATTTCTAGGTTTCCTGCCTTCCAGACACTGAGCTACCTCCCTCACCTCAATCACGCAACCCCCCCATCCCCCCACCCTGCCCTCACTCACTGGCAGGGTCCCACAATTTCACCTGTTGCAAATCCCTGCTCCCACTGGCAGCCAGCCTGTCAATCTGAAAGACTCTCTGCAGTGTGCTATTTAAATCAGGAGATACCATAAATATTGGCAGGGCCTCTGCATGCATGGCCATGTTGGATTTTCTCCATGCTGCTGTACTCAACCCCACCTATCTATTAATATCAAGGCCAAAATATCTATACTGGAAAAGAACACTAGCTGGAATTTTACGTGGAGAGCTGAACACTGAGGTAAGTCTGGGGTTTCACTGGGGCCAGGCTTGGGTGGGGTAGGTGAGGGGAGGGGTGGGGGTGAGGGGAATCAGTTGAGCGATCAGTGGGGGAGCCTCAGATGGGCACAGAGTGCCGAACTGGAGGGGCTCCCCTCCTCAGCCCACAAAAGGTCATCACATGGTCTGGACACTTCCTGCCGCTGATAAAATACCAGTGGCAGCAGGAGGATGCTCTTAAGTGGCCATTAATTGACCACTTAAGGGCCTCAAGTGGCCCAAAGGAGACAGGCTGCCTGATGTTTCCAGGCCACTGGTAAAATGCTGCTGGAGGCGAGTAGGCAGCAGGCACGGCACTGCTGCCATGACCTCCTGATTTTACACCTCCCACCACCCCCGCCAACCTCCCAGCCCATTCCCAAGGGACTGTACAATTCCATCCAATGGTATGGTCCTCAAATATTTGAAGCCAAATTTGTCTCATTTTAACTGAAGCAACCAAACATTAAAAGGAACATTACTTATTACTTGGGTGATAATGCTTGTTCTAATTTAGGATTATCTCATCTCATTTTATTAAATTTGGTCTCTGCTTTTTGAGCAATGTCAGGCCATATGTATATTGAACAACACAAAATATAACAAGTCTTGTGTCTCATCTAATTGATCCAGACCGATCTTTTCCGCAGGAAGAATAGATCAGGGATCTGGCTGTACCAGACATGCTGAATTCTGTGATTCCAAGCATAGTCCTTCAATTTTGCCTCTGACTGTCATCTGTCTCTGTTTTATAATGAAGAGCAATGCTTTCTTTTTCCCATGTTCATTCATCTGTAATTTCTACCATGAAACTGAAGTATTAATTTAACAGTTTAGTTGCTGAAGAATTTCATGTGCTGAGGGTTTATATATTCTACATTTAGAAAATTGCAGAACTGTTGCATGGTTACAACCCAACACTTTTAACATTAAATGGGATTTTTCATAGAGCATCTTGCATGTAAAAAAAAGTTGTTTGCAAGGTGTTATGCAGTACAAGTTTTGCAGTGTAGCAATTTGCTTTATAATATTCATTTGCATAATTTTACTGCATTAAAATATTTTTGCATTATAGAACGCATATTGTTCTAATGATACACTATATAAACTGAACATGTGCAGTTGTTCAGCTCAAGTGTCCCATTTACAATATATTAGTCCCCTCAGTCATATTGAATTATAATGCAGAACACCAATCTGATATTCAAGATGCTAAATGCTTACAACTCCATTTGATCATTCAAGCATTACACCCATAAACTAATTTTTAATGGCTGGTTTGAGTGGTTCTGTATCTTACAACAGAAATCTCAGCAAAGGCATTCCAATGATGCTGTGTTTAACAAAGAATCATATGCAGTGCACCTTATTGTGACAGCCTGAAATGGAATTCCATTTGTGTGAAGGTAAATTTTCCAGCTGCAGTAGCATATATTGAAATAACTCACTCATGACTAGTGCAGAAGAAAGTGCCAGTCCATATCTGAAACTCCAGCTATCAAACATACTATATTACTGCCTGAAGCACAGTGAGAAGAATGCCAGAGGTTAGCACAGAGAGATTAACACATTAACATCAGATTTCATTATATGCATTATTCGAGTCACGAGTGGAGTTAGCTAAAAGGATTGAATTCCCCAAAGCAAGGGCTGTGGCATAAACGAGTTGGAGCAAAAAACTTCCAAAAAATCGAACTTTGCTGGGTTTTTTGTGAGGCATATTTCTTCCACACGTAGGTTTCTGTAGCTGCGCATTATCTCCGAAGGAAGTTGTTGGGTCAGAATTGATACCTATGCTTTTTGCTGAATCCAGCTATATTAAAACATTTGCAACCCTTGCACCTCTGCCTGATGACATTTTCCTTATGGCAGCTTTTCAACACTTCACTTACAAAGTACTCTGATATACATCTACGACAACTGCGGAGAAATGCAGTCGGAATCACTGCATGCGCCATTGCTTCCTCATTTGCTGCATTGTGGGTAATAGTTTATTATGCCATTACTGCTTTGTGACTTCGTTGTCGAACTCTCACCTCTGAATCAGAAGGGCGAAGGTTCAAGCCCCACTCTAAAGACTTAAGAGCACAGATATAGGCTGACACACCAGTGCAGTACAGAACTGAGGGAGTGTTGCATAGTTGTCGTTACTGTCTTTTGGATGAAACTTTAAACATCTGCCCTCTCAGGTGGGTATAAAAGATCCCATGGCACCCTTAACCAGTATTTATCCTTCAAACAACGCTACTAAAACTAATTGCCTCATCATTTATCTCATTGCTATTTGGGGGAATTAGCCAGATTTCCTACACTAAAACAATGATATCAAAAAAAGTTCTTGCTGTAAACCATTTTATGAACATACAAAATAGGAGCAGAAGCAGGCCAATTGGCCCCTCTAGCATGCTCCGCCATTCAATAAGATCGTGGCTGATCTATTTGTGTTTCAAATTCCACATTCCCATCTACCCTGGATAAGCTTTGGTTCCCTTGCCTAACAAGAATCTATCCAACTCCACCTTAAAAATATTTAATGACCCCAAATCCACCATCTTCTGAGGCAGAGTTCCAAAGTCGCACAACTCTCTGAGAGAAAAAAATTCTCCTCATCTCTGTCCTATAAGGCCGACCCCTGTCCCCTGGACTCACCCACAAGAGGAAACATCCTTTCCATGTCCACCTTGTCAAGGCTGTTTAGGGTCTTGTATACATCAAGTCACCCCTCACTCTTCTAAACTCCAGTGGAAACAAGCCCAGCCTGTCCCGGCTTTCCTCATAAGACAACCCGCTTGCTCCAGGTATCAACCTAGTAAACCTCCTTTGAACCGTCCCCAGCGCACTTGCATCATTCCTTAAATGAGGAAACCAAAACTGCACACAGTATTCGAGATGTGGCCTCACCAATGCCCTGTATAACTAAAGCATAACATCCTTACTTTTATGTACAATCCCTCTCATAATAAAGGATAGCATTTCATTAGCCTTCCTGATTACCTGCTGTACCTGCATATTATTTTTTTGTGATTTATGCATGAGAACACCAAGGGAAGAGTTTTCTGGTCGGCGAGCGTGGGCGGGGCCCGCTTGCTGATGCGTAAAATGACGCATGGTGATGTTGGGTGTGCGTCCCGATGTCACCGCGCATCGTTTAGATTTTCAGTTTGGCGGGTGCGCAGCCAAGTTGGCTGCACACCCGCCGAATTGTCAAAGGCCTATTAAGGCCTGTTAAAAACTAATTAAAACAGTTAAATGAGCTGCCTGTCCAACCTTAAGCTTGGCGAGCAGGTGAAGAGCCCAGGCGGCCTTTGCATTTTTCATGAAACCTCATCCACGGGCGGGATGAGGTTTCATGAAGTGTTATAAAATTCAATAAAAAGGATTTTAAAAATTCATTGACACGTCCCAGCTTAGGTGACACTGTCACATGAGGGGACATGTTTTAAAAGTTTTTCTTCCTTTATTTAAATTTTAAAACCGTAAACTGATCTCCCTGAGGCACAGAGGTGCATGCGTGAAAGAACACAGGCCCCGACTCAGGGAATCCACCCCGCCTGCACAGGGAAGGCTCAGCACTCAGGCCTTAATTGGCCTGCCCACGTAAAATGGAGGTGCAGACCCAATCGGCGCCCCCAATTGGGTTCGCGCTTGCTCTTGCCCACCCCATCACGACCCCCACAACGGGCGGAAAATTCAGCCCCTAGATCCCTCTGCACCTCGGAATTCTCCAGCCATTCTCCGTTAAAGTAATACTCTGCTTTGTTATTCTTCCTGTCAAAGTGAACAAATTCACATTTTCCCACGTTACACTCTATCTGCCAGGTTTTTACCCACTCACTCAACCTACCTATATCTGTCTGCAATCTCCTTATGTCCTCTTCACAACCCACTTTCCTACCTATCTTCGTGCCATCTGCAAATTTTGCTATTGTGCCTTCGCTCCCCTCATCTAAGTCAATGATACAAATTGTAAAAGGTTGAGGCCTCAGCACAGACAACTGCAGGATGCCACTCATCACATCCTCACAATCAGAAAAAGACCCATTTATGCATATCCTATGTTTTCTGCCAGCCAGCCAATCTTCTACTCATGCTAATATATTAACATCTACACCATGAGCTTTTATTTTCTGCAACAACCTTTGATTTGGCACCTTATCAAATGCCTTCTGGAAATCCAAATACAGTATGTATACAGGCTCCCCTTTATCCACAGCACAAGTTACCTCTTCAAAGAACTCCAATAAATTGGTTAAACATGATTTCCCTTTCACAAAACCATGCAGACTCTTCCTGATTCTTGTGAGTTTTTCTAAGTGCCTAGCTATAACCTCCTTAATGATCGATTCCAACACTTTCACTACAACAGACGTCAGTCTAACTAGTGTATGGTTTCCTATTTTCTGCCTCCTCCCTTCTTGAATAGCAGGGTTATGTTTGCTACTTTCATGCCTAATGGAACCTTCCCAGAATCCAGCGAATTTTGGAAAATTAACACTAGCGCATCTACTACCTCATTAGTCACCTCTTTTAAGACCCTAGGATGAAGTCCATCATGACCCGAAGACTTGTCAGCCCACAGCCCCACAATTTGCTCAGTACCACTTCCCTAGTGATTGTAATTTTACCAAATTCCTCTTTCCCTTCCACCTTCTGATTTACAGCTATTACTGGAATGTATTTTTGTATCCACTATAGTGAAGACAGAAGCAAAATATTTGTTCATTTCATCCACCATTTCCTTATTTTCTACTATTAACACCCCATTCTCACTCTCTAGAGGACCAACACTCACTTTACTGACCCTCTTCCTTTCTAAATACCTGTAGAAACTCTTGCTATCCATTTTTACATTTCTAGCTAGCTTCCTGTCATACTCTAATTTCTTTCTCCTGATTAACTTTTTAGCCATTCTCTGCAGTTCTTTATATTCTGACCCATCATCTGACCTGCCACTCATCTTTGCGCAGTTATATGCTTTATCCTTAAGTTTGATGCATTCCTTAACTTCTATAGTTAACCACCGGTAGTGGGTCCTCCTCTTAGAATTTTTCTTGATAGTCAGAATATACTGATTCTGTGTATTCTGAAATATCCCCTTAAATGCCTGCCACTGCTTCTCTATTGATCTATCCTCTAGCCTAGTATCCCAGTTCACTTCAACTAGCTCAGCTTTCATGCCCTCATAGTTGCCCTTATTTAAGTTTAAAATACTAGTCTTAGACCCACTCTTCTCCCTTTCAAATGGGATGTAAAATTCAATCATATTGTGGTCACTGTTACCTAGGAGTGTCTTTGCTCTGAGGTCATTAATGAATCCTGTCACATTACACAATATCAAGTCAAATATAACCTGTTGTCTGGTTGATACCAGAATGTGCTGCTCTAAGAAACTATCTCAAAAGCATTGGGATATCCTGAGGTCATTAATGCAAACTAGTGTTGCTTTAGAGCAGAGTTGTGCTGGTCATGTATGGATCAATAGAAACCAAAGAGCACATTAATTCTCTTGTGGAAGCACATAACTAAAATTCAGTTATAGAGGTCTGTTTCTGGACAGAAAACCCTCTAGGGTGGATTGACCTTCACAGCTGAATTCTTGATAGTCACTCCTGCTGCTCCTCATTTTATGCCCAGAGCATGAATTTGTAAAATCTACCCTATAATTTCAAAAATGTAAAAAAATGAAGGTGAGACGCACAGTTAACTTGATTGATTGGTCACCAGCTCCTATCAGTGATCCAAAACTATTCTATAGCTGCCAGCTTTAGTCAAAGATCCATAGCCAGCTTTAGTGCCCGGTTACGATTTTTATTCAAAGAGGCCTGGTTGGTAGCTCCAGTAAGAGGAACACAGTCAGGTTTACTTACTGGCTGCCAACTACAGTCTCACTCAGAACCTTCACTTGAATCTTGACATTGGTAATTGTAGTTAGTTCACAGCTCCACAAAGCAATGCCACATCATTACACTTGCCAAAGTTTAAACCTTTTCATATTATAAATTGTTTTAATATGTTCTCCAGCACTCTGCTTAATCATAAGGTGCCTGTTGGCTTTAAGCAGTGCGTATAGCCAACAGTCAGAGCATTATCATTACTAATGTCCAATGATTCTTCACTTCAGCTTTCCAGAATCTACTAACTCTTTTGAAGGTTCTTACTGATTAGAGCAGAAGCATTAGCTCTTAAGGTCATTGATGACAAAGCCTTTTATTTTATGGAGAAGCTATAGATTGGGTATGCCCAAGCTACCGGACACTAATCTAGAGGCTTGAACTAATTATCCAAAGAACATGAGGTAGGTGGGGATATTAAATCCCCAAGAATGGGTGGATTAGGGTTGAGCATGGTGGGGAGTAAAACTAGATGAAAATTGAAGTACAACTGCAACCCGACTCTAAAATGCCTACTTCCAGGTTTAACTGAATCGCATTTGACTATGTGCCAGTACCCTGTTCACTGGAGCCAGCACAATGAATAGGACATGTTGGTTAGTAATTATACAACCGTTAAGATCATTAACGCATGGCAATGAATGGTGGAATTTTCCCAGATTTGCACGAAGTGTGGTAGTGGGCGGGTACTTGCCGATGACGATAGCGGGTTTTCACACCGTATCGTCCCGAGCCCACCTCATTATTTTTGTATTCCCAGGAACACACCATTTTCATGGCGGGCGGGCTCCTCATCCACCCGTCCGCCATCACCCCACCAGACCACTGCTGCCTGGGAGACATGGCCCTCAAAGGCAAGAAGGTTGCAGCTACCCACCCCCACCGCCTCCCCCCGGTTTAATAATGGATCCCTTGAGTGACTGCTGGATGCTATGGAGGCCAGCCAGTATGTCCTGTATGCCCGCTGTGGCTGCAGGATGGGCAGCAAAGTGGCCAGTCTGGCTTGGGAGGCGGTGGCAGCGGTGGTCAGTGCCAACGCTCTTCAGAAGAGGACAGCCACCCAGTGCCACAAGAAAATGAATGATTGCCTCCATTCTGCCAGGGTAAGTCACTCTTTTCATCATTTTCAACTCATAAACCCATTACACATCCACAGGGTCCTCACTTGCTGCCAGTTCAAGGGTCATCACCATTCACTCTTTCACACACACCGCCATTGTCCTCATCCCATCCATGGGACCATTCACCATCCGTACAGGCCAGGCACATTTATCATCTGGCCCAGCAGGCATCCTGCTTACACTTTCTCCATCTCTATCCATGCAGGAAAAGTTGGCACACAACAAAAGAGACAGGTCGCAGACTGGTGGCGGAATGCCCAAAATCAAGGTCCTCACAGACTTTGAAAACAGAGCCATCCAGCTGGCCATTGAGGGTCTGGACCAGTCCTGTGCTGATGGTGAGGTCGGCGATGCCCTACCAAGTGAGGATCCAGCAGTGTAACATCCATCAGACAACCATGCTGTGAATGATGTGTCCTGTTTCACAGGCCACTGCCATGCACTAATTATCTCTCCTTGCTTTCACAGGCACATCTGCCAAACAACCAACAGAGTCCATGATCCAGGGCCTCCAATCAAGCCCGAAGAAAGCCCTGAAGAGGAATCTAGAGGCAACCTCCCTGAAGTCCCAATACAGCGCTCACCCACACCATCCACTAGCACAGAGACACACGCCTCGGTGGGACCTTGCTTTAGTTTAGCGTCAGGATCACAATCAGGTGAGCACGTCACATTTTCTGATCCACAGCAAGTGGTGGCAGAGACTTCCCAGGTGACAGGCACTCAAAGGACTGCTGGAGGCTAGAACGTTGCTGAGTCTGAGTCAGATGACAAGCCTCTGGACTCCGTTATGTCTCAGTTGCTGGAGCTGCAAAGGCAAGCTCAGGAACTTCAGGAAGGGATGTCCACTGCACTCCTCAGATTGCAAAGCACGATGGAGGAGCCGGTGCCTTCAGTCTGAGGTGATAGCGTCAGCAGCGCACCGAGGTCAACACTGGTAGGATAGCAGCTGCCACTGTGACCTTGGTCCAGGATGTCGCTCCTGCACTGCTGCACGGGCTCAACTCCATCGCTGATGCCATAGTTGGCCTCCAACATTGTGTACGCGAGAGGGGTGGAGGGCAGCTTGGTCTCACTTCTGCTACCCCTTCTCCTCAAGGAGTCAACCTGGGGGCCCCCGGGCACCCATAGGGGACAGGATCAACAGGTGCATACTCCGGGCCCATCCATCTAGGTGACTCCAAGAGTGTCTGGCCCATCCAACTCCCCTCTTCCTGTGACCTCAGCAGCGCCAGCTCCACACCCAAGAAGGGTGCCACTGCCACACAAGTCTTGGCCCTCCAGAGGATGCCTGCCAAGGGCATGACAGACAGGGTGTTGCAGACAGCAGGCTGCCTCCACCTCTGCTGTGGATGTCCGGGAGCACCAAGACGTAGAGACAGGGTTAGGACAGTTAAGGAGAATTAGTTTCACAACCTGGGCACAGGTGTTGATCACTTGTAAGTAATGTTCACCATTGTCAATAAACTCCTAAGAATATATCCTTGCCTATTCCTCCTTGTTCTAATAAGCAGTGTTCTTGTCACTCAGGTGTGAAGCCTTTCTGCACAAAATAAAGGCAGGTGACTCAGTCCAGGGCCTCTTCCCTGAGCTCTGAGTGGCCTTCAGACTAAAGTGATGATCCAGCCTCACACTCCCTGGAGACATTGATGTCTGCACCTTGGTGGTGCTGGTCATTGCTGCCAGAATGTTGTGGGCAGGTACCACAGAGCTCCGTCATTCTCTCTGTGTGCTCTCAGCACCTTTAAGTTGGGGCTGGCCCCCATGTCGTCAGCACCTGTGAACAGTGACGCTGTGCTCCTGAAGGGTTCAGATGCTGAAGGTGGACAAAGCATCAGATTCTTCTAAGGTTTCATGGCAGCATCTCTATGATATCGCTCTCATCACTGAGCGCAAGCGAGCTGCCCTTGGCTAGACAAGAGTCAGAGATTCTCAGAGGCTGTGTGAAGGTTTATGGAGTATCCTCAACGTGTGTTGTCATCATCCTCCTGCAATTGAGCAACAATTAGGGCCTCCACCACCTCTCCATGACAGGAGCATTCTCACGGAGGGTATTCGGCTGCCATAAGCCAGACTGAAGTCAAACGTTCACAGATGCAATGTGAGAAATGATGGGGTCACCTCACTGCATGTCATCATCATCATCCTCCTGAAATCTAGCAACTACAAGGGCCTCCCGAGTGCACCTGCCTCATCTAGCTAGTGCGAGGGCCTCATCCCCGTCATCGTCACCTCTGAGTACCTCCTCAGCCTCATCCTCATCAGCATCCTCCTCGTCGGAGGAGACATGTAACTCCGCCATCTCCTCCTCAGCCAGCTCCTCGCCCCATTGCAGAGTCAGGTTGTAATGGGCACAGCAGATGACGATGATGCATGACACCCTCTGTGGACTGTATTGCAGGGCTCCACCAGACCAGTCCAGGCACTGGAGCCGCATCTTCAGCATCCCAATGGTTTGCTCCATCAAGCTGTGAGCTGCTGCATGAGCCTCATTATACCGTTGCTCTGCTGCAGTCTGAGGCCGCCGCACGGGTGTCATCAGCCACAGCCTTTGTGGGTAGCCCTTGTCCCTGAGGAGTCATCCCTGCAGCATCTGTGGACCCTGGAAGACTCCAGGGATCTGTGACTGACTGAGGATGTAGGCGTCGTGCACACTCCCTGGAAACCGTGCACAGACCTGCAGGATGCGTTTCTGGTGTTTACACACCAGCTGCACATTCAGCGAATGGAACCCCTTGTGGTTGATGTAGTTCACTGTGTGTTGATGGTGATCTGAGCGCCACATGAGTGCAGCCGGTCACACCCTGCAGCTGTGGGAAACCCAAGATCTGGGTGAATCCAACCTGTCTTGCATCCCAGCTGTCCCGGTCCCGGGTGAAATGCACAAAGTTGTGTGCCCTCGTGAAGATGGCATCTGTGACCTCATGGATGCATTTGAGCTTGAGAGATCCCACAGAGGCTACCTGTGGAGCCCTGAAAGGAGCCGCTGATATAGAAATTGAGAGCCACAGTCATTTTCACAGCCACTGGCAGTAGATTCCTTCCATATCCCCATGGTGCCAAATCCTCCAGTAACTGACAGAACCGACCAGGTCCCTAGACATGCACAGTCTTCAGCGACACTGGTTCTCAATCATCTGCAGGAATGACAGGCAGCATCTATAGACCCCAGGTGTCACTAGCCGCCGGCCTGCGACAGCTCGCTGTGGCCCATGGGTGGCGTGTGCGGGAGCCCCAGCCACTCCTTCTTCCTGAGGTTGCTGCTCCTGTCTTTGCACAGCCAGGAGCCTCAGTCACTCTCTCCCCTGTCGTCTTCGCTCTTTGTAGGCCATCAGGCATACAGCTAGATCACCAGGATCTATGGTCCTGATGTACTCCTCCTGCAGGATGAAAGATAGAGACATCTGGTTAGCATGGATGTACTAAGAACCTGTCCTGGTTAAGTGTGATGGCCCCTAAATGATTCTGGGAGAGTGCTGACCACCATTTGGATGGCCAGAGATTAGTACGTTGCAAGGCTGTCCTGTTAGCTTGAACCATGGGGGAGACCGGTCCAAACCGGGATACTGACATTGCAAAGGGCTGTGAGCACCTCGAGCAGTGACTGCTCCATGGCCAGCTTCAGCAAGGAGATTGTACAACTTGTGCAGTCCAATTGTTTTGGAGTCCACTAAAGTGCTCATGAATTTGTAGCCTGTGCCAGGGGGTGTGGGGGTGGGGGGGTGGCGGGGGGAGTCGGGGAGCACTGGAGAGCTTTGATGCCTCCGTGTTGCAGATAAGCTAGGACCCTGACCCCAATCATATCAACGTGGCTGCACCTGAACTGTCTCAGCTGCAGAGACACTTTATACATGTTTCCCAAATGCTTGGCCACTTCCCTCGCCCACACCCCCTACTCCGAATGCTTGTGTGCTATATTCAATAGCAGGATTGCCCATGCTCCCCACCCCACCACAATCGTCTCAACAGCAGGGCTGCAACTTCCGCCCCCTCACAATTTACCTCAATGGCAAGGCTGCATTTTCCCCCTGCGCCCCCTCCCCCTCACAAGTTGCCTCAGAGGCAGGGCTGCACCTGCCCCCTACACTCCACCCGCACCCTTACAAGTCACCTCAGGGGCAAGGCAGCACTTAACCCCGACCCCCCGGCGCCCCTGAAGCCTGCAAAGCAACAGGCGACCCTGGCAAGCTCTGCAGAATGTTGCTGTGTACTCACCTCCAGTTCACCCAAAGTGCAGGCTGCCAAGTGCATGTCGCCTCTGTGTTGTGAAATATGTCGGCGTGCTTTCCCCACTGCACAATCCAGAGGGGGTGCATGAGCGTGGCGGGATGGCCTGATAATGATATGCTGGTGTATTACAACGAGGTCCCGATGACCGATGGCGGGAAACGCGGCCCGCTGTTGTGAAACTGATCTTGCCATATTGTCCGCTGATGCCACCTATCACACCTGCTGTCAACTGGCAGGGAATATACCGCCCAAAGTAAATTTCAATTGAACTAAATAGGAAAGTGAATTTAATGCCACCAGAACTGGTTTCAAGAACCTTGCCAGTGAAAAGGAGGTGCAATGGAGATGCACTTTATGAGGGTTTATAAGTTCAGGATGCCCAATCTCAGGAAATACTCAGTGCTTACAGCTGTTTTGCAGAATGCTACTGACAGCATGGAGGCTTTTGAGAAGGCAAAAGGCTTTCAACAGGATGGAAGCACCTTGAATGTTTTTCACACTACATTGGGCAAGGAAGTCAATCGGCAAACAAGCCAATGACAACATGCTGTGGTAGGAGCAGCAGGCATACAGGAGAGAATTGCACAACAGCAGATACAAGATCAATAGAGGGCTGAGGGTGCCGGAGGCATTACACACATGAACGGGTCTCAAGCCAGAGGCTCAACTTCCTTGGCCTATCTGAAGCAGTGTTTCCATAGTCTCAGGTTGCCATGGCAGGTGAGCAGAGACATCTTCTGCGAGAAGAACTGCTCCCTGCTGTACCTGGTGATCACACGTTGGCCACCTAAATCACCACTGCCCTCAAATCTTTTGCCTCAGGCTCCTTCCATTGTGCCAATGGTGTCTCAGCTGATTACTCAGAAATGTATACAGCAGTCCACGAATGTTTTCTTCCCCTGCCAGGCTTAAAGGAGCACAAGAGGGGAACGAGACTTTCAGCAAACCTGGAGGATTAAAGGAGCACGAGAGGGAGTGAGGCTTTCAGTGGACCTGGAGGCTTAAAAGAGTGCGAGAGGGAGCGAGACTTCCTGCAGATCCAGAGGCTTTAAAAAGCGCGAGAGGGGCAAGGTTTCCAGCAGACTTAGCTGCTCGTGGTGGGTCTCAGTCTGTGGACTGACCGCATCCAGAGAAAATAACATCACAGGGAACCAGGTAAGTGATTGGTTGGTGAGTATTTTGCTCATTTTGCTCATTTATCTTTTAAGATTTGGTATAAATTATTAGTAACGGTAAGGTTTTATTAGTAGTAAGGTTTTGTATTAGCAGCAGTAAAACTTTTTGGGAGTAGTAGGGTAAATAAATTAAAATTAATTAAAGTGATAAATTAATTAACATATAATAAAAATGGCAGTTCAGGTGATGTGTTGCGACTGTGGAATGTGAGCTTTTCGAACACCAGTGTGATCCAGGGCAAACACGCCTGGAGTAAGCGTCTGCAGCTTGAGGAGCTTCGGCTCAGAGCTATTAAGCTGGAAGCTGAACTACAGACACTAATGTGCATCAGGGTGGGGGAAAGTAGCCTGGACACTGGTCAGGGACAGGATGGTGTGATAGCGAGTCAGGCGGGTAAGAGGACCCAGCAGGTAGTGTTGGAGGAGCCTCAGCCCTGACTTTGTCCAACAGGTATGAGGTGCTTGCTACCTGTGTGGATAAGAAGAAGGACTCCAAAATGGCTGGGCAGACTGGCCATGGCACCATGGTGAAGTTGGGACAGCAAAGAAGAATGTGGTAGTGTTAGGAGACAGTATGGTCAGAGGGATAGATAGTGTTGTCTACAGCTGCAACAGGGAGCTCCGAAGGTTGTGTTGCCTGCCTGGTGCTTGGGTTAAGGACAACTCCTTGCAGCTGGAGAAGAATTTAGAGGGGAGGGGGAGGATCCAGTTTTCATAGTCCATGTGGGACTACCAACAACATAGGTAGAACCAGGGATAAAGTTCTGCTAAGAGAATTTGAGGAGTTAGCGTCAAAGATAAAATGCAGAACATCAAAGGTACTCTGGATTGGTATCTGAGCCACGTGTCAAATGGCATAGAGTTAAAGAGATTAAAAGTGTGGCTCAAAGAGTGGTGTGGGAAGAAGGGGGTTCAATTTGTCGGGCACTGGCATCAGCACACAGGGAAGAGTGAGCTATTCCATTGGGATGGGCTTCACTTGAACCAGGCTGGCACTCAGCGTCCTGGCCAGTCGTATAACTCGGACTGTGGACAGGGCTTTAAATTAATGGAGTGGGGGTAGGGTTTGGATGGGAGATTTAGAAATCCAAAGAGAAAGATCGAGGCATTGGAGGAGTATAGCAATGTGGTTAAAGACAAGTAGAGTTGGACAGGAAAGGACAGAGAGTTTAACAGAAATTGTACATCAATGAATAAGTTCAGTGCAGGGAATAGAAGCAAAAGAAAAAGATAAACTTTCTTTATCTGAATGCATGAACATCTGCAAAATGATAGATCAACTAGTTGCACAAACAGAAGTGAATGATTTTGGTCTAATTGTCATTACAGAGACTTGGGGCGGAATCATCCCAGATTTGGTCTAATTTTACCTGCCAGCCATGAGGGCTGGTTTTCAAGCTGTATCGTCCCAAACCCACTGTATTAATTATGCATTCCCACGAAACACACCGTTTCCATGGCAGGCAGACTCTCATTTGCCCGCTATGCCATCACCCCGCCGTTTCATCACACCGGACACCATATTTAAAATGCAGCCTCATGCACACCTCCAAAGCCCTGCAAAAGAGCACAGCCACCCAGTGCCGCAAGAGGATGAATGAACTCTTCCATTCTGCCAGGGTAAGTCACTCTTCTTATTACTCTCAACTCACACACTCACAAAACCATCACACATCCACAGGGCCCTCACTCACTGCCAGTTCAAGGAATATCATCATTCGCTCTCTCACACACACACCTTCATTGTCCTCATCTCGTCCATGGAACCATTCACCACCCACACAGGCCAGGCATACTTATCATCTGGCCTGGCAGGTGCCCTGCTTACACTCTCTCCATCTCTATTCATGCAGGGCCATACAGTTGGTCAGCGACAATCTGGACAGTTCCAGTGCTGATGGTGAGGTCAGTGGTGCTCTACCAAGTGAGGATCCAGCAGTGCAACATCCATCAAATAACCATGCTGTGAGTGATGCTTCATGTTTCACAGGCTACTGCCATGCGCTAATTATCTCTCCTTGCTTCTCCCAAACAGCCGACGAGTCCACAACTCAGGACCTCCAATCAAGCCCCGAGGAATCAAACCCCGAAGAAACCTCTGAATAGGAATCTGAAGGCACCCTCCTTGAAGCCCCATCATAGTGCTCACCCGCACCCTCCACCAGTGCAGAGACACACACCATGGTGGGACCTAGCTTTAGAGTAGCCTCAGGGTTACAATCTGGTGAACACATCACACTTTCTGATCCACAGCAGGTGGAGGCAGGGACTTCCCAGCAATCCAGCACTGGGAGGACTGCTGGAGACCAGAAATTTGCTGAGTCCGAGTCAGATTAAAGGGGGAGATGAACTATGGACAGAGGAGAAGCTTTGATAAGACACAAGCAGTCTTGAGTCACAGAGGCAAAGGTCAAGGCCCATGTGTACATGTCTCAATTCTGATTGGATAGTGTAACCGTGTATATGTGCCTGAATGTAATTGGAGAGTATAATCATGCATATGTGCTTTGAAAATGATTGGATACTGTAATCATGTGTATATGAGCTCAATTGGGTAGAGATAGTGGAGTATGAAGTGTGTCAGTTACTGATTTGCTGTATTCAAATGTACTGTGATAAGAAAATGGTACAAAAGTAGTGGAATGTAATCAACTGATGAGCTTGTATGCTATTTTGTGAATGGGTGCGGCTCCCCTGCCTATGCTTGAATAAAACCGGTGAAAAGAAGTTTGAATCTCATGTGGTTGCTGCAGGATCGGAGGGTGTATGAACTCCCTTTCAAGGTGATGAGCCTCTGGACCCGGTCATGTCACGGTTGCTGGAGCTGCAAAGGCAAGCTAGGGAACATGCTTGCACACGAACAGGGTAGACAGCTCATCCTGAGTGGGGCACAGCCAGTGTGGGTATTGGCAATTTGGTGGAAAGTGGGAATTCGATGCATAGGGGATGAGGTGCTCTTTGCATTTTTTCCTTACTATCCAACTTCTTAAATCTTCAGAGCATGGGCTGCAGCAGTAGAGGCTATAAGGGAAAGGAATCACTGGTAAGTAGTGGGTAAGGTATTTAGTACTTTAATCGCTTATAGTTTAAGGTTTTTTTGTGGTTACAGTTTGTATATTCTACAGTAACGAGGATCAGGAAAGAAGGGCTCTAGAGTAATTGACTTAAAAGGTTTAATTTAAAGGGATAAGTCATGGCAGGAGCGCTCAAAGCCATGGTGTGCTTCTCGTGCTCCATGTGGGAAGCCGGGGACATTTCCAGTGCCCGGGTCCAGCAGGTGTGCAGGAAGTGTGTCCAGCTGCAGCTCCTGGAAGCACGGGTTTCAAAGCTGGAACGGCGGCTGGGGACACTGTGGAACATCCACGAGTCTGTGAGCATCATGGGTAGCACATTTAGAGAGGGGGTCACACCGAAGATGAAGGGGCTTGAGGAAGGAAGGGAATGGGTGACCAGGCAGTCCAAGAGAAACAGGCAGGTAGTTCAGGAGTCCACTAGGGTCCCGCTCGTAAATCGGTATTCTGTTTTGGAGGCTGATGATGGCGCTGGTTCCTCCAGGGAGTGCGGACAGAGCCAAGCTTCTGGCACCACAAGCAGCCTGTCTGTACAGGAGGGGAGGAAGGGAGGAAGAGCAATAGTAATAGGGGATTCTATAACCAGGGGGGCAGATAGGCGCTACTGTGGCTGTCAACGTGACTCCAGGATGGTATGTTGCTTCCCTGGTGCCAGGGTCCAGGATGTCACTGAACGGCTGCAGGGCATCCTGAAGGGGGAGGGTGATAAGGCAGAGGTCATGGTACATGTTGGTACCAATGACATATGTAGAAAGAGGGATGAGGTCTTGCATCAAGAATTCAGTCAGTTAGGCAATAGACTAAAAAGCAAGACCTCTCGGGTTGTAATCTTTGGATTACTCCCAGTGCCACATGCTAGCGAGCTCAGAAATATGAGAATAGCGCAGATGAATATGTGGCTTAAGAGTTGGTGCAGGAGGGAGGGTTTTAGATTCCTGGATTACTGGGACAGTTTGTGGGGAAGGTGGGACCTGTACAAACGGGATGGCCTACATCTGAACCAGAGCGGGACCAATATCCTTGCGGGCAGGTTTGCTAGTGCTGTTGGGAGGAGTTTAAACTAATTTGGCAGTGGGAGGGGACACAGAACGTAAGCAGAATAGGGACACATCATAATACAGTAAAACAATCAAGTCAGAGGGAGTACAGCTGCAATAAGTTTCAAGGGAGTAAGGCAAGGCTGGATGGCCTCTACTTTAATGCCAGGAGTATTATAGGTAAAATGGATGAGTTAAGGGTGAGGATTGACACGTGGAATTGTGACATAGTAGCCATCACTGAGATGTGGTTGAGGGAAGGGCAGGATTGGCAGCTCAACATTCCGGGATATAGAATCTTTAGGCGAGACAGGGGAGGGGGTAAAAGAGGAGGAGGCATTGCATTATTAGTTAAGGAGTCAGTTACTGCAGTAAGGAGAGATGATATCTTGGAGGGGGCATCAAATGAAGCTTTGTGGGTAGACTTTAGGAATAAAAAAGGGGTAGCCACATTATTAGGTGTTTATTATTGACCCCCAGATAGTCAGCGGGAAACCGAGGAGCAAATATGTGCACAATTTGTGGAGGTGTGTAAAAACAATAACAATAGGGTAATTATATTAGGTGATTTCAACATTCCCAACATTAATTGGGGTAGACATAGTGTTAAGGGCTTGGATGGAGTGGATTTCTTGAAATGTGTACAGGAGAATTTTTTAGGTCAATATGTAGAGGGTCGAACAAGGGACAATGCATTGCTGGACCTAATTCTGGGGAATGAAGCCAGACAGGTGGCTGAGGTGATGGTGAGCGAGCATTTTAGCGATAGCGACCACAACATGGTACAGTTTAAGTTTGTTATGGGCAAAGAAAACGACAAGTTGCAAAAAAAAAAATGTTTTGGATCGAGGGAGAATGGATTTTAGTAAAATAAGGCAGGATCTGGCCAAGGTAGACTGGGAACAGTTACTTGTGGAGAAATCTACAGAAGAGAAGTGGGGGGTGTTCAAAAAGGAAATGGGGAGGGTACAGGCTCAACATGTTCCCTCTAGGGTGATAGGAAGGAGTAACAAGCCCAGAGAACCATGGATGACCAGAGATATTCAGGTTACGATGCGAAAGAAAAGAGAGGCTTTTAGCAGGTACAAGGGAAGCAAATCAGCAGAGGCATTAGTGGAGTACAGAAAGTGCAGGGTGAAGCTTAAGAAAGCAACTCGGAGGGCAAAGAGGGGATATGACAAAGCTCTGGCTGGTAAGAGTAGGGAAAATCCCAAGATATTCTTTAAGTATATCAATGGGAAGAGGATAACCAGGGAAAGAGTAGGGCCCATAAGGGACCAAGGGGGCAATCTATGGGTGGAGCCAGAGGACATCGCTAGAGTGTTGAATGAATACTTCACATCTGTCTTCACCCAAGAGAATGAGGTTGAAAGTATCGAACTCAGGGATAGAGACCACGAGGTTCTTAAGCAAATTGATATAGGGAGTGACAAGGTATTGGAGGTGTTGGCAGGCTTAAAAGTGGACAAATCTCCAGGTCCAGATGATTTGTGTTCCAGACTGCTGAGGGAGGCAAGGGAGGAGATCGCACGGGCTCTGACCCAAATTTTTAATTCCTTTCTGGCCACAAGGGAGGTGCCAGAGGATTGGAGAACAGCTAATGTGGTTCCGCTATTTAAGAAGGGTTGTAGAGATAAGCCAGGGAGCTACAGGCCAGTGAGTCTCACGTCATTGGTAGGGAAACTATTGGAGAAAGTCCTGAAGGAGAGTATCTATCTCCACTTGGAGATGCAAGGTTTGATCAGGGATAGTCAGCATGGCTTTGTCAGAGGGAGGTCGTGCCTAACAAATTTGATTAAATTTTTTGAGGAAGTGACCAGCTGTGTAATTGAGGGCAGTGCAGTTGATGTAATTTATATGGATTTCAGCAAAGCCTTTGACAAGGTCCCACAAGGGAGAGTTATAAAGAAGGCAAATGCACATGGGATACAGGGTAGTTTGATAAGGTGGATTCAAAATTGGTTTAGTTGTAGGAGGCAGAGGGTTATGACAGAAGGATGCTTTGGTGACTGGAAGCCAATGTCCAGTGGCGTAGCACAGGGATCTGTGCTCGGTCCCCTATTATTTGTCATTTATATAAACGACATAGATAACTATGTGGGGTGTAGGATTAGTCAGTTTGCGGATAACACAAAGATTGGCCAGCTGGTTAACAATGAGATTGAGCGTCTTGGGCTACAGGAAGATATAGACAGGATGGTTGAATGGGCAGATAAGTGGCAGATGGAATTTAACCCTGAAAAGTGTGAGGTGATACACTTTGGAAGGAGTAATTTGACAAGGAAGTATTCATTGAATGGCATGACACTGGGAAGTTCTGAGGAACAAAGGGGCTTTGGTGTGTGTGTCCATAGATCTCTGAAGGCAGAGGGGCATGTTAGCGGGGTGGTGAAAAAGGCATATGGGACACTTGCCTTTATCAGTCGAGGCATAGATTACAAAAGTAGGGAGGTCATGTTGGAGTTGTATAGAACCTTAGTGAGGCCACAGCTGGAGTACTGTGTGCAGTTCTGGTCGCCACATTATAGGAAGGATGTGATTGCACTGGAGGGGGTGCAGAGGAGATTCACCAGGATGTTGCCTGGGATGAAACATTTAAGTTATGAAGAGAGGTTGGATAGACTTGGGTTGTTTTCGTTGGAGTAGAGAAGACTGAGGGGCGACCTGATCGAGGTGTACAAGATTATGAGGGGCATGGACAGGGTGGACAGGGAGCAGCTGTTCCCCTTAGTTAAAGGGTCAGTCACAAGGGGACATAAATTCAAGGTGAGGGGCAGGAGATTTAGGGGGGATGTGAGGAAAAACTTTTTTACCTGGAGGGTGGTGACGGTCTGGAATGCACTGCCTGGGAGGGTGGTGGAGGCGGGTTGCCTCACATCCTTTAAAAAGTACCTGGATGAGCACTTGGCACGTCATAACATTCAAGGCTATGGGCCAAGTGCTGGTAAATGGGATTAGGTAGGTAGGTCAGGTGCTTCTCACGTGTCAGTACAGACTCGGTGGGCAGAGGGCCTCTTCTGCACTGTGAAGCTGTGATTCTGTGAACATCAGGAAGGGATGTCCACTGCACTCCTCAGATTGAAAAGCACAATGGAGGAGTCTTTCTGCCTTCAGGCTGAGGCGATAACACCTGTGATTCTGTGATTCTGTGAATGATTATACTTCAGTGACAACCCCCTCCTTACTGGGAAATGAACCGTCATAATTTAAAAAGACGGCTTCATTGTCTTAACCCATTTTACAGTGCTTATCTATAAACTCACACTATTTCATTACCAGATACATGCATTAACATAACTAATATATATATATATAGATATATATATATATATATATATATATAAGTCCTTGGTATCAACAGAAATCATTTCAATCCAGTATCCAGGTTTAAAATGTCCAATTTTCCTTTGAGCTTCAAACTCCTGCCAATGCATCTGCAATTAGGTTTTCTCGTCTAGCCACATGTATAATCTGTCGATTAAATGGCTGCAGTAATAAACTCCATCTGAATAGTCTTGCACTTCAGCCTCAAAATTTATGAAGAAACTTTAAAGGATTGTGGTGTGTATAAACAATTATTTCTGACAAATTGTTTGCAATGCTCAAAGTGCTGCAACTCCAACACCAGGCCCAGAGTCTCCTTTTCGATCGTTAAATATCTTCTCTGCTGTACATTCAACTTCTGCGAAAAATACCCTATCAGCTTCTCAATTCCAGTTTCATCTTCTTGTAACAGTACAGCCCCAATGCCTATATCACTTGCTTCAACGGCCAACTTAAACTGCTTGGCATAATTGGGTTCTGCCAAAACTGGTGTCATAGTCAATACAGTTTTCAAACTGTCAATGCCTTCTGAAACTTCTGTGTCAATTGACACATCTTGTCCTTTTTCAATAGCTCAGTCAATGGATCAACTGCACTGCTAAAAGTTGGCACAAATTTCTGGTAAAACCCACTCATGCCCAGAAATCTCAAAACTTCTTGATTTGTTGTAGGTATGGGGAATCCATGATAGAATGACTTTCACATCTCTCAGAGCCAGCTTACCATGTCCAATGATATGGCCTAGATATGTAACTTGCGCTTTTGCAAATTCAATTTTAGCCAAGTGCATCATTAGTGCTTAGCTCCTTGTATTGGGCTAAATAACTCTTCCAGGTTTTGTAAATGCTCCTCCTACATTTGGCTGAAAACTATTTAGTCATCAATATAAACAGCACAATTGCTCAATCCTGCAATTATTTTGTTTGTTGAAATGTTGCAGGTGCATTTTTCATACCAAATGCATGACTTTAAACTGATATAGTTCATCTGGCATCACAGAACCGGTGTGTCCTTTGCACTCTCCGATAATGGTACTTGCCAATATCCTCTCAGCAAGTCAATCTTTATGATAAACTTTGATTGTCCTACTTTCTCAAAGCAATCTTCCAACTATGACATAGGATATGAATCTGCTTTTGTCACTGCATTCATCTTTCCATAGTTCACACACAGTCTTTGTGTTCCAACCAGTTTCAGTATCATCACAGTAGGCAAACTCCAGTTACTGCAACTAGACTCAATGATGTCATTTTGAAGTATGAATTCAATTTCTTTCTGTACTTGTGATAACTTTGTTGGATTTAATCTATAAGGATGTTGCCTTATTGAAAATGAAACTTCTACACTCAGATCACGTGTAGCTAAATTTGCCCTCCCCAGCTTATCCCCAGAAATAGCTTTGTGTGACTGCAATAGCATCTCCAAATCACTTTGACACTTCCCTGGAAGGTAACTCAATATATTTAAATTTTTAAGTGCCTCCTCATTATCCAATTTGATTAGAGGAAGATCAATTTCAGAATCCTTCATTTCTACCCTTTTCTCCTTATTTACCACCACTAATATTTCATTTTGCTCCTCTTTCCTGTCAAAGTACTTATTAAGCATATTTACATGGCACACCCTCTGCTTCTTTCTTCTATCTGGAATATGTATTAAATAATTCACTTCACTCAGTTTCTTTTCAATCCTGTAAGGCCCATTAAATCTTGCCTTTAATGAGTCACCCAGTACTGGTAACAGAACTAACACTCTTTCCCCAGCAACTAAACTGCGAGCTGTGGCTCTCCTATTTGCATTCACTTTCATCACTTGCTGCGATATCTTTAAATGTTCCCTAGCTAGCTCACATGCTCTGTCCAATTTTTCTCTGAAGTTTGATACATAATCCAGGGAAGTAGTTTCCGAATTTTGACCCACCAGTTTCTCATGAATCAATTTCAGTGGGCCCCTTACCTCATGACCATAGACTAATTCAAAGGGACTAAATTCAGCCGATGCATTAGGAGCATACCTAAAAGCAAATAACAGGAATATAATTCCCCTATTCCAACCCTATGGATAGTGCTGACTCTATGCCCTTGTCATAGTTTTTAAAGTTTGATGCCATTTTTCCAATGCCCCTTGTGACTCAGGATGGTAAGCTATTGACTTAAACTGTTTTATCCCCAAACTTTTCATTACTCCTTTAAACAGCTGTGACATGAAAATTGAACTCTGATTTGATTGTATTTCTTTTGGTAAACCATATCTTGTAAAAAAAATTAGCCAACTCTTCCACAATTCCCTTTGTTGTAATATTTCTCAAAGGTATTGCTTCAGGAAACCTTGTGGACATATCCGTTATTGTCAGTGAGTACTGATTTTCACTTTTAGTCTTAGGGAGACTTTAGTCTTTAGGGAGGGGCACTATACAATCAATCATGACCCTAGTAAAATATTCTTCAAATGCTTGAATTGGAATTTAAGGTGCTGGCTTAATCACTCATTTCGGTTTCCCTATCACCTGACATGTGTGACATGTTCTACAGCATTTATCTACATCTCTATGCAATCCAGGCTAATAAAAATATTTTTGCATTGTCGTCTGTGTCTTTCTAATTCCTAAATGTCCCCCCAACAGAATTTCATGAGCTATTCTCAGGATCTCATTTTTATATCCAAATGGTATAAAAATCTAATGTACTTCCTTCCAGTTTTAATTTGCTGATACTCGATACGGCCATCACTTTCTCATTAACACATTACCCTTAAGGTAATACACTCTGCCTCTGTTTCTGAGTAAGCTGTCTGATATAACTGTTTTACTTGTGGATCCTTTTTCTGTAACTCTACCAACTGCCTTGAGCTAAATACCTCAGCTGCATTATCTTCCATTCTGTCTTCCTGAACAATCTTATCAAATACAGTGTCAGCTAATTGAACTTCAATACTTTTTCCTTGCCTTTTAACTTCCTGTACTTCCTGTTTCAACCTGTGAGCTTGTGATCTTGTTAACACAATCTGGAAATAACACAGGATGCTCTTTCTGCAACAGTTCTGATGAAAACACCTCCACAGGCTGCTCAACTGTCATAGGCATCACCAACATCTGTGATCCAGCTATATCATTGCCTAAAATAAATTGAACCCCTGCAATGGGCAATTTTTTGACTACTCCAACAACAACCTCACCTTGTTTTCCACTTACTCTTTGAATTTACCTTCCACAATTCAATAGGTTTAACATCTCTATGAACCCCACTTTTTATCACCAGTTCCTGCAATACTCCCTTTGAATAACAAATATCACTATCCCACAACATTAATGATTGACTAGCCCCTGTCTCTCTTCAAATTTTAATAACTTTTCCTAATCTACCCTGTACACATGGAAAGTCTTTCCCTTCACATATAAAATCTATAAACATTTCTGCAACCTGCTCCTCAGAACTCCCTTGGGTAGATTGTGAACACATCCCCACATCTTTAGCTATCACTGATCCTTCCTATTTTAGCTGCACACAAACCATTGTTTTTTTCTCCTGTGTTGAACCTCAGAGCCCACAGTACTTATACTTCCAAAACTTCCCTGCATCCCAATAATTCCAATAGATTTTCCCTGTCATTTCCAGCACGCTGACTTTGTGTGCCCGACTTTATTACAATGAAAACACCTCATTTTTCAAGTGTCACTTCTACCCTCAGCACCTTCCTTTTTATTCTGAGAAAAATCTTCCTGGGAATTTCCAGCTACTCCTCTTCCCTGACTACCCACCTTCCTTTCATCTTCCCACTTTCTACACTTCTCTGATTTAAAAAGGTGATGAAAAGATTTTAGACCTATGAACTACCTCATAATTATTAGCTATCTCTGCTGCTTGCCTTGCCATTTGAACCCTCTGTTCCTCCACATGAGTTCTCACTGCCGAAGCAATTGAATCTTTAAATTATTCCAAAATAATTACTTCTAAAAGAGCTTCATATGTTGTCTCTATCTATGATGCCCGTATCCACCAGTCAAAATTACTTAGTTTTACTCTTTGAAACTTGATATAAGTTTGCACAGGCTGTTTTCTTATGGTCCTAAATTTCTGCTTGTTTGCCTCAGGAACCAACTCATATGCACTCAGAATAGCCTCTTTTTAACCACATCATAATCCACTGACATTTCTTCTGACAGTGAAGCATGAACCTCATGTGCTCTATCCACTAACCTGGATTATAACAACAATGTCCAGTTTTCTTGTGGTCATTTCATCTGTTTATCTATCTTCTCAAATTAAATAAAGAACACCTCCACATCTCTCTCTTCAACCTTCAGAAGAGCTTGCATAAATTTAAACATCTCCCCACTGGATTTTAGGTTAACGGTTTTTTCATCATCAGAGCTTTTCTCTCCACCTGATGCCTCTTTTTTAAAGTCCAGCTTTTTAAGTTGGCACTCTCTTTCTCTTTCCTCCTCTCTCTCCTCAATTGCTAACTTTTCCCTCTGGAGATCAAGTTTTCACATTTCCATTTCATTTTGAAATAATCTCTCTTTTTCTTTTGTCTCCAATTCAAGCTTTTTCAGCTCGCTTGCTTGTTCAAATTGAAGCTTCTTCATTTGTAACTGAAGTCTCACCACCTCCAGCTGTGACTCACTAGTGTCAGGTATCACTTCCAACATTGAATGTTGTGCTATCACTTCAACTACGTCTGCTTTCTTTACCCCTACAAGTGACCTCAACTGCAACTTGTCCACCAACTCGGTTAACTTACCCTTGGATACTTTTTGTAATCCAATCAGTTATATCTCCTACTTCCAAAAAAAGTTTTAGCCATGGATACAGCCATTTTTGCAGTCTCACCCGTTTAAAAATCCCTTACATCATCTCCTAAATTCAAAGTGTTTCTCGAAGCCGTAACCTTAAGATTCACCAACTCCAAACCAATCAGGAAATTTCAAATATCCTGCAAAGAGCCCCCAATTTGTTATGACGTGATGGATGATGCATGCCAGCTGGATCAAATCCATGAGGGAAACTTGATCACGCGATCACAGCAATTTTACAATTTATATTTTATTTCGAGATGCGTGCCCTGAATTCAGTAGTAATAAGTCCACCAAGACTCTAGAGATTTTTTACAAAACTGAATTAAACATTTATTAACAAAAGAAAAGATTTCAAGCACATAGGTCTACAAATTACCACTATAATAACTCCTAAAACCCCTAATTAATCTGTCTCCCAGTTACACCCCCGTTAAAGCAACTGCAAACAATAAAAAAAGACTTTAAATATATTCCAACCAGTCAACACAATACCCTGGACAGTAGAATTCAAAATGACTTTCCCCAGCTTCAGTTTTTGTGGACAGCAACTTAATGCACAAATACTGGAGGCTTTTCACATTTTGTAGATCTTACAATGCCTTCATCTGACACATGGTCTCAATCCTTTATACATGTTTCTCCATTTTAATGCAAATTCCATTGTTCCCATATGTCTTTGGACCTTAACCTTTCTCATAACATAAATCATTTCATGATGTTAATATTATCAGTAATCTTCGGGAAAAATAGATACACGAACTTCTCTGGCTCGGTGTAACATCCTACCATTTCTTTGAAATTCAAACTACCCTGATTTATCTAAAAAGGCAAATTCTCTTCACCTCACATTCTAAAACTTTAGCTGTGTTTATGTATTTAGCATTTCAAACAAGCTTCTTTTGATGAGTTAAAGCCTCCAAACCAGACGCCTCCAATTCAATTAAATCCCACACCCACAGACACACACACACACACACACACACACATACAGACAAACTATCCAAACTCCACAATTAACCAACTTTTACAATAAATCACAATAATATTCTAAGAATTATTATACTTTTGTGACACCAGCCTTATAATGATATGCTGATGTACTATAATGAGGCTTCCAAAGTGCAATGGCAGGAAACGCGGCCTGCCATCGATGGATTGAGCGGACGGTCGCAAATTGGTTTCATGGCCTCATGAAACCGTTATTTGGCCTTCTCACCATATTGTTTGCTCATGCCACCGAACACGTCTAACACCAGTGGGCATGGATGATTCTATTGGGAAATCAATACTCCAGGGCACACAATATTTTGGAAAGATAGACAGAATGACAAAGGAGGAAGGGTAGCCCTGATAGTAAAGGATGACATAAGGGCTTTAGAGAGTCGGAACCTCGTCTCAGAAAATCATGAAGTAGAATCAGTGTGTGTAGAAAATAGAAATAGCAAGAGTCAGAGAACACTGGTGGGAGTAATTTATATTCTAGGAAGCAGACTTAAGGGCTGGCTCATGTAAAACAAGAGATATCCCCTTCAAACTTGACTCATTCCACTTGTGAGGATTTCCACCAATAAGGTGCAGGAGCACTACAATTCATGTCATGTTACCATGAGGTATGTTATTGAGCAAGCCTTTGTCATTTTGAAGGTGCGCTTTCAGTGCATAGATATTCTGGCAGTGGCCTTCAGTCCTCACCAGCGAGGGTGTCCAGAATCACAGTGGTGAGCTGTGTCCTGCACAACATTGCACAGCAGCGGGGGTTACAGTTAGAGAAGGAACAAGATGTCATCAAACTTCTTCAGATGAGCAAAACATGGAACAAGAGGAGGAATATGAAGAGAAGGCACCGATCACTGGATCAGCTGCCTGTATTGCTGCCCACAATTTCAGGGAAACCCTCATAGCTAGAAGATGCAGTTAATTATTCGACTAGAACAAATAACAAATGATCCACCAATACTACGCACCCCCTCTCCCCCCTCCACTGCCCTTTTCACAAAACTGTCCTTAAGCCACACAACTACCCAAAGGGTCCTGACATCTATTGACATTCATCATGAAACAAGTGAAAGGCCAAACTGTCACTCAGAGCAGAATAATAGGCAAGATGTGGAAATGGTGCCAATCAATAATTTTTATGAGGCGGTATATATACAAATAAAATGTAACAATGTAACAATTCATCAAACACTTGGGTGAATTGTAATTGCTTTAATTTGCACTTGCTGCCAATTCTACATATTGCATCCTGTGTGGTTTCAGCAGAGGTAGATGAAGGCTACTCAGATACCTGCTCTGACTAGAGCTTTTTGGTCTATATCCTCTGTCTTTTAGGAGCTCCTGAGATCCCACCAAAGACTGTTCCATGGGCATCTTTACAGGGGAAGACTCTGTCATTCACTGAGGTGAGAGGGTTACCTGGGCGAGGGGTGTGGGTGCACTGGTGAGAAGTGAGAGTGCTTTTTTGTGGAGTTTCCATTTCCATGACGCCATTCACCACCATCCTTCTCCTGGCTCAGTATCACCCCTACCACTCTGCTGCAGATTCAATCGGTGATGATCAGTGGCATGCTGTAAGGCTGTGGATAAAGCACTTGTTATGGTCTATGTATCTGGATCCTCAAATCTCTTTGGGTCACCATTAGTTCTAGCTAATCACCATTTAAAAAGTACCCTGTTCTATCCTTTTTATGTCCAAAGTAGGATGACCTAGTAATGAAATCCATTTACCACAATTTTATCCAATTCAATCTATGTCTTTGTAATTTTATGCTTCCATCTACACTGCTAATCAGCAGCTTTCGATATGTTATTTTCTATCCCCTCATCTAAGTCATAATGAATACAGTGAATAGTTCAGTCCCAAACACTGACCCTCCTGGGAAGCTATTAGTTACATCCTCACAATTAGAGTTGCTGTCCATTATTCCCTGCTCTCTGTCCCTTTCCACTCAATCAATTCCCTAACCAGGTCAATAATTCACCTTCAATTCCATCAGCTTCAACTTTAGCTAAATATCACTTCTCAGGGAATTTATCAAATACCTTATGGAAGTCCATATAAATAATATCTATAGACATTCACCTGTCTATGCCTAAGAAACCTCATCAAAAAATTCAATAATTTCGACAGGCATGACCTACCCTTTACAAATCCATACTGGCTTTCTCTGATCAGCTGAAGATTTGCAAAAGCAGGTCAGAGGCTGGGTATTCTGCACTGAGTGACATACTTCCTGACTCCCCAAAGTCTTTTGATCAACAAGGCATAAGTAAGGGGATTGATGGGTTACTCTCCATTTCCCAGATGAGTGTAGCTCCAATAACAATCATGAAGAATGACACCATCCAAGACAAAGCAGCCCGCTTAATTGTCACCCATTCAACACCTTAAATATTTGCTCCGTCCACCACTGGCACAAGTAGGTCTATTTTGTACCTTCTGCAAGAAACACTGCAGCAACTCAGCAAGGCTCCTTCAACAGCGCCTCCCAAACATACAATCTCTACCACGATGAATGACAAGAGCAGTCTATGCATGGGATCACCACCACCAAAAAGATTCCCTTCAAGTCACACATCATCTCTCCCTAGCAACACTATGGGAGTACCTTCATGACATAGACTGCAGTAATTCAAGAAGGCAGCTCAACACCACCTCCTCAAGGGAAATAAATCCTGGCTTTGCTAGTGATGCTCACATCATGTGAATGAATAAAAATACACTACAAATATCAGTTTAATACCAGTGGGATGATGTAGAGATAGCTATTTTGTTAGCTGTCATCACTCTTTACTTAGGCAAGTAGAGCTCTGCACATATGAGTTCCATACTCTGCTTGCAATGTCCAATTGCTTTTTAATTTTTTAATCCTAGTGAACAGCTGATGGAACTCCTGCAGAATGTTGTCATTGTTGGTTAGAAGGGGATAAAGGAAAACATAAACACCTTGCATTAGAAACTAATGCTTGAAACAGCACAATTGCAACAAACACTCAGCAGCAATTGTTTCCCCTGAAGGTGCATTATGGTCTGTTCTGGAGTGAATGATGTAAGTATATTGTAGCTATATTGGCCAACTATGGTCAGAATTTTCCAGCCCCGTAGGCATCGGGCGTCATGGCGGGCATGAGCGGACAATATGACGGGAAGGCCAAAAATCGGTTTCACGACATCGTGAAACTAGCTTGCGATCGTCAGCACCACCCCTCAATGGCGGGCCGTGTTTCCCACCAGCAGACATTGGGAACTTAATTTTAATACATCTGCACATCATTATTAGCCCTGCTCGCCTGAATCACACCCCCCACATGCTGGATCAGCCAGGCACATCGGTGGGATTGCACAGCGGCGTGTTTCACAACAGCATTTAAAAGGCGAGCTGAACTTCGAGGGGAACTCGGAGGTGAATGCACAGTAACGCTGAGCAGCATTGGACTTCAAGGTTGAGATGTTGCACATTCAGGCGATGGCACAGGTAAGTCGCTTTTCCCCAGCTGGCTGACACTGCAGTGCTGGGGCAAGGGCTGCACTGCAGTTGGGGCTAGTTGGAGGGGGCAAGGTAGCACACTGTGAAGTGAGTTGGGGGGATGCAAGGGCTGCACTGCATCTAAGGCAAGTTGGGGGGGTACTAAGGCAGCACGGTCTGATGGTGGTGCACAAGCACATGCAGCGGGGAAGCAGCCACGCATTAGGGAAACCTTATATAAAGTGACCTTTCCTCTACAGCTAAGACAGTTCAGATGCAGCCACAGTAATATGATTGGAGTCGGGCTTCTAGCTTATTTGCCCACTCAAGAAATGCAGAGGCATGAAAGTGCCACCAAATGCTCTAGAGCTTTTCACCCCTTGGGCACAAAATGCAATCCAATGAGCATTTTAGTGGACTGCAGAACAATTGGATTACTGGGAAAGATGTACAATCTCCTTACTAAAGCTGGCCATGGAGCAGTCTCTGATGGAGGTGCTCACAGCCCCTTGCAATATCAGCATCCCGGTTTGGACCAGTCTCCCCCATGGTTCAAGCTAACAGTGCAACCATGCAGTGTGGGCTAGGAGAATGCCTGTGCCTGAGCTGAGAGCACAGCATGCAGCCCAATGGGAAAAGCTGCTGCCAATCGGATGGGTGGAGTGGGGTGGAGGTGGGTGGGGCTTCAGGCAGCCATGCTGTGCACTAAACTCTGGCCATCCAAGTGGTGGCCAGCACTCTCTGGGATGCATTAAGAGCCTTCAGACTTAACCAAGAGAGGTTCTTAATACACCTCTAACCAACACCTCTCTTTCTTTCATCCTGCAGGAGGAGCACAGGACCATGGAGCCTGGTGACCGAGCTGTATGCTAGGAGATGCTGACTGGGCAGAGGGAGGAGCTGCACACTCAAGAAAAGGGGCAGCTGGGACTCCTGCACATGCCGCTGAAGAACCACAATGAGCTGTCAACTGGTTGGTGCCTAGCTAGACCCAGGGTCTATAGACAGCTCTTGTCATTCCTGCAGATGCCTGAGAACCAGTGTCACTGAAGACTGCCCATGTCCAGGGAACTGGTTGGTTACATCTGCCAACTGCAGGATTTGGTGCCACAGGGACATGGAGGGCATCCACTGCCAGTGGCCGTGAAAGTGACTGTGGCACTCAATTTTAATGCCAGTGGCTCCTTTCAGTCTCCACAGGTGACCTCTGTGGGATATCACAAGCCTCCATCCACAAATGCATCCAGGAGGTCACGAACACCATGTTTGCAAAGACACACAACTTTGAGCATTTTGCCTGGGTTCAGGAAAGCCAGGAAGCAAGAGCACTGGGATTTGCGCAGATCTCAGGTTTTCCACAGAGGCAGGATGCCATTGACTGCACTCATGTGGCACTCAGACGTCTATGACAACATGCAGTCAACTATGTCAACTGTAAGGGCCTTCACTCTCTGAATGTTCAACTGGTGTGTGACCACCACAAAAGTATTGTGCCAGTTTTGCCAGGGAGTGTCCACGGCTCCTATATTCTCAGTAGGTCTCAGATCCCTGAGATGATCCCTGATATCTTCCAGGGTCCGCAGAGGCTGCAGGGTTGGCTTCTCGGGGACAAGGGCTACCCACAGAGGACGTGGCTGATAACACCTGTGCGGCGGCCTCAGAGTGCAGCAGAGAGAAAGTACAATGAGGTTCATGCTGCAACACGTTGTTTGGTGGAGCAAATCATTGGAATGTTGTAAATAAGGCCCCAGTGCCTGGACCAAACTGGTGTACCTCTACAATACAGTCCACAGAGGGTGTCATGCATCATCGTAATTTGCTGTGCCCTTCACAACCTGGCGCTGGAACAGGGAGAGGAGCTGGCTGAGGAGGAGATGGAGGATCTGCATATCTCCTCCAATGAGGAGGACATCAATAGGGATCAGGATGAGGAGGTCCTTGAAGGCAAGGACGATGGCGATGAGGCCATTGCACTCCCAGATGGGTCAAGCATACTCAGTAGGCCCTCATAGCTGCTAGATTCATGGCAGATGATGACGGCATACAGTGAGGGGACACCATAGATCCTCACATTGCATCTGTGAACATTTTCCTCCTGTCTGGCTGGTAGTAACACACATACCCTCTGCTATAAGGCTCCTGTCATGGAGACGCAGCAGATGCCCATTGTCCCTACATTGCAGGAGGATGATAATGACATGCAATGGAGACACTCGATAGATCCTCACATAGCTTATGTGAATGTTTGACTCCTATCTGGCTGATGGCACCTCGCTTGCTCTCTGTGAACAGGGTCATATCATGGAGATGCAGTGGGGAAACTTTAACTTCTCCTGACCCTATGGCATCCTTTGTGAACCCTTCAGGACCACACCATCACCAGGCACAGATGCTGATGAGATGGGTGGCCAGCCACATCTCAGCGGTGCTGGGAGCACACAGAGCGAATGACGGAACTCTGTGCCACCAGCCCAGGACAATCTGGCAGCAATGACAAGCCCCACTGAGGTGCAGGCATGACTGATGTGTCCAGTGACTGTGAAGGCGCACCATCAGTGTGCTGGGAAGGTTGAACAAAGCAAAGAGTAAAGGCCCTGGACCGAGACCCCTGCCTTCATCTTGTGCAAGGCCCAAGGTTTCACATCTGAGTGTAAGTGGAGGTGGAAGCAGCCTGCTAACTGCTCCGCCCTGTCTGTGATTACCTTTGTGGGTGTCCTCTGAATGGCCGAGGCCTAAAGGGCCCTGGCCTGCTTTTGGGGTCCTGCTGTGTGGAGTGGCCCCCTCCTCGGCCTGTGGAGCTGGATCTGCTGGGGTCACAGGAAGAGGGGATTCCGATGGGCAGGTCAATCCCAGAGTCACTTGGGTGGATGGCCCTGGCGTGTGCACCTGCTGATCATCCTCCCTATGGGCCCCTGGCTGACTCCTTGAGGAGAAAGGGAAGTTGGAGTGAGATCAAGCTACTCCGCATCCCTCTAGCATACACAGTGTTGGAGGCCAACTATGGCGTCAACGATGGACTTCAGCCCACTCAATAGTGCAGGACCAATGTCTTGTATCAAGGTCTCCATGGCGCCGGCCATCCTACCAGTGTTGACCTCAGTGCATTGGCATGCCGGCTCTATCACCTCAGACTGAAGGTGGATGGACTCCTCCATCGTGCCTTGCAATCTGAGGAGTGCAGTGGACATCCCTCTGTGATGTTCCCAAGCTTGCCTTTGCAGCTCCAGCAACTAAGGTATGGCCAAGTCCAGAGGCTCGTCATCTGACTCAGGCTCAGCAGATTTCTGGTCTCCAGAAGTCCTCAGAATGCCGGAAACCTGGGAAGTACCTGCCGCCACCTGCTGTGGATCAGGCAGTGCAATGTGTTCACCAGGTTGTGATCCTGGGGCTACTTTAGATCTAGGTCCCACCGAGGAGTGTGTCTTTGTGCTGGCGGAGAGTATGTGTGAGCGCTGTGATGGGTCTTCAATGAGGGGGTCAGTTCTTCTTCTGAGGTTTCTTTGGGTTCTGAGTTGAGAACCTGCGTCATGGACCCACTTTGGCTGATTCCCAGATGTACCTGCAAAAGCAGGGACTCTGGAATAGGGAAAGTGACTCACAGCATGATTGTCTGATGGATGTAGCACTGCTGGGTCATCATTTGGTTGAGCATCGCTGGCCTCACAGTCAGCACAGGAATGGTCCAATCTTCGCCAGCCAGCTGGATGACTCTGTTTTCAAAGTCCGTGAGGACCTTGATTTCAGTTATTCCTCCACCGGTCTGCGACCCCTCCATTTTAGTTGTGTGCCATCTTACCCTGCATGAATACAGAAGGAGAGAGTGTAAGCAGGATGCCTGCCAGGCCAGGTGAAAATGATGCCTGGCATGTGTGGGTGGTGAGTGCTGCCATGGACGGGATGAGAAGATAATCTGCAGAGCAAATAAAGGTGCATGTGAGGAAATGAGTGGTGATATCCCTTGAACTGGCAGTAAATTAGATCCCTGTGGATGTGTGATGGGTTTTTGAGTGTGTGAGTTGAGAGTGATGAGAAGAGTGACTTACCCTGGCTGAACAGAGGATTTCATTCATCCTCTTTTGGCACTGGTGGCTGTTCTCTTTTGCAGGGCATTGGTGCTGACCACCACTGCCATCACCTCCCATGCAGGATTGGTGATCTTTCTTGCTGCCCTTCACCCAGACCAAGGGTAGAAGACACCATGTCAGACCTCCACTGTGTCCAGTGGATGCTCGAGGGAGACGCACTAAATCTAGGGGCAGCATGTTTCCTCCCTTTAGCAACCACCAGTTCCCAGTAGCTTCCTATCCCTTGAAAAGTGTGAGCCCTGTGCAGGGGTGGCTTTTAAATATGGCGCCTGGTTTACTGAAAGCCTGGGGTGACAGCCAGCACATAAAACATCCTTTTGCCTGCCTGCTACTGCACTTAGTGAAAATCTGGGACGATTCCACCCTTTGTCTTTTTTGCACAAGATCAAGTCATTTTTGTTTATATATTATTATATAGACAACTAGCCACAGTTTCATTTAATTTGAAATAAAAATCTAATGCCTTGAGCAGTTGCTTTTATTAACCTGAGCGTGCTGGTGTGTAATATGTTTACAGCTAGGTATCCCTTGTGTGTTGCACATTAGCGGGCCATGTACTTTCTTGTATCTTAATCTATTGGAAGGAGGCTAACTGAGAGGGTTTCTGAATATCTGTTCCTGATCATGCTGGTTGGTTATCTTTGTGTGTTGCAAGAAACTGTTGGGTCCTATTTGTAATGTTGCCAATTGTAGATTCCAGAAAGAAATACTTGATCCCACATTTTACAAAATTATTTCATGGGATGTGAGTCTCATTGACAGGACCAGCATTTTTTGCTCATACCAAATTGCCCTTGAGGATGGGGTGGTGATCCGCCTTCCTGAATTGCTATAGTCCATCTAGTGTAGATACACTCAAAGTGTTGTTAGGAAGGGAGCTCCAGCATTTTGACCCAGCGACAGTTAGAGAATGGAGATATAGTTCCAAGTCAGGATAGTGTGTGACTTGGAGCGGAACTTGCAGTTGTGCCTATTGCCCTGGTCCTTCTATGTGGTAGAGGTCGTGGATTTGAAAGGTGCTATTGAAAGAATCTTGGCAAGTTGCTGCAATGCACCTTGTATATAGTACACACTACTGCCACTCTGCATCAGTGGTGGAGGGTGTGAATATTTAAGGTGATGGATAGGGTTTGGTCAAGCATGCTACTTTGCCCTGGATAGTGTTAAGCTTCTTGAGTGCTGTTGGAGCTGCACTCATCCAGGCAAGTGGGGAGCGTCATATAAAATGTTAATGTTAAATATGTAAATATACAGTCCACATCATCAGTGATGTAAGATCGCATGACAACAGAGTATGCTGAGAGATAGTTCTATGTGAAGCCTTGTGTTCAGCATTATACTATACATAGTTAATATGATGATCAATAAATGATAAAGTTTACCAACGGCCTTGCCTCCAGCAGTGCCTATATATCCAGACCATGGACAACCTCATCTCAGACCCACAACAATGATAAAAGATGGTGGCAGTAGAAAACACAATGAAAAAAGCAACAAGTAAAGACCCCAGCAATTGGAAAAAAACAGGAAGAGAAACGACTGCAGGACAAGATAAGCATGGGAAAATTGCTGACAGAATGCGAGAAAAGGCTACAATGAAAAGAAGCCATGAGAAAATGCTCCCTTTCCCAGAGTTCTCTGACCAAATGGAAGGCTCAGATCAAGCTGAGAAGTGGCTGAACTGGCATCATTGGTTTACAAGGTGCAGAACAGTTTCTGGACTAGCAGAGAAGACTAGCAAGGAATAGGTCAGTACCCTTCTTCACGCAATAGGCAAGAGTGCAGAAGACATAATGGTCAGACAGGACATACACAAAGAGACGGCGACATACAAAGAGGCTATAAAAGCCTTTGATGCCTATTTTAGCTTTAGAAGGAACACTATTATAGAAAGTGTGAAGTTCAATAGATGTACCCAAAGACCAGGGGAGACCATAGATTTCTTTGATTAAGGATTTATACCGACTATCTGAGAATTGCAAATATGGAGCGCTGAAAGGTAAATTAATTTGGGATCACGTTCTTGTTGGAGTCTTGAAGGAGACTTTATCAGATTTTCTGCAGTCGAGGGAAGATTTGATCATATCGAAGGCTGCGCAGTTAACAAGACAGGCAGAAGCGAGAAAGCAAAATCAAATATTTATTTGAGGAAACAAGGCAATCTCATGGAGACAAATGACTGACACTGCAGTTTGTAGGTCACAGAAGTAGCAACGCAACTAATCCAAAACAGGGAAGGAGTGAAGAGGGTACAGCTGCCACCATTACTCATTGTTCTCACTGTAGCGGCGAAAGGCTACATAGGCACGAAGAATGTGCCACCAAAAGTGCAGAGTGCCATTCCTGTAAGAGGAGAGGACTTTTTAAATCTGTATGTCATAACAAAAATCGCCTAACACAAAAATTAAAGGAGAAACAACTAATTTCATGCAGCATTCAAGAAGCTGAAGAAAAAAAAGACAATGAAGTGCTATTCTTGGGAGAAATTACAGGATCAAATAGGAACTATTAGAGCGCAGACGTTATAGTCAATGGACATAAAACAAACTTCAAATTAGACACTGGAGCAGGAATTTCAAATCTTTCAGGCACAGAACAGTGGCTAAAACAAGATTTCCTCTAGCCATTGCCCATATGACTCTACATTCCAGGAGGCATTCAACTGGAGGTCAACGGACAGTTGCCTGCTAAACTTCAGTACAAAGGAAGATAAATCACAAAAACATTGTATGTGACCCATGGCCAAAAGTTTTCACTGCTAAATCAAAAAGCTTGCACAGATCTACAGCTCATCTATAAAGGAGGCAAATAGGTAAGACAAGAAAAACTATCCAGAGGTCTAGAGAAGCTGAAAACAGCCTATTGCATCACACTGAGACCAGATGCAAAACCAATGGGCTTGTTCACCCCAAGGAAGGCTCCACACTGACTTTTACAAAAGGCGAAACAAGAAATTCAGTCAATACTTTGGCAGATATAGAGAGATCCAGGGAGAAGGAGGATAAGTATCATGCAAAATCAAACCAGAAACAACCTCATCTAAGACCAAAACAAAGATAAGACAGAGTATTCCATCACACCCCTGGCTTGGGTCTTGTGAATGAACAGGCTTTGGGGAGTCAGAGAGTGAGTTACTTGCTGTAGAATTCCTAGCCTCTGACCTGCTCTTGTAGCCACAGTATTTATAGTTAAATTTCTGGTCAATGGTACCCCCCAGGATGTTGATGGTTGGTGATTTAGCAATGACCATGCTATTGAATGTCAAGGGGAGATGGTTAGATTCTCTCTTGTTGGAGATGGCCATTGCCTGGCACTTGCATGATTCAAATGTTACTTGCCACTCATTAGCCCAAGCCTGAATGTTGTCCATGTCTTGTTGCATATGGTCATGGGCTGCCTCAGCATCTGAGTGCAAATGATATTAAAGGTCATTGATGAAGCAGCTGAGTATGGCTGGGCCTAGGACACTACCCTGAGGAACTCCTGCAGTGATGCCCTGGAGCTGAGATGGTTGGCCTCCAACCATCACAACCACCTTCCTTTGTGTTAGGTATGACTCCAGCCAATGGGCAGTTTTCCCTCTGATTCCCATTGACTTCAGCTTTGTTAGGGATCCTTGAGACAACACTCGGTCAAATGTTATCTTGATGTCAGGGGCAATTATTCTCACCTCACCTCTTGAGTTCAGCTCTTTTGCCCATGTTTGAACCAAGGCTATAATGAGGTCAGGAGCTGAGTGGCCTTGACGGAACCCAAACTGAGCGTCAGTGAACAGGTTATTGCTGTGTAAATGCCGTTTGATAGCACTGTCGATGACATCTTCCATCACTTTGCTGAGTAGATTGATGGAGTGGTAATTTACCCTGCTTTACATGGACTGGACATACCACATTGTCGGGTAGGCGCCAGTGTTATAGCTGTACAGCTTGGCTGGCGTGCGGCTAGTTCTGGAGCTCAAGGCCTATCACAAGGCAAATTGGTTCTTGAGCTCAGTCGTCCCTTTCTCTATAAGAACTTATAACAGGAGTTTGATGAATGGATGAGGCTATGCACTCAGGATGGGCTCATTGATTATTTTAATGTACTGGAATAGTTTTTAACCTTTAACTCAATCAAATTTAGACTTTTTACAGTAGTGTAATTTATTTTTTTTAATTGTTATTTTTCATTTATAAGTAATTTTTAGTGAACCAGCAATTTACCTGAAATGAATTTCAGTATGAATAAATTAAAATTGAAATTAAGTACTACTGCCGGGATGTTGTCAGGACCCATAGCTTTTGCCATATCCTGTGTTTTCAGCTGCTCCTTGATATCACATTGAGTAAATCGAATGCTGTATAAAGAAACAAAATCTTAACTTTACAATTACCACTTTTTAAGCTGTTCAGTACATAATTCCTCACAAGATCACAAAACAGATACGGATGGATGACTATTAGATTTATCTTATTTCAGCTATCCACAATCTCTCTCTCACAACATTTTTTCAATGATTCAAAGGTTTTCATTTCCATTACCGCAACCAGAAATCCATTCCCTATATTGATTGGTCTTTTTGAGATAGAAGACTTGCTGTTATTACTCTTAAATTTTTACAAGCTTTTCTCATTGTTTGGTTTCAAGTGCTCTCCCACATCTGCACTGCTTTACTATAGTACCTTGCAACTTCATAATTTTGCATTTAATATCACATTTAAGCTCTGCAGTTTGGTACCTAAGCGAAAAATAACGATGACAAATGATGATTGGCATCAACATTTCCTCAGAAACCTAAATATAATTATATTTTGTGCATGTGAATGGCAGGCAAAATGTAAAGAGACCTATTGGCTGTCATGCAGCCTGATCTCTTTTTAAATTGGATAAAAAAAATTCCCAGTTCATTTTTCTCAGCTATTCAAAAATATTATGATGGAAAGAAATCAAATGAAGAAAGTAAGCGTGACTTTTAATCCACTATTTGCATTATTATTCCCAAACTCTGTTCTCCTCTTCAGTTCACAAGATGGGGATTCTTTAGGCTGGAATAGGCTGTTATTAAAGTGGAAAGTTTAAGCTATATGAATAATAGCTATTAAGCATTCTAATTCATTAAATGAATACGGGTAGCAAAGACCTCAGTGTATCTCTGACATTGCACACAATGGGCACTTGTTCTGTAAGCACAAAACTGATTAAATCTCAGGAAGAAGGCTGCTGCCTTCCTGTGCAATTTTACTCCCAGTTCATTTGTTGTCTTCTCTGATGTAACTGCAATTCTCTTCTGCTGGGCTCAAACCCTTGTATTGCAGCTGGAGACAATATAATTAAAGATTGGACTGGCTCCCAAATCTCACCCATCAGCCATTCATCAAAGAGAGAGAAAGTGCACACGGGAAAAGGAGAGAGAAAGAGAAAGGAGAAAGTACAAAACAGAAGGTCTGATTGGTATTCTCTGCTGATCATTTCCCAACAACACAAAAAGGCATTTTCCTATCAACATTGTTGGTGACAAATTGAGTTTCCATTAATCTGTAAAATAATTTGCATCAAAATGTATAGGTCATCACAATGATCAGTTTGTTTCAAAAAGCTACAGGGAAAATTCAGGTATGTGAAGCAAGAGTAAGGTAAATTTGATAATTCATTTCATAGTTTAGTAATCATCTTGGTGTATAGAATCACAAGAGGTACCATAGTGTTGTTGAATTATCAGTGCTGTATTAATAATGTAAACCAATAATAAAACAACAGCAGTTCCTGCAGAGTGTGAGTGATTCAAACAGGTGAACTGGAGAGTGTTTATCAATAATTGCTGAGGTATTATGTGATTAGTGTAACTGAGGGATTGACATATTAATGGGCCTGCTATGATAAAGGTAAGTTTTATTATTTTTAAACTTATGCTAATTTTTTCAAAATTATATTTATGAAAACTGAGAAGTAATATACATTACGTGGGCGGGATTTCCCAGCCCCACCCACTTCCAGGATCGTCCGGTCCCGCTAAAAGTCAATGGACTTTAGACTGCGCCGCCGAAACTTCCCCGACGGGTTCTACCACGGTGCGGCTGGAAAATCCCAGCCCCTTTCATTGCCTGTAGGTTGGTGTTTTACAGCATACATCAAAACATAGATCTTTACATTTTCACTTCAGAAATATGCTTGCTCTGAATGCAATACTTTAATCATTGAAGTGCCATTTTTGGCATTTTTCTTGTGCAAAATCAGGACATCCTTATGTTTTGAGCAGCCAAATAGGGTGGAAGCTATTTTCATCAGTTTTTTGCACCAAAATCAGTTGTCCTGTGTTTTCTGATGTTATTTAACCCTTGTTGTTATCTGCCTGTTGACTCCTGAAAATACTTATTCTAATATTTGATAATGAGTGAAATAGTTGCAGCTCCAAATGTCCTAATTTTATGTTCACAATGCATTAGCGGTAAGTTACAATGAAAGAAACAAGGTGCAATTGTTGCCAGGGTCAGCTGAGACAGATGGGAAAGAGAAATCTCTTAGACCGAAGAGTTTTAAGAAGTGAGAGGCAATTTATGAATCTGGCGGTGAATTCTCGGTGATATTATTTTGGTATTCTGCCTTTACATCCTTAGATTTGCTTCTCACTAATTTTGGAAATCTGAGACCACTGGGAAATGTTGATCCTTACCAACATCTCTGGAGCTTTAAAGGTATTCCCTGTGGCCAAACCCTATAACCCGCCAAGATATTTACCTCATGCAATTGTGACATCTTGAAACACCCCAATTTTAATCTCTCCTCCGCTGGTGGCTGTGCTTTCAATTGTCTAGACACTAAGCTCTGTAATTCCCTCTCTACATCTCTCCGCCTCACTACCTCATTTCGCTCCTTTAATACTCTTCTTAAAACCTACCTCTTTAACTAAGCATTTGGTAATCTGACCTAATATTCTCTTAGGTGGCAAGGTATCATTTTTTGTTTTATAATGCTCCATTGAAGCACCATTGGATGTTTTATTACGTTAAAGATGCCATATAAATACAAGTTGTTGTTGGGCATAGTGTGCTATTATAATGGAGCATGAGGAAAAGAGTAGAGGAAAGAGGAGTTAGTCAATATTTGAAGAGGCCCCATCTCACCAGCCATTACTGTCTCCCAAAGGATATACAGACAACATAATTCTAATGAGGAGCCTAGTGAGGAAATGTGAATTAGAAGGGTGCATTTCATCAAAGGGACAATAGGGGGGCACTGCCGCCAACTGTATGAGGATCTATCGCTAACAGCATCTGCTCAGATTGCTCTCTCTGTAGCTATGAAAGTTACCATCCTTTTCAACCATTATGGCACAGTTTCCTTTCAAGTAGCCATAGGGGTCTCTTTAGCCAGGGTGCCATAGGTAACTCTCCCATCAAGTTAGTGATGCATTTTACAGGAGAGCTACAGAATTAATCAACATTGGTAATATGTCAAGGCAACAATGGGGTAGGACCATCCAATTTTATGGGGTTCCTGGCTTTCCAAGGATTAAAGTACAATGAGACCCAGGTTCTTTGCAAACACCTACGCACAACCGCTCCTGACATCCTCAATAGGAAGAACTTAAATCTGATGAAAGCACAGAATGCATACAACAGAATGCCAAGTACGAGGCAATGAAAGATATCCCAGAAGTTATCATGATGCATTCACACTTTGAAAGACCCTCCTTGTACTCTTCAAGGAAGAAAGCACACCCCCAGATGGCTGGTGAGTGACTTGGCAAAGCACCTGCTTCCATGGGTAATGGCTTCACTAGGAGTGGCCTGAACAGCAGCAGAAGGGCATTACAATGAAGCACATATCTTTACAAAATTGCTCATTAAGAGTCTTAAGGAAGCACTTTCACTGCCTTGATAGATGGGGCGGGGCTCTGCAGAATGCTGTCGATCATGTAGAGTTTGATGTGCCCTGCACAACTTGCCAGTCAAAAAGTGCAGAATTGTTTCTTCCAGTTGAAGTAGCCCCAGTAATTGTGGAGACAGAATTATGTGTAGGAGAGGATTGTGATATCCTTCACCCAGAGGGTTCCTCATTGGCCGCTGCATAAGGGAAGTAGAGCACAGATTGTCAGTGCAATGTTTTTGGTTTAACACAGTTGCCTTTATTGGAACTGCTTATTGTCCTTGTCTCCCAGCTTCAAATAAACAACTAAACATCAAGCCAGTACTTTAGAGCATGAAGACATCAGCCTTCAATTCTTTTATCTGACCATGCAAATAAGAACCCCCTAAATGAATAAATCAGCAGGAAATGAATGCACAACTTTTCATGGAGAACAAAGCATGGTGTAAGTATAGATTCTATTTTAGTACCTGCCAAACTGTATCCTGCATTTAAAACTCCAGCCCATATTCATGGTCACTCCCTTGACCTCACCATCTCTTGGCTTTTCAACTCCCATGGCTTTGCTCAGAGACAAGGCCATTTTCTACTACCTCTTTTATCCCTCACCACTTACATCCTCCTATCCATTGCAACCCTACTTCCTTCTGCAACAGTCCCTGGAATAAAATATCCAAGTTACTTCCAATTGCACTTCCAAGCTGCCAACTGCCCAGTTTTAGCTTTCCACTCAGATTTCTCAGTTCAATGCCCAGCTGCTGTGTTGTGTGATTGCTCAGAAGAGCATGTTTCCATGACAACACTGTCAGCCACTGTGTTGCTGTCACACTCTCTGATTTGGAAAAGATTCCTGTCTGGGATTTTTACCCTATTGGGCATTTATTGGTGAACCTGTACCATAGGCTTGCCCTATGAGAGAGAAAAAAACAGTCGATGTCTTATTGCAGATCTTCATAAGAAAGAAATATCTAATTTTGCTCTAATGAGAAGTGGATCTGTTCGTACTCCTTGATTATTATCATTGAGTATAAGGCAGATTTTATATCCAGGAGTATCCTTCCTACTGGCAGGTTTTGCATAATTGGGGTCTGTGAATTGCTTGCTGATCTATCCTTCTGATTTCTCTCTCAGTTCACATTCCCTTTGATTTCCCAAGTGTCATTTCAGGTGGGTGGATAGTGCAAGAACTTAAGTGCTATCTGGAACATGATGCTAATGAAATTATCAAATTTTGTGATGCTAACCTCTGATTTGAATTTGATTTGATTTGAACCTCTGAACAGGCCACATAACACATGATTAAAGGCCAGTTATGTCCTTACTTTTCAGAGTGTAGCTTCTTAATGATAAAGGTAATTTTTGATTTCTGTGTAAATTGGGCCAGGAGTGAGCAGGGAGAACATTGCACCCTCCCCACCCACCACTTTACTGAAGGAGTCATCCTGGGGCACTGGCACTGGCTATTTTCATCATCAGGCCTTCAACTCATTTATTTGCCGAGCCAACTCACATCTCAGAGGCAACTTTCAATCTGCGCTTATGGAACCTGGCTGGGTGGTTAATTTTGAAGGGTCTGCTTAAGCATTTTAAAGAGAAAGGGTGTAAGTGTCAGGAGTGAAATGAATTGACAGTTTTGAGCAGCAGGTAAGATTTTTCCAGCATGTTCAGCAACAAGGAAGTTGAAAGTGGAAGCCTTTACAACACAAAAACTACAAGCGACTGCAAAAAAATCAATTGCCAAATCTACTTCCAGGTTTCTCTGACTGACTGTAACTGACTGAAGATTTCTTTAATATACACTCAAAATAACCACCCCCTGACTTCTTCTGCCCACATGGTTGAGAGCATGAGCTGGTGGTGGAGTAATCAGATGGGAAGAGACAAAAATAGAGTGTTGGATAATAATTACATCATTTGACTCTGATTGACATGCCTTTATGAGGCTCTTGCCTATTTCTGATGGATGGTCCAACTACCAGGATTGAAGTTGTTTCGAGAATTTAAATGAATGGGATCTTGGCTGTATGTCAGTGCTTCAATTATGCACGCGACGTTGGTCCCACTCTTATCCTGCTTTCAGGCACAGAGGGACCGTAGGAACATGAAAAAATGCTTGAATTTTGATTGCTGCAACCAAAATTGTGGCAATGCCTGTAGCACTCAGTGCTCCTGTACCATTAAGGATGAATTCTGGGATACCAGGCAGGTCTTCCTCACAGCAATCAATTTGTCTGTATCCACCATTATCTATTCAAACACTTATCCAAATGCAAGTGAAAAGTAGAAGGCTAAGCTACATCAGAGAGACAATGAAGATTTCATTGTCTCTCTGATGTAGCTTAGCCATCTACTGTTTTGATCTACAGGCAATCTCAACACAGGGACTGCAGTGTGATTTGTAACAATGGCTTTAACTTGCAGCCTACCAGAAGGAAATATAGAAGGAGGCCATTGTATCTCTGCTACACTTTGCTAGAGCAAACCAAAACTAATTCCACTGTGCTCTCCTCACAGTCTTGCTTCTTCCTCTGCTTCATATATTTATCAAATTTCTCCATAATAGAAGCAACATTTTCTGCCTTCAACACTTGCTATAAAGCATTACATATTCCAACAACCCCCTGTGTAGTAAAACTTCTACCTCTTTCCTCATATATTAGTGATAACTTTAAACTAATGAATTCTTGTCACTTAATCCTACCAACCAGAGGAAATAGCTTTTATGCATTTTATCAAAACTGTTCATAATTTTAAATAAAACCCCATTAAATCTTCTCTGATTTTCGTTCAATGGAAATAGCCCCAGTATTTAAAATCTCTTCTGATTACTGTGGATGTCTATCCATGATATCATCTTGGTGCAAAACAAAAGCAAAATACTGAAGAGAAACAGAGTTAACTTTTCAGGTCAATGACTCAAGGGTGACCTTGGGCTTATCAAGGCCCTTAAGTGGCCAATCAATAGCTAATTAAGGGCCTTATCCCACTCCCATTGGTGTTGTAATATGAGGTATGCGTACCTTGAAGGGTTCATATTTTAAACTGCTGTCAATCAATGCCTCCTCGGCACGATATGATGTCGAAGTCCCATGACTTGTAGTCAATCTGCAAGCAGTAGCTGTAGAGATCAGATGTGTGATACATAGTCTCCCAGTTAGCTCTTCAAATAAAGAACACACCTTATTGTTTCACCAATCCGTGTCATGTCACTGATTTGTTTACATCAAAGAGAAGAATGTAACATGGTGGCAGCATGGTTTTTGAAGATTTGACTGAAAAATATACAATGTGTGGAGCCTCAATGCTCCACACATTGCAGAAGAAAATAACTAGTGTGAAAGTGAAACAAATATCAAGACCCACCAAGTGTAAGTAATTCTACAGATCTCTAGGAATCCTATACTTTGTACCTTGATTCTGGGCCATTGTCACACCTTATCACTAACAGGCAGCTCCTGGTAAGATTGTTTGAATTTGGGAGAGCTTAATAAGTATCAGTATACCTGCTGCAAAGGTTAAGTAGGAACAGAAATTAAATAGCTAACACTGGAAAGTCTAACATTAAGTAGAACTCACAGACAGGAGAGATTCTGTTATTGCTGCTTATGTCCTACAGGAGGTCAGGGGAGGTTAAAGCACTGAACATTGGGCTGGGAAGAAAAAGCCCATTCAGTAATAGCTCCTAACAGCCATAAGAATCCTATTTTTTTTTGCTGTTTGCTTTCATCTCTGAAGCCTGGCAGCCATTTTTGCACCTAAATTACTGTTTTGTGGGTGGAGTTTAGAGCTAACCCAGGGAAAAAAAATCAGAAAAAACTTTGCAGTGCCACTATTGCAGTCAAGCAGTAATCTATGACCAGCTAAGGCAAAGGCCACTAAAGGTATTGCAACTCAGGTATTGCAAGTTCCGATTCTTATATTAGCAAAAATTTGGTAATAGCTGCAATTGCATAAAAATTTCTCCAATTATTTAGAACATGCCTTTAAACCAGAGTCTAAAGAAAGTTTTTAAATCTACCCTTTTGTCGCTTCTACTAACATGTTTATTTACATTGGCTACTACACTATTCATAGAACTTGCAGATCATTAGGTCTGCTGAAATGGGAAATGTAGTAATGCTCTTGGTAGCATTTATACTTCAGTTAAAGATATGTTCGGCATTGATATAAAGACTGAGGTTTTGCTTTTGATCTCATTACTGTCTGAAAATAGGATATAGGGTTCACAAGCCAAACAACTTCAACAAATGCATGAATTTTAACATTGTTCTTGTGTTATAAATTAATAATTGAGTCTAATGCAGTCCAAATTGGAAGGTATTTTCACTTTATTATAATAAACCAAATCATGTTCCTTAGTAGCAGAATTCACTTTTCCAATTCTGAATTGATGCAGAATTGTGTTTCTGATTGTGTAATATGTTGAGGGTTTTCTGGTTAAGTATGCATTTTAATTGCAATAATAAAACACTTTCATATTAATAGTTGTGAGCATTCAAATCAGCAAATGTGGCATTCATTATTGGCTCAGAAAAAATTAATTTAAGCTTTATTCACATTCCCTGCCAAAAGCTGACACTTCAGGGGATAACCATCCTGCCGAGTACAGTGTCCTTCAATCTTGCAGTCAAGGTCCTGCATATCCTGCCAACATGGTAGAAGTAAAAGTCCCCACAGTACTGTTCATAAAGAGGTTATTTGCCCTGACTCCCTGCTCATATTTGATCCAGACAGGGTGGTGTATGAAGTAAATGACCAGCAGGTCTAAAAGAGAATTGGAGAGCCTTTTTAAAAAAATCCTAAATATGTTTTTTCTAAGATTAATGTAGTATATTTCTCTGGGTATTTATGGGACAAATCAAGGTGGTTGACTCTTAGCTGCCCTCTGAAGTGGCCTAGCAAGTCATTCAGTTATATGGAACTGCCACAAAGAATAAGAAAAATAAAACTAGGCAGACAACTCGGCTGTGACCTAGGAGTTGAATCAAGACAAAATGAAGCCCTAATTGACCCTGAAAAGTTCTCCTTACTAAAGTTGAGGGCTGGTACCAAAACTGGGAGAGATTCAAGCAATAGCTGGTCATAATCAAGATTTTGCCAACACCACCCATGGGTATATCATGTTTTATTAGCAGGATAGAGCCACCAGGTATGGTATGCAGTTGAAAGTGGACTGGAAGTCTGCAACATTAGGTTTGCAACTTATGAAGTCTCCTGGCTTCAGGTCAACCATAGACAAGGGACCCCCTGCCGATTACAAACAACTGACATTTGTCAGCTGATAGGATGTTGAAATCACTTGCAAAAAGAGCTGAGGGTAGCCAAAGTGCAGGAAATACTCTAGGTGGAACACTGATTTGATTTGGTAATACTACCACTGACCAAGCTAGCGAAGACTTAAAGGACATAGCTTCCAAATGGGACTTGTGACTAGAGATAATTAGCATGAGGGAATAACCTACAGTGACCACAAGAGAAGGTCAGAGACTGGGAATTCAGCAGGCAGTAACTCACATCCTGACTCCACAAAGCCTGTTTACTATCTATAAGGCACAAGTCAATAGTGTGATGGAATACTCTTCACTTGCCTGGATGAGTGCTGCTCCAATAATACTCAAGAAGCTTGACACCATCCAGGACAAAGAAGCCCGCTTGATTGACACCCCATCCACCACCATCAACATTCACCCCTTCCACCACCGATGTACTCCCTCCACCACCAATGCACAGTGGCAGCAGTGTGTACCATCTACAAGATGCACTGCGTCAACTCACTAAGGCTACTTCGACAGCACCTTCCAAATCCACGACCTCTGCCACCAAGAAGTACAAGGGCAGCAGATGTATGGGAACATGACCACCTGCACGTTCCCCTGAAAGCCACACACCATCCTGACTTGGAAATGTATCGCTGTTCCTTCACTGTCGCTAGATCAACATCCTGGAACCCCCTCCCTAACAGCACTGTGGGTGTACCTATACCACATGGACTGCAGCGGCTCAAGAAGGCAGCTCACCACCACCTTCTCAAGGGCAATTAGGGATGGACAATAAAGGCTCGCTAGCCAGTGATACCCACATCCTATGAATGAATAAAACAAAACTTGATCTCATCCTCATCCATCCATTTGTTGCAGATGCATCTGTCCTTGACAGCGTTGATAGTAGTGACCACCTCAACCCTTGTGGAGGCCAGTTCCTGTCTTCACATGTAAGACTCCCTGCATTGTGTCAGCTGGCAGTATGATTATAGGCTAGATTAAGAACACATCTATTAGCTGAAAGTGGAATTCACGGGGTTCTGTTGGCCATCAGGAGAATCAGGAGAATGATAGACTGCCACAACACAACTTCATGGCCTGGCATATTCCTCACTCCTCCATCACAATCAAGCCATATTCCATGAGAAACACTAAAAAGCATGCCTTGAGCAAGTTACAACAAACTGAAGCTGCAACATAGGACTACATATATATGAAAAAGTGGAAGCAGCATGCTATAGGCAGAACTAAGTGACCCCAAAAGCAATGGGCAGAATTTTATGGCCCCCTCCGGCCGGCAGGATCTTCTGGTCCCGCCGAAGTCAATTTTTCAAAGTTTTGGATAACTTGTCGCATTTTCCAGCCCCAGCCCTGCCCCCACTGCGATGGGGTCATAAATTTCTGCCCATTGGAGCAGGTCAAAGCTCTGTAGTCCTGCCACATCCAGTCAAGTGGTAGGCAATTAAGCACCTACTGCACGGAGGAAGCTCCAACATGACTTAAGCATTTTCAACCACCTTCAGCCAGAAGTGTCAGATAGGTGATCCTTTACAACCTCCTCCTGAGATCCTGGCCATCATAGATTTGAGTCTTCAACAATTTGATTTGCTCCATGTGATGTCAAGAAATGGCTAAGCTCACTGGGCATGGAAAAGGTTATGAGTCCCAACAACATCCCAGCTACAATGCTGAAGATCTGTGCTCTAGAACTGGCTGCGCCTCTAGCCAAGCTGTTCCAGGAAACTGCAATATTGGTATCTCCCTGACAATGTTAAAAATGGTTCAGATATGCCTTGTGCATTAAAACTAGGACAACTCTAACATGACCAATTCTGACCCTATCAGCCTGTTCCCAATCATCACCAAAGTGATGGAAGAAGTGCTGTCAAGCAGCACTTAATCAACAATAACCTGATCACAAAGGCTCAGCTTGGATTCTGCCAGGACCCCTCAGTTCCAGACCTCAGTAGAAGTAAGGGTGACTGCTTTTGACATTGAGGCAGCATTTGACAGTTTGGCACCAAGGAATCTTAGTAAAACTGGTCAAAGAAAATGAGGAGGAAAGAATTCAAATGGGTAGTCACACATGTTATAAAGGAAAATGATTGGAGATGTTGGAAATTGATCATTTCAGATCCAGGGCATCACTTCAGGACGTCTTCAGGGTAGTATCCTAGGTCCAAACATCTTCAACTGCTTCATCAATGACCTTCCCTCTATCATAAGCTCAGAGTGGCTAATGAAATGTAGTGTTCAGCTCCATTGCAATTCCCCAGATAGGGACGCAGTCCAGTCCCAACATACAGCAATACCTGGGCCATATCCAGGCTTGGGCTGATAGGTGGACAATAATATCTATGTCACACAATGAGCAAGCAATGGCCAGTTCCAATAAGAGAGTGCCAAGCTACCTCTTTTGACATTCAACAGCATTACTATCACTGAATCCCCCACTATCAACTTCCTGAATGTTACCATTTACCTGAAACTCAATTGCAGCCACCACATAAATGTTGTGGCTACTAGAACAGATCGGAGGATGGGTATTGTAAGCCACCTGCTGACTCCACAAAATCTCTCCACCACCCAAAAAGCACGAGGTGGTGAGATGAAAAAGCTCTCCACTTGCGTAGGCTAGTACAGCTGCAACAATACTCGTGCTTAATACTATCCAGGGCAGAGAAGTTCACTTGATCAGCATCCTATTTACAGGCTCCAATATCCACTACCTGAACTACTAGTGCACTGCGGCAGCTCTGTGAACTATCCACAGGGCACACTATAGCAACTCACCGTGATTTCTTCATCAGCACCTTTCAAACCTGTGATATTCACTACCAGAAAGACAACGGCAACAGCTGCATGGGGAACAGCATCCAGTTCCCATGCATTTTACACCATCCTGACTTGGAAATGTATATTCATTGCCTCAAAGTCACTGGGCCACAATTCTGGAAGTGGCTGCCAACAATATGTGGGAGCGCCTTCACCACATAGATTATTTTAAGAAGAATGACCTCTTTTTGAGGACAGATAGTAATGGACAAAAGATGCCAACCTTGTCAGCAACAACAACAATTCCAGCTCCAAGAGAATCTTGCCTCCACAGCACACAAATTGGAAATTCTTGTGTATGCTGCACATGTTTTTCCTGACTGAAATGGTTGGAAAACCATATATAGGTTGTGATGGAATACCTAGTGCATGTTTTGTCAGGCAAGGGTTTGCACCTGGAACTTGAACTTAGTCAATTACCTACATGAGTTGTGCTGATAATAAGGGGTGGGATCAGTGCATTAGTAAGGGAGGATCTCAGAACGTAATAAAAATATGTGGAATCGGTTTGGGTGGAGCTAAGAAACAGCAAGGGGTAGCAGACATTGGTTGGAGTTTTTTTATAGGTCACCAAATAGTAATGGTAATGTGGGGCATGGTATTAATCAGGAGGTGAGAGAAGCATGTAGCATGGGCAATACAGTAATCATGGGTGACTTCATTCTGCATATAGACTTGGTAAACCAATTGAGCACTAATGTTGTGGAAGACCAGTTTCTGGATTGTGTTAGGGATGGTTTTCTAGAGTAGTATGATGAGGAGCTGACTAGAGGACAGGCTATTTTAGATCTAGTATTATGTAACGAAAAAGAGCTAATTAATAATCTTTAGGGATGAGTGACCACAATATGTTTGAATTTTACATGATGTTTGAAAGTGAGGTAGTTCACTCTGAGGCAAGGGTGTTAAAGTTGAATAAAGGAAATTATGAAGGCATGAGGGACAAATTGGCTGAGGTGGATTGGGAAAATACATTAAAAGGTATGACTGTACATACATAGGCAATGGATAGTATTACATAGCTTCCAGTACATATGCATTCCTTCAAGGTGCAAAAATCCTAAAAAAATCAGTCAACTGTGGCAAACAAAGGAAGTTAAGGATTGTATAAGATTAAAAGAAAAGGCTTATAAAGTTGCCAGAAGTGGTAATAAACCTGAAGATTAGGAGGATTTTAGAATACAGCAAAGGAAGACCAAGAAACTGGTAAAGAAAGGGAGAATAGAATATGAATGCAATCTAACAAAAAACATAAAAACGGACTGTAAAAGCTTCTACGGGTATGTAAAAAGGAAGTGTTTGGTTAAGGCAAATGTTGGTCCATTACAGGCAGTCAGGAGAATTTATAATGGGGAATAGAGAAATGGCAGAGAGGCTAAATGATTACTTTGTATTTCACTGAGGAAGATACAGGAAATCTCCCAGATTTAAAGATCCAAGGGACTAGGAAGAATGAGGAGTTGAAGGAAATTAGTATAAGTAAGAAGATTGTGCTGGAGAAATTAATGGGACTGAAAGTTGTTAAGTCCCCGGGACCTGATATTCTGCATCCCAAAGTATTGAAAGCCATTGCTATAGAGATAGTGGATGCATTGGTGATCATTTTCCAAAATTCTATACATTCTGGAATGGTTCCTAAAGATTGGAAGGTAGCAAATGTCACCCCACTATTTCAGAAGGGAGGGAGAGAGAAAACAGGGAACTACAGACCTGTTGGCCTTACATCAGTAGTAGGGAAAATGTTAGAATCTATTATAAAGGATGTGATAAATGGATACTTGGATAATCATGATCTGATTGGGCATAGTCAGCATGGATTTGCGAATGGGAAATCATGTTTGATGAATTTGTCGGAGCTTTTTGAGGATGTAACTAACAGAATCGATAAAGGAGAGTCATTGGACGTAATATACTTGGATTTCCAGGGGGCTTTTGATAAAGCCTCCCACAGGAGGTTGATAAGCAAAATAAAACCCATGGGCTAGGAGGCAATATACTGGCATGGATCAAGGATTGGCTAACAGGTAGAAAACAGAGTAGGAATAAATAATTCTCACATTCGCAGGCTGTGACTAGTGGGGTAGTGCAAGGATCAGTTCTTGGGCCCCAGCTGTTCACAATACATATCAATGACTTGGATGTGAGGACCAAATGTAATATTTCCAAGTTCACAGATGATACAAAGCTAGGCGGGAATATGTATTGTGAGGAAGATGTAAAGTGGCTCCAGGAGGATTTGGACAGACTTAGTCAGTGGGCAAGAACATGGCAGATGGAATATAATGTGGAAAAATGTGAGGTTATCCGCTTTGGTAGAAGGCACAGATGTGCAGAGTATTTCCTAAATGGTAAGCGATTACAAAATATAGATGTACAAAGGGACTTGGGTGTCCTTGTCCATAAGTCACTGAAAGCTAACATGCAGGTGCAGCAAGCAATGAGGGAGGCTAATGGAGTACAGGAGTAGTGAAGTCTTGCTTCAATTTTATAGACTGCACCTGGAGTATTGTGTGCAGTTTTGGTCCCCTTATCTCAGAAAGGATATTATTGCTATAGAGGGGCTCAACGAAGGTTCACCAGACTTGTTCTGGAGATGGCGGGACTGCCAGATTGGGCAAACTGGGCCTTTATTCTCTAGAGTTTCAAAGAATGAGAGGTGATCTCATTGAAACCTACAAAATACTTAAAGGAATAGATAGGGTAGATGCAGGTAAGGTGAGATTGGGGAGTCTAGAACCAGGGGACAGAATTTCAAAATAAGGGCTAAGCCACTTAGGAGTGAAATGAGGAGAAATGTCTTTACTCAGAAAGTTGTGAATCTTTAGAATTCTCTACCCCAGAGGGCCATGGAAGCTCAGTCATTGAGTATGTTTAAGGTAGAGAATGATAGATTGTTGATTAACAATAGCTTAAAGGGTTATAGGCATAGTGTGGGTAAAAGGCATTGAAGTGTTCGATCAGCCATGATCGCATTGAATGGCGGAGCAGGCTCAACGGGCTGAATGACTTTCTCCTGTCCCAATGTTACTAACATAATGTAAATATAAACATATGCTGGAAATTGAGGTCAAGAAGGTCAAAAATATTTTTAGTTTGTGACACGTCTGTTAAATATTTGAAGAATAGTGCATCTGATACTTTAAATGTAACAAAAATGCCTAAGAAGTTCACAATGCATTAGGTAGGAGCAAAAAATGGACTTCATGGATGCAATGTAGTCTTCACATTGAATGTCCCTACTGTGCCTAACTTCCATTGCCTTGTATATTCAATCCTTGGTGACTTTTACTTGGTTACCGTTTAATTAATATCAAAATGTTTTTTGTCTTGCACAATCTAATTTAGCTGGAAAAAATAAATCTGCTGCGAGAACATATGTGACATTATATCTTCATTTATTGGAATGAAGGCTTTTCTAGGTATTTTTCTAGTCCATTGAAAGCTGCAGCATTTTTCACTTCTTGTGCCTTCATCCTGAAAACACTGCAAATTCCAGAGCTGAGAAACCGCAATTTTTACTATTTTGATCATGATTTTTTTTTAAAAGCAAGAAGTGTTATGGATAATTTTCTCAGCTCTCCCTTTGCCTCAGCATTGGGTAAGAACAGTGCACCTGGAACTCGGTACCTCACTCTAGAATGAGCTGCGGCTGATTTCAGTGTCATGGCCTGGGTGAGCTCCTTCAGCAACAACCAGGAAGCTCCAAGGCCAGATCTGATTGAGATTTTCCTTAAGGGTCCTTTTGAACTCGTTATGAGGCCCCCTCTAATTCCCTGTTCTCAGGAATGTCCCAGTGCTAAACCCCTGCCAACTTCATAGCTGTTGCCTTTCGTAAGAGTCCAAGTGCCCGCCCCTCTATCTGTTAACATTGGGTTATGGGCTGGCACACATTACAGTTGCAGATCCAGTTGTGTCCTGCCTCTCCTGTGCCCCAGAGAAACCCCATAACCTTGGGGCAAGGACCTACCATAACTGTCTATATCATCTTTTTCTTGGTCTTTTCATCCATAAAGTGAGCATTCCTCGATGGCAATTGCACAAACAATCCACTCCTAGCCACCACATTCTCAAATTCCCTCCCTGAACCTTTTTGTGTCTTTATCTCCTTCCCTCTTTCCTCTCTTAGGATCCCCTTTTAAAACCCACCTCTTTGACCAAGTTTTTGGTTACCCTTCCTACTATCTTCTTCTTTGAATCGATGGTCATTTTATGGTTTTGTTTAAGTGAAACACCTTGGGATGATAAAGGCGCTACAGAAATGAAATTTGTTGTTGTATCTCTTAAACATATATTCTACTTATTTTTTGCCTTGTTCACAATGAAACAAATAGAACAAAAAGCTTTCCAATAGTGTTAAAAATTTATAACACCGAAAGGTAAGTACCATTGGACACTTACATTGACACGGCTAAGGCATTTACTACCTCAGATCATGTTTTTCTTCTGCTGAAGTCAACAGAGAAGCTTCTCAATAATGATCTTTTACAAAAGGTATTAATACATCAATCTATCTAGTAAATGGACAAGTGAAGCTATCAGAGATTATTATTTGAATACTAATATTACAACAGTTACCTCTTTATATCAATCGGAAAATGATAATTGCCTTAGCATTATAAAGTTTACGGAGGACAGGTTGACTGCATATGAGTATGATGGACAGTATATGTGAAACCACCTGTCAAAATGTGTGTGTCACTTTTGAATGGCCAGAAGCCAAGAAACTGCCTTATTTTTCGATTTTCTGGCTGGATTTCTATTATAATTGTACTTGGAATATTATGTAATTTTTGGGCTCTTGCACTTGTCTTGGCAGTAGTCCTGATGGTATTCAACATCTTCGTCATTTGCTCATAAGTGCAGTAGACCTGAGAGACTGTATTCAGTTTGTTAATGATCATTACCCTTGCAGCTTGCATGCACTATTGCACTATCCACAGGATGCATTACACTTCCTATAGCAACACCTCTACCAAGCTATTACATAAGATAGGAGTGTTTAGTGCCACGCTTACTGAACACAGAATGTTACCAAATCTGTTGCTTACTTCAGCTGAACAGTTGCAAATTTCTTCTTAAGGCCAAGTGGCAACCCTTTAAAGGTGACTGGTTTGCTCAATTGTCTGACTTGCAGTCAACCAGCTTCTAGGCCTGGCTCTCTGTACAAGTTTTTCATGCAGAATCTTTTCAGAAAGGAATAATCTTGTCTTGCACAATTCATGGAGTCCACCTCCCTTAACTCTCAAGAAAGGAGGGAGACAGAAAGCAGGAAACTATAGGCCAGTTAGCCTAATATCTGTCATTGGGAAAATGCTAGAATTTATTATTAAGGAGATCACAGCAGGGCATTTAAAATACCACAATACAATCAGGCAGGGTCAACACGGTTTTGTGAAAGGGAAATCATATTTGACAAATATATTAGAGGATGTAACAAACAGGGTGAATAAAGGGGAACCAGTAGATGCAGTGTGTTTGGATTTCCAAAAGGCATTGGATAGGGTGCCACATAAAAGGTTTCTGCACCAGGCAAGAGCTCATGGTTTTGCAGATGATATATTAGCAGGGATAGATGATTGGTTAACTAACAGGAAAAACAGAGTCGGGATAAATGGGACCCATTCAGGTTGGCAAAGTGTAGCTAGTGTCATTTCACAAGGATCAGTGCTGGTGCATCAACTATTTACAATCTATATTCATGGCTTGGATGAAAGGACCAACTGCATTGTAGCCAAAATTGCAGGTAATGCAAAGAAACATAGGCAAACAAGGTGTGAGGAGGATAGAAAAAGCATGCAAAGGGATATGGATCAGTTAAAGGAGTGGGCAAAAATTTAGCAGATGGAGTATAATGTGGGGAAATGTGAGGTTTGTAGTATAAGGGTGTTCAGCATAGCAAGAGTTAATGTAGTACTGGAGAAAGTACCACCCATGGTATGATGTAGAAAGACACATGATAGTAGGCAAGAGACAGAGCTGTACAGAGTTAAAGAGAAGTCAGCATGGAGTTAGCTCCCAGTTTGGGCTATACTTTGTATAAATGTAAATAGTTATGTCTTATCAATAAATGCTACTGTTCAAGCTTACAAGCTTAGTAAAACCTATTGGTCAAACCCTTACAATATGGTGGGAGCTCATAAATGAACCCAGACTGGAGAAGCTGGCGAAGACTGAAAACTAAAGAAACGGCATCCTGACCTGACTGAAGTGCACCTGAACTGAAGACACAGCTGGCGATAGCCTAAGAAGGAGTTCCATTGCAAACAAGGAGGCTGAATGACAGAAGAAATATACACCATGCAGCTAAAGGACTCCACCAGAGCACGCTGAGGTCCATTGTGAATCCTTATCAATTGCAGAGTCAAAGGGCCTAGCAAGGGTGTGCAAAAATTCAGTTCTGAGGCTGAAAGAACCTTTAAAAGTCTTCAGGCCATTAATTAGCCAGAGCAGTCAGTTTCGTTAATCACCACAGCCAGGGTTCAGAGTCGGCGTATCAGGCTCCGTTAAAAAAAAACTAAGCTCTAAAAACTTAGCCAAAGCTGGGAATTGCCTTTTAATTGCCCTAACATGTTCTGAAAATGTTCTAAAGGGGCCCAAATCTTTGATTAAAGAATTCACAGCAAGAAATCGATCCCTTTGAAGTCGGGTGCACAATCACCGCGGGAGCCCGTCAAAACCTGACAAGAAGAAGATGAAGCATTAATAAAAACAGTTACTGCAGTGCCATCTTTAAAAGCAAAACAGTTTTTAAAGCTGTAGTCCCCTGAGCTGAAAAGCAACTATGGATAATAAATCAACCCTACCAGATCAATTTGGGCTGATATAAGAGCCGGACCAGGTGCAGAATTAGGGGCTTTGGTGAAAAAGATTTTCAAGATACATGATAGCTTCAGGTTTACTTAAGAAGACAGAGGCTGAACAAAAGAATGCACTACTGTGCTGCTCAGTAGCTCCTAAAGCCGATGACATCATTGTGAGGCAAGGAATAAATGAATCTTCAGATAAGTTTGAAGATGTTCTGAAATCCTTTGAGACTTACTTTAACTTAAGAAGTAATAAAATTTTAGAATGAGCAAATAAGTATGCCCTACAGCCTGAAAATGCTGCTGACCCTTACAAATTATACAGATTTCCTGAAGACTGTGTCTATGGCAACTTTACGTCAGAGCTCATATGAGACCAAATAGTAGTCAGAGTGACTAATGATCCCCTTTCGGACATACTACAGGCAAAAGGAGATCTGACTCTAGAAAAGGCCATCCAAATAGGCAGTCTGAAGTTCACCAACAATACCAGTCCATTTTTCATGCCAAAGTTAAGCCATGGAATATAGCAACCCCAACTGTCCAGCTAATAAAGCAACAAAAGGCCAGGGAGATTCCAGGTCAAGGAAGACAATACCCAAACAGATCACTGGATGGTGGGAGACCATGTCAGCGCTGTGAAGCCAAAAGACCTCACAGGCAAGCGCAATGTTCAGCAGTGTTTCAACTGCAACTGGCTGGGACACTTTGGAATACTGTGCAAGTCTAAGCCATCAAGACGTGCTGAGGATCCCAAAACAGTTCACAAAATTGAGGTACCACACCAAGGAGAATTATAACCATGATTCTTGGGTGAGATCAAGGATCCCAGGTTCTCTTTTTGGAATTCTGACATCTCCTATAAACAGTCACCTCACTAATTTCAAATTAGACATGGGAGCCAATGTTGTAATCCTCTCGGATAAAAAACCATGCTGAAAGACCTCTGGCTATGAGTGACAGACACACCAATCTATGACTCTGGAGGAATCTGACTTTTGGTCATAGGCATGATCCTAGGACCACTCCAGTACGGTGACAAGCAAATATTAAAGATTTTGTACATCATTCGAAACCAATCCTTTTCTCTCTCGAGCAGGGATAACCGTATTAACCTCCTCAAAACAGCAGAGGATGTCAAAGCAACCTCAGTCATCAACAACACAGAACTGCAATTTCCCAAAAGGTCCATTAGTGAAGAGACTCTTGACTGGGGCTTCACCCCTGAATTGTCTTCACTCTTTGCAGAACCACTTTATTCAACTCCCTTGCAGGAAGCAGAAGCTCCTCTTTGATCAGACCAGCCAAACCTTCAGATAAGTATCACCATGCTTTGAACGGATGACACACCTGAGAATGGCCAGCACCAAAACAATAAGCCCCAACCTCAGGCTCCAATGGCTGCTGTCACACAATATGGCAATGAAATTGCAATTTCCAGCAGAAAGGTGATGTTGGAGCAGGAGAGTAGTGACCATCAACTGACCAGAGCACACCTCAGTGAGGTACAATGGCACAGGAAAGAACACATGTGACGATGAAAGCCAAACTGCAGGTTGAGCTCATAGATGAGGAACATTCAAACGGAATGGAGATACACTGTCAACTTCCAGAAACCACAGAAATAGCAGACCTCATGAGAAAATAAAACCTGTGTTCATAACCTGAAAGAACGAAGTGAACACCCCCCCCTGGAAGGAATGGAACAAGCCTATGCTGTCCAAACAAAGCAGATGCATTGTTGAGAAGGAAAAGTACAACTTCAAGGAGCGCAGAAAGTGAATCGGATGGAGAGAACCAAGTGCCGGAAAACAGATTACCACGAGTTCAACTCCAAGCCAACAATGCTTACCCAAAGCAATTGAGCCTACCACTCCTCCACATGTGATCATAATGAGATCTGGAAGAATTGTCAAGCCTCCAATCCTGTCTAAATTTATAAAGTCATTGACTTGAGGGGGGTGAGAAGGGGTAGCACATAAATAAAGATTGTACTGTAAATATATTGGGCAAAGACTTGGGGGAGGTGTAGAATAAGGGTGTTCAGCATACCAAGGGTTAATGTGGAACCAGAGTGCTGCCCACAATGTGATGTAGAGACTCAAATGACAGTAGACAGGAGATAGAGTTGTATGGAGAGAGTTAAGGAGAAGTCAGCATGGAGTTAGCTCATAGTTTGGGCTATATTTTGTACAAATGTGAATGGTTATGTGTTATTAATGAACACTACTATTCAACCTTACAAGCCTCTGAACCTCTTAGTGAGACCTACTGAACAAACCCTTACAATATGGTTGTCCAATTTGACAGGAAGAATAGAATAACAGAATGTTATTTAAATGGAGAGAGACTGCAGAATGTTGCAAAATAGAGGGATCTAGGTGTCCTTGTACATGATTCACAAATGGTTAGCATGTAGGGACAGGAAATAATTGGGAAGACAAATGGAATGTTGATCTTTATTGCAAGGAGGATGGAGCATAAAAGTAGGGAAGCCATGTTACCACTGTACAGGGCATTGGTGAGACCACACCAAGAGTACCGTGTACTGCTTTGGTCTCCAAAGAGGAGAGTATGTTTCTCTTCATGTGGGGGGTGGGGGGGGTGGCGTTGTGGGGTGGGGGGAGGTGGCGGAGGTGGGGAGCTTGCGGGCACTGTTTAGTAATGAGACGTCTACCAATTACACAGATAAGGAGGAATTTCTTCCCTCAGAGGGTTGTTAATCTTTGGAAATCTCTTTCGCAGAGAGCAGTGGAGGCTGGGTCATTGAAAGTGCTCAAAGCTGAGCTACAGATTCAATTGACAAAGCAGTCAAGGATTATGTGGGGGAAAACATGAAAATGGAGTCAAGGCGACAATCAGATCAGCCCTGATCTTATTGAATGGCAGAACAGGCTTGATGGGCCAGATGGCCTATTCCTGTTCCTATTTCTTATGATTCTTATGATTCAATTGCTAACACATGTGAGTATAGCCCTATATTTGCTGAATTTCCAAACTCAGAACTTTAGAGAATCAGTTAATAGGATGAATTATAAGGAACATATAAAGGGTGATTCCACGACTACCATGCTCCTGGCAGGGCATGGTATTTGTAAGGAAGATATCTTAGGAAATGGTTTGGTGCAGGAGTAGGGTACAGTCTCTGATGCGGTATTCATTGATTTGACTGATGGAAAATTGTGGGCTACAAACCCAGGGTTTGCAATGATGAACTCTATGCAGAAACCACTTGTTGCTAGATTTGCCAGCTTGGTGTGGTAAGTGCCATGAAAGGAAATGAATGGATCTCTGATACAACAAGAGAAAGTATGGATCTGGGAATGGAAACCAATGAAAAATATTAAGAAATCACCTAAAACTTGAATCATAGAATCATAAGGTGGAATTTTATAGACCCTGCCAAAGTGTTTGGAGGCGGGAAGGTGCCCCTAAACTGCAGCCCGTGGCCTGCCCACCGCCTGCCCACCCGCTCCGACCTCACTTCCATTTTACCAGGGGGTAGAGGGGAGGGGCCGCAGAGGCACAGGCAGCCAGCCCACCCTACTGTCCACTGAGACCCTTAAGTAGCCAATTAATGGCCACTTAAGTGCATTATCCCTCCCTGCCACTATTTTACCCATGGCAGGGGAAGGCCCATGCCAAGCGGGTAGCCTGGCAGCTTTTACTGGACATAGGTGGGGCCCTCCCTTGCGCCCAACCCCCAAAGTCATACCCCTTTTTAACCCTACCCCCTGGCCTCTCAAACCTGGCCACGCCGCCTACCAGCCAGCCCCCATCAATACCCTCGACTTACTTTCAGCCTGGCCTCCGTTAGCTCCTCTTCTTTGGAGGCTGGCTGTAGTCCCAGCAGTGGCCACTGCTCAAACCTAGCGCTGCCTGGACTGCAGAGCTGCCAGCCAATCGAATTGGCTGGCAGCTCTCTAAGATGGGAATTCCTCCCAAGATAGGGCAAAAGTCTCGCCCTTGGCTAATTAATGCCCCGTCAAATGTTAAATGGCTGCGGGGCAGCTTGTATAAGCGGGGTTGCATTTCCCACCTACTCTTCAGGAAACCCCACCATCCGGAAAATCCTGCCCATTGAATTATAAAATGGTTACAGCGCAGAAGGAGGCCATCCTGCCCATCCTGTGCTGGCTCTCCGCAAGTGCAACTCATCTGATCCCATTCCCCCACCTTCATCCTGCAGTCCTGCAAATATTTTTCCCTTCAGGTAATTATCCAATTTCCTTTTGAAGATTTTGATTGAACCTGCCTCCACTACACTCTCAGGCAAAGCATTGCAGATCCTAACTATTCGCTCATAAAAGATTGTCCCCTCATATCACTGTTGCTTCACCTTAAATCTGTGTCCTCTAGTTCTGGATCCTTCTGCCAAAGGGAACAGTTTTTCCCAATCTACTCTTTCCAGACTCATTAGGATTTTGAGCACCTCTAACAAATCTCCTCTTAACCTTCTCTTCTCCAAGGAGTACAGCCTCTAAACATCTTGCAGTGAACTGAATGGGCAGAACAGCCTTGTTCCTACCTTTCTTGTGTTCTGAAAATTGCAATGAATTTTATTTTGGCTTAACACATGAAAAAAACATTGAATTAAAACAGCTAGTGCCAATACTGATGCTACAGAACCAATATCAAAGTTACAACAGAAATTTCTATGCTGATCTCAGGGAAATAATTGAATGAAATGTTAGATTTGTGCTAAAATAAAGCTGAGTAACGCAAAGGTACGAAGAATCAACACTGGAGCATTGTACAATTTACAGGCAGCACTGAGGTGAAACTGAGCTACACAAATCTAATTCATTGGATTAGAGATGTGTTACTATGAAGAATTTTTCATAATTATATAAAAATACCATGAGCATGGCAACAAGACAAACTGTTACTTAGCCCTCCAGCTTGATGGAAGCAGCAGGACAGCAGTATTTCATCTGGTCCTAAACTACACAGGCAAAATGACATTAAGTGAGTGTTCACTCTATTCTGCAGCAAACAGCATGAGGTTTAATCTTTCTACCTCACCTCTCTCTCTCTTGCCCCTCATTTTACCAGAATTTTGAGTATCTTTGAACAGAATCAGGGAGGGAAAATGTAATGGCTGTTCAGTTCTAAATACAATGCAACACCAATTTGCATTTACAAAGCACCCCCTGCTTACAAGTTGTCTCATTGCATTTTACAATGAGGGAGAAAAGAATAAGCTGAACACTGATAATGGGAAAATGGTGGGGGGGAGGCAACAGAGAGGCTAGGAAGGAGATTGGGATAGCATGGTCAAAAAAGAGGAATTTAAAGGCAGATAGCAAGTTAGTGAGGTGGAAAGAGATGGGCTGTAAGTCCAAGAAAGTGGTGCAAAGGTTGAAAAACGCGACCAATAGGTCAAGTGGAGGGAGAGAGGGGCAAGCAAAAATACATAGTTAGAGAATGACGGCTAATGGGAGTCCGGGATACAGAGAAGACAGGGTGTTGGTTATGGCATTACAGTTGCAGAATGGAAGACAGTGGTTTAGGAGAAAAAGCAAGGATCAAACAAAACATCAATTTTCTACATTTTAAATATGAGATGGCTTCCAAAGAGAATGAAATATAGGGTACATCCAGTCAGAGGTTCAAACCTGCAGATAGGGACTAAAGAGAATGGCCTTAGTTTTGCTGACATTTGTTGACAACAATGGCCTGAATTTTACCTTTGGCAGGCGCGCGCAATCGGTGGACCCAGGAGCGGTCAGGAAACAGACCGCCAACCGCAATTAGCCCCCGGCCGTGATTTCACACTGGCTGGCCAATTAATGGGCAGCCAGCTTGAAATGCACACTGAAAAGCTCAGCACTGCCAGGGTGCGGGTGGGAAGAGGGTGGGCGATGATATCACCACGGGCATGGATGAGCACTGCAAGAAAGCTCCCTGAAGGCAGACAGCTGCCTCAGGGACCTGCAGACCTGGAAATCATCAAATAAAGTTTCAGAAAGCTGCAAAAAATGCCCATGCATCACAACCAGGCACCTGAAGATATACCTGATAAAAAAGCTGTCCACAGGTTTTTATTTTTATTTTATTTCAATACGGAAACCTCATCCCACCCTTGGATGAGGTTTGATGAAAAATTCATAGGCTGTCTGGCCAATTCGCCCATCCGCCAACCGTAAGGTTGGATGGGCCACAAAAATCGGAGACAATTGCTCCCTTAATTGGCTTAATTGCCCTCTTAATTGTTGGCGGGCGTGCTTCCGACTTTTGTGCGCACCTGCCGAGCGGAATATCACCCGAGTGCAGAACGACATTGGGACGTTCACCCGATGTCGTTTTGCGCGGTTTTACACCCGATCGGGTCTGGCGCGTGCCCGCCCGTGGGACGTAAAATTTAGCCCTATATCTGCATTGAGTCAGGTAGGGTCAAAACCAAAGCAGAGCAGTACCCTGAGATGTGTGGGTTAGATCTTACAGCACCCCTCACCCCAACCCCGGCCCCATTAGACGCGTTTTCGGCAGGGGAGGAAAAAAATTACAAGGGGTGTCTAGCCCACCACCTTTTCGCCCACCTCCAAGCTGTGTCTGATAATACAACAGGAATTTGGTGGGTGCCAGAATCGGCAGCCCACCCACCATATTCCCTCCACTCGACCATTGGTCCTATTTACAAGCCAATTGACCCCACCAATACACTGCCCACGCCATAACATTGTGAAATAAATCAGTGCTTGCAATTTCAATAGATGTTTATTGACATAAGCCTGAGGACCATAATTACAGAATTATTTCTGTTTGACTGCTTCCACAACATATTGTCACAGTGGGCGAGGTGGTAGGGTGGGAGGGGAGAGGGCTGTAAGTTCTCAGTTTGATTGACAGCTCCAATTGGTTATAAGGAGATTAACTGCCTTTAGCTGTCATTGATGTAGGACTATGAATACAAATGTTTGATTCTGTTGGGGATTAAGTACTTGAAGGGGTTTAAATGTATTAAATTGGATTTTATCAACAAGTCTGTAATAGAGTCTTAGAACTATGTTGTATTTCATCTCACTATGGCTCCTGAAGTCTGCCCATGATGGATGCTGTATGAGTTGGCATGGAGGGTGCAAAGGAAAAGGATGGAGGATGATAGGCATTGGTTGGCATGAGTTGGCCCAAAATTGATATAGCGGCTATAAAGAGCAAAGGCGATGAGTGGGGGGTCATGGGTTGACACGGAGGGCGTGAGGATACATGGGGTGGGTACAGAGGCATAGATTGGCATGGAGGGTGTGAAGTGGCCAAGAAGGAGTGGGTGGGGGCATTGTTTGGCATGTTGTGTGTGGAGGGGCGGGGGGGCATGGTGAGGGAGATGAGGGATGAAGGCTAGAGGCCTGTTTTTTGTTGTACTGTTTTTATTATAACTGGGACGAAATCCCAGAGCACTTGGGCAGGCTTTTAAAAAAGTCCGCCTCGGCACACAGCAGCCCCTGTGGCTGCCTTCAAACTGTTTCTGGGGTGCAGCGGGCCCAGCTCCAGTTAGTACCCCTCACCTCCCAACCCCCGAATGAAAATCTGGCAGGTGCAGCAGTTCCTCTCAACTCGGGAGCGAAAATCTGGGCTATTATGTTGCCAACCTTCTACCAGAAGTCTTTTGCAGTTATTTGTGTGGTCGATCTGTCAGATTTAATTTGTTTATCACAAGAACACACTTTTCACAATCTTTTCCTCTGATCCTCAACATGCGTTGATGCAAGTTAAGGAGAATTAGACAGACCTTAAATCAAGACGCTATTTGCCACTCTTATGCCTCTTTCATGTAGGATAACAAAAGGCTTGTAATCCTATGGACGCATGGGTGCTGGTTCAATAACCCATAACTAATGCTGGTAAATGTACATCTCTGTCTTCCCAACCAGTAAACTCTTTGATGTTCAAGCCTAATGTCAAAGTGTAAGTAATAATCATAGTTCTTTTTGTCCTAACATTTTTAAAGCATTTTTTGGTATATTTCCCTTCTGCTTCAAGATTCAAATCTCCACACTAGTGTAAAAGACCAGTCCCCTAACATCTTCCTGTAAATTCATTAACTAGAACTATCCATAGTTTCAGCTTCTTTATTGGGTGTAGCAAAAGCTTCAGGCCATTTGGGAAAGTAATCATGACAGACCAGAATGAAATAATTTCCTTTCTTAGATAAAGGCAATGGGCCCACAATGCCTGCAGCTATAATTTCAAAAGGTTTTGTTGTCTGAACTAGAACTAATGGTGTTTCCTCATGTTGACATGGAGATTTCTTACAAGTACAGTCACTTTTGCATTTCTCTCAGTCTACCTTTATACACTTGTACATACTTGGGAACAAAACCTCATGATTCTGCGTAATGTTTTTGCAGCACTGAACTATACAGCTATCAAATCCATGACATAGATATTTACCTCAATGGGGTTGATAATGCAATCTTTTGCATTTTTGCTGTTGTGCATTAGGCACTGGCTTTCCACATTATTGAGCACTAAGTCCTAATGCCTATGGAGCACCCACATTTCTAGTTGACTACAAAATAGAGCATTTCAAGTCAGGCTTTTTTCTTCTGTTTGGTTCCTGCTCTTAAAGATATGCTTTATTTTGGTGTTTCTGTTCACAAGACACAAACCCAGGGTCTTTCACTGTTGTAGCAACATCAATCAGGCATTCAATAGAAGGAAATGACTCCTGCTGAAACTCTGCCCAATATGAGCCATGATATAGTTTCCTGGGGTTGTGGAGCAATGGCATTGCAAACATATGACTAAGCTAAGATAAAAGCAAAATACTGCGGACGCTGGAAATCTAGAACAAAAACAAAAATACCTGGAAAAACTCAGCAGGTCTGACAGCATCTGCGGAGAGGGTACAGTTGACGTTTCGAGTCCTTATGACCCTTCATCAGAACTAAGACATATAGAATGAGATGAAATATAAGCTGGTAGAAGGGGGTGGGATAGGAGAGCTCGATAGGGGGTCAATGATAGGTGGAAGCCAAGAAGAGACTGCCAAAGATGTCATAGACAAAAAGACAAAGGGGTGTTGATGGTGGTGATATTCTCTAAAGCTCAACGCAAACTGGAAGAACAGCACCTCATCTTCTGACTAGGCACTTTGCAGTCTTCCGGCCTTAATACTGAATTCAACAATTTCAGATCATGAACTCTCTCCTCCATCCCCACCCCCTTTCTGATCCCCCTTTTCCCAATCATTTATAATATTTTTTACAACTATATTTTTTTCTTTTCCCTCTTATTTTTAAATTTATTTCGATCTATTGTTTCATCTCCACCTTTTAGTCCATTTTTATCCCTTCCCCCCACCCCTCCTGCACTAGGGCCATCTGCCACTAGCTTGCTTCCCTTAATGTCCCCATTAGCACATCCTTTAGATAATACCTTTGGCAGTCTCTTCTTGGCCTCCACCTATCACTGGCCCCCTATCGAGCTCTCCTGTGCCACCTCCTTCTACCAGCTTATATTTCATCTCGTTTCAATATGTCTTAGTTCTGATGAAGGGTCATATGGACTTGAAACGTCAACTGTATCCCTCTCTGCAGATGCTTTCAGACCTGCTGAGTTTTTCCAGGTTTTTTTTTTTTTGCTATGTGACTAAGCTAGTTGGGTACTTCATTTAAATATGTATTTAGTGGCTTATACATCTTATACACCATTTTCTAAGGTTCGAGCTTTCACAGCATCAACTCTGTAGGATGTCTAGAGTGACAAGTAATCTAGAATCAAAATTCTTTTGGAATTAATCTTGAAGACCAAAACATGTACTTATATCACAGCCATCATTGGATTGCTCGAGTTTTTCTTTATTTTTATCTTCTTCTGGTGCATAGGAGTGAATTTTAGCACCCAAAAATAGGTGGATTGAGGCTAGGTCAGGTTCTAAAATTTTTAAATCTCTGAAATCCAACCCTGACCCACCGACTGTCATATTTAACGAAGGTAAGACAAAGAGACAGCAGACAACCTGCACACAGGGGGCACTTTAAATATTTGAATAATGCTGGCAGCCCCTGACTTAACTTGCCTTAAAGATTTAACAGTGGTCAGCCAGGTTTCCCAGGCCTCAGGTAACCTAGTAGTTGAAGCAAAGCAAGAACAGACTCGGCGAGAAGGCCTATGCCTTTACTGTACTGCTTGTGGACCAGGAGCAGTTGTGCTTCTCCCTCATTCTCCAAACTCCCTCCAATTAGACCACCCTTACAAAGAACACCAACATTGAGGCTTGGACCACGCCGCCCCAGCATCGGAGCTAGCCGGTCCTGCAGCCTGCTGCGGAATCATCCCCACCCACCTGGAAGCCAAGCCTACCAGTCACACACTGTGGAATTAAATGTGGAGAACTTGGACTCCCAACCCAAGTTTTCCATCTGTAACTCCATACTGATGCCTTTTTAACCTGTCTGCCTAGGGCCAGATTTTGCTATCCTGATGTGGGAAAAACCCATGTTGGGCAAACACAAATGGAGGCCGGAAATCCGAAAGTGCAACCTTATTCCTGTTGACCACCAGTTTGACAGGTGTAGGAAATGAGGCGGGTCGAAATTGGACACACACACAAACCAAAAGCAGGTTTGCCATATATCTGCCTACCTCAATTTTGTATTTCATTGTGATTGAGATTTTCAGTGAAGCAGGTGGATTCCTGAAGCTTGTGTGAACCATATCATGTCAGAGGGGTCATGATCCGTGGGGGATGCTGCTCTTGAGTTGGGAATCTTTTGACAGGTAAGTTCACGTATCATAATATAGTTCTGTATGACAATTTAAGTATGTTTTTCATGCAGTGTTTGATGATAGGGCTTTGTTCTTAAAAGGTAAGTGACCATTAAATTGACCAGCATTGTGAAAGTATTCAGATGTGTTCGAGTACTTTCTCAAATGGGTAAAATGCTCTCCTACATTTAACAGTATTGATATTCAGATTTTTGTCAGTTAGGCCCTGTGCTTTGATCATTACACTGACGGCCATCCGGGCTTCTACTGAACCTTTGAAGCAATGCAATAGTTGGCCAGATTTTCCATTAATTCAATGGCATTAATGTATTCAACTCAGGAGGCTTTGTTGACACAGCTGTGCAAATAAATCCCATTATGAATGTTTGGCTAAACTCCAACTCCATTAAAGGATTCAGCTTAGCGGGGTTTGTTGATACAACTGTCAATTGGACTATAAGCTTTGTTTGGATTGACAGTTTTATCAGCTCCTAAAGGGATTAAGCATTTTTTCAAGTGGAGCTTGAATGGCCATTTGTTTGTTTTGGCATTTTCAAGAGCATGTCAAAGATTTCCCAATGTTGCTATAATCCTCATAAATTTTGTCTGTAGTGGACACTGGTTGAGTGGGCATTGGAGGGGAGGGGGTCGGGGGCAAGGGGAGCATGGAAGGGCAATGGAGTGCATGGAGGATTAGGGGGTATGGAGGAGGCATGGGGTGTGAGGGTGGTTGTGGGGGGGGTTGAGGAATAGGGTGCCTAATGTTACATTATCCTTTTCTTCAACATAAACATACTAATCATGCATAAGGATTGGTCAAAAAATATTTGAAGCTAAGACTATGTACATATAGATTTAGTAGGAGGCTGAGAATAGCACATCTGACCTCTATGCTGCTGCTTGCAGACTGCCTACAAGTCAGGGGACAAATACATTACATCGTCTGAAGGAATGTAATGATTGCCAGTAGGTTAAGATATGCAGCCTTAAAGGTATATGCACATCATATCACATTGCTTTGGGTCTGGGGTCACATGTAGGCCAGACCAGGTAAGGACGACAGATTTCCTTCCCTAAAGGGGATTGGTGAACCAGATGGCTTTTTACAACCATCGGCAATTGTTAATTCCAAATTCCTCCTTCTGCCGTGGCAAGATTTGAACCCGGGTTCCCCAGAGCATTACCCTGGGTCGCTGGATTACTAGTCCAGCGACAATACCACTATACTGTCGCCTCCCCATATTGCATGAAATGAAATTGCATGAAACGTATTGGAGGCAGTTTCTGAGATCCATATTTTGTGGAATCAGCCTGAGAAGGGGTTATTTGGACCTTATTATGAGACAGGATTAATTAGTAACCTCATATTAAGGGATCCTCTGGGAAAGATCGATAATAACATAATAGAGCAATGTGTTAAACATGGCTCTGTTAACAGCACTTCTGCCTCTGACTCAGATGGTTGCGGATTCAAGTCTCACTCCAGGATTTGAGCATATAAATCAAAGCTAACATTCCAGCTCAGTACTGAGGAAGTGCTGCACTGTCAGAGGTTCCATTTTTTGGATGAGACTTTAAAGCAAGACCCTGTCTACTCTCTCAGGTAGACATAAAAGATCCCATTGAACTATTTTGAAGAAGAGCAGAAGAGTTATCCCCGGTGTCCTGGTCAATACTTACACCTCAATCAACTTCACAAAAACAAATTATCTTGTCATGATCACATTGCTGTTTGTGGAAGCTTGCTGTACACAAATTGGTTGCTGTGGTTCCTATTCATGTCACTCCATGTGCTCTAAAGTACTTTGGGATGCCCTGTGGTTGTATAAGATGCTATATAAATGCAAACCTTTTTTAAATTTAGAACTACACATTGAGTTTGACAGTGGCATGCATAAGTGGGAAACTAGAGATTGAACTTAAACAGTGCCAATTACATAGTTACGAGGGGTGAGTTGGCAAATTGGAAAATTAAATTAAAAGGTATGATGGTAGGTGAGCTCTGGTGAACATTTAAAGAAATGTTTCTTAATTCTCAACAGATCTGCATTTCATTGAGGAATAAAAATCCCACAGGAAAATAAATTCATCCCTGGCTAACTAAAGAGGTTCAAGACAACATTAGATTGAAAATCAAAGCTTATGGTATTGCCAAGAATAGTAGTAAGCCCAAGGATTCACGGAGTTTTAGATACCTACAAAACACAATCAAAACATTGATGAGAAAGGAGAAATAGAATGTGAGTAAACCAGCCAGAAATAATAAACAGTGTAAGAGTAAAAATAAAGATAGTAGCAAAAGTAAACATGGGTCCCTTGGAGGCTGAGACAGGAGAAATTATAATAGGAAATGAAAATATGGCAAGGATGTTGAATAAACATTTTGTTTGTCCTCATAGTAGACGGCTCAAACAAATGCCTCAAATAGTGGGAAGCAAGGGAAGCATGAGAGCAAGAAACTTATCTTTACATTAGTAAAGAAAAAGTACTGGAAAAATTAATGGGGCTGAAAGCTAACAATTTCCCTGGACCTGATTGTTTACATCCTGGGGTTCTAAAAGAGGGGCCTGAAGGGATAATGGATACACTTGGTGTGATTTTCCAAAATTCCCCAAATGCTGGAATAGCTGCAGTAGACTAGAATGCAACAAATGCAACACTGCTATTCAAGAACGGGGGGTGAGATAAAATGTGGAACAGTTATTCTTACATCAGTCATTGGAAATTGCTGGAATCCACTATTAAGAAACTGATAACAGGGTATTTAAGAAATCACAATATGATTAGGCCGAGTCAGCGTGGTTTTATGAAAAGAAATCATGTTTAACAAATCAATTAGTTTTTTTGAGGATGTAATTAGCAGGGTAGATAAAGGGTAACTATAATTTCCTACATTACAACAGTGACTACTCTTGAAAAAGTACTTCACGTAAAGCACTTTGACAACCAGAGCTTGTGAAAAGTGCTATATAAATAAATGTGTTTCTTTACTATATGTAAATTTTAAAAAAGCACTCAATAAGGTGCCACAAGAAAGATCGTTGCAGAAGATAGGAGCTCATGTTGTTGGGGGGTAATATATTGGACTGGATAGAGGATTGGTTAAAGGACAGAAAAGAGAGAGTGGGACTAAGTACGTCATTTACAAGTTGACAGGCTGTTACTAGGGGTGCCACAAGGTTCAGTGTTGGGGTCTCAGTAGTTACAATTTATTTGTCAGTGACTGAGATTAAGGGACTGATTGTAATGTGTTTATATTTGCTGACAATACAAAGCTAGGTGGGAAGTAAGCTGTGAGGACAAAAATAATCTGCAAAGGGATATAGATAGGGGTTAAATGACTGGTCAAAAAGGTGACACATGGAGTATAATATGGGGAAAATGTGAGGTTATTCACTTTGGTACGAAGAATATTTTCTAAATGGTGAGGAACTATTAAATGTTTGTAATAAATGCAGAAAATGCTGGCAAAACTCAGCAGGTTTGGCAGCACCTGTGGAGAGAGAAACTGCGTTAACATTTCAGAGCTGAAGAAGAGTCATATGCACTCGAAATGTTAACTCTGTTTCTCTCTCCACTGATGCTGCTAGACCTGCAGAGTTTTTCCAGCATTTTCTGTTTTTATTTCAGATTTCCAGCATCTGCAATATTTTGCTTTATCTTATTAAATGTTAGAGTTTGGAGGGATTTGGCTATCCTTGTACAAGAAACCCAGAGAGTTAACATGCAGGTACAACAAGCAATTAGGAAGGAAAATGTTAGTTTGCCCTTTATTGCAAGAGGTTTGGAATACAAGTGTAAGGCAGTCTTGCTACAATTGTACGAGGCTTTAGTGAGACCATAGCTAGAGTGTTTGTAGTTTTGGTCTCTGTACGTAAGGAAGGGTATACTTGCCTTAGAGGGAGAGCAACAAAGGTTCACTAGGTTTATTCCTGGAATGATAGGCTTGTCTTTTGAGGAGAGATTGAGTAGAATGGGCCTCTACCCTGTGCATTTTAGAAGAATGCAAGGTATTCTTATTGAAACATAAGATTCTTAGAGATAGCCGCTGAGAGGCTGTTTTCCGCAGCTGGAGAATCTAGAACTGGGGCCTAGTCTCAGGGTAAGGGGACAGTCATTTAGGACTAAAATGAGGAGAAACTTCTTCACTCAGCTTTGGAATTCTCTACTCCAGAAGGCTGGGGATGCTCAGTCATTGAGCAACTTCAAGGCTGAAATCGATAGATTTTGGGGTTGTAAGGGAATCAAATATGGTGATTGTATGGGAAAGTGGACTTGCCGATCAGCCATGATCTTTTAAAATGGCATCAGGCCTACTCTTGTTCCAATTTCTCATGGTCTTTAGGTAGAGAGGATGCCAGCCCTTTCCATAACCTATAAGCAGGCAAGCTATCTCTCATAATGAATGAAGAGAAAAAAGGCTACACTGCTGAGCTCCATCAGCAATGAAGAGCAAATAAACAGTGGGTTCATCAGGCATGGGAACACTGATACCAGTGGCTAGGGCAGCCCAAGGTAGAGGTGCCCACATTTTAAAAATAAATTTAAAGGCAGCCTTCCTTTCAGCACCTATTCAAAATGAGAGCTGTAAAAGTGGAACACTTCACGTACTCTGGGGTGAGCCTCTACTGACATGGAAATCTGGGACCTAATGAGTCTAGTGCATGGCTTTTGTGCTGGTTATCAACTCAGCTTGATATATATTGGTTTCAGTAACCTAGGTGAGGCTTAAAAAAGAATCCAATCTCTAGTTAATTCCCTGTTCAGTATATGTGTGTGTGGAGTTGAAATGGGGGTGGCGGGAGTGGAGGGTGTGATGCAGGAATGGCATACAGTAAAAATCATCCAATCAATAATGTAGAGAAGCACCCATGCTTTTTATCGCCGGCTTTAATGCAATATATCCTTCTAGCTCTGTATTTATTAAAAGCTGCAGTGTCAAAGATGATCACTGGCCTGGAGGACATTCAGGATCTGTACAGTTACACATATTGATGATTAAGTGTAACTAACATTCTCTTTTCTAAAAGGATCAATAGAGCTTCCCTGCAAGTTTAATGGACAGTGTTGAGCTTTTGAATCCTAAAAAACAAACATAATGGACTTTTCAGAATTCATTGATTGCTCAATCAATTGGCATTTGATCTTGATGTACCACTAAATAAATAACATCTAAAACTGGACAAGGCACTCCTGTAGTTTGCAATACCATCTCTCTCACGCTCTCTCTCATACGTATCTTGCTATTTAACTTGAAAAGCTGTTTATTACCCCACTGAATATCATACAAATCACATGGCAATCCAACCTCAAATAGATTTTTGAAACTGAACTGGAACAGACATATAAAAAATGCGGCCACTAGATCAGAGGTTGGAAATTCTGAGGCGAGTAATTCACCTCCTGACTTCCCAGGACCTGTCCACCAACTACAAGCATTAGCCAGGAGTGTGATGGAATACCCTCCACTTGTCTGGATGAATGTAACTCCAATGGCACTCAAGAAGCTCAACACCATCCAGAACAAAGCAGTCTGCTTGATCAGCATCCCATCCACCCACATAAACATTCATTCCCTCCACCACCGATGCACAGTGACAGCAATATGAATGAGATACAAGATGCACTGCAGCAAATCACCAAGTGCTCCTTCGACAGTACGTACCAAACTCACAAACTCTACCACCCAGAAGGTCAAGAACAGCAGATGCATGGGCACACCACCACGATCAAGTTCCTTCAAAGCCATACACAACCCTGACTTGGAACCATAGTGTATCACTGTTCCTTCACTGTAGCTGGGTCAAAGACTTGAAACTCCCTCCCAACATCACTGTGGGTTTATCTTCACCACATGGACTACAGCGGTTCAAGAGGGCAGCTCACCACCACCTTCTCAAGGGCAATTAAGAATGGACAATAAATGTTGACCTTTCTAGTGATGATTACATCCTATGGATGATAAAAAAAAGACTAAAGGCAGATAAATTAAAGTCAAGAAGCTTTAAAATAATGTTCAGATGGCAGAAAAGGCAGAAACCAGATTTTAAGAGTAATTATGACATTGCACTATGAAATCTACATTCATATCTCAAATAGTTTTTTGAAACTGAACTGGAACAGACATATAAAAAATGCGGCCACTAGATCAGAGGTTGGAAATTCATTCATATCTACAGAATTCTTCTTTCAAAGGTCTTGCAGAGAGGGTATTTTGGAGTCTTGTGGACTAATTTCATCCTTATCTAAGTTATGTTACTGGTTGGAATGTTCCTCTTTTGTGATTGCTGACTCATGATTCTCCATCCACTACAGTGAACGGGCAGAGCTCAGAGACTGGCAAACGAGGAAGTGGAAAACCCAGGTGCTTTGTCTTGCTGCATCTGCAGATTATGTTACTTACAAATAAATTGGCTATTAGCTTTAACATATTCACATAGGATATGGATATTGATCACCATGTATGTATATTGATAACCTTTCCAGTAGACTGAGAGAGGTGTTACTTTCCTGTTCATGGCAAAGGACCTAGATTTTGATCATAGAAAAAGGTAGGTTTTGTCATAGTGTGAAAATATGAAGGATAACAAATTAGCAGCTTAATTTACATCTCTCTTGTTTTTTTAAATTCCATTCTTCACACAATTGCATCTTCTGCAATGGAATAACTGTAAAGTTGGTTGAGGGCTTGACATGGGGCCAGCAGCAAATGTGTAGCAGATTGACCACTGATGTTAAGCATCATGCATCTTTCAGCAATGTACCACTGTGTAGCCTTAACTTAACTAAAAGACTGCTTGTATCTGTTCCTAGGATCACATATGTAACACTGATCTTAGCCACCACCTTCTCCTGTTTCTCCTCCATGTTGAACACCACTTGGAGTAATCATTGAGGGTGGCAAGCGCGCAGAGTGTACTCTGGGGGACTTCAATGTCCATCTCCAAGACTGGCTCAGTTGCACTACCACAGACCGAACTGGCCAAGTCCGTAAGGACATAGCTGATAGGCTGGGTCTACAGCAGGTGGTGAGGGAACCAACAAGAGGGAAAAACATGCTTGACCTCACCCTCGCCAACCTGCCTGCTGCCGATGCATCTATCCATGACAGTATCTTTAGGAGTGACCAATGCACAGTCCTTGTCGAGACAAAATCCTATCTTCACATTGAAGATAACCTCCATCATGTTGTGTGGCACTACCACCGTGCTAAGTGGGATAGGTGTTGAACAAATCTAGCAACTCAATACTGGGCAACCATGAGATGCTCTGGGCCATCAGCAGCAGCTGAATTGTACTCAAACACAATCTGTAACCTCATGGCCCAGCATATACCCCTCTACCATTAACACTAAGCCAGGGGATCAAGCCAGGGGATCAACCCTGGTTCAATGAAGAGTGCAGGAGGGCATGCCAGGAGCTGCAGCAGGCATACCTAAAAATGAGGTGTCAACCTGGTGAAGCTACAACACAAGACTATTTATGTGCCAATCAACATATGCAGCAAGCGATAGAAAGAGCTAAGCGATTCCACAACTACCAGATTAGACCTAAGCTCTGCAGTCCTGTCACATCCAGCCATGAATGGTGGTGGACAAGTACCAAGTGGATGATCCATTTTGGCTTCCTCAGGAGGTCCCCAGCATTACAAATGCCAGTCTTCAGTCAATTTGGTTCACCCCACACAATATCAAGAAACAGCTGAAGGCGCTGGATACTGCAAAGGCTATAGGCCCTGACAATATGCTGGCAATAGTACTGAAGACTTGTGTTCCAGAACTTTCCCCACCCCCAGCAAAACTGGAGTCAATGGGAATCAGGAGCAAAACTCTCCACTGGTCGAAGTCATACCTAGCACAAAGGAAGATGGTAATGATTGTTGGAGGTCAATCATCTTAGTTCCAGGATATTAATGCAGGAGTTCCTCAGGGTAGTGTCCTCGGCCCAACCATCTTCAGCTGCTTCATCAATGACCTTCCTTCCATCAAAAGATCAGAAGTGGGGATGTTCGCTGATGATTGCACAATGTTCAGCACCATTCATGACTCATGTAGACCCCCCCTTGCCACTCCGGGAGCCACGTAGCTTTGTCTCCTGGAATGGTATAGGTTTCCTGCAGGAAGCACACCGCATACTTCCTGTCCCTGAGGACCGAGAAGTTCTGGAACCTGCGCTGTGAGTTCTGTTGCTGTTGAGGCTAGCTATGGTAGCCTTCATTGTGAGAAGTATGTGCTACCATCACCATGCCTAGTGTAAGAAGGAGAGAACTATTTTAATCCTTCCTCTCCTTCAGGAGCCCAGCGAGAAACGTGTGGACCCTCTTCTTAGCATTCCTGTTCAGTCCAGGGGCCTTGAGGGCCTCGCGGGTGGACCAGAACACAAGAGGAAAAGAATGCCACCGGTCCAGGGCTGACTGGACTCTGTCTCAGCGACTGTGACTACTCGCTAAAAAATCCTGGAGCTCCCGTAAAGCGATGAGGGGAGAATCGACGGGGGGCACCAGGGGATCCACTGTCTCACCCGACAATGACGCTAAGTCGTACCCGGTGCTCACCACCGAAACTCCACCCTCCTCCAGGTCGTCACCTCAGGCTCCCAACCCCTCCCCCGTGTTGAGTACTGGGGCTGGTTAGGAGCTGCCAGTCGGCTCCACCTCCACCTCGATCCCACCCCCAGGATCAAGGGCAGATGGGTCCTCTCTGGCCTCCTCTTGGGGATATGGGCCAAAGGGTGGCAGCAGCTCAGAGTCCCGCTCCCCTCAGGCACCGGGCCACCCGGCCAGTCTGGAAAAATCTCCGGACCGAGGACGGAGGCGCCCGGCGCTGAAGGTTGGGAGACAGCTGGGGGGCCCTCCTCACCACCACCACCCGATGACCCAGTTGTGGGGGGCATGAAGGGACTGTCGCAGTCGCCTGGTGGGCCAAGTGGCATCTCGGGGGTACAAGGTGGGTCGGGGTGGCGCATCACTGCAAGGGTGATACCCTCGCCGACCCCTGAGGGGCCCTGCTCAGGGGACTGCAGCAAGGGAACGGGGGTTTGGGCTCCCCTCAGAGGGCAGAGCAAGAACTTATGGGGCTGAGACGTCACTGCCTTTTCATTGAGGGAGTGGGCACATCCGACCGCACAAGTTGCGAGATCCTCCCCTTCCGAGGGGTGGCGTCTCTTCCAGGGTAGGCTGGGGGCTGGGGAGACCTCCATCTGCGAGGCACCCACTGCCTTGTCCAGCCCCACCCCCACCTCTGGGGTTTTGGCTGGTCTATTCTTTTCAGGACAACCACTGGCTCGGGGTCGCGCATCCCATTGCTACCGGACCCGGGAGCCCGTGCATGAACGACACTGGGCCCAACACATGGCGCTGAGGCAGACACGGGCCCAGGAGCAAGTGCAGACACATCGCCGAGGCCAGGTGTTGTTTTTCTCCCCAGGCTGATGTCCCTGGGTGATAAGGGATCAGGGTTGGTTTGGGGAGCTCAGGGGGTTTGGGGGAGGCTGCCTCCACACAGCGGGTCTTACGTTGCGCCTTATTCCGCCGCAGGGTCTCCCCCCACAAGCCTCGCCGGCAGCCGAGATGGTGGTGGTAGCCAGCGGCACCTCCCCTTGCGGGGAGAAAGATGGAGCGGTGGCAGGGGAAGGGGCAGCAGTGCCAGCTGAGGCCACCTGAGTGACATTGGTGGCCTTGGAGGTAGGGCAGTTCTTTCGGATGTGACCCGCCTCCTTGCAGGCATGGCACCACACAGCACCCGCTGACCAGAAGACCAGGTAGGCAGCCCTCTAAAAGGTGACATCAAAGCGGCCCCTCCGTGCACTCCTCCCGGGCCAGGCGAACAAAGACCTGGCGCCGGAAGAAGTACACGTGGAGGAGACTGGGCTCCCTGAGGCCGAACGGGATTGGCACCACCCCAGACCTGATCTCCCCCAGTTGATGAAGGTGGGGGAGGAGGAGTTCATTGGGAATGAAGGGCAGGACGTTGGATAAAACAAGCCTCGAGGATCCACCGCCAGATAGGTCCTGCTTACGGTGGGCCAGGTGCACTGCCTGCTCGGCCCTCAGGAAGAACACTGCCTTCCTGTACACGCGTGAGGCTGCAACAATGGCCGAGGGGCTGACAACCCTGGCCAAAGCTTTCACACATGTTTCTACAATCATCTCGGGGTGAATGGAGCTCTTTACCCCATGGCCTGGTCAGGAGGCGGAACGTGACGGGCCCACGGAAGCAGCGGAGGCCACGGAAGCAGTCACTCCCACATAGGTCTTCTTGGCGGGCCCCGCCACTGGTGATAGTGCTGTCTCCACTGCTGCCCCGCAGGGCCCAGCCACCGGTGACCCCGCGGCAGCCATTGGGGGATGGGCCACACCCACCTCGAGCTCTGTCAGTCGTAGCAACAGCGTTTAGAAAGGGGGAAAAGAAGAATTACCCTCTCTCTCCTAATGGTGTGTAAAGACAGAAGGGGAGGAGAGAGAGAGAGGGAAATAGGACAGGGAGGTACAGAAGGGGAAAGGGTAATGGGTGCAGGGTGGGTGGGTGGAGTGGAGCAGGGTGGTGGGGGCCTGGCTGTTCTTCCTGTAGGGGGAGGGCGGTGTCTTTGCCAGGCAGCAGGTACTGCCTGGCACACTGAAGTCAGGTCCGTCCCTGTTCACCAGGCAGCACCTGCTACCTGGGCTTGGCAGGGCGAGAAGTGGTGGGGGGGGCAAGATGTTAAGTGGACACACGCACGCTCCCCTTCTCCCCAAGTGTAGTCTTCTTTCTCCCCCTACAAAGCAACACGGTCTTCACAGCCCCCACCAGACAAAAGCCCAGACACCCACCGCAAAGGTACTGAAAAGGGTCCTTGTCTCCTGGCCTCCCTGTCTTGCAGCACCTCCTCTCTCTCTCCTCCAATTCTTCAAACCTCAGACCTTGCAGGCTCCAGGCCCCTGCAGCCCTGGCAACACTGGCAGTAGGCTTCTAGTGTCTCTTGGGCAGCGGCAAAACCAGATCAGCTTGTAAAAGTCCAGCGGAGTATGTTGGAAAAAGCAGCAGGGTGTACCTCTCCCGGTAGCAGCAGCCACAGCCAGTGCACAGCAACAGCTCCCACTCAGGCAGGAGCGAGCTCCACCTGCACCCAATCAGGAAGCTGTAACTCTTTTCAATCAACCAAGTAAACTAAATTAACAAAACTAGGAAAAGTAAAAGGCAGCCCCTTAAAGGAAACTGCAAAAACAAAGACAAAATTTCAAGGAAACTTACAAACGTTAAACCAAAATATGATGAACAGGGTCAATAAAAAACCCCATTCCCCGTGGTGCCCATTGTGCATGGAAGGCCTCGACAGTGCCGGCAGATACCGCGTGCTCCCTCTCCAGGGACATCCAGCCACGAACATAGCCGCGGAAGAGGGGTAGGCAGTTGGGTCAGACGACCCCTCAATTGCCCGCTGTCTGGACCTGTTAGTGGCTAACTTGGCCAGGCCCCAGGAAGCTGTAAGCTCCACAGCCTGGGCATGGGTATTAATTACTTTTGCAGAATGTCACTGTTGTAAATAAACTCCCAAGAATGTCTCCTTGCCCATGGCTCTTTATTGTGATGAGCAGTATTTGTGTCACTCAGATGTGAAACCTTGGTTCCTGCACAAGATAAACGGAGGTGTCTCAGTCCAGGGCCTCTTCCCTGTGCAATGTGTAACCTTCAGACCAAAGTGATGGTCTGGCTTCACACTCACCGGACATGTTACTGATGCCTGCACCTCAATGGTGCTTGTTATTGCTGCCTGAATACCGTGGGCAGGCGTCACAGAGTTCCGTCATTCTTTCTGTGTGCTCTCAGCACCTTTAAGGTGGGGATGGCCCCCAATCTCTTCAGCATCTGTGACCAGTGACTCTGTGCTCCTGAAGGGGGTCAGTTGCTGAAAGCGGGCAAAGGATCAGGTGCATTTAAAGTTTCATGGCTGCGTTTCCATGATACAACCCCAATTACAGAGCTCAAGCGAGCTGCCCTTGGCAGAAGTCAGACATTCACAGAGACTATGTGAAGATCTATGGAGTGTCCACAATGCATGTCGTCATCATCCTCCTGGAATCTGTGACTATTTGGGCCTCCACTGTGCCTCGATGACATGAGCCTGAGCACTGAGGTTTATGTGCGCTGCCATCAGCCACACAGGAGCCAAATGTTCACAGATGTGAGGTGAGGATGTCAGGACTGCTCTCACTGCATCTCATCATCATCCTGTATGTATCTTGCGGCTATGAGTGCCTGCCTCGTCTGGCCAGTGCGGTGGCCTATCGTTGGCATCCTCGCCTTCAAGGACCTCATCACCATCATCCCCTTTGACGTCCCCCTCATCGGAGGAGATGTGCAGCTCTTCCATCTTCTCCTCAACCAGGTCCTACCCCCGTTGCAGGGCCAGATTTTGTAGCATGCAGCAAACTACGATGACATGCAACACCCTCGGTGGACTGTATTGCAGAGCTCCACCGGATCTGCTGAGGCTAAGTCACCAGGTTCCATGATCCTGATGTTCTCCTCCTGCAGGATCAAAGAGAGAGATGTGTGGGCTAGCATATGTATACTCACAGAATCATAGAATCACAGAATTGTTACGGTGTAGAAGGAGGCCATTTGGTCCATTGTGTCTTCACCGGCTCTCTGAGATTTTGACTTAGTTCCAATCTCCTGCCTTTTCCCCATAAGCCTGCACATTTTTTTCTATTTAAATAACCATCCAATGCCCTTTTGAATACCTCGATTGAACCTGCCTGCACCACACTTCCAGGCAGTGCATTCCAAACCCTAACTACTTGTTGTGTGAAATAGTTTTTTCTCACCTCGCATTTGCTTCTTTCGAAAAACACTTTAAATCTGTGCCCTCTTGTTCTCGATCTGATTACAAGTGGGAACAGTTTCTCCCTATCTACTCTGTCCAGATCCCTCATGATTTTGAAAACTTCTATCAAGTCTCCTCTTAGCCTTCTCCTTTCCAAAGAAAACAATCCCAGCCAATCTTTCCTCATAACTGAAGTGTCTCATCCCTGGAACCATTCTCGTAAAACCTCTTCTGCACTCTCTCCAATGCGTTCACATCCTTTCTATAGTGTGGCGCCGAGAACTCTACACAATACTCCAGCTGAGGCCTAACTAGTCTCTTATATAAGTTCATCATAACCTCCCTGCTCTTATACTCCATGCCCCTATTAATGAAGCCTAGAATACTGTATGCTTTAGAAACAGCTCTCTGTGACTGTCCTGCCTTAGGTACATATACACCCAGGTCTCTCTGTTCCTGCATACCCTTCAGAATAGTACCCTTTATTTTATACTCTCTCTCCATACTCTTTGTACCAAAGTGTATCACCTCACACTTCTCCCCATTGAACTTCATCTGCCACCTATCTGCCCATCCATCAACATGTCAATGTCCTTTTGAAGTTCTAAATTGTCCTCTTTACAATTTTCCCAAGTTTTATGTCATCCACAAACTTTGAAATTGCCCCCTGCACACCAAGATCTAGACCATTTATATATATCAGGAAATGCAAGGGTCCCAAAACCGACCCTTGGGAACTCCACTACTAACCTTCTTCCAGCCCGAAAAATACCCATTAACCATTACTCTCCGTTTCCTATCCCTCAGCCAATTTTGTATCCACGTTGCTACTGTTCCTTTTATTCCATGGCCTTTAACTTTCTTCACAAGTCTGTTATGTGGCACTGTATCAAATGCCTTTTGGAAGTCCACATACACCACATCAACGGACTTGCCCTCATCAATCATCTCTGTTACCTCTTCAAAAAGCTCCAGCAAATTAGTTAGACGCAAGTTTCCTTTAACAAATCCACAGTGACTCTTCTGAATCAATCCACATTTTTCCATGTGACTATTAATTCTATCCCGAATAATTGTTTCTAGACGTTGCCCCACCACCAAAGTTAAACTGGCTGGCCTATAATTACAGGGCAGATCTTTACAACCTTTTTTGAACAAGGGCATAATGTTAGCAATTCTCAGTCCTCTGGCACCTGCCCCGAATCCAGGGAACATTGAAAAATTATTGCCAGTGCTTCTCCAATTTCCACTTTCACTTCCTTCAATATTCTTGGATGCATCTCATCCAGTCCCGGTGCCTTATCATCTTTAAGTACCGACAGCTTATCCAATACCTCCTCCTTATCAATTTTAAACCCTTGTAGTGACTGAGTTTCCTCCTCTGTCACCATGGCCTGGGCAGCATCTGCCTCATAGATAAAGACAGATGCAAAGTATTCATTTAACACCTCAGCCATGCCTCTTGCTTCTATGTGTAAACCCCTTTTTTGGTCCCTAATCGGCCCTACTCCTCCTTTTACCACCCTTTTACTATTGATGTGGTTATAAAATACTTTGGAAATCAATTTTATGTTAGCTGCCAGTCTTTTGTCATACTCCCTCTTTGCTTCTCGGATTTGCTTTTTTACATCCCTTCTGAATCTTCTGTATTCAGCTTGGTTCTCTGCCTGACACCTGTCGTAAGCACACTTTTTCTTCTTTAACTTAATTTCTATCTCCTTTGTCATCCAGGGACCTCTGGATTTGTTTGTCCTACCCTTCCCTTTTGAGGGAACGTACCTCGACTGTGCTCAAACCATTTCCTCTTTGAAGGGAGCCCATTGTTCAGCAACTGTTTTTCCCACCAACCTTTGGTTCCAGTCTATCCGGCCCAGCTCCATTCTTGCCCCATTGAAATCTGCTCTCTGCCAGTTGATTATTCTTACTCTGGATTGACCAATGTCATTTTCCACCGTCATCCTAAACCTTATGATACAATGATCATTTCCCCACTGTCACTTGATCTTTTGGCCCACCTCATTCCCAAGAATCGGGTCTAGCAGTGCCTCCTTTCTTGTTGGACTGGACACATTCTGCTGTAGGAATTTCTCCTGAACACAATCTAGGAACGCTTGCCCCCCACTGCCCCTTACACTACCACTATTACAGTCTATATACAGGTAAATAAAGTCCCCCATTATAACTACTCTACAATATTTACACCTATCTGTAATTTTCTTACAGATTTGTTCCTCTACATCCTTCACACTACCTGGTGGTCTATATATTACACCAAGCAATGTAATTGCACCCATCTGATTCCTTAGCTCTAGCCAGATCAACCCTGTCCTTGAATCCTCTGACACATCCTCTTTCTCCAGTACTGCAATACTCTCCTTAACCAAAAATGCCACCATTCCTCATTTTTCCCTTTCCTATCCTGTCTGAACACCTTGTAACCAGGGATATTTAACACCCAGATCTGCCCTTCCTTAAGCCAGGTTTCCGTTATCGTCACAACATCATAATCCCACAAGACAATCTGTACCTGTAACTCCCCAATTTTATTATCTCCATGCATTCATATTCGTGCAGTGTAACCATGATTTAGACTTCATTACTTGTTCCCTTACTCCATCTCCATCTATTAAATTACTATTGTGTATTTTAGTGCTATCTGTCCCTCCCAGCATTCCATGCACCCTGCTTTTACTTTCTAATATTCTCTCCTGGTTCCCACACTCCCCAGCAGAGTTAGTTTAACCTCTCCCCAACAGCACTAGCAAAACAACATGCAAGGAATTCAGTCCCGACTCTATTCAGATGCAACCCGTCCAGCTTGTACAGGTCCCATCTCCCCCAGGACCAGTCCCAGTGTCCCAGGAGTCTAAAGCCCTCCCTCCAGCACCATCTTTCCAGTCATACATTCACCTGTCTTATCTTCCTATTTCTGTACTCACTTGCACGTGGCACTGGGAGTAATCTGGAGATTACTACTTTAGAGGTCCTGCTTGCTAATTTTCCACCTAGCTCCCTAAACTCCAATTGCAGGACCACATCCCCCTTCCTACCTATGTTGTTAATGCCAATGTGTGCCACAACTTCTGGTTGTTCACATTCCCCTACAAGAATGTCCTGCAGCTGTTTTGTGACATCCTTGACCCTAGCACCAGGGAGGCAGCAAACCATCCTGGAGTCATGTTGATGGCTGCAGAAATGCTTGTCTGCTCCCCTAACTAAAGAATCCCCTATCAGTACTGTCCTTCCTCTCTCCTTCCTCCCCTCCTGTACAGCTGGGCTACCCATGGTGCCATGGGTTTAGCTCTTGCTGCACTCCTCCAAGGATCCATCGCCCTCACTGATATCCAGAATGGAAAACCAGTTAGTGAGCGGGACCTCTGGGGACTCCTGCACTACCTGCCTGTTTATCTTGGACTGCCGGGTGGTCGCCCATTCCCTACCTGCCTGCTTGCCCCTAACTTGCAGTGTGACCACCTCTCTGAACATGCTATCCACGTAGTTCTCTGCCTCATGGATGCACCACAGTGACTCCAGCCGCTGCTCAAGCTCTGAAACGCTGAGCTCAAGCTTGTGCAGCTGATGACACTTCCTGCACATGGGCTCGTCTGGTTCACGAGAAGTGTCTACGGCTCCCCACATGCAACAAGACGGGGCATTCTGCTTGGCTGAGCTGACCTGCTATGCCTTAACCTTAAACTTTTCAATCACTTTTTTACTTCAACTTTAGTTGGTTTTACTTACTTTAACTTACTCTCTTGATTAAGTTTGAGGGCCCCTTCATGCATGCAGGAGAGCGCTGGCCATCACTTGGATGGCCGATATGTGGTGTGCTTCATGACTGTTCGAAACCTCACCCACCTCCACCCCACTCCATTTGACCAACTGGCAACAGTTTCGCCCACTGGACTCCATGCTGTGCTCTCAGCTCAGGTGCAGGCATTCTCCTAACCTTCACTGCAAGGCTGCACTGTTAGCTTGAACCATGATGGATAAGTCCAAAACTTAATAAAAACATTGCAAGGGGCTGTGTGCGCCTCCACCAGAGACTGCCCCATGTCCACCTTTGGCAAGAGGATTCTACAACTTTCCCCTTCGGCCAATTGTTCTGCTGCCCCCTAAAATGCGCATTAATTTTAAGTCTGTGCCTGAGGGGTGAAGTGTTCTGGAGCATTTGGTGGCACTTTCATGCTTTTTCATTGCTTGAGTGGGCAGAAAATCTTCAGAGGCCCAATTCCAAGCATGTCAACGGAGCTGCTGCTGAACGGTCTCCGCTGTGGAAGAATGTTCATTTTTGCCAAGCTTTCCCAAGTGTGTGGCTACTTCCCTCACCCTCCCTCCACCCTCCACCACATGTGCTTATGTACTTCCTTCAGCCTGTGCTGCCTTGCTCCCCCCACCCCCTGGCCTCACCCCCAATGAATGCCAGCTGGGAAAAAGTGGCTTGCTTGTGCCCTTACCTAATACACGGCGCCTCTTTCTTGAAGTCAAATGGGTGACCCTCGTGTGCGCTGCACAATGTTACTGTTCACTCACCTCCAAGTTCCCCTGGAAGTTCAGATTGCCAGGTGCACACCTTTTAAATGCTGTAGTGAAACACGTCAGTGTACAATCATTCCGACATGCCCGGATAATCCAGCGTGGGGGAATGATTCCAGCGAGCTGGGCTTGTTATCAGATTCCAATGTATGAAAATGATGTTACTGACATCCGGTGGGGGGAACGCAGCCTGCCATTGACAGGTGGAGTGGATGATCGCAAACTGGTTTCATGACTGCATGAAACTGATATTTGGCTACTCGCCATATTGTCCACTCACACCTGTCATGACGCCCATCACCAATGGGGATGGACGATTCCGCCCTTAGACTCCAGAATGGAAGATTCCACCCAGTGCTTTATCAGCCACTCCCTTTACCCTTTAGATGGATACTGAATCCCACTGAAATAACAGATTTTAAAAAATGATCTCTATTCAGCTTTAAAAAGCCAGCAGAAAAATCTTGAGTCCCACATAGCCCTTTGGAAAGGTAGCCAAATTTGTTTTAATGTCATTTACCCTTAGGAAGCCGCATCCCTTTAATTTCCAGCAGGAAAGAAAGAAAGAATTTGCATTTATATTTCACAACCTCGGACATCCCAAAGCACTTCACAGCCAATTAACTACTTTTTGAAGTGTAGTCATGTTGTAATGTAGCAGTCCTCTAGGAGCTGATAACTCATCAGACATTCAACTCGACTTTTGACAAGTTTCAAGTATAATCCCCAATACAAATAGGGTCAGCCATTCCTAATTTGGGTGAGCGCAAAACTTGCATGCACAAGCCCGACAGTTAAATGCCATGACTGGATATCCGCCCAATTCATTCCTGAAATAACTCAGAAAAAAAGACTGATTCTCATTTACCAAAATTGGGCTTAATAGCCTCAAAATGGAACTAGTTAGCTTACTGACCTGTTAATGCTGATGAAGAATGCACTGCTGAATGGAAAAAAAACACCCAAAACTTTTTCAACTATATATTTTTGTAAGGCTACTTCTCCTGACTCCATAAAAATATTGGAGGCAGCTGCTATCTGAACTTATCCTGAAATTCAGTTCTAGTTAGGATATCTTAAACTACCATTGCGGAAGAAGAGATCATGAAACTTGACATATCAGCTCCTCCTTTAATTGACATAAATAGATTTACACCAAATTCATCATCAAATAAGGCTTGGTTTGCTCAACCATGTAGATAAGTCACTGATCATGATGAACATACTTAAAATTTATTGAGAACCTTTGTTATATAGATTATTCAGTTAACATTACATAAGTGTATAAATCTAAAATTTTGTTAAGTTAGAAATCCATAAATTCCATAAAATATTTTTTTTTCTCAATAAGTTGTTGGACTGACTCTCACACATGTATCTCAAGAAATGTAGGGAACGATTTTCGCTGAATACTTTAATCACTAATGAGGCTTTGAGGTGGCTAGGATGGGGTCTTAAGCAGCAATGTCGGCTTAGCCTGTGTTTAACGTAAGACGTTGGCCAGGATTTTCCAGCCCCATTGGCGTCAGGTGTCTTGGTGGGTGTGAGCGGACAATATGACGAGAAGGCCAAAAATTGGTTTCACACCATTGTGAAACCAGTTTGCGATCATCCACTCCACCCGTCAATGGTGGGCCGCATTTCCCCCTACCGGATGTCAGGAAAGTTATTTTCATACAGTTGAATCTGATTATAAACCCATCTTGCTGGAATCATTCCCATGCTGAATTATCTGGGCACGTTGGTGTGATTGCACACCGACGTGTTTCACAACAGCATATAAAAGGCGTGCACCTAGCGATCTGAACTTCGAGGGGAACTCAGAGGTGAGTGCACAGTAACGTTGTGCAGCGCATGTGAGGGTCACCCATTTGACTTCAAGGTTGAGGTGCTGCGCATTCAGGCAAGGGCACAGGCAAGTCATTTTTTCCCAGCTGGCTGACAGTGAGGCGCCAGGTCAAGGGCTGTACTGCTGTTGAGGCAAGTTGTGGGGTGGTGGGGGGTGAGGGGGGAGGAGCGGGTAGCAAGGCAGCATGATCTGATGGTAGTGTACAAGCACATGATGGAGGTAGGGAGGGAAGTGGCCATGCATTAGGACTACCTTGTATAAAGTGAGCATTCTTCCACAGCTGAGACAGTGCAGGCGCAGCAACATTGATGTGTTGGGAGTCGGGCCTCTAGCTTATCTGCTCACTCAAGCAGAGGCACGAAAGTGCCAACAGATTCTCCTGAACTTTGCAACCCTCGGACACAGACTACAAATTAATGAGCATTTTAGTGGACTGCAGATCAATTGGATGACTGGACAAGTTCTACAATCTCTTTGCAAAAGGTGGCCATGGAACAGTCACCAGTGGAGATGCTCACAGCCCCTTACAATGGAGGAGAAGAGAGTGACGGAAGCACCTGACTGGGCAGAGGGAGGTGCATCACCCTCAAGAAGAAGGGGCAGCTGGGACTTCTGCGCAGGCCACTGAAGGGCCACAGTAAGCCATTGAGGGTTGGCGCCTAGCTAGACCCAGGGTCTACAGCTGGTGCTTGTCATTCCTGCAGACTGTACATGTCTCGGGAACTGGCTGGTCACATATGCCACCTGCTGCAGGATTTTGTGCCATGAGGACATGGGGGGCATCCACTGCCAGTGGCCGTGTAAGTGACCATGGCACTGAATTTCTATGCCAGCGTCTCCTTTCAGAGTTCCACAGGTGACCTCTGCAGGATCTTGCAAGCCTCCACTCACAACTGCAGGAGGTCACAGACGCCACCTTCACGAAGACACACAACCTTGTGGATTTCAGTCATGATCAAAAAAGCCAGATGCAAGAGCGCTGGGAGTTGCCCAGATCTCGGGTTTCCCACAGGTGCAGGGTGCCATCGACTGCACCCACATGGCGCTTAGATCTCCGTGAAAACAAGCAGTCAACTATGTCAACCGCAAGGGCTTCCACTCGCTGACTGTTCAGCTGATGTGTGACCACCACAAATGCATCCTACAGGTCTGCACATGATTCCAAGGGAGCGTCCACGACTCCTACATTCTCAGGAGGTCTCAGATCCATGACATCTTCCAGGGTCCACAGAGGCTGCAGGGTTGGCTCCTCAGGGACAAGGGCTACCCGCAGAGGACGTGGCTGATGACACCTGTGTGGCGACCTCAGATTGCAGTAGAGAGAAGGTACGACGGGGCTCATGTTGCAACTCATACCTTGGTGGAGCAAACCATCAGAATGTTGAAAATGAGGTTCCGGTGCCTGGACCGGTCTGGTGGAGCCCTGCAATACAGTCCACAGAGGGTGTCATGCATCATCGTCACCTGCTGCTCCCTTTACAACCTGGTGCTTCAATGGGGGGAGGAGCTGGCTGAGGAGAAGATGGAGGAGCTGTATGTCTGCTCCAATGAGGAGGATGCTGATGGGGATGAGGGTGTTGAGGTCCTCAAAGGCAAGGGTAACACCGATGAAGCCATCGCGTTGTCCAGATGAGACAGGCATGTTTGGGAGGCCCTCATAGTTGCTAGATTTGTGGAGGATGATGACAACATGCAGTGAAGAGACACTGTAGACATTGTAGGTCCTCACATTGCATCTGTGATAGTTTGCCTCCTGTCTGACTGATGGCAGCACATATACCCTCTGTGATAAGGCTCCTGCCATACGACGTAGCGGATGCCCATAGTCCCTACGTTCCAGGGGGATGATGACAACATGCAGTGGGGACACTCCACAGATTATCACATAGCCTATGTGAATATCCGACTCCTGTTTGGCTGATGGCAGTTCACTTGCACTCTGTGAATAGTGTCATATCATGGAGATGCAGTGGGAAAATTTAAATTCTCCTGATTCTATGGCATCCCAGGTGAGCTGAACCCTTCAGGGCCACACTGTCACTGGACACAGATGCTGATGAGATGGGTGGCCAGCCGCATCTCAAAGGTGTTGGGAGCGCACAGAGAGAATGACGGAACTCTGTGCTGCCGGCCCAGGGTAGTCTGACAGTAATAATAAACCCCATTGAGGTGCAGAGTGACTGATGTGACTAGTGACACAATCAGTGTGCTGGGAAGGCTGCACAGAGCACAGGGAGGAGGCTCTGGACTGAAACACCTGCCTTTATCTTGCGCAGGGACCAACGTTTCACATCTGAGGGACACGAACACTGCTCATCAGAACAAGGAGCCATGGGCAAAGAGTCATCCTTGGGAGTTTATTTACAATAGCGAACATTATGTACAAATGATTAACACCCGTGCCCAGGCTGTTACATTTTCTTAACCTTCGTAACCCTGCCGCTACGTTTTGGTGCTCCCTGGACCAGACATCACTTACTGATGTTCCCGAACTTGCCTTTGCAGCTCCAGTACTTGAGGTATGACTGGGTCCAGAGACCCCTCATCTGACTCGTACTCAGCAGATTTCTGGCCTCCAGCAGTCTTCCGAGTGCTGGAAATCTGGGAAGTCCCTGCCTCCACCCGCTGTGGATCAGACAGTACGATGTGCTCACCAGATTGTGCTCCCAAGGCTACTCTAGAGCTAGGCCCCACCGAGGTGTGTGTCTCTGTGTTGATGGAGGGTGTGGGTGAGCGCTGTGATGGGTCTTCAATCAGGGTGTCATCAGGTTCTTTTTCCGAGGTGTCTTTGAGCTTAACTTGAGGGCCTGGATCGTGGACCTCCTCACCAGCTCCCCAGATGAGCCTGTGAAAGCAAGGAGAGATAACTGAGGAACAGGGGAAGTGACTCACAGCATGGTTGTCTGATGGATGTAGCACTGCTAGCTCCTCACTTGGTTGAGCACCACTGACCTCATCATTATCACTGGCCAGCTGGATGACTCTGTTTTCAAAGTCTGTGAGGACCTTGATGTCAGGCATTCCTCCACCAGTCTGCAACCACCCCCTTTTATTGTGTGTCAGCTTGTCTTGCATGAAGACAGATGGAGAGAGTGTAAGCAGGTTGCCTGCGAGGCCAGAAGGATGTCTGGCATGTGTGCGTGGTGAGTGTGCTGTGGACAGGATGAGGGCATGATCCGCAGGGCAGATTAAAGTGTGGGTGAGAGAGTGAATGGTGTTGTCCTTTGAACTGGCAGTGAGTGAGATCCCTGTAGATGTGTGATGGGTTTGTGAGTGTGTGAGTTGGGAATGATGAGAAGAATAACTTACTCTTGCGAAATGGAGGAGATTGTTCATCCTCTTTTGGCACTGGGTGGCTGTCCTCTTTTGCAGGTTGTTACTACTGACCACCGCTGCTACCACCTCCCATGCTGGATTGGTGACCTTGCTTGCTGATGTTCACCCAGAGCGGGGCTAGAGGACTTTGTGGCAGGCCTTCACTCTTTCCACTAGGCGCTCGAGGGAGATGTCACTAAATTTGGGGCCAGCATGTTTTCCCCTTAGGCAGCCATCAGTTCCTAGTGTTATGGCATAGCCGATTGCAAATGCTGAGTTGTTCAAATCCCAGAAGGAAACTTGAGACAACTGCCACAACTATTTTTGCAATTTGTATGTTTCAAGATGCGGACTTTGAATTCAGTAGTAATAAGACCACAGAACCTTATAGGTTTTTCCAAAATTAGATTAAACATTTATTAATAAGAGAAATGATTTAAGCACATACATATGTCTACAAATTACTATTATAATAACTTCTAAATCCCCCAATTAATCTAACTCCCAGTTATACCTCTGTTAAGGCAACATGATACCCTGAACAATCCAATTCAAAGTTAATTTCTTAACTTCAGTTTGTTGTAGAAGCAGCTTGAGGTGTAGATATTGAAGACTTTTCACACTTGTTAGATCTTAAAATGCCTGCCTTTACACACGGCCTTCTTTCCTTTATACATATTTTCCCCTTTGAATGCAAATTCCCAATGTTTCACCATGTCTTTGGATGTTACCTCCCTGGTAATAAAAATTTATCATGGTACCAATTTTACCAGTAATACTTTGGGGAAAAATAACCACACTGTTTCACCTGGCTAGGTGGCATATTTCACCCCTCCAAAACAATCCAGTCTGGTTTATTTAAAATTGCAAATGTCCTTTTACACCGTAGATTCTAAACTTCCTTCATGTCTATCTACTTAACATTTCAAACCTAGCATATCTTTTGTTACATCAAAGCCTCCAGACCATCTGCCTTTAACCCAATTAAGTCTCACACACAAACACACAGATACATATAGACACAGATATCACTATTTTCGAATAAATTCTAATAACATTATTGTATCTTCCTGACACTAGCAGCTTCCTATCCCTTGAAACTCTGTGCAGGGGCAGTCTATAAATATAGCACCTGCTTACTGAAGGCCTGAGGCAATGGTGGGGAGGGTGAATAAGAGGCCTCCCTGCCGGCCACCTGGCTTGCTTCCCAGGAATGCATCATTAATGAGGTATGACACACCAAAAATGGACCGATATGGTGCACAAAACTGCCATTGCGACCGGTGAGTAAAATATACTTTTTCCTGCCCTCTACTGCACTTAGTGCAAACCTGAGACAATTCTGCCCACCATCTGGGTAAAGGAATTGAAATGTGTGCTGGAAACAGGTGCCTGGAGGATCATTAAGGGATTATTGACAATTAAATTGCCCCGGCACTCTCTAAAGAGGCTGAATGTAATTTTGATGGATAATGCTTCTTTTAACAACCTCTCTTAACAGCAACCATCTGAACAGGGGTAAACTAGTAATAGCTGAGTGTTTCAAACGCTACTCAAAATCATGCTCAGATTTCAATGTTCGCTTGCTGCTAGAGAGTAACTGGCTACGCAGGACTCAGTTTTCAGGACTTTATTTAAAAAGGGTGAGTGCTGTGCTACTCTATCTTATTGTACACCTTTTAGGGGCCACCTGGAGAAAGGGAGTGCTTGGTTATCAGCATCTTGCTTAGAGATTCCTTGCTCAATCTGAGGAATTGATGGAAGAAATGAGGCCAGGCAAAGCAGGTTGCAGGAGAGAGGGACCAGAGAGCTTTCAGCAGGAGGGCCTATGTACCAGGGTCTCAGAGAGCACCACTCCTGTATTCATCTGAGCCAAGACCAGTGCTTGAGGAGATGACACTTTATGAAGGAGGTCATCAAAGAGATCTGTGGCCTCATGAAATAAAGACTCAAGGCAGATTCGTCCCAGATTTGCACAAAGTGCGGTAGTGGGTGGGAAAAAGTCCTTTTATCCACTGGCTGCAATGGTGGGTTTTTGAACAGTATTGTCCCATTCTTGCCTCATTATTTATACAGCCACAGGAAACACGCTGTCTTGCTGGCAGGTGGACTCCGATTAAACCGTCACTTTACCTCGCCGCTTCATCACGCAGGGTGAGATATTTAAACAGCAGCCGCGCACACACTTCTCAATGCTTGTAGCCCAGGACTGCTCTGGCGAAGACATGACCCCAAAATCACTGGAACCTCACTCACTGCCAGCTCCAGCTCTGAAGGAGGGTCATACAGACTCGACACGTTAACTCTGTTTCACTCTCCACAGATGCTGTCAGACCTGCTGAGTTTTTTTTGTTTTTATTTCAGCATTAAGCATGCTTTAGGTGAACATAAGAAGATAAGAAATAGGAGCTGAGGTAGGCCATTTGGTCCTTTGAGCCTGATCTGCAATTCAAAAAGATCATGACTGATCTTCCACCTTATCCTCATATCCTTTAATTCCCATTATGCCCAAAGTGAGCATTCACAACCCTCTGGAGTAGAGAATTTCAAAGATTCACAACTCTTTGAGTGAAGAAATTTCTCCTCATCTTAGTATTAATTGACCCACTCCTTAATCTAAGTCTGTGACCCCATGTTTTAGATTGTCCAGCAATAAGAAACATTTTCTCACCAGCTATCCGATCAAGCTCCTTTATAATTTAGTATCTTTCAATTAGATCACCTCTTATTCTTCTGAACTCCAGGGATTGTAGGCTGAGTCTACTCAACCTCTCCTCATAGGATAATTCCTTTATCCCAGCAACAAGTCTAGTGAATATAGGCTGCGCTCCGTCTAGGGAAAGCACAACTTCCTTTGGTAAAGTGACCAAAACTGCTCACAGTACTCCATGGGCTGGATTTGACGCTAAGGGCAGGCTCTCCTCACCCAGCGTAAATTGCGGGATGAGTCCACCTCCACTTAGCTGTCTCACCCTGCTTTAATGATTTAGACAATGGCCTTTTAATTAATATGAGGCAGAACATCCACCTGCCTCCAGGAGGAAGTCCTGCCTCATATGGCTGCCAGCCAATTGGAGGCCAGCAGTGCCAACAGGAGCGTGAGTCACTGCTGGTGCTGTGGCTAGGCCAGGCTGACAGGCCCCAGTGAGGAGATGGTGGTGGGCGGGGTCATGTTGGATAGAACAGCGGGGGAGGTTGGATGCGTAGAGGCAAAACTGGGTGGGGGGGGGGGGGGGGGGGGGGTGGGTGTGTTCTGATTAGCACCAGGAGCCCACAGGGTTAAACCTATCAGGCCTCTCCTGCTGCCCATTATATCGGAGCAGCAGTGGGATGAGATGCTTAATTGAGCAATAAATGCTAATTGAAGGGCCTCAATTTGGCTTTGGATGGGCAACCCCCGTCACCCATATAATCATGATGGGGATGGTCGGACTGGTGGTGACGGCATGGCACTTTAATTTATGGGTTTTCCCACTCACTGTTGTCTCGTAAAGTTCAGCCACAAGTGTGGCCTCATCAATGTATCTGTAAATTTGTAGTAAGACTTCTTTACATGTATACTCCAATCCATTTGTAACAAAAGCTGGTATATCATTTGCTTTCCTAATTGCTTGTTGCACCTGCATGTTAACTCTCTGAGATTCATGTACAAGGATACCAGGTCCTTCTAAATGCAAGCATTTTCCAATCTCTCACCATTCTAAAGATATTCTGTTGTTTTTATTTTTTGTACTAAAGTAGATAACTTCAAGCTTTGACACATTGTATTCCATCTGTCATTGTTTTGCCCACTCACCCAACTTGTTGATATTCCTCTGCAGTCGCCTTGTGTCCTCTTCACTTCCTACCTTCCCACCTAACTTTGCATCATCAGCAAACTTCAATATGTTATATTATGTCCTCTCAAATAAGTCACTGTTATGATCCTTGTAGAGACCAATAACTTAAAAAGATATTTGAATTTTCAGTGACAGACTGGAAGTTCATGGGATATGGGCATCACTGGCTAGGCCAACAGTTACTGCCCATCCCAAATTGCCCTTTAGAAGGTGGTGGTGAGCTGTTTTCTTGAACTTCTACAGTCCGTGTGGTTTCAATTTTTAAGGCTTTTACTGTAATAAACAAATTACTGTAAAAGCAGCATTATTTAAATACTATTTAGTTGGAAACTTATACTCTAAACCAGGGAAAATATCTCCCATTTAACCTTGAAAACCACCAAAAAACCCCCTCCATGACGATACTTTACTCTGTCCATTAAGTGGACACCTCACTCTCTAGAAACCATCCCAAAGCTAAAATCTCCACTCCTGATGTCTTGTTTCCTTTTTCTTTTTCCAGCCAAATAACTTCTAATCCCCAAACTGACTTTCACAGTAAAGATTACCCTGGTTCCTCCCTCTAGCTGAAGCTAGGCAAATCTTCCAGGTTTATTTAAATGCTCATGAACTCAGTTTCTTCAATCCGAGCATGGGCTCCCCACCCACATTCTGCATGGTGAACAATAAAGATTGACTACCTCTATCTCTCTGCTTTCTCTACTCTATCAGATTCTTGCAGACAGACTGTCTGTGAGGTTCAGGGATATCTGAAGAAACCTGGAAGCTGATACTGCAATGGCTGCCTACGGACTTCTCCCTTCCCAAAACTCATCCCCATGGCAATGTTAATCACACAGACCTTGTGTCCTGTTAGAAATGCTAAGTAGCTATCTTCCAGACCCTCAACTCCATTCTAGCTTAAAATTAGAGAGACAGTTTAATATTTAACTATTTATAAAATCTGACATTCCCCATACCTCCCTGTCAGAGTTGGAGACTAACAGTATACCCAAAGTCAGCATGGGTGATTTTCCCAATGCCTACAGCTTGCAGCTTCTTCCCATAAGACAACCCCTTTAACCTTTAACGATGAAGCCACCCAAACTTGTTACCAGGCAGAACTATATCACGTGGCCCCCCTCATTCCTCTATTTTACCCTAAATTAAAGAGATAGTCCCAAATTGTAACTGTCATTCAGACTTCATTTGGAATATTATATACATTGTAAATAGCTGATGCCCATGTATTGATCCTTGAGGTACACAGCTAGTTACAGCCTGCCAACCAGAAGATGACCCATTCATTTCTATTCTCTGCTTTCTGTCCATTAACTAACCTTCAATGCATGCTATTACCCGAAATACTATGAGTCCTAATTTTCCTTTTAAGCAGCACCTTATTGAATACCTTTCAGAAATCTGAACACATCACATCTCCTGGTTCCCCTTTATTCACCCTGCTTGTCACAACCTTAAGAATTCTAACAAATTTGTTAAACACGATATCTTTTTCACAAAACCATGTTGACTCTGCCTAAATGTATTATGATTTTCTAATTGTGTTGCTACCAATCCTTAATAATGGATGCCAGCATTTTCCCAATGACAGGTGTCAGATTAACTGGCATATAGTTCCTGCTTTCTGTTTCCTTCCTTTCTTGAATACCTTTGAATGTTACCTTTGTGGTTTTTCAATCCGGTGGGACCTTTCCAGAATCTAGGGAATTTTGGAAGATTACAACCAATGTACCCATTCGCTCTGTAGCCACTTCTTTTAAGTCTCTAGGATGTAGGCCATCAGGTCCAGGGAACCTTCAGCCTTTATTCCCATCAGTTTTCTCAGTACTTTTTGATTGTGATTGCCCTAAATTCCATCCTCACTTTTGTCTCTTGATTTTCTACTATTTTTAGGATGTTTTGTGTCTTCTACTATGAGGACAGGTGCAAAATGCTTGTTCAAAGTCTCTGCCATTTTCTTGATTCCCATTATTAATTCCCCAGTCTTATCCTCATAGGTATCAATGGTCACTTTGGCTGCTCTTTTCTTTTTTGTATACTTGTTGAAGCTTTACAGTCTGTTTTTATATTTCTTGCTCGTTCACTCTCAAATTCCAGTTTCTACCTCTTTTTTTTTGCCACCTTGTACTTGTTTCTAAAATTTTCCCAATTTCCTGGTCTGCTCCTGATCTTTAAAACACTGAACACCTTTCTTTTTCAATTTGATACCATCCTTAACTTCCTTAGTTAGCTTCAGATGGGGCATTCTTCTCACATCTTTCTCAATGGAATATACCTTTGTTGAGCATCATGAAATATCTGCTTAAATGTCAGCCACTGCCTCTCTGTCGTCTTACCTTTTAACCTATTTTACCAATCCGCTTCAGCCAATTCTGCCTTCGTACCCTTGTAATTGCCTTTAGGTTTAAGTTTAACTCACTTGTTTTCAGTCCAAATTTCTCAGCGTCAAACCGAATGTGAAGTTTTTTCATGCTATAATCTCTCTTGTCTAAAGGATCCTTTACTGTAAGGTCATTAATTAATCTTGTCACATTACTCATTACCGTGTCTAATGTACCCTGGTTAGTTCTAGTATGTATTGTTCTAAGAATTTTTCCTGAATACACTCAAGTAACTCATCTTTTAGGATACCTTTGCAAATTTGATTCGTCAAATCTATTTGAAGTTTAAAATGCTCACGATTATTGGAGCAATTTCTTACAAGTCCCCATTATTTCTTGGTTTCTTGTAGATACCGTAAGGGGACCGATAGACTACTCCCACCAATGACTTCCTTCCTTTGCTTTTCTTATCTCCACCCAAACTAATTCTGCATTTTGATCTTCCAAGCCAAGATAATTTCTCACTATTGTATTGATCTCAAACTTTATTAACAGAGCTGCCTCACCTCCCTTTCCTTTTTTCCCATCCTTCCTGAAATATCAAACACCTTTGGATATTCAGTGCCCAATCTTGAAACCATGGCAGAATTTTACGGCCCCTCCCACCAGTGGGATTTTCCAGTCCCACTGAAATCAATGGGCTTTTGAACGGCTCGCTGTACTTTACAGCCCTGCCCCCACCACAACAAGGCCATACAATTCTACCCCATGATTCTGTAATGGCTATCATATTATGCTCATTTATTTCTAATTGTGTTATCAATTCATCCATTGTTACAGATGCTTCGTGAATTCAAATAAAGAACATTTAATTCTATCACCTTACCTTTTTTTCTACTCTTGCCTTCTTTTCTGGTACACTCTTATGTTTGTATGCCTTGTCCATTCCTCTCACACTCTGGTTATCATTATACATATTACTACCCTGCACTATTGCTCTGTCCTTTCTCTTAAATTTTCCAAATCTCCCCTCTTCCTTGAATTATCTCCAGAATGTTTTTTGTGTCTGCCATTGTAAAGACAATACAATGTACTTGCTTAATGTCTCGGCTATTTCCTTATTTCACCCACATCGGCCTATAGAAATATTTACAATCTGTGCTTAAGGCTGGAAAACCAATAGGAGCCCTGCGTCACTTCAATCAGGGAGGGCTGATGAAATTAAATACCTGGCAGTGCCACCGTGGGCTGTAATGCTCTAAGGACTTCACCAGGGATTGTGCTTGATCCCCGGACACAGGTGAGTGACGTGGAATGGGGGTCAGGCAGAGGGGATCGCTGGAGAGATGATGGCCAGGGGTCTCAGAGGTAAGGGTTGTGGGGTGGCTTTCAGTGGCCACCCCTCTCCCAATGTTGGGTTCCTCAATCAGCCAATGAGTGCTTTGGAATGAGGGATCCCCCCCCCCCCCCACCCCATCCCCCTCGTTACGAGGTTGTAGGCAAACACAATAGAATTTGCTGGGGAGCCTTTAGGAGACCGGGAGACTCACATAACTCCCGTTTAATCCCTGAACCACCACTAAATTCCAGTTGTTTCAGGGAGAATTGGTGTCAAGTTGCTCATTGATGGGCCTAATTGACATTCTGCTACGAGCAGGCAAGCTGTGCCTCGTTCCACTTTGTACTTAATTGCGGGAGGTTTTCCCACCCCTGGCAGACTGACGCATGGCCTCCCACGTGGTTTGGTGGGCCTGGCCATCATATTCCTTGCCATGGGCTAGGTTAATTTCCGCCTTATTGGTGGAATTGTCTCAGATTTGCAATAAATGCGGTAGCGAGCAGGGAAAAGGATGATTTACCCACCGGCCGCAATGGTGGCTTTTTGTGCCATATTGTCACCTTCCCGACGCGTCCCGCCTCATTAGTAATGCATTCTCAGGAAACACGCCAGGTTGCTGGTGGGGCGGCCTCATATTCGCCCGCCCCACCGTCACCTCAGGCCTTCAGTAAACCGGGCACAATATTTAAAGGCCACTCCTGCACAGGGCTCGCATTCTTCAAGGGATAGGAAGCTTCTGGGAACTGATGGCTGACAAAGGGAGGACACATGCTGCCCCAAAACTTAGCAATGCCTTCCTCGAGAACCTACTGGATGCAGCAGAGACCCGCCGTGAAGTACTCTACACCCACTCTGGGTGAAGACAGCAAGCAAGGTCACCAATTTAGCATGTGAGGCGGTGGCAGCAGTGGTCAGCACCAACGCCCAGCAAAGGAGGACAACCACCCAATGCAGAAAGAGGATGACTGATCTCATCCGTTCCATCAGGGTAAGTCACTCTTTTTTTTTAATTCATTCACAGGATGTGGGATTCACTGGCTGGGCCAGCATTTATTGCCTATCCCTAGCTGCCCTTGAGAAGGTGGTGGTGAGCCGCCTTCTTGAACCGCTGCAGTCCATGTGGTGTAGGTACACCCATAATGCTGTTTGAAAGGGAGTTCCAGGATTTTAACCCAGCCACAGTGAAGGAATGGTGATATATTTCCAAGTCAGGATGGTGCATGACTTCGAGGACAACTTCCAGTTGGTGGTGTTCCCATCTTACTGCTGCCCTTGTCCTTCTAGGTGGTAGTGATCGTGGGTTTGGAAGCTGCTGTTGAAGGAGCTTTGGTGAATTCTGGCAGTGCATCTGATAGATGGCACACACTGCTGCTACTGTGCATCGGTGGTGGAGGGAATGCATGTTTTTCGGTGTGATGCTAATCAAGCGGGCTGCTTTGTCCTGGACGGTGTCAAGCTTCTTGAGTGTTGTGGGAGCTGCACTCATCCAGGCAAGTGGGGAGTATTCCATCACACTCCTGTCTTGTGCCTTGTAGATGGTGGACAGGCTTTGGGGAGTCAGGGGGTGGTTTACTCACTGCGCGAATCCTAGCCTTGGACCTGTTCGTCTAGCCACAGTATTTATATGGCTAGTCCAGTTCAGTTTCTGGTCAATGATAACCCCCAGGATGTTGATAGTGGGGGATTCAGTGATTCTCAAGCTTACTCCTCTTTTTAACAATATTATAAGCCTCTTCCTTTGATCTAATACTACCTTTAAGACTTTTTGTTAGCCAAGGTTGGACCATTTTTCCTGTGGTGATTTTGTGCATTTCAAAAAAAGTTGCAAATTATCTATTAATTTTTTAAATGCTAGTCATTGTTTGCCAACTGTCATATTTTTTAACATAGTTTCTCGAGTTGCCTTAGTCAACTCTCACTCACACTTATATAGTTTGCTTTGCTTAGATTTATTTTGATATTTACCCTACTTTGATATTTAACTAAATCACTTCGAACTCAATATAAATTTCCATCATATTATGGTCAATCTTCGCTGGAAGCTGCCTTACCACAAGATTACTAATCAACCCTTTCTCATTGTCCAATACTGGCTGCATGCCTGAGCGGGGCTGCAAAATTGTGAGAGGCTAGCACCATTTAAAACCACTTTGCACTACTTAAAGCCAGCTTGCACGTCTTAAAGAGGAGTCACATTCTGGTTGGAACAGGTTCTATAACTGTTTGCAGAACAGAGTGTGAGCAAGAACTGCACAAAAAGGCAGAGAGCACTGAAGGTTTAATGAGGAAGTGCAGAGGAGGAGGGATGCCATCCAACTGCGGGGGACCAAGAAGCCTTCCAGACCACTACCTGTAATATTAGACCAGTGGTGCAGAAATTTCGCCCTCAACGTTTTTGGTATTAAAATTTTCAGGAGAAATAAAGAAGGATAAAGAAAAGAGGGGTGACCTTATTAATGAATGCCTTATAAGGGAACATTGTTATTGATAATGATGCTCCAAATAGAGACAGTGTTAAGAAATGATAAGAAATCAGTTACTGTAGTGGGAGTAAATTAAGAAACAATTGAATAGCAGGAAGATGGATAGAGATTTATTGGCAACTTAGAGAGGTTTACAGTGAAAACAGAGTTATAATAATGAGTGATTTTAACTAACAATGAATTAAGCCAAAAGTCCATGGTCAAAATAGGGCTGTTTCCTTAATGAAATGGTTTAAATTCAATGTTCTTACAAGTGGGAAATAGACTCAACATAAGCCACTTTGGCCCAGCAGAGGTTTGCACCCAATCTGTATAGGTGTTCAGGTCACTATTAAATTCTGCATATTATAAGCCTTGCCATAGAAAACTGATTTATTATAATGGATAACACATTAATTATTATATCAATTGCCAGATGCTGCAGCAGCTGCAAGGAAGAGAAAAATGTCATTTTTACTCTTCAGTTGAAATATCTGTGTGGTGACTTTTCCGAGGCATGTCAGCAATTTTCTTGGTGGCCTTTTGTAACAAGATAGTGTAATTCTGATATTTCTGTTGTGTTCCCATTTACACCTTACAAAACATTTAATGTCATTGATTCTCTGACAGTCAAAGGTATTTCTGTAGACTTTAGAAGAATGATTCTTCTTGTGATGTTGGTTCATGTAATGTGGATAGAATGACTTTGCTGCTTTTATATAATCCCTTTTCTCCATATTTGATAAATGAATAAAGCTTTTTTTGGGGGCAAGTGATACATCAGACCAGACTCAGTGACAGCGGGGCACCTCATGATGTGTTAGTTAGATTTACAATTGCATGGTTAGATTTTAACATTTTTTGGCCACAAAGCCAGAGGTGCAAGTAGACCTTTTTGTTTCTTTATTCTTTCATGGGATGTGGGCATCATTGGCAAGGCCAGCATTTGTAGCCCACCCTTAACTAAATAGGTAATTTCAGGGGGCAGTTAAGAGTCAACCACATTTCTGTGGGTTTGGAGTCACATATAGGGCAGACCAGGTAAATATGGCAGATTTACTTCACTAAAGATGGTTTTTTATAACAATTACTGATGGCTGTCATGGTCACCATGACTGAGACTAGCTTTATATCCCAGACATATTAACTGAATTCAAATTTTACCAGTTGCTATGGATGGGTTTTGAACCCATGTCTCCAGAGCATTAGCCTGTGTCTTGGGATTGCTAGTTCAGCAACATTATCACAGCGCCACCATCTCCCCTTAAAACGAAGGAGATGGCAAGGGCAATACAATATCTGGGACCTGTGTGAACAACAGCACAGATAGTATGGACAGAATTTTCCAGTCCCCCCTGCCGCAAGTTTTATAGATGGGGGGTGGTGAGGGAACAATGTAGCGGGAGCCCAAAAATCTGTTTCCCACCGGCATAAATGAAGGTGGGAATGCATGTTCCCACCAACATGGCTGATCACAATTTCTGCCAGAGGCTGGCATGACACTGTTTTGCATCCCGTTAATGGATGCAGATTAAGGCCCAACCAGAATTTTTCCCCTCCACCAAATCATTTGCACCACCAGTAGGACTTCACGCTGGTCCAGAATACATCTGGACCAACGTGGCACATTTCGGGATTTGGCTGATGAAGGCCTGGGGCAGCCTGCAGACATCGAGATGGGGGCCTCCAGCGACCATGGACCCTGGGACACTACGTGCAGCAGTGGCGGGTGGAGCATCAACCACGTGGATCCTCTAGCTGCAGCAGCATCCAGGAGGTGGACCTTCAGGCTGCAGATGGACGGCTGTAGAAGGTACTGTTAGGCAATGATGGTCTGTGCTGTGGGGGGAGAATTAGATGGGGAGGAGAGGAATGAAGAGGTCGTGTGGGTGTGGAGGCCTAGAGGGGGAAGGGGAAATTGGGGATGTTAGGGGAAAGAGAGAGATGCTACAGGGGTCGTGGAATGGGTGAGGTGGTATGGAGCAGGAGGGTGGGAAGGGCTGTGGTGGAGTGCAGGCATTGGGGGTTGGGAGGTAGTTGTGACGGGCATGGGGGCATGCAGGTGTGAATGGGGCATGGTGGGGTGTGCAGGTGTGAATGGGCATGGTGAGGTATGTAGGTGCAAATGGGCATTGAGGAAGAGGTGAAAGGGGTTCAGAGGGAAGGGTCAGTGGTCTCAACTGCTGAGTCTCGGGACGGCATACCTGTGATAGGAAGAGATGGGGAGGCTTAGAGGGGTTAGTGGGAGCCAGTAGGGTGGGAGTGTGAGGTTTTGGCAATGATTGGTGAAGAGGCGCTGAGGATTGTTGGGGGGGATAGGGAAGGAGAAGCGGATTCTAGGGGTCGGCAGAATAATGTGGGGCAGATCTACTATCACGGAGGTGGGCTCGTCGGGAAGGTAGGGGCGTGGACATTCACCTACACAGGATGGAGAGTGATGGGGGCAGGTTGAAGGGTAACCATGGGAAGGTTACCGGGCAGAGGGGGTCAATGGTTATGAGGGGCAGGGTGTGGGTTATGGGGGGAGGGGTAAAGATATTTGACTGAAAGACCAAGGTACAAAACAAACATGGCTGCTTGCAGCAATGAAGCTGCATGGTCTCATGGTCAAGATCTCCAGATACTGCATGGGGGTTGGGTCATGTGGGGTGGGTGGAGCGGTAGGTCAGCTCAACTGGACAACTGAAGCAGAACATCAGCGTGCAGTGTTTACAATTCTAAGGTAAAGATTGTGAAGGGCAAAGGCTCAGCATGCGCGGGAGACTTCTTGCACATGGCTCGCAAGGGCTCTGGCAAATACCTTTGCCTCCCTGCACAAGCATGAATCCGGGGGACATAGACCCAGCCTGGGGTGTCCCTCTGAAGGCGGTGCAGGAGATGGGGCGGGGAAGCAGGTGCAGGAAACATGAATAAACTGCATCAGACCTCATTAAAGTGCATGCGTACTATATTTATCAAAGTATCATTGAAACATAGAAAATACGAGCAGGAGTAGGTCATTCAGCCCTTTGAGCCTGCTCCACCATTCAATATGATCATGGCTGATCATCTGTCTCCACGCTGTACTCCAACCCCCTCCCTATACCCCTTGACCCCTTTAGAGTCCAGTAATCTATCTAATCTATTTCCTTCTTAAATATATTCAGTGACATGGCCTCTCCAGCCTTCTGTGGTAAAGAATTCCATAGGTTCACCACCCTCTGAGTGAAGAAGTTTCTCCTGGGGGAGAATTTTCTCCCCGTCAGGTGGGCTGGTCGGGAGCGGATGCAGGCGGGCGCGGAGCCGATAGCCGCCCGTCATCAGCTGCGTCCCACTCTTTTACGTGGGCGGGCCAATTAAGGCCCGCCCAGCGCAACGCGCACCCGGAATCTCTCAGCGCTACCTGTGCAGGCAGGGGGAGGAGGGAGAGTTGGGGCCTGCGTCCCATCGCGCGTGCGTGCGAAAGAGCACAGAAATCTCCCTGAGGCAGCTTCATACCTCAGGGAGTTTAAGTTCAGTTCAAAAGATTTTTAAAATTAAAAAATAAAATTATTCAGACATGTCCCCTCATGTGACAGTGTCACATGAGCTGGGACATGTTTATGAATTTTAATTAAAAAACGTATTTAATTTATAAACCCTTCATGAAACCTCATCCCGCTCATGGATGAGGTTTCATGAGAAATGCGAAGGCCGCCTGGGCTCTTCACCTGCCCGCCAAGCTTAAGGTTAGACAGGCAGCCCTGAAATCACTTCAGTTAGGTAATTAATGGCCTTAACAGGCCTTTGGCAGTTCGGCGGGCACACAGCCGACTCCGGTTGGACACACGCCTGATGTCACCGCGTGTCATTTTACACATTGGCGTGCGGGGCCCACCCTCGCACACCGAACGGAAGACATTCTTGCTGAATGGAAGACATTCTTGCCTCTATACTCAAGTCCTCTTGTAATGAAGACCAGCAATACCATTTGCCTTAACTGCTTGCTGCACCTGCATGCTTGCTTTCAGTGATTGGTGTACAAGGACACCGAGGTCCCTTTGTACATCAACATTTCCCAATCTATCACCATTTAAATAATACTCAACCATTCTGCTTTTCCTACCGAAGTGGGTAACTTCACACTTATCCACGCTATACTGCATCTGCCTTGTGTTTGCCCACTCACTCAGCTGCCTTGAAGCCTCTTAAAACCCTCCCCATCACTCATATTCCCACCAAGTTTCACGTCATCAGCAAACTTGGAAATATTACATTTAATTCCCTCATTCAAATCATTGATATATATTGTGAATATCTGGAGCCCAAGCACTGACCCCTGCAGTGCCCCACTACTCACCGCCTGCCACTCTGAAAAAGACCCATTTATTCCTACTCTCTGTTTCCTGTCTACTAACCAATTCTAAATCCATGCCAATGTATTAGCTCCAATCCCATGTGTTTAATTTTGCACACTAACCTCTTATGTGGGACTTTATCAAAAGCTTTATGAAAATCCAAATACACCACATCCACTGGTTCCGCTTTATCTATTCTGCTAGTTACTTTCTCAGAAAACTCCAGTAGGTTTGTCAAACATGATTTCCCTTTCATAAATCCATGTTGACTTTGTCTAATCCCTTTGATATTTTCTAAGGGTCTTGTTTTCACGTCCTTTAAAATAGATTCTAGCATTTTCCCTACTACAGATGTTAGGCTAACCGGTCTATAGTTCACTGTTTACTCCCTCCCTCCTTTTTTAAATAGTGGGGTTGCATTTTCCACACTCAAATCCGCTGGGACTGTTCCAGAATCTACAGAATTTTGGAAGATGACAACCAACGCATCCACTATTTCCATGACCACCTCCTTTAGTACCCTGGGATGTAGATTATAAGGCCCTGGGGATTTACTGGCTTTCAGTCCCATTAATTCCTCCAGCACTATTTTCTTTCAATTCCTCCTTCTCATTAGACCCTTGATTCCCTAGTATTTCTGGAAAGTTATTTGTGTCTTCCTCTGTGAAGACAGAACTAAAGTAGTTGTTTAATTGCTCTGCCATTTCCTTGTTCTCTATTATAAATTCTCCTGTTTCAGACTGTAAGGGGCCTACATTTGGCTTCACTAATCTTTTTCTTTTTACATACCTATAGAAGCTTTTACAGTCTGCTTTTACATTCCTTGCAAGTTTACCCTCATGCTCTATTTTTCCCCTCTTAATCAATCTCTTGGTCCTCCTTTGCTGAATTCTAAACTGCTCCCAATCCTCAAGCTTGCTACTTTTTCTCGTAACTTATATGATTCCTTCTTGGATCTAATTATCCTTTATTTCTTTTGTTTGCCATGGTTGGGTCACTTTTGCTGTTGTGTTTTTGCACCAGAAAGGAATGTATAACTGTTGCAATGCATACATTTGTTCCTTAAGTATTAGCCATTGTCTATCCACCGTCATGCCTTGTAATGAAGTTCCCCAATCTATCTTAGCCAACTCATGCCTCATACCTTTGTAGTTTCATTTGTTAAGATTTAGGATCCTAGTTTCAGATCAAACTACTTCACTTTCTGTTCCAAAGAAGAATCCTTTCAAGTTATGGTCAATGTTCCCTAAGGGACCCCGCACGATAAGATTATTAATTAAACACTTCTCATTGCACAATATCAATTCTAGGATAGCCTATTCCCTAGTTAGATCTTCGACATATTGGTCTAAAAAATATCTCATACATACTACAGAAATTAATCCACCCCAGTATTATTGCTAATTTGGTTTGCCCAGTCTATATGTAGATTAAAGTCACCCATGGCCACTGTAGCACCCTTGTTGCATGCATCACTAATTTTCTGTTTAATTCCCTCCTCTACCTTATCACTATTGTTTGGAGGCCTATAGACAACTCCCACTAATGTTTTCCGCCATTTGTTGCTTCTTAGCTCCACCCAGACTGATTCTACATCGAGATTTTCTGACCTAATAACCTTTCTCACTATCACACTGATTTCACCCTTAACTAACAACGCCACACCACCCCCTTTTCCTTTTTGCCTGTCTGTCCCAAATATCGAGTACCCTTGGATATTCTGTTCCCAGCCTTGATCATCCTGCAGCCATGTGTCCATAATCGCAATCGTATCATACCCATTTACATCTATTTTCAGTGTTAATTCATCTACCTTATAGTGAATTCTTCGTGCATTCAGATACAGTGTCTTTAGACTTGTCTTTTTAATATTTTTACACATTTTTTTTGTATTATGGCCCTATTTGCTGCTAACCCTTGTTTCCTCTGCCTTCCACTTTTGCTTCCTACTTTTCTGTCTTTCATTCTTATCTTTTTTTCTCTCTCTTGTGTCTCCCTGCTCAGTTTCCCACCCCCCTGCCAATCTAGTTTAAACCCTCCCCCACAGCACTAGTGAATATCCCTGCAAGGATATTGGTCCCAGTCCTGCTGGGGTGCAACCCGTCCAGCTGGTACAGGGCACACCTTCCCCAGAATCTCTCCCAATGCCTCAAAAACCTGAATCCCTTCCTCCTACACCATCACTCCAGCCATGCTTTCATCTGGTCTAATATCCTATTCCTGATCTCGCTAGTATGTGACACTGGGAGGAAACCTGAGATTACTACCTTTGAGATCCTGCTTTTTAATTCATTCCTTAGCTCCCTATATTCTGCTTTCAGAACCTCATCCCTCTTTTTACCTAGGTCGTTTGTACCGACATGGACCACAATCTCTGGCTGTTCACCCTCCCCCTTCAGAATGCCCTGCAGCTGCTCAGTGACACCCTTGACCCTGGCACCAGGGAGGCAACATAACATCCTGGTCTCATATCTGTGGCCGCAAAAACGTCTATCCATTCCCCTTACCAAAGAATCCCCTATCACTATTGCTCTGTCAACCTTCCACCCAACTACCCCCCCACCACCACCCCCACCTCCTTCCTCTGTGAAGCTGAGCCACTCATGGCGCCACAGACCTGGATCTTGCTGCATTCCCCTAAGAAACCATCTCCCTCAGCAGTATCGAAAAAAGAAAATCTGTTTGCGAGGGAGATGGACACAAGGGACTCCTGCACTACCTGCCTAGTGGTTTTACTCTGTATGGAGGTCATCCATTCCCATTCTGCCTGTGCATTCTTTACCTGCGGTGTGACCACCTCAGCATACGTGTTATCCACAAAGCTCTCATCCTTGCAGATGCTCCACAGTGACTCCAGGCACAGCCCCAGCTCTGAAACATGGATTTCGAGTAGCTGCAGCTGGAGACACATCCTGCACACATGGGTATCCTGGACACTGGAAGTGTCCCTGACTTCCCACTGTCATAAGATTAACAATTAGTGTCCCCCGTGCAACCACATGTAAAATCAAAACTTCTTAATCTTCCATTCCCAGCCATTTCTTCTAACTTCTAATCTTGCATTCCCAACCACTTCTTCTAAGTGCTCCCTTGACATCTGCAGCAGGTGTGGAGGCGGCCTGCTGACCAGTTTGCCCTGTTGTCTTGGGTGACCTTGGTGGCTGGAGACCTGAGGCCTGGAGGGCCCCAGCTTACTCTGGCTGTCCTGCTGTGGGGCAGCTGCTCCCTCTGCGGTCACAGAGGATGAGGCTGAAGGGGTCACAGGCAATCGGGATTCCGAAGGACCCGACACCCTCAGAGAGATCTGTGTGAAGGTTCCAGGGGTGTCCAGTAGCTGATCCTCCTTGCTTTGGATGCCTGAGGGCCCCTGCCTGAGTCCTTGAGGGGAAGGGGCACATGGGAGGAGGTTGAAGTGCCCCATCTCCCTCTCAGGTAGACACTGCAAAAGCTCAACCATGGCTACAGCAATGGAGGGCAGGTCTGCGTGTATCTCCAACAGAAACTGGGCCTTCTGCTGGACCAGGTTCTCCAGGGCGTTTGCCACCCTCCCCATAGAGACCTCAATGTGTGCATATGTCGGCACCACTTCATCAGAGAGCAGACAGACGGACTCCTCCATCTCACGTGCCACTCTGCTGAGGGCCTCAGTCACCTGTGCCTCATGTTCCCCCGCCTGTTGCAGCTTCCCCAGCATCTCGTGCAGGGCCCATCCCAGAGGCCCAACATCTGACTTGGACGTTGCTGATGCTTCTTCCCCAGCAGTCCTCTGAGTGCCAGTGGGCTTGGCTGACCCTGCCTTCTCCTTTTATGGATACGTGTCCTTGCGGTGACCACCAGAATGTGGAACCCTGCCTGAACTACATTTAGGTACCCAACGAGGTGTGTATCTCTGCGCTGGGGGAGGGTGCAGGTGACTGCTGTGACAGCTCTACAGGTCCACTTTCTTCCTTCCCCCTAATGTCCTCAGCCCTCCGTGGGCTGGAGTAATTACTGGACAGGGCTTTGTCTTCTTCCCTTGCCCTCTTCCTGCTGGCATCTGTAAGTGAGAGAGGAGAGAGCGAGAGACTGCATGGGCTACCTCCAACATGGAGGAACGTATGACCCTTAGGTTTCTATGTGACAAGCATGGATCCTCACTGGATGGAGGCTGCCTGCCGAACCCTCCATCTCTGCCGGCTCGGTCTGGTTCCTCCCCTACCAGCTGGGCTGCCCGCTCACCGAAGCCCAGGAGGCTCTTGAGGTCAGGCCGGCCCCATCCCGACTTCTCCCCCTCTTTCCTATTGTGCCTCAACTTTTCCTTTTTTTAAATTCATTCATGGGATGTGGGCTTTGCGGGCTGGACCAGCATTTATTTCCCATTCCTAGTTGCCGTTGAGAATGTGATGGTGAGCTGCCTTCTTGAACAGCTGCAGTCCATGTGGTGTAGGTACACCCACAGTGCTGTTAGGAAGGGAGTTCCTGGATTTTGACCCAGTGACAGTGAAGGAACAGCGATATATTTCCAAATCAGGATGGTGAGTGACTTGGAGGAGAACTTCCAGGTGGTGATGTTCCCATCTATCTGCTGCCCTTGTCCTTCCAGTTGGTAGCGGTTGTGGGTTTGGAAGGTATGCGGTCTAAGGAACCGTGGTGAATTCCTGCAGTGCATCTTGTAGATGGTACACACTGCTGCTACTGTGCTTCGGGTCTGGAGGGAGTGAATGTTTGTGGATGTGGTGCCAATCAAGCGGACTGCTTTGTCCTGGACGGTGTCCAGCTTCTTCAGTGTTGTAGGAGTTGCACTCATCCAGGCAAGTGGGGAGTATTCCATCACAGTCCTGACTTGTGCCTTGGAGATGGTGGGCAGGCTTTGGGGAGTCAGGAGGCGAGTTACATGTCGCACGATTCCTAGCCTCTGACCTGGTCTTATAGCCACAGTATTTATATGGCTAGTCCAGTTTAGATTCTGGTCAAAGGTAACCCCCAGGATGTTGATAGTGGGGGATTCAGTGATGGTAATGCCATTGAACATCAAGGGGCGATGGTTGGGTTCTCTCTTGTTGGAGTTGATCATTGCCTGACACTTGTGTGGCGCGAATGTTACTTGCCACTTGTCAGCCCAAGCCTGGGTATTGTCCAAGTCTTGCTGCATTTGGGCATGGACTGCTTCAGTATCTGAGGAGTCGCAAATGGTGCTGAACATTGTGCAATCTTCAGCGAACATCCCCACTTCTGACCTTATGATGGAAAGAAGGTCATTGAAGAAGCAGCTGAAGATGGTTCGGCCGAGGACACTACCCTAAGGAACTCCTGCAGTGATGTCCTGGAGCTGAGATGACTGATTTCCAATAACCACAACCATCTTCCTTTGTGCTATGTATGAGTCCAATCTGCGGGAAGTTTTCCCCCTGATTCCCATTGACTCTGTTTTGCTCGGGCTCCTTGATGCCACACTCGGTCAAATGCTGCCTTGATGTCAAGGGCAGTCACTCTCGCCTCACCTCTGGAGTTCAGCTCTTTTGTCCATGTTTGAACCAAGGCTGTAATGAGGTCAGAAGCTGAGTAGCCCTGGCGGAACCCAAAGTGGGCATCAGTGAGCACATTATTGCTAAGCAAGTGCCGTCTGATAGCACTGTTGATGACCCCTTCCATTACTTTACTAAGGATTGAACGTAGACTGATGGAGCGGTAATTGGCTGGGTTGGATTTGTCCTGCTTTTTGTGTAAAGGAAATACCTGGGCAATTTTCTATATAGCTGGGTAGATGCCAGGGTTGTAGCTGTCCTGGAACAGCTTGGCTAGGGGTGTGGCAAGTTCTGGAATATGAGTCTTCAATACTGTTGGTGGAATATTGGAGAGCCCATTGCCTTTGCAGTATCCAGTGCCTTCAGCCATTTCTTGATATCACGTGGAGTGAATTGAATTGGCTGAAGACTGGCATCTGTGATGCTGGGGATCTCCAGAGGAGGCCGAGATCGATCATCCACTCGGCACTTCTGGCTGAAGATTGTTGCGAATGCTTCAGCCTTATCTTTTGCACTGCTCTGCTGGGCTCTTCCATCATTGAGGATGGGGATATTTGTGGAGCCACCTCCTCCAGTGAGTTGTTTAATTGTCCACCAACATTCATGACAGGATGTGGCAGGACTGCAGAGCTTAGATCTGATCCGTTGGTTGTGGGATTGCTTCGCTCTGTGCATCACTTGCTGCTTATGCTGTTTGGCACACAAATAGTCCTGTTTTATAGCTTCACCAGGTTGACACCACATTTTTAGGTATGATTGGTGCTGTTCCTAGCATGCCCTCCTGCACTCTTCATTGAACCAGGGTTGATCCGCTGACTTGACTGTAATGGTAGAGTGGGGGATATGCTGGGCCATGGGGTTACAGATTTTGTTCGATTCTGCTGCTGCTGATGGCCCACAGCGCTTCATGGATGCCCAGTCTTAAGTTGCTAGATCTGTTTGAAATCTATCCCATTTAGAACGGTGGTAATGCCACACAACACGATGGAGGGTATCTTCAATGTGAAGGCGGGACTTCGTGTCCACAATGACTGTGCGGTGGTCACTCCTACCGATACTGTCGTGTACACATGCATCTCCCGGCAGGGAGGTTGGTGAGGATTAGGTCAAGTATGTTTTTCCCTCTTGTTTATTCCCTCACCACCTGCTGCAGTCCTAGCCTAGCAGCTATGTTATTTAGGACTCATCCAGCTTGGTCAGTAGCGGTGCTACTAAGCCACTCTTGGTGATGGACATTGAAGTCCCCCAGGGTACATTCTGCGCCCTTGCCACCCTCAGTGCTTCCTCCAAGTGATGTTCAACATGGAGGAGCACTGATTCATCAGCTGAGAACTAAGAGCATAAGAACTAGGAGCAGGAGTAGGCAATTCAGCTCCTCGAGCCTGCCCCGCCATTCAATATGATCATGGCTGATCTCATTTCACGTCAACTCCAATTTCCCGCCCTCTCCCCATAACCTTTCAACCTGTTACTAATTAAAAAATCTGTCTATCTCCTCCTTAAATTTATTCAGCATTTATTTGGCATCCACTGCACCCTGAGGTAGTGAATTCCACACGTTCACGACCCTTTGAGAAAAGTTATTCCTCCTCATCTCTGATTTAAATCTACCACCCCTTAGCTTAAAACTATGGCCTCTCATTCTAGAATGCCCCACAAGGGGAAACATCTGCTCCACATCTACTTTGTCTATCTCCTTTAGTGTCTTATAAACCTCAATTAGATCTCCTGTCGTCCTTCTAAACTCTAGAGTGTATAGGCCTAAACTGCTCAATCTCCCCTCATAAGACAAGCCCCGCATCTCTGGAATCAACCTAGTGAACCTCCTCTGAACTACCTCCAATGCAACTACATCCTTCCTCAAGTAAGGGACCAAAACTGTGCACAGTACTCCAGGTGCGGTCTCACCAATGCCTTGTACAGTTGCAACAACACTTCCCTATTTTTATACTGTATTCCCTTAGCAATAAATGAGGGAGGGAGGTACATGGTAATCAACAGGCAGTTTTCTTGCTCATGTTTGACCTGATACCATGAGACTTCATGGGCTCCAGAGTCGATGTTGAGAACTCCCAGGGCAACTCCCTCCCGACTGTATATCACTGTACTCCCACCTTTGCTGGGTCTGTCTTGCTGGTGGGACAGGACAACCCAGGGATGGCGATGGTGGTGCCTAGGACATTATTTGTAAGGTATGATTCCATAAGGGTGACTATGTCAAGCTGTTGCTTGACTAGTCTGTGAGACTGCTCTCCCAATTTTGTCACTAGCCCCCAGATGTTCATAAGGATATCAACTGACCCATCGTTGAAGGAGGAGATAGTCTGCTGATCACAGGGAGCTCTGGCCCCCAGGTTCAGTGACATATCCCTCAAAGTCCTTCTCAATGCAGTGGAGGCCAGAAGGGGTGTCCTTTACCTAGGGGATGGAAGGGGGAGTCAACAGGGTTTGCAGGGTCAACAGGGCTGCAATTGCCATTGTCATTTCCAGTGCCTGGGTCGATTCTGGGTGGTCCGTCCACTTTCTTTGTAGCAGTTTGTTACAACTCAGTGGCTTGCTAGACCATTTCAGAGGGCATTTAAGAGTCAATCACATTGCTGTGGGTTTGGAGTCACGTGTAGGCCAGATGAGGTAAGGACAGCAAATTTCGTTTCCTAAAGAGCATGCAGGTTCACTAATTTTTACAACTTTCCAGATTTTTATTAAAATTAAATTCCACCTGGGTCTCTGGATCACTAGCCCAGCGACAATACCACTACGCCATTGCCTCCCCTTCCTGTGCAAAGGGAGAAGATTGGGTTGAGAGCAATTGGGTTTCATGTATCTTTCTCATGCTTCCACTTTTACAAATTACCCACTGGATTGTGTGCCATCTGATTGATACACTGCAGGTTGTGCAAAATGGTTCTGGGGCAGCACCCTCCAGCAGGGTTAAAACATGCAGATAGAAGGATAAGGCTCACAGAGGCATGTCATTAGTGGTACTTGTTGGTGCCCTCAATGCCTAATCCCCTTCCCTCTCCCCTCCATCCCAGTCAGCACCTGAGCTCTCTGTGTGGAAGGGTCAGGGACCCACAGTGGCTTCTCCACCTGCAAAGGAGATGGACTGCAGTGGGGCTATGAAACATCATCTTCTCACGTTGAGTGGCTCTTTTATGCATGGGCCACACAAATGGTGCCTTTGCCACTGAGGTCTACGTTCCCTGTTCCATTCAGTGAGGTCCGTGTGAACAGCTGAGTGTTCACTTACCCGAGTGATGCGGATGAGGTCATTCATCCGTGTGCGGCATTTCAGGGCAGTCCTTGTGTGGAGGCCCTGGACACTGACCTCCATGGAGACTTCCTCTCATGTAGGGTTGGTCTGTCAACTTGACTCCCCCTTCCGTCCCCTAGGTAAAGAACACCCCTTCTGGCCTCCACTGCATTGAGAAGGACTTTGAGGGATGTGTCACTGAACCTGGGGGGTGGAGCTCCATGTGATCAGCAGATCATCTCCTCCTTGAATGAATCAGTTGATGTCCAGGTGACTTTTATGTGTGGCACTTGGGAATGACGGCAGGGCACATGCCATCCAGCCTGCCCCACTGCGAAAAATGTCGGTAAACCCCCGACTGCATAATTAATTAGGCCGGCATCATGTGATACAACATGAATTCCCACTGGCCTATGTGGTGGAGATCAATCCTTCTTCCCGCCCCTGCAACAGGACTTAGTCCCAGAATGGAAAATTCCACCCTATATCTTCTAAAGCAATAAGATTAAAGGATTGAAAAATATACAAAGGAAGGACTGAGATGCAACGTGAATTAAAGCGGATGAATTCAGAATTGAATCAGGTATAGAAAAAGAAATAAAGAGAGGGAAAAAAAGATTGGATTAAGAGAGTGAGAGAGAAAAAAGAGACAGAAAGGAAAAACAAAATTAAAAATATAAAATGTAAATTTAGACTTTGAAAATCTACTAAAACCAATTCAGAACCTGAAAGAATGGAACTCCACACTTATAATTGCTGACTTTCTGGGAGGTTAGTAGGTGGGTGGAACAGATATGACATGAGGGTTGCAATTCGCAATCTGCCCATGCCTGTTCCATTGGAGGTGGGCAGCCCATAATTTTGGTGCTCTCACTTCATTGCCATGATGGAGCCTAGTGTCTGTCTCACTGCTGGCTGTCTCTGCGCTTAGCAGGGGACCAGTCAGCATGCAATGCAGCTTGTCTTCTCTTCCTAAAGGCAATTTGTCTGTCTTAAAGGGAAGCTGGACTGAATAATATTGCTGCAGCTTAAAACATGGAAAATGGAACACCAGGACAGAGAAAGGATTACAGGGGGACAGATATGGCATTGGAAGCATTAATGGTGGAGGTGAGCAGGAGGAAAGACACCATGGTTCAGTGGGCGGACCAGGAGACCCTCAAGGACCACCTCCAAAGGGAGTAGGAGCAGGTGGCAAGGGGTTTACTGGGTGTGCTCGCATACCAATTGAGAAAACAGTAACCTTTGCAGTGCCAGTATATTTCAGCATTAAGATTTGGTGCCTGTAAACCCACATGTGTACTGTTGATGGCACCCTGCACCATGCCAAAGCTGCTAGCCCAGTAATGCCATGTCTGCACTCTGACTGCTTCGCTCTGTTCAGAGAGAACATCATGAGGTCCCCTTTCCTGACATACACACCCATTTCCTGGGTGCAGCAAAGGAATGGAGGTCTGTTCCGGCCTGGAAGAATTCCGCTGAGTAGAAGTTGAAGGCCATGGTCACCTTCACAGGCACCACCAGCATCAGCTCTGCACAGTTCTGAGGCTGTAGGTCTGTTTCCAAGAGGTGCCAGAGTTCAGTGAACACTTCTCTAGTGAATTGAACACATTGCTCCTGGCTTATGTGAAGGTAGGAAAAATTCTAGATGGTTAAGGTTTCCTTATGAGAGCCCTTTTCCCCCTCCTCCTCTCTTTGTAAACAGCTTCTTATCTTCCTTGTTGCCTCCGCACCATCCCCATCACTTGCTGCAGCCAACCGGGACTGTTGCTATCGCATCCACGACTGAGAGCAAATGGCACTTCCAGAGCCCTTGCAGTAGCAGTCAAGCCTTTCCCACTTCCAGAACGACTCTCTGCAGTTCTCAACAATTTTAAGCAACTCTCCAAAACACCCAGCACTTCCACAAGCTCAAACAGAGCCAATAACAAATAATAAGTAATGACTGTGTAAATCACTGATGTTCCCCTTTAAGTAGCACTAGTGGGGGCCGGTCAATGATGCTGCTGAACACATGTTCAGCTGTGCATGTTTAAGAGTGGGCATTAACCAGAGCAACAAGGTCAAAAATGGCATTAAATCAGCATTACACGCTGACTGATGTCACAATCTGCCTATCCTATATTCTTCTAGCACAAACTCATAACACCCATATTGATAGCCTCAGCAAGATGGTGTTCAGCACTGGCTGCACCGGAAGTGGGTGGAAGTAATGTGGATACCACTTTGCTCCTAAACCGACACCTGTAGCACCAAAACTACTGACACTATGGAATAGAATTTAATACTCAAAATCTTCAAGTGTAAGCAAAACGTACACTAAGTACTGTATTGTTAAGTTAAACCAATTCACATCTTGAGCAGCTCTGTAATGAAGTTTTTGAGCATCAACTGTGATATTCAGACTTCCTGCAGATTAAATTAAAGTGAAAGATTATCAACTTAATATCACAAGGCTAAGCTTCAACTAAGAACTTGAAAAGATTATTTATTGTAGCTTTCAAGAATTGTTTATGCAGCCTAGACAAACTCTATTAAGGCAAATGTTGTACCAATAGAAAAGCAAAATAATACGGATGCTGCAACTCTGAACTAAAAATAGAAATTGCTGGAAATACTCAGCAGGTCAGGCAGCATCTGTGGAGAGAGAAACAGAGTTAGTGGGCTGGATTTAATGGGATGTCGCAGTCCCCACCATCCTGGCAAAAAGGTCCCCCAGCTGAGCAGAAAGTTCCACCTCCAAGAACTGCCAGCCAATCAAATGGCTGTCAGCTCCTGGTCCGTGCAGCGCCACCGGGTGTAATGGCCATTGCTGGGATTACGACAATCCCCAATGCTGAGGAGTCGGAGCCGGAGTCAAGGATAAGTAGAAGGAAGTGCATCACCAGGGCAAGACAAGCTGGGGGAAGGGCAAGTCAGGGCGGTGCAGGGACCTTCAATGGGCCTAAGGGCCCATTAAGGGGGCGCCCCATTCTTGCCCACTAACAGTTTGTGCAGTGAGATCCGCTGGGTGTGACTCTTTCCTGTCACTGGTTAAATCCCAGCAGCGGTGGGATGAGGCCCTTATGTGCCCATTAATTGGCTACTTAAGGGCCTCAGTTGACCCAATGCCACCTCCGCCACTGGTAAAGTTAAGGCAGGAGCAAGAGTGGGTGGGTAGGCAGCAGCAATGATATCCATGGGATTTTATGGGCTTCCTGCCTGCAAACCCATCACTGGGGATGGGGGCTGGGGACTGTAGAATTCAGCCCAATGTTTTCAGGACTATGATCTTACACCAGAAAGTTCTGATGAAAGATCACAGACCTGAATCTTTCATTCTGTTTCTCTCCCCACAGGTGCTGGACGAGCTGAGCATTTACAGCATCTTCTCTTTTTTTTACTGTACCAGCGGCATTGATTTCTGTCTTGCTGAAGTCACCTTACGTTCGTTTCTTCCGCACACAGATGAATTTTAAAAATAATGGCAGTGATATCTTTTGAAGAATTAACTCTGGAAATAATTGTGAATGATGTCATCATACAAGCTGTGGTGCATCCATATTAAATCACACAAACCTTCCCACATTTGCATCAACTTCATTTCCGCTTTGAGTGAAGAATAGCAATGTTGCTGAAGGTGCACTGAACTAGATGACAAGGGTATAGAGTGGCGATGATTGAAGAGGAGTGAGTTGTCAGAGGGAAGAAGCCCAATAGGCTGAAATGGTCTTCTGTGGCTACTACTGCCACTTGTGAGCAATACCATGGGCAATCCACTAGTGAAATTTAGCTTAAAGGCTTAAATCTGGAACTCCTCATATCTACTCTTGCATCGTTGCCAGAAAGTGTGGCAGAGCAACTACAGCACCAACCGAGTCCTTAGCTTCAGCTCTGCAACGAGTGAAAGTAGAGAAATTGATTTAAATACATATTATTATATTTGTAATTGAATCAATATTATTAAAAATATAAGAACAAAGAATGTTAGAAATCTGAAACAAAAACATAAAGTACTGCAAATGCACAGCAGGTGGAACAGTACCTGTCAAGAGAAAAATGGGTTTGGGCACAACTGTTGGCCATAACTAATCCATATCCATGGGTCAGACCAATATTCTTTCAGTACTTCAGTTTCACCTTATGAACAAGCCAAATTCTTGTAATACAATTACAATAAACATACAACCTGCTGTTTATTATCTTCGTAACTGTCTTATAATGTGTTTTAGCTGACTAGACTTTGCAAATGTCAGCTAAATTATTATTTTGAAATATGTCTCTGCAAATTGCTGACTAGAGATGCAACGTATGAGAAATATTTCTGAGGTCTAATAACACATGTTCATTTCAAAGATGCCTACTATTACATATATGCTTGCGTAAATTTCCCAATATAAAATTGATTTGTAATACGTGCACTTTTGCCAAAAGAAGCTAATGAAACAGGCGGTAGCAGTTTTTATGTTTGGAATAAGCACTTGTTGTGGTCAAATGAACCATTCTCATCATTAAATGATAATAAACCACATGTAACACTTACGGCCAGCTGGCAGCTGTTACCAACATCTTGTCATTAGCATCACAAGAATCATTACTGTACTGTTGGCACCTTCCCTTCATTCATTGCCCACTATCTGCCCTGTGCCCTTTACATTTCAACAGACAAACTTGCTTCACAAGTTGGGAGGTTGAATTTAATTTCTCCAAAGACACCACATAGCATAGATGAAAAAAATGTTCTTATATTGGACCTGAAAAGCAAAAAGATCCCCAGTCATTCTCTTGTCTTCACAATGCTAGTTTGCAGTCTTAAATAAAGGTAACATTTTACTTTGAACAATCAGCATTGTATCCAACTGACATAATATCATAGAATCATTGGGCGGAATTTTCTGCCCCCGTTGACGTCAGGCGCCTTGGTGGGTGTGAATAGACAATATGGCAGGAAGGCCAAAAATCGGTTTCATGATGTTGTGATCATTGTTTGCGATCATCCACTCCGCCTGACAATGTTGGGCCGCCTTTCCCACCGCTGCATGTCGGGAACATAATTTTAATACGTCTGGATCTAACTGTAGGTCCTGCTCGCCGGAATCATCCCCCACGCTGGATCATCAAGCCGACATGTTTCACCACTGTACATAAAGCGATGTGCACCTGGTGAGCTGCACTTCGGTCAGGACTTCAAGGTTTGTTTGCCTACTTTGCTTCGGGCAGCACTTACTGTTATCAGCGCCAGGCTTCACAGACAGAACCACATCACTTTTAGGGGGCTCGCGGGCAGGTCTCTACCGACCATACCAGCCGTAAGGCAAGTGTGGCTTTTCAACGGCTGCAGGGCTAGGGCTTGATGGGGGAAGGGGGAGAAGTGGCTCAAGCAAGGGAAGAGGCTGCAGAGCGAGGGCTGTACTGGGAAAGTGGTGGGGGGTGGGGGGGAGGTATTCCAACCTGTGTTTGGGGGCACATGTTGATCTGTGCAAGTGCCTCAGGATGTTGAGGGCTGAGGAGGCAGTCTCCAGAGAAGGCAAGGACAGATGGAGATGTGAGGCTGTGTTTGTGAGTGGGGATGTCCCTTGAGCTGGCAATGAGTGAGATGCCAGTGAATGTGTGCTGGCCTTGTGGGTGTGTGAGTTTACAGGGATAAGATGGTTGCCTTACTTTGAGATCATTCATCCATTTTCTGCACTGAGTGGCCAACCTCTTGTGTGCAGCATTGGCCCTGCCCACCTCTGCCACCGCCTCCCAGGCCAGAGTTGTGAGACTGATGGGCCACCTGCAGCCAAAGTGGACATAGGGGACATCGCAGCGGGACCCCCAGTGGCATCCAGAAGGTGTCCCAGGGATGCGTCACCGGACTGGGGGTCTGCACTTTTCTTGGCTCTTGGGGCCATGTGGTCACCTCTTGAGCTATAAGCATTAAAAAGTGTGCATGCGGCTGCAGTTTAAATATGGCGCCCTGTGTGAGGAAGCAGTAAGGTAACGACATGGTGGGCAAATTGGAGGCTGCCCGCCAGGAAGACAGCATGTTTCCTGTGGCACTATAATTAATGAAGCACGTATGGGATGATACGATGCAAAAACCCACCATTGCGGCCAGCGGGTGAAACAACAATTTTCCCTCCGCCACTGCACTTAGGGCAAATCTAGGATGATTCTCTCCATAGAATTATTGAATCATATTACACTGAAGAGGCCACTTGACCAATCACGCCTGTGCTGGCTCTTTGAAAGCGCTACCCAATTGTTCCCATTCCCCATAGCCGTGTAAATTTCTTCTTTACGTGGGCAGATCCCATGGGCAGAATTTTATGTCCCAAGGGTGGGTGCCTCCCTGACCCGATCGGACGTAAAACGGTACGTGATAACGGCAGGCGAGTGTGCCAATGTCATCGCGCACTCGCGCGATATTTTGGTTGGCAGGCGTACACGAGAGTTGGCAACACGCCTGCCGACAATTAAGAGGCCTATTAAAGGCATTAATACAGTATCTGATGACAATTTTTCACTGCCCGCCCAACCTTACGGTTTCTGGGTGGGTGAATGGGCCAGATGGCCTTTGGAGTTTTGAGGAAACCTCATCCAAGGGCGGGATGAGGTTTCCAATATTAATAAACAACAGTTTGGGCAGTTTTTACCATCAGTATGTTTAGGCGAGTGATTCTCATGGGTGGAAATATTTTTCAGAGTTTCAAAATGTTTACTTTTGGGTTTAGAATTCTTCAGCTCCCAGAGGCAGCTCTCTGCCTTCAGGGAGCTTTCACTGTGCACTTTCCCATGCCCGCGCTGACCTTAGCGCTCCCCCTCTTACCGCCCCCACCCCGGCAGCACTGAGCTTTTCAGCGCGCCTTTTACGCTGGCTGGCTGTTAATTGACCAGCCAGCGTGAAGTCATGGTCGGGGGCCGATTGTGGGTGGCAGCCCGTTTCCCGGCCTCTCCTGGGCTTGCACACTGGGCCCACCCGGTGACCCGAAAATCCTGCTGCCTATTTTTTGAAAGCTACTATTGAATTGCTTCCACCTTCTAGCAGGTCACTTTCCATGGATCCCAGATCTACTTCAGATCATAACAACTCACTGGGTGGAATTTCATGGCCCTGTCACGGAGGGGGCAAGGACCATATAATGCGACGAGCCGTTCAAAACTCCACTGACTTTGGCAGGACCGTAAGATCCCGTTGGTGTGAAATTCCGCCCACTGTGGACCGAACTTTGTCCCCATCGGGCGGGCGCGGCAGGGCGGGCCCGGGAGCAGTCGGGAAACCAGCCGGTGCCCACTCAGGGATTTCACCATGGCTGGCCGTTAATTGTGCACTGCAACGCTGAGCGCTGCTGGGGTGGGGATGTGGGGGAGGGCGAGTGCAGACGTTTGCGGGTGCGCGCACTGAAAGCTCCCTGAAGGCAGAGAGCTGCCTCAGGGAGCTGAAGATTTATGACAGTACAAATAAAGATTTCAAAAATAAGGTGAACATGTCTCGTCTATCACATGAGCAGGGGCATGTTATAAGTGAGGTTAAGAGGTTAAACATTTTTGTTTTATTTTTAATTCCTGTTGGAAACCTCATCCCACCCGTGGATGAGGCTTCATAAAAAATCCAAATGCCGCTTGGAACTTTTCGTCCGCCAGCCAACCGAATGGTTAGCTGGGCAGCGAAAAATCCAATTTAATTAATTGATTATGGGCCTTAAGTGTCGGCGGGTGCGCTCGCACACGCCCGCCAAGCGAAATATCGCGAGAGTGCGTGGTGATGTCGGGATGCATGCCCGACATCATCGTGCACTATTTTACTCTCGTTTGGGTCAGGCATGCACCCACCCAACAAGAGAAAAGTTCTGCCCTGTGTTTAAAAAAAAGATCTAATTTTCCCCTGGATTTTTTCCAATTATCTAAAATTCTGATTACTGTCCCTCCTGCCTCTGGAAACCATTACTTTAATACCACAGTAATTTTTCATCCCTCAATGCCTTCTGATTTATAAGTTATAGGTGGTGTAGGCACAAACTTCTTACTTCCTGCTCTCTCCTCACAATAACATTACCCTTGCCTCTTCAGTTCAGATGGCAGAGAACCCGAAGCTTCGCAGTCAGAGGAAGAAGAGGAAAAATGCATTGAAGATGAAGAAACGCTGTCACATTATCTTACACCAACTCAGATATTGCGAGGCCACATATTTTAGAAGCTAGGATAGAGAAGGGATCTAGATGTGATGAGACAAAGAGCGCAAGTATGCAGGATCCAGGGCAGGAGGAAAAGATAGGGCAGGTGTCAGCTTGCTGTAAGCCGAGATTGCACACTAGTTCTATTGCAGACAATTCATGAGCCACCTGATGAATGGATAACCCATTCCACCCAATAGTCAGCCTTTAACTTGCCCTGTGGTCCAAACACAAGTGGAATAAAGAACTGTCTCAGAATTAAAGAATGAAAGACTGTTGTAGCACACCAACTTCACATTGAAGGAGTGGAATCCCTTTCACTTGATGAAAAAGTCAAGGTTCTTGAGTGATGAGAAGCATGCAAGTTAATACGCATGCAGGCAATGGCACCCTGCACCATTGGGAAATCTGAAATCCATTCAAAACCTTATGTTCACTTCTCCTGCTTGTCTCTGGCAAGAAGGAATGAGATTGATGTGTCTCACTGTGTACAGACAGCCTCAGTAACATCCCTTATACAGCACTGGACAGCAAACTCTGAGATGTTGCATGTATCTCCAGCTTCAGCCTGACGGAAGCGAGGTGCATTAAATTAAGAGCCATGGTAACCTTGACAGCAACAGACAATGCTGCTCTTTCCCTAATTTGCGGGTGCAGTTGTGGCTGCAGCAGTTGGTCACAAACTCTTTTGTGAAGCGCAAATGTCTGAAGAATTTGTCCTCACTGAAGTTCAGACAAAATAATTGTTACTTAAATAGCCTTAGCAGTTATAGCTTTCTGCTGAGATCACTCTTCCTCCTATTCCCTCACCTCCCCCACCCTACCCTCCTGTTTCTAACAGCTTGTCTTCTCTGGGAGTCATACTTAATTCCCAGAGGTGGCCGATCAGGATGCAATGTTTTCAGCCTAACCTGGGCTGTAACTTCAGAGCTCCAAGGCAGTGTATCTGGGGGAGGTACCCCAAAGATGCGCTGGGAACCCCACCCCTCCCACTGGAAGTACCGAGGTAAGGACTGCACAGGAATTGCCCAGGAAGTATTAACTTCCTTTAGGCAATTCCTCTGCACTGGGAATCATACAAAAATGCGATTTAAATTACAAACTTTGGATGGTTCTGACTGTGTTGCATCAATATTTATGCAGAAAAAGTTAGAAGAATTAAAACCTCGTCTGGTTCCTGGGTAACTATTGTACAGACTTACACTGAGCTCCCATGGGACAAGTCCCACACACCCCACCCCCCAAGGCACTCTCCCCACTGCCTGACTACCCCCCGCCAACAGGCACAACACTCCCCCCAACCCCAACTACCCCACCCCCGACAGGAGACCACTCAACTACACCGCCCCTCCCAAAAAGGGGAATATCCCCAGGTGACTGCCTCCCCATGGGAATCCACCCTCCCCACCATGGGACTGCCCTCAATCCCAGGGTCCCGAGGGACTCCCCCAACCCCTGTCCAACCCCCACCCCCCCTCCCCCACCCCCCCCGCCAAGGTAAATCCCCCCCAGGTGCCTCCGCCTCCCTGCCCCCTCCGCCTCCCAGCCCCCTCCCCACGGGACACCTCTCCCCAACCCCCGACGGGACTCCTGCAACCCCCGAACTCCCAAGGGGCTCCCCCAATCCCCTGACTACCCACCCCAGGGGAATCCCCTCAGAGGACTCCACACCCCGCCGCCCCCACCCCCCCACCCCTCCCCCCACGGGACTTCTTCAACCTCCAAATCCCCAGGGACCTCCCTCAACCCCCGACCAACACCATTCCCCCACCTCCGGGACTCCACCACTCCCCAACCAACCCCCAAAGGGGAATCTCCTTCCCAGCCCTCCAAGGGTCTCCCCCAACCCCTAAACCCCCAAGGGATGCCCCCAACCTCCGATTACACCCTTCAGCTCCAACCAGACTTAACCTCCAACCACCCCATGCACAACCCAACCTACCCTCGAGCATCCGACACCTCCCTCCACAAGTCCTTGAGCCCCAATGAGTGCTCGAACCCCACCAAGTACTAGGCCCATCTAGTGCACAACCACCCCCTCGCCTGCCTGACACCCCACTGAGTGCCCAACCCGACGGCACCCCCTCCCACCAAATTCTAACCACTTACCTGACAAACCTACCTTCTCCCTATCTTGATAATGGCTGGACCTTTAAACTCACCTGATTTTAGTCCTCAACCAGCCTGAGTCAGTAATTCAGCCGAGAAAGCATCGGGAAGAATTTTAAGGTAAAAAGGTAGGAGTGGAGTGGCAATCTAACTTTGATTGCCACTCTACGGAAGCTCAGGACCCATATCTTTTATGACAAAAAGAGTGTTCCAACTTTAGCCAAATATTGGAAACCTCCGAAAGATGCATACAATTGCACTTGCAGCCAGAAGAAATATTCTGCTGTAAGTAGTTCATGATCGCTTTGAATAGCCCTAGTGGGGTTCTTTCATTTCCATTTAGCATTGTGTTCAACTGTGCAAGGTTAAGCCAAGGCATTGGCTGAATTGTGAAGTTGGAAAATGACTTCAAATCAGCATTGCACACAGATTCACGCAATCATCTCATGAATGCAAACTCTCTTATCAAGATGGTGTCCTGCGCATCTCTTGTCAGTGATTTGTGTGTGCAACTCGCACCCATTTTTGAGTCATATTTGGTCACGAAACATCTAAGATGTGGGTGCTACATGGCCCAATTTAGCCCCCAATGTCTGGTCATTTAATGCTGTTTGTCAGATGCTGTGGGCAAATTAAATGCTGGTGGGAGTGACCCTGATGGTGGGTCAGAAAGCCGGGGGCAACCCCACCTCAGCTGTTTCAGGGAGCCCCAACTCTCTTCAATGCCCATCAGGTAGTTAACTTCCTGCTGACATGGCTCCTGTCCCTTTAAGAATGGAAACCCCGCCTCTAGGAACTGCAGGCAAACCAGAGGACCAGCAACTCTTCGGCACCAGCAGTGCCATTGGGAGCTGTGGCCACTCCACCCAGCCAGGAGCAGCAACATAGAACAGGCCCCGGAACCCAGGTGCATAAGGGGCTAGTCAGACATGGCCTAGAGAGGTGGGTAGGTGGGTGGTTGGCGAGGGCGGGGTGAAGGAGGTGTTTCCCCAGGCTGGCACTTGTTGCTTGGGGGGGGGGTCCCATTGGCCACACAATGCTCAATCAGGAGGTCCCCACCATTGAGTTTACAGGGAGGCCACCAGCTTTAACTTGGCAGCCTCCCCACATGGCGAAGTCCTGCCACCTCGCTTGTAGCATGCCAGCAGTGACTGGGAGAGACATGGGCATCAATGGCTTCTGGGCAAGGAGGCCTTCCTCGACCTTCCCTGCCCCTGAGTGACTTGAATGGAGTTGGGAAAGCACAGGCATTCCACCATGTCTTCCCTCCAGATTCAACTTCTCAACACCCCGCCACCACCCCCAGCCTCGCTATCTGCTCCCATGGGTCAGATTAAATTCTTTGTGTGTAAATAGGCTGCCATATTTGTTTCTATTACAACAAGGATTACACTTCCAAGATAATTCATTGGCTCAGAAGAAGATTGGTTAAAGGACAGGAAGCAGAGAATAGAGATAATGGGGCACTTTCATGCTGGCAGGCTGCAACTAGTGGAATGTCGCAAGGATAACTGCTGGAGCCTCAGCTACTTACAATATATGTTAATCACTTAGATGAAGAGAGATAGTGATGCACTTAAGAATGGAATTGCCCAGTCTCATTGGCAGTGAGTATCATGGCAGGCGGTGGGGGAGAGAATTCATCATGAGGGGCAGAAACCAGTTTCACGTCAGTGTAAAATCACAGCGGGATCAACCGATGGTGTCCGCCAACCGCGAATCTCGCTGGAGGCTGGCATAAGACCATAAGATGTAGGAGCAGAAGTAGGTCATTTGGCCCATTGAGTCTTCTCCACCTTTCAATTAGATCATGGCTGACCTGATAATCCTCAACTCCACTTTCCTGCCTTTTCCCCACAACCATTGATTCCCTTACTGATTAAAAAGCTGTCTATCTCAGCCTTGAATATACTTAACAACCCAGCCACTACAGCCCTCTGCGGTAAAGAATTCCACTACCCTCTGAGAGAAGAAATTCCTCCTCATCTCTGTCTTAAATGGGTGACCTCTTAATCTGCGATTATGCCCTCTGGTCCTAGACTCTCCAACAAGAGGAAATAACCTCTCAACATCTACCCTGTCACGCCCCCTAAGCATCTTATACGTTTAAATAAGGTCACCTCTCATTTTTCTAAACTCCAATGGGTACAGGCCCAACCAACTCAACCTCTCCTCATAAGAAAATCCCTCAGTACCCAGGATCAACCTAGTGAACCATCTCTGGACTGCCTCCAATGCCAGTATATCTTTTCTTAAAAAAAGGGACCAAAACTGTTCACAGTATTCTAGGGGTGACCTAACTAGTGCCTTGTATAGTTTTAGCAATACTTCCCTATTTTTATACTCCATTCTCTTTGAAATAAAGGCCAACACTCTATTTGCCTCCCCTATTACCTCTGAAATTGTATGCTAGCTTTTTGTGGTTTTTTTATTCATTCATGGGATGTGGGCTTTGCTGGCTGTGCCAGCATTTATTGCTCATCCTTAGTTGCCGTTGAGAAGGTGGTGGTGAGCTGCCTTCTTGAACCACTGCAGTCCATCTGGTGTAGGTACACCCACAGTGCTCTTGGGAAGGGAGTTCCAGGATTTTAACTCAGTGACAGTGAAGGAACAGCGATATATTTCCAAGTAAGGATGGTGAGTGATTTGGAGGGGAACTTCCAGATTGATGTTCCCATCTATCTGCTATTTTTGTCCATCTAGATGGTAGTGGTCATGAGTTTGGAAGGTGCTGTCTAAGGAGCCTTGGTGAATTCCTGCAGTGCATCTTGTAGATGCTATACACTGCTGCTATTGTGCATTGATGGTAGAGGGAGTGAATGTTTGTGAATGTGGAGCCAATCAAGCAGACTGCATTGTCCTGGATGGTGTCAAGCTCCTTGAGCATTGTAGGAGCTGCACACATCCAGGCAAGTGGGAAATACTCCATCACACTCCTGACTTGTACCTTGTAGATGGTGGACAGGCTTTGGGGTGTCAGGAGATGAGTTACATGTCGCAGGATTCCTAGCCTCTGACCCGCTCTTGTAGCCATAGTATTTATATGGCTAGTCCAATTCTGTTTCTGGTCAATGGTAACCCCCAGGTTGCCATCCTGAAAATGCCCCCCTTATCCCAACCCTCTGTCTTCTATTAGTTAGCCAATCCTCTATCCAGGCAAATATACTAACCCCAACACCATGGGCTTGTATCTTATTAAGTAGCCTTATCTGCAGTACCTTGTCAAATGCCTTTTGGAAATCCAAAGATATTAGTTCCCCTTTATCTATCCTGTGTGTTACCTCCTCAAAGAATTCTAATAAATTTGTCAGGCATAATTTCCCCTTCATGAAGCCATACTGACTCTGCTTGATTATATTATGTATTTCTAAATGCTTTGCTGTTACATCCTTTATGATAGACTAACATTTTCCCAATGATTGATGTTAAGTTAACTGGCCTATAGAGTTACCTGTTTTTTGTCTCCCTTTTTGAATAAGGGTGTTGCATTGGCAGTTTTCTAATCCTCTGAGACTTTTCGAGAATCTAAGGAGTCTTGAAAGATTACTATCAGCGTAGCCACTATCTCTGTAGCTACTTCCTTTAATATCCCAGGGTGCAACCCATCAGATTCAGGGGATTTATTAGCCTTTAGTCCCATTAGTGTCCCTAGTACTTTTTCTCTAGTGATAGTTATTGTATTTATTTCCTCCCTCCCATCCCCACTTTACCCCTTGATTATTTAGTATTAGCGTCTTCTACCGTGAAGACTGATGCAAAGTATTTATTCAACTCCTCTGCCATTTCCTGGTTCCCCATTATTATTTCCCCAGTCCCATTCTCTAAGGGGCCTACGTTCACTTTGGCTCTCTCTCCCTTTTTATATATTCAAAGAAGCTCTTACTATCTGTTTTTATATTACTTGCTAGTTTACCCTCAAAGTTTATTTTCTTTCCTTTTATTTATTTTTGGTCATCTTTTGTTGGTTTTTAAAAACTTTTCCAATTCCCTGGCTTACCACTAATCTTTGCCACGTTGTATGTTTTTTCTTTTAACTTGATACTATCCTTAACTTCCTTGGTTAACTTTGGCTGGTTTACTCCCTTCCTAGAATAATTCTCCCACACTGGGATGTATCTTTGTTGTGAGACATGAACTATTTTCTTAAACCATCAGCCATTGTTCATCAACTGTCTTTTCTGTTAAACTCCTTCCCCAGTCCACTCCAGCCAACTCTGTCCTCATTTCTTTGTAATTAACCTTATTTAAGTTTAGCACAGTTGTTTCTGACCCAAGTTCCTCACTCTCAAATGGATTGCGAAATTCTATCATGTTATGGCCATTGTTTCCAAGGGGATCTTTTACTCTGAGATCATTTATTAAACCTGCCTCATTACACACTACCGGACCCAAAATAGCCTGATCTCCAGTTGGATCCATGACATATTGTTCTTTGAAACTGTCCCAAATACACTCTACGAATTCTTGCTCATGACTACCTCTGCCAATTTGATTCTCCCAATCTACATGAAGATTAAAGTCATCCATGATTAATGCGCTGAGTTTTTACATGCCCTCATTATCCCCTGATTTATTCTCTGTCCTATAGTATAGCCACTGTTAGGGGGCCTATAGACTACTCCCACCAGTGTCTTCTTCCCCTTGTTATTTTTAACCTCCACCCATATGGATTCTACATCTTCTGATCCAAGATCATTTCTTGCTATCGCACTTATTCCATATCATACTAACAAAGCTACTCCACCACCCTTTCCTTCCTGCCTGTCCTTTCAAATAGTCACATATCCCTGCATATTTAGTTTCCATCTTTGATTTCCTTGTAACCATGCCTCCGTAATGGCTGTAAGATCATACCCATTAACCTCTTTTTGTGCTGTTAATTCATTTATTTTGTTCTGAATAATACATGTGTTTGAGTAAAGAGCCACTAACTTTGCCTTTTTACCATTTTTCCCCCTTTGTCCCTATTTGCTGCTTTTTTTAATGTTTATACATTCTGTCCCATCCTGTCACACTGTGGGTATCATTACCTAAATAGCTGCCCAGCAATGCTGCTATATCCTTTTACTTTGTAAGCCTTTGTATCCACTCTCCAGAATGCTCCCCCCCCCCCCACCCCCCCCTCGACATAGTCTAAATCCCTCTCTACAGCCCTAGTTATTCTATTCGCCAGGACACTGGCCCCAGCACGGTTCAAGTGAAGCCCCTCCCACCGGAATAGCTCCCTTCTACCCCAGTACTAATGCCAGTGCCCCATGAACTGAAACATTCCTCCCACACAAATCTTTGCACCACACATTTAGCTGCTTGACTTTATTTACTCTATGCCTGTTCAAATTCTTTCAGCAGGAAGTCCTTTCTAGTCCTATCAATGTCGTTGGCACCAATATGGATGGCGACAGCTGGGTCCCTCTCCTTCCACTCCAAGCTTTTCTCCAGCCCTGAGGAGATGTCCTTAACCCTGGCACTGGGCAGGCAGCACAGCCTTCAGGGCTCATGCTCATAGCTGTAGTGAACAGTATCTATCCCCCTAATTATACTGTGCCCTACCACTCTTACGTTCCAATTTTCTCCCCCCACCTGAATGACTCCCTGTACCATGGTACCAGGGTCAGTTCACTCATCCTCCCTGCAGCCCACGCTCTCGTCCACACAGTTTGCAAGAACCTCGTAACTGTTGGACCGTTGCAGAGGCCGAGGATCCTCGAACGCTACTCCTTGGGTCCTCATAACTGTTTGGCCTGCAGTCACACCCTCCTGTCGCTGGTCACAGACCAAATTTGAATTAACTAATCTGAGGGGTGTGACCGCCTCCTGGAGCAAAGTCCAGGTAACTTTCCCCGCTCCATGATGTGGCACAATGCCTGCAGCTCAAACCCCAGCTCCTTAACTTGGATCCGAAGCTCCTCGAGCTGCAAACACTTACTGCAGATGTTTTTGCTCTGGATCACCTCCATGCCCAGGTTTACCCACATGCTGCAGCAGCAATACAACACCGGTCCTGCTATCACTTCACATTTTATTTAATTTATTGATTAATTCCTCTAGTATCCCTGCTCTTTACACTTCATTGCAATTATTTTTTTACACTAGTATTGATCGTATACTTAACAAGGGTAGGAGTTTGAGGGTGTATCGGTAACGGTAGAAGGAGCGACGAGGGTGGCAGATGTGGACCCTGGGGGTAAGGCGGAGGAGGTTAGGGAAGTCAATGTGGATGGGGATGGGGTTCTCCAGGAGGTAGAGAACATTTACGTTCACCTGGACATCCTGGAATGAAGTGTTCAGGTTGGTAGCTGATGATGGAAAGGTGGAAGGTGATGCCAAGGGTGTAATGAGGGAAAGGAGATGGGTTACTGGGGGGTAGGGTGGGGGGGGGAAGGAGGGGGAGCCAACCATAATCTTTACCACAGCCATGTTTGTCGAATCGAAAGTGAGTGGAGCCTCATGTTGGACGGGCACCGGTGCTGCATGTGGGTGTGATCAGTGAGTGGGTGGAAATGCAGCTCAGCTCAGATGGACAACTGAAAGCGAACCCCAGCAGGCAGCAGTAAAAATGCTCGGGACATTGAGATGATTGTGATGGAGGAAGGCTCCGTGTGTGTGGGAGAGTGCTTGCACGAGGCTCCGAGAGGCCCTGCCACACACACACTTCTCCCTCCAGAATCACTTGTGGTCTGGCTGCATGTAGCTGAACTGCTAGTGGTGGTGGTGGGGGGGGGGGGATGCAGGGGGAATGCAGGGGGAGGACTCATGAAGCCTGTCAGTGAAGCTGAAAGACAGCATTACACATTATTCAGTGAAAGAGAATACATTTTCAGATTATAAAGTGACAACATTTGTTCACATGTGCAACCACTTGTGATTGGAATTTCTTAATGTTTCTAGGCCTACCACTTCTTCTAGTTGCTGCACTGACATTGGCAGCAGGGGTGGAGACAGCCTTTGCAATGGTTGGTCCTGCTGCCTCTTAATGAATCCGGCGTGCGTCCTCTGGAAACCCGAGGCCTTGAAGGCCCCAGCTTGTTTTGGCTGTCCTTCTGTGGGCCAGCTGCTCCCTCTGTGGTGACAGGGGATGAGATTGAGGGGGCCATAGGCAAAGTGGACTTGGAGGGAGCGGACAGCCTTTGAGATTCAGAGTGGATGACCCAGAGGTGTCCAGCAGCTGCTGCTCCTCCCTTCGGGTGCCCAAGGGCCCCATCCTGACTCCTTGAGCAGAAGGAGCACCCGGAAGTATGTTGAGGCGCTCCATTTCCCCTCACGTTGCCACTGCAGAAACTCACCCATGGCTACTGCGATGGAGTACAGGTCTGCACACATCTCCACGTTCTGTGGGACCAAGGTCTCCATGGCATCTGCCATCCTTTCCGTGGAGGCCTTCATGTAGGCACCATTTCATCAGAGACCAGGCGGATACACTCCTCCAACTTGCGTTCCAATCTGTTGATGGCTTTCAACGGCTCTGCATGATGTTCCCCCGCCTTCTGCTGACTCACCACGATGAGTTGGAAGGCTGAATCCATAGGCTAGTCATCTGACTCGGACCTCACAGGTGCCTCTTCCCCATCAGTTCTCTGAGCGACGGGAAACTCTGGTGAACCTGCCTCTTCCTGCTGCAGACATATGTCCATACGGTGACCACCAGATTTTGAACCCAAGCCTGCTCTGGACCTAGGTCCCACTGATGTATGGGTCCCTGCGCTGGTGAAGGGTGTGGGTAAATGCTGTGATGGGTATTCCAAGCTGCTCATTTCCAGTTCTTCAATGGAGGAGGTGTCCTCCTGGCTGGAGGTGAGGATGTGGATGGGGCCGAGGGACTGACTGCCTGAGGGTGTCAGTTGCTTGCCAGAACTCCCTGTGAACCAAAGTAGAGATAATGAGTGCATGACAGCAGAGTCAAAAACAGGAGAGGGAGCACTCACAGTTGCAATGAGAGAGGGATGATGTGGTGCAGGATCCTCACGAGGGCATTCACCACTGACCTCACCTTCACTGCAGGCACGGTCCACATCCTCACTAATCGGCGCGATGGCACGCTCCTCAAAGTGAGTGCGGGGCTTAATGGGGGTCACTCCATCTCCGGTCTTGGACCCCTCCCTGCTGTTGTGAGCCAGCTTCTCCTGCATGAAAATAGATGGAGAGAATGTGAGTGGGTCACATGGCACTGCATGGAATGTTTGCGTGGTGAACGGGGCCATGGACCGGATAAGGACGTGAGGTCCAGAGAATATGCGCCTGATGGAGATATGAGGGTGTGTGTGAGAGTTAGTGGTGTTGTCTCTTGAAGTGTGAGATCCCTGTGGATGTGTGATGGGTTTGTGAGTGTATGAGTTGTGAGTGATGAGTGGTCGGCAGGTGGAACAGATGAGAACATTCATCCTCTTCGGGCACTGGATGGCTGACCTCCACTGTGCTCCGCTGGCACTGAACGCCGCTGCCACCACCTCCCAGGCCAAATTGGTGACTCTGGTGGACCTTCTGTGGCCAGAGTCAGGGTAGAAGGCATCGTGGCAACCTTATACTGCACCCAGCCGGCGCCCCAGAGAGATGTCACTCAACTTGGGGGCTGCCATCTTCCTGGCTTTCGGGGCCATTTGTCGCCTGGAGCAGTCTTGGTCTGTAGGCATGAAGTAGACTGCGCTCTGGTGCACTTAAATTTGGCACCTGGAATAAGGAAGTGCTGAGGTCATGGCGTGGCAGGCAAATCTGAGGCAGATCTAGTGTTTTACTGCGAATGTATTATTAGGAGGTGGGGTGCGCCAGGAAGGGGATGAATCGGCATGAAAACCCACCATTGCGGCCAGCAGGTAAAACATCCCCTTTCACACCTGCTACTGCAATTAGTACAAATCTGGGACGATTCCACTCTAAGCTTCCTGATGATACAAAGCTAGTTTGGAACACAAGCTGTGAGGAGGACACAAAGAGGCTGCAGAATGATATCGAGCGGTTGAGCAGCAAGGTGGCAGATGGTGTATAATGTGGAGAAATGTGAGGTTATTCACTTTGGTTGTAAGAATAGAAAAGCAGAATATTTTTTACAAGATGTGAAACTTATAAATGTTGATGTTCAGAGACACTTTAATGTGCTCGCACAAGGAACACAAAAAGTTAGCAAGCAGGTACAAGAAGCAATCAGGAACATACATGGCATGTTGGCCTTTATTGCAAGAGAAATAAAGTACAAGAACAGTTGTACTTGGTGAGAATACACCTGGATTTTTTGTGCAGTAGTGGTCTTCATATTTAAGGAAGGGTATATTTGCATTGGAAGCAGGACAGCCAAGGTTCACTGGACAGTTCCCTGAGATGAAATGAGAGAAAATTGGGTTTATGTTCTCTGTAATTTAAAATATTCAAGATCATGAAGGGGCTTGACAGGATAGATACTGAGGTGTTGTTTCCTTAGGCTGGGGAATTTAGAACACAGGAGTGCAGTCTCAGGATAAGAGGCCAATCATTTAGGACTGATAAGGAAAACTTTCTTCAATTAGAGGGTTGTGATTCTTTGGTATTCTCTACCCTGGAGGATTGTGGATGCACCATCATTGAATATATAAAGGCTGGAACAGACAGATTTTTGGCCTCTCAGGGAATCAAGGGAAGTGAGTGGGAAAGTGAAGTTGAAGTTGAGGATCAGCGATGATGATATTTAATGGCAATGTAGGCTCGAATGGCCATATGGTCTTCTTCTGCTCCTATTTCTTACATTATTATGTTGTTAAGCCCCCTGGGGTGTCCTGATGAATTGAAAGGTGTCTTGTAAATAAAAGCTGATTCTATGTGTAGTTTCCTAAATCTCCATCTTAGATTGAGTGTCTAAGAGAGTTTAGAGCATTTTCATGTTCTGTGGCTTTTGAAGTATTTAGCAGAAACAGTTAGGGTTATAAATTGGTTAGCTCTGGAAAACAGTGCAGGGATTGAAATGGGCGATTAACCCGTGCTTATTAAGTGGAATGCAGGCAGCACACCAACTTCATGTTGCCTGCTGCATAATGATTGCTGCATGCAGCCAGCACTCTCAATGCTGTTCATTGCTGCATGCATCAGCAGGGGGCCCAACATCATTAGTAACTCGCATGGCTTATAACAAAACTGAATTACTTAAAGCCGACCAGCAACACTTCAAGGAGAGCAAAAGCAGAAAATGCTGAAAATAATCAGCAAACCTGGCAGCATCCATGGAGAGAGAAACAAGTGGCCAGATTTTTGCTCCTGGGATGGGTGCGCAGCTCTGCGACCTGACCTTTAAAAATGACTGCCTGTAGGTCGGACTTTCATTCTGGAGGGCAGGCTGGATTAGAAGTCAGGCCTGCCACCCCTGAAATGTGCGTGGAGGCTGCCGGACGCAGAGGTGGGCTGGAAGGATGGCCTTGCTGGTGCTGCAGCACTGCATTGAAATGAAAAAATAATGAAACAATAAACATACTCCAGCCCTCAACTCTCACCCCCGCAACCCCCACACATTCCCATGCCCCATTCAATCCAACCTATGTCACCTTAAGCATACCCAGCCACTCCCATTGCCCCTCATAACCCCTGTGGCAACCCATGCCTATCCACCCACCCCCTATGTTCCCTTATACCCCATGCCAACCCATGCCACTCTACCCACCACCCATGGGCCCTCATATCCCCATGCCCCTTATCAACAAGACTTTGCCCTTATCCTCTCTATGCCAACTCACCTGGTATCTTTTGACAGCTCTTTAACAGCTTTAACAGTTCCTTGACAGCTTGACAGTTCCTTGACAGCTTGGCATTTCTTTGACAGCTGATCAGTTCTTTGGCAGTTTGACAGTTCCAATGAGTTTGTACGTAAAAAGTACATAATCATGTTTAATGTTAACAATCCAAAAGGGTGCCTTACCTCTTCCAAAGGGTTCCTGGCACCCTATCCAAAGGGGTGCCTTGCCTCTCCAAAGGGATGCCCTGGCTATCCAAATGAATGCACCAAGTTCAGACCTCCTCTTACCTGATCTAATCTGGAAACTCCAGGTTTTGCACTCCTAGTCCACCAAAATCCCACTTCAATGGAGGCAGCTGGTGATTTAAATGGCCAACATCCCCACTCATTGAGGATATGCATTGATTGTGAAGAACATAGAGAGATTCAACAATCTGTTGGACCTTGTAACAAAAAGGAGTAATCATCCTGCCTTTTATGGGAAGATTTGTGCCACCCAGATCTTGCATTTAATATCTGATGGATAAAGAGGTGTTGGCTGAAGCCAGTCCAGATGATCAGCTAGTATGTTAATGCCAGGTCCAGTGTCAATTTTAAAGTTGGTGTTGAAGCCTTTAACTTGCACTGTAACTGACCAATAGTCTGAATTAAGACCATTTGCTTCCCCTAGAAACTCTGGGCAGAATCGTCCCAGATTTTGTACTAAGTGCAGTGGCAGATGGGAAAAATTACATTTTACCCGTCGGCTGTAATGCCAGCTTTTCATGCCATATCGTCTCAATCCCACTGCTTTAATTATGCATCCCTGGGAAATGCGTTGTTTCCATGGTGGGCAGATTCTCATGTGCCCATCACACCATCATTGCGTGGCTTCATCACGCTGGGCAACACATTTAAAGTGCAGCCACACGCACACCTCTCAGTGCTTCCAGCCCAAGATTGCTGCACGGGAGACAGGATGGCCCCAAATGCAAAAAGAGTGCAACTCCCCGCTTCAGTGACGCACCCCTCGAGCACCTTTTGGTCACTGTGGAGGCCTGTCATGATGACCTCTACCCCGCTCTGGCGGCAGAATGGGCTGTTGCGTCACCAATCCAGCATGGGAGGGGGTGGCAGCTGTGGTCAGTGCCAATGCCCTGCGAAAGAGGACAGCCACCCACTGCCACTACAGGACGGATGGTCTCATCTGTTCTGCCAGGGTAACTCACTCTTCTCATCGCTCTTAACTCCCACATTCACAAACCCATCACACATCCACAGGGATCTCACCCGCAAGGGACAAAACCACTAACTCTCACACACACCCTCACATCTTCCTCAGGCTCATATCCTCTCAAGCTCGCATCCTCATCCTGTCCAAGGCTCTGATCACCACACAGACATTCCATGCGGTTGTATGTGTCCTGCTCACACTCTCTCCATCTGTTTTCACGCAGGAGAAGCTGGCTCACAACAGCAGGAAGAGGTTCCAGACCGGGGGTGGAGAGGCCCACATTAGGCCCCTCATTCACTTTGAGGAATGTGCCATCACGCTGACTGGTGAGAATGTGGACCATGCCTGTGGTGACAGTGGGGTCGGTGGTGAACACCCACCTGAGGATCCTGCACCACATCATCCCTCGCTCAACACAAATGTGAGATCACTTTTCTGCTTTTGACTCTGCTGCCATGCACTAATTATCTCTATTTTGGTTCACAGGGAGCTCTGCCAAGTGACCGACACCCTCAGCCAACTAGTCCATAAGCTCCATCCAGGTCCTCACCTCCAGCCAAGAGGACGCCTCCCCCATTGAAGAGCTGGAAATAAGCAGCCTGGAAGGCCTGTCAAAGCACTTAGCCAAATCCTCCACCAGCACAGAGACACACACCTCGATGGGACGTAGATGTAGAGCAGGCTCGGAGTCACAATCTGGTGGTCACTGCACAGACACATGTCCACAGCAGCAGGAGGCAAGTTCGTGTGAGCTCCCCAGCACTCGGAGGACGGCTGGGAATCAGGCATCTGTGAGGACCGAGTCAGATGACGAGCCTCTGGATTCGGCCTTCCAACTCAGCCTGGAGAGTCAGCAGAAGGTGTGGGAACATTACGCAGAGCTGTTGGAAGCCCTTAATGGAGTGTCCCGTGAGTCGGCGGAATGTGTCCGCCTGCTCTCTGATGAAGTGGTGCCCATATGTGTGTGTATGGCGGTCTCCATGGGGAGGATGGCAAACGACATGGGGACCCTGGTCCAGCAGAACGCGGAGAGGTGTACAGACCTGCACTCCACTGTGGGAGCTCTGGGTGAGTTCCTGCAGTGGCAATGCTAGGGGGGAACGTGGCACCTCGACATCCCTCCAGATGCCCGTCCCTCCAGGTGCCCTTTCCCCTCAAGGAGTCAGGCCGGGGCCCGTGGGCACCCGAAGGGAGGAGGAGCAGCAGCTGGACTCCCCTGGGTTGTCTGCTCAGGAATCTCAGAGGGTGTCCCCTCCCTTTGAGTCCCCTTTGCCTGTGAGCCCCTCAACCTCGTGCTCTGTCACCACAGAAGGAGCAGCTGACCAACGAGTGATTCTGGATGGCAAAGTGTTTGCGTGTAGTAGGGCCTTTCAGAGCCTTGTGCAAGCACCCTCCCATGCATGCAGATCCTTCACGTATCCCTGCTCGGGTTCGCTTTCAGTTGTCCATCTGAGCTGGCCTGCATCTGCGCCCACCCAATGATCACACTCCCATGCAGCACCTGATCTCACCCACCAGGACTCTCGTTTCACTTTTGATTTCGACAGCAGTGTCTTGATTTGCTTTTTCATCAGTACCCCCATCTTTTCCCCTCCCCCGGTCACCCATTTCCTTTCCCCCATCAATGTTGACCCCTGCCCTGGCATTACCTTCCACCTCCCCTCTATGACCTACCAGCCACAACCCTTTTCTTTCAGGGATGTCCAGGTGAATGTGCACGTTCCCTTCCATCTCAAAAATCCCGCCCCCATCCACTTTAACCTCCCCAACCTACTCTTCCCACCCAGGGTGTCTGTCTCCTTGTCCCCCCCAACCACCCTCACCGTCCCTTCTATCGCTACGGTCAAACCCTCACCCTCCCACCCTACTACCTCACTTAGCCCTTGGTCATTCTTACCATTCCCTCATGCTACGCCCATCCTCAGTTCGCTCCCCAGGAGGCAGTCGTTGATTCATCACAGTCTTCCCTTGCACATTAACCTAGGCATCCCCTCCTCCAGACCCCTTCCACTCCTTGGAACACCCTCCTCCTCCCTTGGACTCCACCTCCCCATCGTCCTGCCACCACTCCCCCATCCTCCCCGGACTTAATCCTTCCCTCTTTCTTACTTCTCCAGACACCCGTACTTCTTCCACCACCCTTAGTCCATTCCTCCTCCCGATTCTTTCCTCCAGTCTTACCTCCACCCCTCTCCACATTCCTTCCTTCCCTGGGAGGCCCACCCCTCTTACACATACATTCCTAGTTTCCAAAACAAAAATAGAATTACCTGGAAAAACTCAGCAGGTCTGGCAGCATCGGCGGAGAAGAACAAGGTTGATGTTTCGAGTCCTCATTACCCTTCAACAGAACTAAGTAAAAATAGGAGAGGGGTGAAATATAAGCTGGTTCAAGGTGGGGGGGTGGGGGGAGATAAGTTGGGGGGGGTGGTTGTAGGGACAAGCAAGCAGTGATAGGAGCAGATAATCAAAAGATGTCACAGACAAAAGAACAAAGACGTGTTGAAGGTGGTGATATTATCTAAAAGAATGTGCTAATTAAGAATGGATGGCAGGACACGCAAGGTACAGCTCTAGTGGGGGTGGGGTGAAATAAGACTAAAAGGGCATAAAAGGTATAGATTTAAAAATAATGGAAATAGGTGGGAAAAGAAAAATCTATATAAATTATTGGAAAAAACAAAAGAGAGGGGGAAGAAATGGAAAGGGGTTGGGGATGGAGGAGGGAGTTCAAGATCTAAAGTTGTTGAACTCAATATTCAGTCCAGAAGGCTGTAAAGTGCCTAGTCGGAAGATGAGGTGTTGTTCCTTCCCAGTTTCCGTCTTCTCCCTTGTTGCCCCCTCCTCCCCTGTACTCCTTCCCCCCAAACCACCCCCACAACACCTTCATTCTGCACCCCCGCAACCTCACCCATCCCAACACCTTCATTCCCTGCCTCCTAATCTCACCCCATCCTGGCACGTTCATTCCGCCCCACTCCTCACCTCACCTCTTCCTCCCAGTTGATCCTAGACCTTCCTCTCTCATCCCCCCGATACAGATTCTTCTCTCAAACACAGCTGGACCTTCCTCCCCTTCCACCCCCCTGACCATCATCCACTGTGAGCAGACTCTCAATGGTGACTTTCCAATTTCTGTGAGTTGCTTTGCGGTGGTGCCATGTCCATGAGAACCCACCTAGCATGTCATGGATGTACCTCCAGTGTGCCGTTGGTGTCAGGCTTCAGCATCTTCTGCTCCTCGGTTGTCCGTGATATGAACGAGACCCTGGTGGTAAGTACCGACTTCTACACTTTTCACGGCGTGTTCTGCACCAGCGTGCAATCATGCCTACATGGACGGATGATCCAGCTGGGGGTTGAGTCCAACGGGCTGGCCTTGTAATGATATGAAGGTGTATCACAATGAGATTCTCGATGTCCGATGCCGGGGAATGCGGCCCGCCATCGATGGGCTGAGCGGACGATCGCAAACTCAATTCAATTCAGTTCAATACACTCCATGTGATATAAAGAAATGGCTGAAGGCACTGGATACTGCAAACGCTATAGACCCTGATAATATTCTGGCAATAGTACTGAAGACTTGTGCTCCAGAACATGCCGTGCCCCTAGCCAAGCTGTTCCAGTACAGCTACAACACTGACATTTACCCAGCTATGTGGAAAATTGCCCAATTATGTCCTGAACACAAAAAGCAAGACAAATCCAAACCAGCCAATTACTGCCCCATCAGTCTACTCTCGATCATCAGTAAAGTAATGGAAGGGGTCATCAACAGTGCTATCAAGTGGCACTTGCTTAGCAATAACCTGCTCACTGACGCCAAGTTTGGGTTCCACCAAGGCCACTCAGTTTCTGACCTCATTACAGCCTTGGTTCAAACATGGACAAAAGTGCTGAACTCATGAGCTGAGGTGAGAGTGACTGCCCTTGATGTCAAGGCAGCATTTGACCGAGTGTGGCATCAAGGAGCCCTAGCAAAACTGGAGTCAATCGGAATCAGGGGGAAACTCTACAATAGTTGGAGTCATACCTAGCACAAAGGAAGATGGTTGTGGTTGTTGGAGATCAGTCATCTCAGCTCCAGGACATCACAGCAGGAGTCCATCAGGGTAGTGTCCTCGGCCCAACCATCTTCAGTAGCTTCATCAATGACCTTCCTTCCATCATAAGGTCAGAAGTGAAGATGTTCGCTGATGGCTGCACAATGTTCAGCACCATTCACAACTCTTCAGTTACTGAAGCAGTCCATGTCCAAATGCAGCACGGCCTGGACAATATCCAGGATTGGGTTGACAAGTGGCAAGCAATATTCGCGACACACAAGTGCCAGGCAATGACCATCTCCAACAAAAGAGAATTTAACCATCACCCTTGACGTTCAATGGCATTACCATCACTGAACCCCCTACTATCAACATCCTGGGGATTATCATTGACCAAAAGCTGACCTGGACTCGCCATATAAATACAGTAGCTACAAGGGAAGGTCAGAGGCTAAGAATCCTGCAATGAATAACTCACCTCCTGACTCCCCAAAGCCTGTCCACCATCTACAAGGTACAAGTCAGGAATGTGATGGAATACTCCCCACTTGCCTGGATGAGTGCAGCTCTCATAACACTCAAGAAGCTTGACACTGCCCAGGACAAAGCAGTCTGTTTGATTGGCACCACATCCACAAACATTCACTCCCTCCACCACCGACACACAGTGGCAGCAGGGTGTACCATCTACAAGATGCACTGCAGGAATTCACCAAAGCTCCTTAGACAGCACCTTCCAAACCCATGACCACTACCACCTAGAAGGACAAGGCAGCAGATAAATGGGAAAACCACCACCTGGAAGTTCCCCTCCAAGTCTCTCACCATCCTGACTTGGAAATAGGTTGCCTATAGGTTTCACCGTCACTGGGTCAAAATCCTGGAATTCCCTTCCTAACAGCACGATGTCATGAAAGCGATTTTTGGCCTTCTCGCCATATTGTCCACTTTTGCCACCGAGCATGCCCAACGCCAGTGGGCACGGATGATTCCATCCTCTGTAATATCACCTCTGTCATGATTTCCAATTTCTTGGACGGTGTGCGTCTCATAAATATCCTCCTGTCTTGTTCCTCTATTAAAGTTGTTGGACTTTGCACCACAAGAGAATTCTCAGGCCCACAGTGCTACCAACAACCATCTTGAATGCCTAAAGAAATAATAATTTCTCAAACTCTCCTGAACATATTGGTGCATGCTACCTCTTGTTTTTATAATCACATTTTTTTGTGTGTATGCCTTGCGAGATTGAGTGAGTGGGTGTTGATGCGTTTTACATTTCGGGGGTTGAGATAAATAAACATTTATTCCTCCTTTTAATTTAAACCTACAAGAAATCGTGTTTTGTGTCTGTTCTTGAAAGTCACATCTCATCTTAAAAATACATCTTATTGCGGTCAGTCGAGAGGTGGGAAAAGGGAGAAATTATCCCACACCTCTCCCCTGTCTATAACAATGTATAAAGTGGTGGAAGGAGTGACAATCAAGCTGGCTGCCAGATGGTGTCGAACTTCTTGAGCGCAGATGGTTCTGCATTCATCTGGGCAAGAGGAGAGTATTCCATCACACTCCTGACTTGCACCTTGTAGATGGTAAACAGCCAACCATTTCACTATCAGTCTGGAGTCACATGCAGGCTTGACCAGATAAGGATGCAGATTTCCTTCCCTCAAGGACATTAGTGAATCAGATGGATTTTTACAACAATCCAATAGTTTCATGGTCACCATTACTGAGGCGAGCTTTAATATGCAATTTATTCTTTCACTGAATTTAAATGCCACCAGCTGCTGTGGTGGGATTTGAAATATTGTCCCCAGAGCATTAGCTTGGGCCTCTGAATTACTCATGCAGTAACATTACTACTATGCCAACATTCCTCGGCCTTTATTAATCAAAGTCTGGAACAGAAAAATAAAAAAGTTATACTAAATCTTTATAAATCACCGATAAGGCTGCAGCCACAGGGCGGAATCGTTCCAGAATTGAATAAACTGGGGTAGCGGGCATGAAAAATTATGTTTAACTCACCGGCCGCAATGGTGGGTTTTCAGGCTGTATCGTCTGCTTCCTGCCTCATTAATTATGCAGCCACAGGAAGACACACCATCTCCCTGGCAGGCAGCCTCTGAATTGCCCGCCATGCCGTTATTCACCTTTTCCTCACTCCAGGTGTCATATCTAAACTGCAGCCGCGAACACTGTACTCAATGCTTGTAGCCCATGACTGCTCCAGTGAAAACATGGTCATGAAAGCCATGAAGAGTTCAGTGACCCGTCACTGAAATGCCTTTCGGAGGCCCACTGTGATGTCCTCCACCCCAGCTCTGGCCGCAGGAAGTACAGCAATCTCACCGCTCTGGCTTGGGAGGCGATGGCAGTGGTGGTCAGTGCCAATGCTGCACAGAAGAGGTTGGCCATCCACTGCAGAAAGAGGATGAATGATCTCAGCCAGGATAAGGCGACCATCTCATCACTCTAAACTCACCCACTCACAAGCACATCACATATTCACTGGCATCTCACTCGCTGCCAGCTCAAGGGGCATCAACATTCACCAGGTGCATACTGCTTATGTACAGTTGTGAAACATTGCTCGCTGACATGCCCAGATGTTCCAGCATGTGGGGATAATTCTGACAAGCGGCGTTTATAATGATATGCTAAGGTATTGAAATTGGGTTCCTGACGTGCGGCCCCAGGAAACACGGTCTGCCATTGACGGGTGGAGCAGACAATCGCAAACTGGTTTCACAATGGCATAAAACTGATTTTTGGCCTTCTCGCCATATTGTCCGCTCCTGCCGCCAAACATGCGTGCTGCCAATGGGAGAGGAAAATTCACCTCAAGTATTGTTCAATTCTGGTCATAACACTTTAGGAAGGGTGTCAAGGCCAAAAGAGAATGCAGAGAAGATTTGCTAGAATGGGTCATGAGGACTCGAAACGTCAACTCTTTTCTTCTCTGCCGATGCTGCCAGACCTGATGAGTTTTTCCAAGTAATTCTGTTTTTGTTTTGGATTTCCAGCATCCGCAGTAGTTTTTTGTTTTTGCTAGAGTGGTGTTAGGAACGGGGGACTTCATTTATGTGGATTGACTAGAGAAAGCTGGAATTCTTCTCTTTGGAGCAGAGGAAGTTAAGGGGAGATTTAATAGACATGCTCAAATTGATGAGGCTCTTTTGACAGAATAACTGTTTCCAGTGTCCGGAGGGTCAGTAACCAATGGATATAGATTTAAGCTAAGAACAAGATGCTACATGAGGATTTTATTTTGCAATGTGATCAATTATGGGTAATAAGATAGAGTATTGGTTCCACTCTATGAAGTTAGTGCTAACTTCATAGAGTGGAACCAATACTCTAAATAGAAGCTGCAATGCGATGAAAACTTGGAGGCTTCTATAATAGGCAGAGATAGTCTGTTTCACCTGGAACTGCTCAAATGTTAAGGGTGAAAATGATCTATTTTCTAACTATTAATGATGACACTAAACTGTTTAAAACCAGTGGGTCAACACCTGCATTAAAGGAACACAGAGGGGAGTCTCAGATGTTTACATTAAGTTTTCATGCACTAATGTCTCCCAGTCTAATTTCAAAGGCCGAGTTTGAAAGTTGTTTTCAGTCTGCGTATCAAATAATAACAGGAATGCTGCTAGGAACCAAGTTGAAGGAAAATTAAATCATACATGCTTAGAACGTTCTTACATAAGAATTGTTGTACCATGGAACTTGGTTCAAGTGCTCCTTTCAGTAGGAGTCTTTTTAATGTACAAACCAAGGGGAAAGGCTAAAGTCCAGAGTACAGATAAAACCAGTATTGAAGAGAAGATAAAGCAGGGAGAAAAGGTTAGATATTCTGCCACTTAAGTCCATGGCTGGAATTTTCTGTGTCTGCTGGCATCGGTGATATTGGACAATATGGCACAATCGGTTTTATGACGGTGTAAAACCAGTTCGCGATCATCTGCTCAGCCCACCGACAGCGGGCTGGGTTTCCTGCCATCGGGCCTGGGAACCTCATTGTAATATATCAGCATATCATTATGAGGCCAGCCCGCTGGAATTGTCCACCACCGCCCCCCTACCTCCCACTGCATCATCCTTGCACGTCAGTGAGAAAGCACACCAACGTGTTTCACAACAGCACATAAGCGACATGTACTTGGTGGGCTGCACTTTAAGGGGAACTCGGAGGTGAGTGCACAACAATGTTGTGCAGCGCTCGCCAGGGTCGCCTGTTGGATTCAAGCTTGAGAGGCACTGGGGGATCGGGGTTAAGGGCAGCCCTGCCTTTGAGGCAACTTTGTGAGGTGGGGGGGTCAAGCGCAGCCCTGCCTTTGAGGTGACTTGTGGAGAAGGGGGCCAAGGGCTTGCCATTGAATATAATGCACATGCATTCGGGGAGGGGGGGTAGGGTGTGTGAGGGAAGTGGCCACACATTAGGGAAACCCGTATAAACCACCCCCACCCCCCCCCCCCCCCCCCTCCCTCCACCCCCCCACCAGCATAGCCTGCAAAGTCATGAACATTTTAGTGGACGGCAGAACAGTTGGACGACTGGACAAGTTGTACAACCTCCTTGCTGAAGCTGGCCATGGAGCAGTCACTGGTGGAGGTGCTCACAGCCCCTTGCAATGTCAGCATCCCGGTTTGGACCAGTCTCCCCCATGGTTCAAGCTAACAGTGCAACCTTGCAGTGTGGGTTAGGAGAATGCCTGTGCTTGAGCTGCAAGCAAAGCATGTAGTCCAATGGGCAAAGCTGCCGCCAATCAGTCGGGTGGACTGGGGCGGAAGTGGTGGGGTTTTGGGTAGCCATGCAGCGCACTAATCTCTGGCCGTCCAAGTGGTGGCCAGCACTCTCCAGCCTTCAGACTTAACCAGGACAGGTTCTTGATACACCCATGCTAACCATGTGTCTCTTTCTTTCATCCTGCAGGAGGAGTACATCAGGATCATGAAGCCTGGTGAACTAGCTGTATGCCTGATGGCCGACAAAGTGCGAAAACGGCAAAGGAGAGAGTAACTGAGGCTCCTGGCTGAGCAGAGGCAGGAGGAGCAACCACAGGAAGAAAGGGCGGCTGGGGCTCCCACGCACACCGCCCAAGAGTCACAGCGAGCCATTGCTGGTCAGCGCCAAGCGACACCTATAGATACCACCTTTCATTCCTGCAGATGGCCAAGAACCAGTATCGCTGAAGGCTGCAAATGTCTAGGGAACTGGTCTGTCACATCTGCCAGCTGCTGCAGGACTTGACGCCACGGGGACATGGAGGGCATCCATTGTCAGTGGCCATGAGAGTAATAGTGGCGCTCAATTTCTATGCCAATGGCACATTTCAGGGCTCTGTGGGATCTCACAAGCCTCCACCCACAAATGCATCCATGAGGTCATAGATGCCACCTGTGCGAGGGCACACAACTTTGTGCATTAGCCCGGGACCGGGACAGCCAGGATGCAAGAGCGATTGGATTCACCCAGATCTCGGGTTTCCCACAGCTGCAGGGTGTGATCGACTGCACTCATGTGGCGCTCAGATCACCATCAACACACAGTGAACTACATCAACCACAAGGGGTTCCATTCGCTGAATGTGCAGCTGGTGTGCGACCACCAGAAATGCATCCTGCAGGCGTGCGCACGGTTTCCAGGGAGTGTGCACGATGCCTACATTATCAGTCAGTCCACAGAAGCTGCAGGAATGGCTCCTCAGGGACAAGGGCTACCCGCAGAGGCAATGGCTGATGACACCCGTGTAGCGGCCTCAGACTTCAGCGGAGTGAATGAGGCTCATGCTGCAGCTCACAGCTTGATGGAGCAAACCATCAGGATGCTGCAGATGCGGTTCCAGTGCCTGGACCGGTCTGTTGGAGCCCTGCAATACAGTCCGCAGAGGGTGTCACGCTGCGCCCTTTACAACCTGGTGCTGCAACGGGGAGAGGCGCTGGCTGAGGAGGAGATGCAGGAGCTGCACGTCTCCTCCGATGAGGAGGAAGCCGATGGGGATGAGAGTGAGGAGGTCCTCAGAGGCGATTATGACGGGAATGAGGCAGGTGCGCTCAGGAGGCCCTGGTAGCTGCTAGATTGTGGAGGATGATGACGACATGCAGTGAGGTGACACCATAAGATGCTCGCATTGCATCTGTGAACTTTTGACTCCAGCCTGGCTTATGGCAGCACGAATACCCTCTGTGTTAATGCTCCTGTCATGGAGACACAGTGAAGGCGCTAATAGTCGCTTGATTGCAGGAGGATAATGACGACATGCAGTGAAGACACTCCATAGATCTTCACATAGCCTCTGAGAATGTCTGACTCCTGTCGGGTCGAGGTCAGCTCGCTTGCGCTCTGTGATCGGGGTCACATCATAGCAACGCAGCCATGAAACTTTAGAAGCATCTGATCCTTTGCCGGTTTTCAGCACCTGAGCCCTTCAGGAGCACAGCATCACCGGTCACAGATGCTGAAGAGATGGGGGCCAGCCCCACCTTAAAGGTGCTGAGAGTAAACCGAGAGAATGAGAGAACTCTGTGGTACCTGCCCATGACATTCTGGCAGCAATGACCAGCACCGCCAAGGCGCAGGCATCAGTAATGTTTCCAGGGAGTGTGAGGCCAGAACATCACTTTGCTCTAAAGGCTGCACAGAGCACAGGGAAGAGGCCCTGGCCTGAGACACCTGCCTTTATCTTGTGCAGAAAGGTTTCACATCTGAGTGACAAGAACACTGCTCATCAGAACAAGGAGCCACAGGCAGGGAGACGTTCTTGGGAATTTATTGACAATAGTGAACAGTATGTACAAGTGATTAACACCCGTGGCCAGGCTGCACAGCTAATTTTCCTTAACTCTCCTAGCCCTGCTGTTGCGTCTTGATGCTCCCTGGACATTCCAGCGAAGGTGGAGGCAGCCTGCTGACTGCGACACCCTGTCTGTGATAACCTTGGCAGGCATTGTCCGGAGGGTAGAGATTTGGAGGGCCCTGGCATGCTTTGAGAGTCCTGCTGTGTGGCAATAGCACCGTCCTCAGCCTATAGTGCTGGGGCTGCTGAGGTCACAGGAAGAGGGGCATCAGATGGGCCGGACACTGTCGGAGCGACCTGGATGGATGGCCCCGGAGTGCGCAACTGCTGATCCTCCTACCTATGGGTGCCCGGGGGCCCCAGGCTGACTCCGTGAGGAGCAGGAGTGAGATTGAGCTGCCCGGCACCCCTCTCGCGTACACACGTTTGGAGGCCAACTATGGCATCAGTGACAGAGTTGAGCCCACGCAGCAGTGCATGAGTGACGTCCTGCACCAACGTCTCCATGGCAGCCATCCCACCAGTGTTGGCATACCGGAGTGATTAGCTCAGAGTGAAGGCGGACGCACTCCTCCATTGGGCCTTGCAATCTGAGGATTGCAGCGGACATCCCTTCCTGATGTCCTCGAGCTTGCCTTTGCAGCTCCAGCAACTGTGACATGACCAAGTCCAGAGGCTCCTCATCTGACTCAGACTCAGGACATTCCTGGCCTCCAGCAGTCCTCTGAGTGCCGGACACCTGGGAAGTCCCTGCCTCTGCCTGCTGTGGATCAGACAGTGCGGAGTGCTCACCAGATTGTTATCCCGAAGCTACTCTAGAGCTAGGTCCCACCGAGGTGTGTGTCTGTGCTGGTGGAGGGTGTGGGTGAGCGCTGTGACGGGACTCCAAGGAGGGTGCCTTCAGCTTCCTCTTCAGAGGTTTCTTCGGGGCTTGTTTGGAGGCCCTAGGTCATGGATTCCATCAGCTGTTTCCCAGATGTGCCTGCAGAAGCAACGGGAGATAATTAGTCCATGGCAGTGGCCTGTGAAACGGGACACATCACTCACAGCATGGTTGTCTGATGGATGTTGCACTGCTGGGTCCTCACTTGGTAGAGCAACACTGACCTCACTGTCAGCACAGGAATGGTCCAGATTGTTGCCGGCCAGATGGATGGCTCCGTTTTCAAAGTCAATAAGCACCTTGATGTCAGGCATTCCTCCACTGGTCTGCGACCTCTTCCTCTTCTTGTGTGCCAGCTTGTCCTGTATGAATAGAGATGGAGGGAATGTGAGCAGGATGTCTGCCAGGCCTGATGATGAGTATGCCTGGCCTGTGTGTGTGGTGAGTGGTCCCATGGACGGGATGAGGACAATGACGGTGAGTGTGAGAGAGTGAATGATGATGTCCCTTGAACTGGCAGAGAGTGAGATCACCGTGGATGTGTGTTGGGCTTGTGAGTGTGTGAGTTGAGAGCGATGAGAAGAGTTACTTACCCTGGCAGAGTGGAAGAGACCATTCATCCTCTTGCAGCACTGGGTGGCTTTCCTCTTTTGAAGGGCTTTGGTGCTGACCACCACTGCCACCACCTCCCAAGCCGGTCTCGTGCTGTTGCTGCCCATCCTGTGGCCAGAGTGAAGGCAGACAACATACCAGCGGGCCTCCATGGCATCCAAAAGGAGCTTGAGTTACACATCACTGACCCTGGGGGCTGCAGTTTTCTTCAGTTTCAGGGCAATGTCTTCCGTGCAGCAGTGGTGGTCTGGAAGCACTGAGATGTGTTCTTGCGGCTGGACTTTAAATATGGCGCCCAGCGTGATGCAGCAGCGGGGTGATGGCAGGCGGGTGAATGAGAGCCCAATTGCCATGGAAACAGTGTGTTTCCCGGGAGTGTATAAATAATGTGGTGGGTTTGGGATGATACGGTGTGAAAACCACCATTGTGGCCAGTGGATAAAACATCATTTTACCTACCCGCTACCGCACTTGTGCAAATCTGGGAAAATTCCTCCTCATATTTCTTACCCTATATCATAAATGTTCGAACCACGGAGACAGACAGCATTCAACAAAATGGGGAAAAATGAAGAACGGAATTAATTTTATGTACAGATTTTAAGGATATAAATACAAATGCAATACAATAAAACTATATATGACTCCTTGCCTCTCCCCCTCTCTGCATCACTTCCTCTCCCCCTCCTCTGCATTGCTATTTCAAAGCTTTTCATTTTAACATCATTGACTATTATAACTAGGTAAGGGAACCTCATATCCACATATTTTTTCGCTGGGTTAGACATGGTTTCCCAGTTTCAGAAAAAATAGATTCTTATATTCATAGCACTTATGTAAGTAATGCATGAGACTCTGTTAATCCTTTGGGAAATAATTCCACTCATTCTGTTTTTCCCTTATGATAAAATTAATAAGGCAGTATAAGACGGTGAAAAAATTGTCACAGTGGCATTAATAAATGTAACAACTTGGAAGAAACTGCACCATTAAAATATTTCATGCAAAATCAAAAGGCATGTACTGACATCACCATATTGCTAAGCAAGGCAAGGGCAGGAAGCTCTTAATTGCAGAGCTGTCACTCCAAGGCAAAGACTGTAGTTTAGAAAAATTTACACCCCCTGTAGTTCCCAGCTGACACTATATTCATCTGGCTTTTAAGACAGGGACTTTACAGGTTTGTGCCATTTTAGTTAAGTTCCGAAGGAACAGAGTGCATAACGTTATCCGTGCTCAGAAAGCATATTGGCCAAGAATTTTTCATTTGAACTTTCAGTAACAGACGAATAATGGAGAATAATTTTTCATTCTGTCTTTAAATGAGAGGAAGCAGTGAAAATGTTCATAATTGATTACCGAGGGAGGACTCAGTGACATTTTCTTATAGATGGCTGCAGTGAAACTGTTCATGGTTGAATGTCACTCTGGTACATGGCAGACTGCCTTTCATGAAAAAGATAGTTATTTCATCCCCACCCCCATAAAAGAATTCAATATAATGGTGTGCTTTAGCTCAGGAAAAGACTGAGAAATCTCTTAATGTTTGATATCCTTTTTAAAGCACAACTATATATATTCCATCAATTTGTGGCTTCGCTGAAGATAACAGTCAGTGAGGAAAAATGAAAGTTTGGTTTAAAATGCAGACAAGTATGCCTTTCTGCTTGACAGCCTGTAACATTTCCATGTACTGCACTTTGCATGGCAGAATAGCTGTTAGTAATAGAATTTTCTCACAGCGGAGGTTAATTACTTTTCAGCTGCAGCAAAATAAATTTCCTGTCAGGAAAAGTGGTGGGAATGTGCCTTTTTACTATATTCACCTGTACTTCTAATTTGCTGGTAATTTCTGACACATTTAAGTTGTACATTTAATATCTGTTCTACTGTACAGAAAAGGCCTCCCAGGTATAGTGACGGTATATGCTAATGTGGCAGAGTGCTGACTTCTCCCCAGTGCATTGTAGGGAAGATTAACTGACCTGTCTTCTGCTTTAAAGAGCAAACTAAAACCTTGCAGGAGAAAGAAAGATTGTCTGCAGAAGGGCAAAATGTGGCAATACAGCATATGATGATTAAAATATATGACACCCATTGCAAAAAAAAATCAATGTAACTCAGGTCACATCTAATATTGAATCTGTCACCAGTCACAATATAAACAGACTACATTTTTGATGCTAAACATAGTTTAAATACTGCCACATGGACCATAGAATTAGAAGCTTTACCTATCAAGTCACAGCTGAAATATGCAAGTAAACCAGGATTTATTCAGGACACTATGGAAATAAAAGAGGCAAAGAATCAGATGTGGCACTTGCTATATAGCTTGGGGACGATGAAGTATCAGAGGTGGGAAAAGGAATTACCAACCCAGACAGGGTCTGTCAAAGCCAATAGTGGCTGCTTTATGATTTCTTACAGGCTTTGATTCTACACATCAAATGCTGTAGGCTGCAAAAAACATTCTGTACATATAGCATCATTAGAATTTCAGTGAGCACTGGCGATTGATTCCTCAGATGTGATTTTCAGAAAATAAGGTTGCAGGAGCGTGGCTGAGTTTCAGGTGAAATGTTATCACCTGTATAAACTAATCAAGGCCCTTGTTATAATCTAATGTGGAAATATAAAGTTGGCTGATTATTTTGTTTTTAGGTCCTACTAGCTCATTCCATCCTGTGTCATCTTCCATCACTGCTTCACACTTCCAGAACCTGGTTCCTGACACAAATAGAGCAATACCAAGGTCACATTAATATAATCCTTAAACCTGAATGACCTGTGCCCAAATCTCACTCAAAAAAAGTCAAAGCCATGGAGAAAGAGACCTTATTTTAATCTACTATCGTGAACAGTTTTATTTCTAGCCATTGATGACAAGCAGTCGTTAGAAAGCAGCATCTCCTTTGTAATTCTGCACAATAATATGAACAACAAACATTAGTTTTCATTCCTATTGGTTAGTCCTACATTTTATTTTTATCTTTTCCTAATGTTAAAAAAGTTGCTTCAAAATAGTTATAACCCATTGAGAATAATAACAGCCTCAGGTCAAATATCATTACTGCAACTGATTACTGGAATTTAATTCTTAAAAAGAATTACCATGTTTTCATTGTATTGCAAGATAATCCTTGAGTACCTGCATTTACTGGCAAGAATTCAGACAGGGATTACATATTGGTGCCAGGAGCCTGCTACCGTGGAACCATATTGTTGTAGTGGTGTTTCCAAAAACTCTTCTCAAACATCGCCAGTTAAAATAACATAAGAAGTGAATCATTTTTAATTAAAAAATTCTTTGCATACAAAATTAGTTGATGTAAAATTATATCTATCAATGAAAATAATGACAAGGACAATGAGGCTATTCTGCAATGGTGTACAATCCTGTAAAATACATCATCCCCTAATATCAGGCTTTGTATTGCGACAAATAATTTCCTCGAAAAAATCCAGGAGATATCATACCCACCACGTTTCAAAGCTTTACGGGAAGTTCCTCCCAATTGATTCATCAGTGGAAGACCAACCTAGACAATGCCAATGACCATCTTCACTGGCCTCTAATAGTGAACAAAATAAGGATAAGCCGTTGCCCCATTTTCACTGATGAGTGACTGCTGGTTTTGAGCCACGTTCAGTGCAAACTCAACTGCTTTGGCTATGGTGTGCCAAGGTTCATGGGAAATGGCCATATCTAGAAATTTAGGAACAGGTCTCTGTGTAACTGCAGTTAAGCTGAGGATCTCACAGATCTCCTAACTGCTTATTTCATGTTGGTCGACCAAGAGGACTTTCCAAACTCACCTTTGCTATAGAATAGTTAAAACATACATAGGTCCTGCGTAAATCCCTTGCGATTTTTGGCTCATAGCTTATCTCTCTACATTGTTGTTGTTATTTTGAATTTCTTTTTCCAATCTTTATTGTATCACTTGTGCAATCACAAATAGTAATGTTTCTATTTCCTGCAGTGCCATTTCTACCTACAAGGATCTGAAGCCCATTGATACATATATTCAGGAGAGGAGAAGAAGTGCAACTATCCTTCCACCAAAGCTCACTGAACAATGAAGGCCAATTGCCAGTCCTACAGCTTTTAGCTCTTTCTTCACTTGCTCATATTCTTTACACATCCTTAGAGCTAGGATACTTCTGGAACACCACTTCCCACCTTTTGCTGCTCCAAGTAGCTATCCTTAATGCCAACTCTCTGCCCGTTGTTTCATGGTCAGCTTTCTATCCATTCTGTTACCTGTTCCCTGAGCCCACAAGTTCTGACATTGGAAATCTAAGAATTATTTATCTTCCCTGATCTAAGGAATACTATTGTTTATATGCAAGGATCAGAGCAATTAATTCTTCCGACAACCTGCTTTAAGATACAATTAGTCCAAGTTACCTCTGTACCTCCAAGTTACCTGCACAAAACTGCTTACCTCCTTCATCACAACCTGGAGCCTCACACCAGGGCAAGGACGGTGCTGCCACTTGCTGTAACCATCACTATAACATTAAACAAATATGCAACTGGATACTTCATGGGAGTGAACACAAATGTTATCTCTAAGGAAGAAAAAGCAGGAAGAGTGGGCCCACAGATTTTCCAGAATAGCAGAATTCCAATGGTGCCTGGAGCCATTGACTACATGTGGCTCAGCAAGTCTCCTATGTATAGCAACAGCAATATGCAGTTGGTGTGCGACCATGTATAGAACATCATGTTGGTGAATTCTTACTGTCCTGGCAGTAGACAGGAATCCAGAGGCTACCTCAGGAGGAGGAGGAGGAGGAAGAAGAGTCAGGGAGGAGGAACCCGGACATCTTCACCCTGGATGAGTTGTCTGAAAGCACCTGCTCAAATTCTGCTTCCTATTGCACTACTTGCCTTCCACTATTCCCTGCCATACCACCCATCTATGATACCACATGACTGTACTGCCTGTGCTCCTGCACAGTGCTACAATATGGCTGCAGCATTGCTGGTGCAAGGCTGCTGAATTGCACTGGGGGGGAGACTGCACATGGCTTGAAGATTGGCCCAGCAGCTCTGGACCTTGAGGGACTGCACCACCTTAGCAATGACAGTAGTCAGGGCTGGCTAGTTGAGAGGCAACAGCAAGATCACAGATGGAATGGCAGCCGAATGCTGATTCTGATAGAAGACAGCAGGTTTGTGCACCTTTGTGCATTAATTCATGTAAGAAATAGGAGCAGGAGTAGACCATTTGGCTCATTGAGCCTGCTCTGTCATTTGATAAGATTATGTCTGATCTGAATGTGGTCTGGGCATCACTTTTCTGCCTATCCCCCATACCTTTAACTCCCTTGTTGATCAAAAATCTATCCCACTCAGCCTTGAATGTATTCAATAACCCAGCCTCCACTGCTCACTAGGGAAGAGTCTTTCAATGTTTGTTCCAAAGACTAATGATACTCTGAGAGGAGAAATTCTTCTTCATTGCTGTATAAATGGGATACCCCTTATTTTTAAGCTGTGCCCCTAGTTCTAGATTCTCCCATGAGAGGAAATAATTTCTCAGCATTTACTCTGTCAAGACCCCTCAGAATCTAATATGGTTCAATGAGATCCCTCTTATTCTTCTAAACTCCAATGGGTTTAGGCCAGACCTGCTCAACCTTTCCTCATAAAACAATCCCTTCTTTCCAGGAATCAGCCAAGTGAACCTTCTCTGAACTGCTTCCAATGCAAATATATCCCTCCTTAAGTAAGGAGACCAAAACTGTGTGCAGTCCTCCAGGTTCAGCCTCAGCAATGCCCTGTACAGCTGTAGCAAGACATCTCTACTTTTATACTCCATCCCCCTTGCAAGAAAGACCAACATTCTATTTGCCTTCCTAATTACTTGCTGTGCACACTAATCTTTTGTGATTCATGTACAAGGACACCGAGTTCCCCTTGCATTCTGTAGTTTTTCTCCATTTAAATAATATTCTGCTTTTCTGTTCTTCCTGCCAAAGTGGACAAGCTCACATTTTCCCACATTTGCAATTGTTTTGCCCATTCACTTAAACTGTCCAAATCCCTTTGTAGACTCTTTATATCTTCCTTACAACTTGCTTTCTTACCTTCTTTGCATCATCAGCAAATTTGGCTACAATATAGTCTATCCTTTCATCCAAAACATCAATATAGATCATAAATAGTTGAGGTCCCAACACTGATCCATGCAACTAGTTACAGTTTGCCAACCTGAAAATGAGCCATTTATCCTGGCTCTCTATTTTCTGTTGGTTAGCCAATCCTCTATCCATGCTAATATATCAACCCCAAAACCAGGAAGTTTTATTTTGTGTTATAACCTTTTATGTGGCAGCTTATCAAATGCTTTTTGGAAATCCAAATACACTACATTTACTGGTTCCCCTTTATTCACCCTGTTTGTCATATCCTCAAAGAATTCTAATGAATTTATCAAATACAATTTCTCTTTCACAAAACCATTTGATTCTTCCTGATTGTATTATGATTTCCTAAATATCCTCCTACTATCTCCTTAGTAATGGATTCTAGAATTTTCCTGATGACAGATATTAGACTAGCTGGCCTTTAGTTTCCTTCTTTCTGTCTCCCTCCTTTCTTGATTGGTGTTACATTTGCAGATTTCCAAACCGCTGGGATCATAACAGAATCTAGGGAATTTTGGAAGATTACAATAATGGAGCCACTTCCTTTAAGACCCTAGGATGCAGGCCATCAGTTCCAAGGGACTTGTCAACCTTTAGCCCCATTAGTTTTCCACGCACATTTTGTGTGTTGTCTTGATTGTTTTAAGTTCCTCCCTCCCTTTTGTCTCTTGATTTTCTACTATTCTTGGGATGCTTTCTGTGTCTTATACCCTGTGTCTTATACTCTATATTACGATCTCCATAGAAACAGTTAACGTTTAAAGTGAAATTCAAAATCCCCTTATTCACTGAAAGAATTAAGCTACAAGATTCCATAGTTTAAATAAATGATTTTAAATAAGAGCTAAACAAAGCAAAAACTACCAGATAAACACGATCCTAGGTTATCGATTATACTTTACAATATATGAAAAAAAAACAATCGCTTATACTTTAAATTTGAAATCCCCACTGAACCTTTTCCTTTCTACTTTGCTTCCACTGTAGGAAGTCTTTGGCTATTTATCAAGCTCTTAAAGGTTCCTACATTTCCTGGGACCAAACCCAAATTCCACAGCTCCCTGGAGTTCACCTTGACTCTTCTCAGTATTTCTGCTCATCTCTGAGATATGAGTTTTATTCGGGTCCTTCCACTAGCTTCCAGCTAAGTGAACTTCCACTATTCCTTAAGCACTTCATGATGTGGACACTCGGTTCAAATGTGGGTTTAGCTGCTTAGTGACTTCAGCTCAGAAATAGCCCCGGGGCAACATTTTCCCCCTTTCGGGGGGGTTGTACAGGAGCGGGCGGGTTCCCAATCGGTGCCCCCGTTTGGGGGCGTGCTGCCATTTTACATGGGCAGGCCAATTAAGGCCTGCCCAGTGTGACATCCACCAGGAAGTGGTTCCTGTGTGGGCGGGGGGTGATTCCCTGAGCCGGGAGTGCGCTCTTTCGCGCACCCATCTCCCTGAGGCTAAGTGCTGCCTCAGGGAGATCAGCTCAGGTTTGAAACATTGAATAAAGACGAGAAAAAAGTTACTGACATGTCCCCTCATGTGCCACTATCACATGAGCTGGGACATGTCAATTTCTTTTATTTACACATTTAACACAAATTTTAATACCCTCATGAAACTTCATCCCGCCTGTGGATGAGATTTCATGCTTTTTCAGAAGCCCGCCTGGGCTCCCGGCCTGCCCGCCAACCTTAAAGTTGGATGGGCAGGTCCATTGATTGATTCAATTACTTTATTAATGGCCTCAATAGTCTGTTGACAGGTCGGCGGGCGCACAGCTGACTTGGCTGTGCGCCTGCCGATCTGAAAATGTAAATGACACGGGGTGACATCGGGACGCCCGCCCGTCACCCCGCCTCATTCTACGCGTCGGCGAGTGGGCCCCGTTTCCCGCTCACCGACTGGAAGATGCAGCCCCTGATTTCTGATAGCCTTTTTGCTTCTGGTCTAAAGCTGCTTTACAGCACTTGGCAGCCTCTCCTTCTCTCTCTCTATCTCTGTCTGTTCCCAAGCTGAACTGTTTGTTTCTGTGAGCAAAGAACACAGATAAACTCCACACAAAAGGGCAGTTCCATGCAACCTATCTCCATGACAACATAGCATACCCAGGATGTTCCAATTTCCCCCTCTTTGTTTTTTTAGTCATCCATTGCTGGTTTCTAAAGTTTTCCCATTTTTCTGGGCTACCACTAATCTTTGCACCATTATACAGCTTTTCTTTAATTTTGATACCATCCTTAAGTTCCTCAGTTAAACATGCATCTCATAGTGCCTTTATTTCTCAATGAAATATGTCTTTGTTGAGAGTTATGAAATGTCTCCTTAAATTCTGTCACTACTCCTCTACTATCTTGCCTTTTAACCTATCTTCCTGTTTCTTGGTTCATTCTACAATATATTGTTCAAAGATATTGCCCCAAGTACATTCTAAAACTCATATTCCAGGCTATTTTTGTCATTTTGATTTGTTCAATCTACATGAAGATTGAAATCTCCCATGATTATTGCAGTAACTTTCTTACAAACTCCCATTATTTCTTCCTGTACACTCTGTCCTACTGTTTAACTACTGTCAGGCAGCCTATAAACCACTCTCACCCATGACTTATTTCCTTTGCTATTTCCATCTACACCAAACTGATTCTACATTTTGATCTTCCAAACCAAGATAATTTCTCACTGCTGTAATGATCGTATCCTTTATTAGTAGAACCACCCCACTTCCTTTTTGTTGGTAAAATTCCCTGCCGGCGGGACATGGTTGGGCAGCCGATCCAGAATGTTTCCCCCCTCCCGATTTTCTACCCTCCACACCCCAGCCCCTGCTGTGATACCACCTCGTGTGGGCCTGCAAAGCTCACCCTAATGTGATGCCCATTTTAAGGGCATTTTCTGCCCTTATCGTTCTGCACTCTGATTTTATATTATTTGTAATTAAAAAATGAAATGACATCACTTTAGGAAGCTGAGAAGTAGTTATTGGTTGGGGTATAGGTCGAGGAGATGGAAGGTGTAAGAACGACAGCAGCGCCACCTCAAGTGGGAGAGTTTAATTACAGTGGGACTAGTTTACATAGGCAATTCGCATTACAACTGTGGACAATGCAATTTATAATAGGGGAACATCGACACAAAATTATGACAAGTCTGTGACACAGTACGTTTTTAGACAGATATGCGAGTGGGGTTCTAAGATTTTTAAACTTAAAACATTTCCAAATAATTTAATATTAATCATGTCATAAATGTGCCATTTATAGAATCTGTGAGTTATATAAAACCTACATGTTTACCTGTACTTACACAGCAGCATGTAAGTAACACAAAACCATGAGGCTTCAGTAAGATAAATCTCGGGTTTTAGGTATAAATGAAATTAAAACGTTTTTTGAATAAACTGTTTATTTAAAAGGGACAATTGAAAATTTAAGGATACAAGGGAAAATAATATAAATAATAGTGGGTATCAGGGAATTAAATTGTGAGATTAGATTAAGTAGTATCTGTGTATTTTTTTCAGACTTTGAGATGATTTAGGTGGAATTTTCAAGATATGAAAGCTTTAAGCAAAATGAATTCAAGCACCTGTTTATTCACACAAAAGATTCAAATACTAAGGTGCACAGGTCAATAAATAGTGAGTTAGGAACAATCTGAAATTTCTCTTGGTGTGAAATGTCCCTTTTAATAAAAAGTGAGAGAATATTTATTTGTAATTAACACCCAGCTGCTGAAGTTCTGAGAATGCTATATTTTTATCAGGCCATTAATTACTTAGTGAAAAAGACATCCTCTGATATTTTGTTCAAAAGAAGAATTATACGACCACATGTATTAGGTGTTTGGGCTGCCCAATGTAATACCAGAAGGTCTTAGTTTCCATCCATAGTCCGTGTTGATTCACTGATTCCATCAAAGTTGGAAGCCCCTGAGCTATAGAGAGAAAAAAAATCAGCTAGGGCAGGATTTTTCACTGAGCAGGCAGCTGTGCGTCCAACCCACTCAAGCGTAAAATGATGCGCGATGACGTCAGGCAAGCGTCCTGACGTCATCACGCACTTGTGCGATATTTTGGTCGGCAGGCACATGCAGGAGTCGGCAGCGCACCCACTGACAATTAAAAGGCCTATTAAGGCCATTAAAAATGTAATTGAATTAAACCTTGCGCTGCCCGTCCAACCGGTTGGCGGGCGGGCAAAAAGGCCAAGCGGCCTTTGCATTTTTTGCGAAACTTCACCCACAGGCAGGATGAGGTTTCGATCCGTCATTAAAAAAAATGTCATCCTAATTTCTAACATGTCTCTGCTCATGTGACAGACCCACATGAGGAGATATGTTTTTTGACATTTTGATAATCTTTAAAAATCTTTATTTTTACCTTTCAATACTCTTCGTCTCCCTGAGGCAGCTCAGTGCAGGGAGCTTTTCCAATGCACACATGTGCGAACTTGCGCTCTTGCCCTCCTCCCACCGCCGCCCTCCCCCCCCACACAGAGGCAGCACTGAGTGCTGAAGCACGCCTTTCACACTGGGTGGGCCTTAATTGGCCCGCCAGCGTGAAATCGCAGTCTGGCCCGATCACAGGCGCCGTTTGGCTTGCCAGCCACTCCCACCCACCCCCGCCGAGCCCGCCCGACGAGGGAAGTATCCTGGCCCTGGAGTTTTTGTTCCACATCATTGTCCAGTTACTGCTGTATCTTTGCATCGGTGAAGTGAGTTCACACTCTTCAGCGCTCATAGGGACATAGGAATTTATAGGAATAGGTGAGATGATCCAACAAGTCTTTTCCTTTTATAATAGAACTCAGTCCCATCAATCAAACCTTTCTCCAGCCAGACTTTTCAGACCCTTCTCTTTCCAAAACACATTCTATCCCCATTTGAACTGTGAGTATTGTGTGCTTCAATGGCTTGCTCTGATGATTCATTCCTACCCTTGGCAAAAAATGATTCTGCTTGACTTTTCTTTCTCCTAATTTGCTATTTTTTGCCCTGTGTGCCTTTGTATTTGAAACTTCTGTGTGAATGAATAAGGTATTTGGATCAATTTGCCTAAAGTTTTCACAATCTTGAAAATCCTATCTAGATCATCGCAAGTCTTAAAAAGAAACACACAGATCCTCCTTAACCTAATCTCATAATTTAAATCCCCGATACCCACAATCATTTATATTATTTGTCTCTGAATCTTTAAATTTCTATATATGGGCCCAGAATTTTCTACATGTCTGTGCCCACACAAACATGCAATGCAGGTGCAAAGTAAATACATAACCTAAAGCATCACGGAATTTTGGGTGAAAGTGAGCTACTGTACATAAGTACATAAGACTCAAATCTCCGCGATATTTTATGATCATCTATCGATCTCTACCTCCAATGCGCATCCACCCAGTGCAAACTGTTGCAAATAACTACAAACATTTCCTGAAAACATTGCACTATACTTCAATATTTCACAAATTATTACAGGAACTCCAAAATACTGGACCCTGAGAAACATATTTTAGTCACTAGTGTTTTATGACAATGTTAAATTCTCTTTGGCAATTTGGAACCATTTTTAAAGAAACAGACCTTTAATGTGCAATAATCACTTGCTAGGAACAATTGGAAACCTGAGATTAAGTTATATAAAACATAGCAATTGTTACTACTAAGGCAAAGTTTAATGAACTTAAATGAAAAGTTAACTTTTTTAGTATCTGGTGGATACTAAGGAAACCACAGCCTATTTGATTATCAGTTTGAGATTCAATTAACCCTACCAAAACTGGTCACACAGACTCTTTTCTGCAGTTTCCAATTAGATGATCATTTCCACCATGGTAAACTGCAGATTGCTGATGCCATTGGCCAGAGTGTCTCATATGCCAGAATAGAACTTTTCCATACCCTCAGGCATGATGCAGCAATTCCTAGAAAAGCTGTCCAATACCTTCAAAAAGTGATGCTGTAAGTCATGGAGTCTCTTTTCATAGACAGGACCTTTGAGCTCTGTATATCGATCCTCAAGAGCAGAGCTCAGGTTCAGCCTTGTCCACTGGCATAGCACATCCTGGGTTTCCATTTCCACTGCTTCCTGCTCCTGCGCGCTGTGTGAATCCTCTTGTGCATCCAATCTACTTCACCATCTGTCCCAGCCAAGGTGCCAATCCCTGAGCTGATGCTCAAAAGAGATACAGACTGAAGAGTGAATGACAGTGTTTCTTAAGGTTCTCCTCCTCCAAAGCTTCTGCTTGATGTTTCCAAGGATGAGGAGAAGGAGAAAAGGGATGAAGGTCACAGTGGATGTGTAAGTTAACAAAGTAAGTCCATGCTAGACAGCAGCAATGTGCCACATAGTCTATATGCAGGATAGTGGAGGATAGAGGTGTTGTACAAGTAAAAGTAGACACCCCACAGTTGACTTACATGAGCCTCATCATCTCCATTGCTTTTGGCTATTCCTTGCTATAACTATGCAAAACTAAGGAAGTGTGGGGCCAAATCTTCCAGTTTCTGTGGGGGGTGGAATCATCCCAGATTTGCACTAAGTGTGGTAGCGGGTGCGTAAAACAATGTTTGACCCGTTAGCCGCAATGGCGGCTTCTCACACCGTACTGTCCCAAATCCCCTGCAATAATTATGCATTCCCAGGAAACATGTCATTTCCATGGCGGGCAGGCTTTCATTCATCCGCTACCCCTTCACCTTGCTGCTTCATCATGCCAGGTGCCACATTTAAAGTACAGATGTGTGCACATCTCCTAGTGCTTCCAGCCCAGGATTGCTGAACGGAAGACAGGTTGGCCCCAAAAAGCAAAAAGACTACAGCCCCCTGCTTCAGTGATGTGCCCCTTGAATGCCTTTTGAACACCATGGAGACCCGCTATGATGTCCTCTGCCCCCACTCTGGCTGCAGGATGAGCAGTTGCATCGCCCAACCAGCACGGGAGGCGGTGGCAGCAGTGGTCAGTGCCAATGCCCTGCTAAAGAGGGTTGCCACCCAGTGCCACTACAGTTTGAATGATCTCCTCCATTCTGCCAGGGTAACTCACTCTTCTCATCACTCTCAACTCACAAGCCCATCACACATCCACAGGGATCTCACACCTCAAGGGACAACACCACAAGCTCTCACACACACCCTCACATCTCCATCAGGCTCATATCCTCTGGAGTTTACATCCTCATCCTGTCCATGGCTCTGCTCACCACACAAACATTCCACACAGTGCCATGTGTCCTGCTCACCTCACTCCATCTGTTTTCATGCAGGAGAAGCTGGCTCGCATGAGTAGGTCCCAGACCAGGGTGGAATGGCCCACATTAGGCCCCTCACTCACTTTGAGGAATGTGCCTTTGCGCTGACTGGTGAGGATGTGGACCATGCCTGCGGTGACAATGGGGTCGGCGGTGAACAACCTCGTGAGGATCCTGCGGCACATCATCCCTCTCTCCATACAATTATGAGTGCTCTCTCTCCTGTTTTTGACTGTGCTGCCATGCTCTACTTATCTCTACTTTGGTTTTCAGGGAGCTCTGCCAAGTGACCGACACCCTCAGCCAGCCAGTCCCTCAGCTCCATCCATGTTCTCACCTCCAGCCAAGGGGACACCTCCTCCATTGAAGAGCTGGAAATAAACAGCCTGGAAGATCCGTCACAGTGCTTACCCACACCTTCCACCAGCACAAAGACACACACCTCGGAGGGACCTAGACCTAGAGCAGGCTTGGGTTCACAATCTGGTGGTCACTGCACAGACACATGTCCGCAGCAGGAGGAGACAGGTTCATGTGAGCTCACCAGCACTCGGAGGACGGCTGGGAATCAGGCATCTGTGAGGTCCGAGTCAGATGACAAACCTCTGGATTTGGCCTTCCAACTCATTCTGGAGAGTCAGCAGAAGGCGTTGGAACGCCACTCAGAGGTGTTGGAAGCCCTCAACAGAGTAGCTCACGAATCAGAGGAATGCGTCCCACTGATCTCTGATGAAATGGTGCCCACATGTGTGCATATGGAGGACTCCATGAGGAGGATGGTAGATGCCATGGAGACCCTGGTATAACAGAACGTGGAGATGTGTACAGACCTGCACTTCATTACAGTAGCCATGGGTGAGTTCCTTCAGTGGCAACACGGGAGGGAAACGGGACACCTTGACATCCCTCCAGGTACTCCTTCACCTCAAGGAGACAGGCCGGGACCCTCAGGCAACTGAAGGGAAGAGGAGCAGCAGCTGGGCACCCTTGGGTCATCCACTCAGGGATCTCAGAGGCTGTCCGCTCCCTCCGAGTCCCCTTTGCCCATGAGCCCCTCAACTTAGTCCTCTGTCACCGCAGAGGCAGTAGCTAGCTCCCCAGCACTCGGAGGACGGCTGGGAATCAGGCATCTGTGAGGTCCGAGTCAGATGACAAACCTCTGGATTTGGCCTTCCAACTCATCCTGGAGAGTCGGCAGAAGGCGTTGGAACACCACTCAGAGGTGTTGGAAGCAGAGGCCAATGAGTGATTTTGGATGGTGAAGTATGTGTGTGTGCGGCAGGATTTTTCAGAGCCTCATGCAAGCATTCTCCCACGCACGCGGGTCATTCACATATCATACTCACCTCGATGTCCTGAGCATTTTGAATGCTGCCTGCTAGAGTTCACTTTCAGTTGTCCACCTGAGCTGCATCTCCGCCTGCCCAATGATCACACTCCCATGCAGCACCTGATCTTGCCCACCACTAATGTTGTTTCACTTTTGAGTTATATAGAGTGGTCTTGATTCACTTTTTTGTCTACTCCCCCGTCTTTTCCTCTCCGCCAGTCACCCATTTCCTCCCCCGCTTCAGTGTTGACCTCCCCCCCGCCTCTGGCATCACCTTCCACCTCTCCTCCGTGACCTACCAGCCGCAACCCTTTTGTTTTGGGGATGTATAGGCAAATGAACATGTTCCCTTCCTTCCCGAAAATCCCACCCCCATCCACATTCATCTCCCTGACCTCACCCTTCCAACCCCAGAATCCGTGCCTGCCTCTGAGTCCCCACCAATGACCCTCACTATCCCTTCTACTGCTACCATCGAACCTTCACCCTACCACCTCACGCTGCCCTTGGTCATTCTTGCCATTGCCTCGTTCCACACCCACCCCAGTTCGTCCATCAGGAGGTAGTCATGGATTCATCAGAGCCCTCCCTTGTACATTCACCTGGATATTCTCTACTCCAGACCGCTTCCTCCTTTGGAACCCCTTCGCCGCCCTCCACCCCCGCCACCCCACCCAGCCGGATTCCCCTCCCTTGGTCCTCCCACCCTCACTGGACTCCTTCCCCTATCCTGACTCCTTTAGAGACCCTTACTTCTTCCACCATCTTTAGCCCTTCCACCCTCCTGACCCTTCCCTCCATCCTTACTTCTTCCTCCAGCCTTACTCCCTCCCCTCTCCGTATTCCTTCCTCCCCCCAGAATCCCTCCCCTCTTCACACTCCTTCCCCCATCCAAACTCCTTCCCTTTCACCTTCCACCCTCTACACATGCCTCCCCAGTTGCCATCATCCCCCCCTGTTACCCCTTCCACCTGTACTCCCAACCTCCCCCCTGTTACACCCTACCAACCTCCCCCACTTTACACCTTCATTTCCCCCTTCCCTACCTCATCCCCCTGACATCTCTTCCTCTCCCAGTCGATCCTAGACCTTCCTCTCCCACCCCCCGGTACACCTTCATTTCCCAAACATAGCTGGACCTTCCTCTCCCACCCCCTCGACCATCATCCATTGTGAGCATCAACAGTGACTTTCCAACTTCCGTGAGCTGCTCCTCTGCAGAGCCATGTCCAAGAGAATCCACCCAGCATGCCCTGGAATCTCCTCCAGTGTGCCGTTGCTGTCGGGCTCCAGCAACTTCTGTTCCTCGGACGTCCGCAATGTGAGCAAGGCCCTGATGGTAAGTCCCGATTCTGCATGTGACACTTCTCAAGATGCGTTCAGCACCAGGGTGCAATCACACCGATGTAGATGGACGATCCAGCGGGGAGGGATGATTCCAGCGGGCTGGCCTTATAATGATATGCAGATGTATTACAATGAGGTTCCGATGTCCGATGGCGGGGAACACATCCCGTCATCAACGGGCTGAGTGGAAGATCGCAAACTGGTTTCAAGGCCTTGTGAAACTGATTTTTGGCCTTCTCACCATGTTGTCCACTCAAACTACTGAGCACGCCCGACGCCAGCGGGCATGTACAATTCCATCCCGGATCAGCGGGGACCAGTCACACGATTAAAGATGCGTGTCAGGGCCCCATACAAGTCCCGAAGTGCGGACCGCCATGGGAATTGCCCAGGAAGCCTCACCTTGGTCCCTGGGACCTTCTGCAAATCTCCCTAACTCTGAGCTAGAGTCAGAGATTTGGGAGAGATCCATTTGACTTACCTGGATAGTTACCTAGGAAATGTTAGACAGATAAAATCCTAGTCTAATTCCTGGGTAATACACAACCGATCCCCCTAATCACTCACACTGGCTACCCACCCTGGCTACCCCCCCTGACCACCTGACCGCCTCCCCGATCAGATGACTACCCTCATGAGCCCCTGACTGCCCGCTGACATAATTACCCATGCACCCACCTGCCCCTTACCCACTTCCCCGCCTCACCCACTTATCCCCTGCCCACCTCACCAACTTACCCACTTACCCACCTCATCCACCTACCCACCTGCCCACCTCATCCACTTACACGCATTACCCACCTACCCTCCTTCCCACTTACCCACCTCACCAAACACCCACCTACCCCTACCCACTTACTCATTTCACCCACCTACTCCCTCACCCATTCACTCATCCATTCACTTATCTATTCACTAACATTCATTCACATACATTCAGACTGGACATTTTAACTTACCATGCCGCACCTAATGCTGTAAAAACGGGGTGTGTCTTGTCATCTCCAACTCCACTACGATCCCATTCTCTGAGTTCTCCAAGGGGTGCTGCACTCCACATTTCTGGAGCGGTTGGGGTCAGAAGATCCCAGTAGAAATGTGGAGCAGTATCCGGTGGAGCAAATTTGCGGATGCAGCGGCCATCCGACAATGATTGCAACACCTTGGATGATCTAGGCCATGATGTCAGAGCCATTACCAGAACGTAGTTTTAAGAATGACAGGAATGTCAGCTTGACATTCTTGGTTACAGGGTTTTCAGGTGGGATAGGGAGGGAGATAAAAATGGAATGGTTGGGGGCGGTGGGGGGGGGGTGGGATCACAATATTATTTAAAGAAACAAATTCCACATTTATACAAAATACCATTTTATATTTCCACCAGGGAGTATACACATAACTCTCACTACAGGGTTAAATTATTTTCTACTTCTTAATTCTACTCATAGGGGAGGATTTTGCCCCCATCGGGGGGGTTGCGCGGGGGTGGGCGGAGGTGGGCGCAAACAGTTTGAAAACTTACAAAGGGATGAGAGTAGAATAATAGTCAGAAATTGTGCTTTAGGCACTACAGGTAAAGAGAAATCCGAAAGGTGCAAAATGATCAAATCAAAGGCAGAAATAAGAAACATGTGGGTGTAACATTAGAGCCCCCGATCAGATCCGCGCCGCCATTTTACGTAGGCGGGCCAATTGACGCTCGCCCAGCATGGTGTACAGCCGGAGGCGCTGTGCGCTCCCTGTGCGTGCGGGATTGAGGGGTGGGGGGTGGGGTGGGATTCCCTGAGTCGGGGCCTGCGCTCTTTCGTGCACGCGCGCCAAAGATTGCAGAAATCTCCATGAGGCACAAAGGTTTAAGTTTAAATTTAAGTTTTAAAAATCTGAATAAAGGAAAGAAAAAATTTTAAGACATGTCCCCTCATGTGACAGTGTCACATGAGCTGGGACATGTCAATGAATTTTTTAAAAAAAATTTATTCAGTTTATAAAAACTTCATGAAACCTCATCCTGCCCGTGGATGAGGTTTCATGAAAAATGCGAAGGCCGCCTGGGCGCTTCGCCTGCCCACCAAGCTTAATGTTGGACGGGCAGCTCAGTTTATCAGTTTAATTAGTTTTTAAGTGGCCTTAATTGGCCTTTTACAGTTCGGCAGGCGCACAGCCGAACTTAAAATCTAAATGATGCCTGGTGACGTCGGGACACCCACCCCATGTCACCGCGTGTCATTTTACACGCAGTGAGCAAGCCCCGCCCCAGCTCGCCGACCTGAAAATTCTGCCCATAAAGCCCTACTTTTCTGCTTACCTAGTCTTATATCTTCGCTTATTAATGAAGTTATCCTCCATAATCACTAAGGCTATTCATCCCCTTCTACCATGTTCCTCATCTTTCCTGTAGGCCTTATAAACTGGTATATTTAGTCCCAATCCTGAACTTCTTGCAGCCATGTCTCAGTAATGGCTATCAAGTCATACCTAGGAGTTGAATTTTTAACTGCAGTTCATTCAATTTGTTCCTTTTATCCTGTGTGCTTGAAGAAAATACACCCTTACACATCCTTTAGCTCTAATGTTACACCCACATGTTTCTTATTTCTGCCTTTGATTTGATCATTTTGCACCTTTCGGATTTCTCTTTACCTGTAGTGCCTAAAGCACAATTTCTGACTATTATTCTACTCTCATCCCTTTGTAAGTTTTCAAACGATTATTTATACTGCCTTTCCCACCTGAGCCAATCCCATATTTTACAGTTTAAATCCCCATGAATGCCATATTTTACCTTCCCGCAAAGACCCTGGTTCCAGCCCAGTTCATGTGGAGCCTATGCCAATGGTACTGTTCCTTCCTGTCCCAGTGCTGGTGCCTGTCTTATTAAATGAAATCCCTCTTTCCTTTACCACTCCTTGAACCAAATATTCACTCCCTAATCTGTTTATCTCTATGCCAATTTGCACTTAACTTGAGCAATAGTCCGGCAATTGTAACTTGAGGTCCTGTTCTTCAATGTGTCTCTGTTCTGATTACTGTCCAGCCAGCGCCACTTTCCTAGTCTCCCCTATAAATATGTTCCCAACATGGATCGCAATAACTAGATCCTCCCCCTTCCTGTCCAATATTCTTTCAAGCCAGTCCAAAATGTCCCTCACCCAGGCACCAGATAGGCAGCGCATGGCACTCTTGATCCTGCTTACAAAAGATGCAATCCATCCCCTTAATTATTGAACCAAAACATCTACCACATTACACTTCACCTTCTCCTCCTCCACTCCAATATGGACAGCCTCCTGCTCCAAGGTGCCAAGCTCAGCATTCTGGCTGAACTTCCAATAGTCTTCATCTTCACAGATAGCAAGTACATTTTACCTGTTGGATAGAATCAGTTTCTATAGATCCTCATTCCCTATCACAGCCTTCACACTGTATACTATTGGTCACATCAATACCCTTTGATTGTGCACTTCCCTATGAGGTGTGACCGAGGTCTGAGCAAACTCCTGCCTATATGTGCCAGAGTGTGTCCAATTTACCCTTCCACTCAATGAATTTGAACTGGAAACACTCAAGGTCAAGGCAACTGCTGCAGATGTGTTCGCTTGGGACAACCTTGCTGTCTACACCTGCCATACACTGCAGTCCAGGCACACAACCTGCTCTGCCATATCTTAAGTCTCGATTATTTATGTAATTGCATATGCTTTCTTAGTTTGCTGCAAGGTTTTTTTTTTCTTTTTCTCCACTTTAACATGCACTAAGCAGTAAAACACAACAAAAATTTTAATACTGTCACAGGCTTACATGAACCACTGTACATATTTTAGGCAGAAAAAACACCTCCTTCCCTCTCTGCACCAAATATCCACTCTCACCAAATTCCCAATGTCTATACTCAATTTACAATGTATCGTGTACAATGACCATCTTGAGGAAGATGGGAAAAAAACAATTCAAACTCCAAACCAATCTGGAGAAAAAATGCAGGGAAGTTCCTCTCTGAACCCCACAGGCAATCAGAATTATTCCAGGAGATCACTCAGACCCTGATGATTCCTTGCAGCACCTACCTTTTGTAAGAGATGATCTCTGCCCCAGCCAGAAACAAGCCCAGCGCTCGTGTGGAGGAATTTCCCAAATTAGCATCCACCATGCAAAATGGCAGCCTGTTCCAGTGGTCCACTATTCTCTGAGAAAAGAACTACCTCCTGACATCTAATCCAGACCTAGCCTTATACAATTTAAAATTATAACACCTGATCCTATTTCTAATCACCCTAATGCTACACTTCTCTAAATGGTAGAACCCTAGCTCTTCCAGTCTACTTTGATAATTAAGATGCTTTATAGACATGAGTCTAGTGACTCTCCTCTGTACCCTTTCCATCGCCTTAATATCACCCACTATGGGAGGAGGCCAAAGCTGGATACAGTATTCCAATTGAGACCCAACCTAATGCTAATGCAGGGGGAAAATAGTATGCTTTGTCTTATAGTCAATTGTCCTATAAAGGCACCCCAGTATCTTATTCACTCCTGCTGCCATTTTCTCATGAACCTTCAGAATGCTAGAATGCCAAGATCCCCTTCTTTCACATTCTTCTTTAATGCTTTATCCTTAAAGGTGCATGTATGTTGAGCATTTTCCCTGCTCATATGTATATGCAAGAAACTGCAATTTTCTTGACTAACTTAATTGTATTTTAAGTCAAATTTGTGGTTGAGATTTGCGAAAGCTAATTAACTCAGGGGGCATTGATTGTTTCGAGAAAAGACAAAGTACTTTTTGCTTTAGGCATTTGTCAGGCTGATTTTTTTTCAGATATACATGATCACTGGTCTGTGATGGAAAATAATGCTTTCATGCTATGAAATGTTTAGAAGAAGGCCCGACGGTCATAAAATTGGGTTGAAACAAATAGGCAGCCATACTTCAAAGCTATGTTTGCTCTGATATCAAGTTAGAACTTTGCTGAAACTTTCTGGGCTGGATTTTCCTGTGGATTCAGGATTTCTGGGCCGGATTTTACTGTGGGCTCAATTTCGCACCTTCCAAAATGCACATCCAATCCATGTATGACATTTCCCCAGATTTTTGTCTTTTCTCACAGGGGTGTGGTTCACAGTGCATTTTAATGAGCCACTATGGAGTCTGTGAGGAGTGTGGGTGTGGAGGTGGGCCAATTAGAAAGCCTGTCTCAGTTCTCCAACACAGCAGCACAGCAGCACAGCTCCCAAATTGTTTAAAAGCCCCCTAAACCTCACCTATTACCTCCTCACCCCCACCCACCCCATACCACTCCATGCCCCGTAAATTGCCCATGTTTCCCCATGCCACCTTAGATCATCAATGCCACCTTCATGCCCCCTCACTCCCACCCTCCCCATTATATCACATGCCCTCTCAGATCACCCATGCCACCCTATATCCCCTCATTCCCCATCCGCCCCATGCCACCTCATGCCCCCATGATCCCCCATGCCAGCTTCACATGCCCCATGTATCCTCCATAGCTACGCATCCAGCATGCACTATGAATAGCCCTCAGGAGCTATGCAATAGCATTGGAAATTATTTTAAAATCTTTGTAAAAAGATAAACTTCTAACAATCTAGTGAAACTCTGAGGACAGGATTTTATAGCCCCTCCCACCCGGTGGGATATTACGGCCCTGCGGAACTAAATGGAGATTTAAATGGCTTGTCGCATCCACTGGGGGAAGACGCACTGCAGTGGGGCCATAAAATCCTGGCCTGAATTTAAACACACTATAACTGATACTGGAAAAAAAACTACCCCAGTACAACAAATAATTGTAATCCTTTAAGAGCTTATTAGATTTGTGAACAAACAAGAAAAACACATCATAGGCATATTCTGTTACCACAGCTTCTTAACATTTTCAATCATTCTGGGATCAATAGAACTCCAGCTAATCTGAAGCCATTGTAAGATTTTGAAACTCAGTCAAGCATTCATTATGGCTACAGCTGTAGTAACAAAAGCTTCCAGCTATTTTTCCTGAAGCATCATGATCATGATATCAAGCATCATCTACAGTCCTAACACTTGCGCGGATCTTAGCATTAACCTTAAATTTGCAGATTGTGTCCCTGATATCTGCATTCAGGTCATTAATAAATAGATGTGAAGCAGATAAGTCTCTGTGATAAGAAGTAGAGCTGTTGCTCTGTCCTACAATGAGTGAAATTGAACCATCCAGAGTGAATGGGAAAGGTGTGTGGGGAAAAGCTGTAATGGAAGGGTAACTCCTATAAGTGGAGACAGGAGGATCTGCATCTCACCCTTACTATTCTGACAAAATCATTAATCTTCTTCGTACCCTAAACCTCATCTGCTCCCAGGTTAATGTCACAGGTGCCCCTGTGCCTCCCTAGTGCAACTCAAATCCCTAGGTCAGTAATTCTGGTCTCTTCCCTCTGGCAAGTGCCCAAGATGCAGCCCTAGTGATGTAAGTTCCTGCTTGTCACGTTTAGAGTAAGTAATCTCCTCTTACCCTGCAAAATTGGCAGGTCAACTCCAGAGGCAACAACATCTCTACCTACGCTAGGGCATCAGCTCACAGGTTAAGGGGCCTGTAACTACTAAAACTAATCATCACTTTGACTCTCCTACCTAAAATATCAAATTAATGACACTTCTCCTGCATCAAATCTCAAAGTAAAATCACTCGCATGGCCATGCCACAATAATGGCTTATTGCTGCTCGTTTCAGACTGGCCGCTGAGCTAAACGCAATTAATCAAGCTTGAGCCCAAATCAGAATCTCCTGGATATAAAGCTGTTTATTAAGGGCGATATAAGCAATCATAATCCTGCCCCTCTCAGATGTCTCATTTCTTTAGATATAGTTATTAATCAGTGGTAGTGGGCCCGATATTTGCCGGAAGACTGGGAAGCAGAGGGGGACATATGTTTGTTGGAGCGGTGGGACCGACAAATTCGGGATTGCTGAATTTAACAACTGGACTCCATTATCATTTTTTACTCCGTTTCACAGAATCGTAGAATGGTTACACCACACCAAGGAGGCCACTTGGCCCATCGTGTCTGTGTTGGTTCCCCGAAGGAGCAATTCAGCTAGTGCCGCTCCCCCGCCTTCTCCCTGTAGCCCTGCAGGTTCTTCCTTTTCAGATAATAAACCAATTCCCTCTTGAATACTTTGATTGAACCTGACTCCACCACACTCTCAGGCAGTGCATTCTAAATCCCAATCACTCACTGGGTGAAAAAATTTTTCTTCATAATAAAACAGATTATCTGGTTATTATCATATTTCTGTTGTAGAAGTCTGCAGTGGCAAATCAGCTGCTGCATTTCCTACATTACAACAGTGACTAGCTTTCAAAAGTAATTAATTAGCTGCAAAGCACTTTGAGATGGCTGGTGGTCATGAGAAGTGCTACATAAATGCAAATCTTTCATATTTTGACTCTGGTTCTTTTGCCAATCATAAATCTGCGTCCTTTGATTCTTGACCCTCTGCCAGTGGTAACAATTTCTCCCTATCTACTCTGTCTAGACCCCTCATGATTTAAACACCTCTATCAAATCCCCTCCCAACATTCTTTTGTCCAAGTAGAATAACAACTTCTCCAATCTATCCAAGTCACTGAAGTCCCCAATCCTTGGAACCATTTTCATAAATATTTTCTGTGACTTCTCTGAAGCATTCACATCCTTCCTAACATGTGGTGCCCAGAAGTGGACACAGTACTCCAGTTGAGTATTGTGATCCTATAATAGAGACCAATAACTTTCTAAAAGAGATGAATTTCCTAGTGATCAACGGAAATTACCAGAGGACAAGATTTAATGTTTTAAGGCTTTTACTGTAACAAACAAACTAAAATCAACAAAGATTAAACATTATTTAACAGGCAACCAATATACCAAACTAAACATACAGGCAACTAATACACCAAACTAATGATCAGTGAAAACAATCTCTCAGCATCCACCCTATTAAGCCCCTTCAGAATTTTGTAGGTTTCAGTGAGAACACCTCTTACTCTTCTAAACGCCAGAGAATAACTAACTAATACAATTGAAATCTTTCTTACCACATCTTTTGCTGTGCACTGTGCTTCTGGCAGATGTGAACATAAGGATACAGGAAATAAGAGCAGGAGTACACCACACAGCCCATTGAGCCAGCTCCACCATTCAATAAGATCATGGCTGATCTTGGGCTTCAACTCAATTTTCCTGGCCACTCCCCATATCTCTTAATTTCCTGAGAGACCAAAAATCTGTCTAACCCAGCCTTAAATGTATTCAACAATGGACCATCCACAATCTTCTGGTGTAGAGAATTCCAAAGATTCACAACCCTTTGAGTGAAGTAAGTTATCTTCATCTCAGTCCTAAATGATCGGCCCCTATTCCTGAGGCTCTGCCCACAATCAGTGGAAACAATCTCTCAGCATCCACCCTATTAAGCCCCTTTAGAATTTTGTAAGTTTAAATGCGATTGCCTCTTTTTCTTCCAAATTCCAGAGAATATAAACCCAATTTACTCAGCCTCTCATCATAGGACAATCCCCTCATTCCCGGGACTAATTTAGCAAACCTTCACTGTACTGCCTCCAATGCAAGTATATCCTTTCTTAAATGTAGAGACCAAGGGAAGAATTTTTCTCCCATTTGAGGGGAAGTGCAGGAGTGAGCCCATGCAGGCACGCCTCCGATCGGTGCCCCCAATTGGGGGCGCACCACCATTTTATGTGGGTGGGCCAATTAAGGCACGTCCAGCGTGACGTCCACCAGGAAGTGCTATGCGCTCCCTGTGAAGGCGGTGGGGGAGATTCCCTCAGCCGAGAGTGCGTTCTTTCACACATGCATGCGAAAGAGCACACTCATCTCCCTGAGGCTAAGAGCTGCCTCAGGGAGATCGACGCCAAATTTAAAAATGGTCAATGTATGAAAATAACATTTTCCTGACATGTCCCCTCATGTGACACTGACACTGTCACATGAGTTGGGACATGTCCATTACTTTTAATCAAACTTTTATTAAATTTTTAAAAACCCTCATGAAACCTCATCCCGCCCGTGGATGAGGTTTCATGCTTTTTCAGAAGCCCACCAGGGCACCCGGCCTGCCCGCCAACCTTAAGGTTGGACGGGCAGATCCATTAATTACTTGAATTAGTTTTTAAATGGCCTCAATAGGCCTTTAACAGGCTGGCAGGCACATAGCTGATTTGGCTGCGCTCCCGTCGGCCTGAAAATGGAAAAGACGCCGGGTGATGTTGGGAGTTCCACCCGACGTCATCCTGCTTAATTTTACGCGTCGGCGAGCAGGCCCCGCCCACCACTTGCCGACCTCAATATCCTGGCCCAAGTTACTCTCAGGTCTCCAGCAGGCTCACTTTTCCCTGCCCCAACAGGTCGAAACTTTCAAGGTCCTCTGAAAATCCATCCACTCAGCCTGAGTCTTCCAGATCCAACTTTCACTAGCAAGGCCTACCTTAATTCCCCTTGCTCCTTAAATCCCCAAAATTCCCATCAGTTCTGTCCCCTTCCTTTCAAACAGAACACGACACTCACAAGCATCCTGCTTGGTCATTAAAACAAAACAGTCCTTCCCTGCTGCTGCTTTGGTTATCCACACAGCAGTATTAGCTTCTCTCTATCTCTCTCTCTCTCTCTCTCTCCGTGTCTCAAAAGAAGCTGTCTCAGGTCTGAAAACTATCACTCGATACTTCAATATGTTTCTGTTCGAGTTTCTTTTCCTATGGCAACCAGATTACCTGGGCCTGCTTCTGAGCAGTGATATTTGGTATGTTTGATATGACCTTACCATCCCCCTTTCCAGAACATTTTATTTTACATTAAGTGAAAGGAGACATTGAAAACATAACCGTCTTGTAAAGTCCAGCATTCACAATAGAGGCCGAACAATGTTTTATATAGATTCATCACAACTTCCTTGAATTTGTACACTATGCATCTATTTACAAAGTCCAGGATCCTGGGTGCCTTTTAAGCCACTTTTCAAACTGCCCTGCTATTTCCAATTATTTGTGCACATATACTCCCAGGTCTCTGTGTTCTTGAATCCCTTTTAGAATTGTGGCCTTTAGTTTATACTACCTAATCTCATTCTTCCTATTAAAATGTATCACTTCACACTTCTCTGTATTAAACTTCACCTGTCACAAGTTCCTCAAACCACTCCTCTCTAATTCATTCCAACCCCATGCCAGTTTGCCGGGCTGTTGGATATTTGATATGAATTTTGGATTTCCAATGCAATTCCCACTGCCAAGAAAGGAGCCAGCAATTCGAAGAAAATAAAATCTTGGCAGTGCTGCAACAGAGGCACCAGGTTTTGACTTCCTTTGCACTTCTCCTTCTTTTTGCTCCACTTTCAGCTACAGAACTCTTAGCCGTTTATTACACCCGCTGGACAATTCTACATAAACCCATCCTCCTTTTCCTACCTCTCTCCCAGCTTCCTAAAAACCTAATTTTCAGTCAAAATGCCCTATTCATTTTTCCTTCTATCAGCTTCTGGTTATTTCATGCCTTTGCAAACAGCTTTGGGAGTTTTTGTGATAGGAAAGACATGAAATACGTGCAAGTTATTTCTGTTGTCAGTGTTTAACTTTAACTGTAATTTTAATCATTAGAAAACATAAATATAAAATTGACAAATAAGTTTATAAATAAGAAGAATTATTTATCTCAAAGGGCATCATAGCTATGTGGAATTAAGTCTTGTCAGCTAATCCTTTTAAAATGGTCTGGATAAATGCCTGGTCGAGAGCAGAACTGAATCTTGCTTTATGGAATTCTACTGTTGTAGTTTTGCTGGTCATTCAGAAATGTCATGCAGATTGCAATATTAGATTGATACTACAGAAATTTGCTCACTACAGATTCACAGAGATTTATCTTCTCAGGAATTTAACCTGAGGTAATTCACATTGCTTTGGAAATGAAGCCCAGGACAGTGCAGCTGCTTCAGGGTCTTTCAAAAGAGTAAATTGATAGGCCACATGTTCTCTTCTCATGCCTTCATTATATTGGAGCATACATCAGAGCAGCAGTGTGTCAAGTGGTTCTGTCAACGCAATAAACTGTAAGCAAAATTTTGAAAATGCACAAAAGACATGTGTTGATCGGCATCTTAAAGAGCAAGTTTAATATTTTGGGTATGACCTTCCAGTAGAATGGAGGTTGCTCAAATGTGGGTTGAATATAACTATGCTTTGTACTGTAATGTCTAATGTAACTTCTGTGCAACAAACATGTAGCTGGCTGGCCAGGTTTCCAAGATCTCAGGAAACCTGGAAGCCAAAGGGAGGTAGGCAGTCAGATCCAACAGGCAATGGTTTCTTCAAAATGGTCTTCTGTAAATCAGCCTCTTGTACCTCATGAATTCCTGGAACATTAATGAGGAAGAAATAGTTTAGTAATCTTGAACACTTGTTCTTTCTGCAAAGTTCTAGTATAATATCATGAATTACACTGTAAACATGGGCTCAAAAAGAATTTTAAGATAAACAAAGCAATACAGAAAGGCACATTGTGCCTTCCTGCATTTTTAATTGAAAAAAATCATTACCTTTGACTGTTCTCTTTCGTTTGCCTCGTTCCCACTGTCTTTCATGTCTGTCTAAATCATATTCTCCTTTTTTCAAGTGAATGCATCTTGTCATTGAGTTAATAGGTTTCAGTGTCAAGGATACAAATTAAATCATCTTTGTTTCCAGCCATGCATCAGTCTAAAATGAGAACATTTGGACACTACTGAATCTGCTATGTCTTACTGTTTTTTTCTGATGTATGTCAAGCTCATAGCTCTGAGAACAATTGGTCTTAAGGTAATTTTATGCATATATATATATAAAAAACAAAAAATATAACTGTCGCACACAATTATGCGCACATCAGAATTTACCAAATTATTTGCAAATTTAGAACTAAGCAAATCTTTACTTAGTCTCAAATGTTCTGCACTTAATCAGTAATAGTATAACGATGATGTTATAATTGAAGTTATTACTTATAGATGTAAATCATTAGGTGAGATACTGTCTGCCTGCTTAAGATAAATGATAGGAGACTTTGTCTTCTCCCTCTCCCTCAATTGATGTAACTTTCTTTTTCTTCTTACTTCTGTTTTATCTATTTCTATATCCAGCAATAATCTAAGCTCTGACTGAGACTCAGTGCAGAATTTTCCCATTGGCTTGTGGGGGCGGGCCCCGCACATCCACTTGTAAAATGACGCACGGTGACATCGGGCGAGTGTCCTGACATCACCGCGTGCCAATGCAATATTTCGTTGGGAGGGCGCGTAATGATATCTGCTGCGCACCTGCCATTAATTAACGGGCCACTTAAGGCCCTTGGCTCACCAATCGATGCCGATTTTTCGGCACCCGTGCAATCTTCGGGTCAGTGCACAGTTGCAACGGGCAGGCGGGTAGGACACATTTGCATAAACCTCATCCACAGGTGGAATAAGAATACTCACTGGGGTCATGAGTGTGCTCTCTCAAGTATTGATTTTTCTAAGTTTTTGAAACTTGCCTGTGTGATCTGCAATATTTCAAAACGTAGACCAGCTGCTTTGCCTGGACTCTTAACCCTCAGGTCAGCGCTCTGCAGTGAGGAATCCTTTTTGGGCCTGCAGATTTCAGGAAGCCTTCCCATAGCCTGGGAATGGGAGCTGAACTCTCCACTGGAGGCACCTCCTCTGAGGAGGAAGGGAGGGTTAGGAGGGGGAGCAGGCCAGGGGTGCACATTCAGCCTCCAAGGGAGCCACAATTGGGAGGACAGGCGCAGGCACAAGGGGCACAGGGCCAAGAGGTAGACCAAGGCTGAGGGGGCCGCAGAAGACACCACTATCCTGCTACCAGGGTTTACAGGCGGCGAAGCAATTACCTCAATATGTCGGAGGTGCAGAGCCGAAGGAGGCTCCGTATCTCAAGCGAGACAGTCAACTATATCTGTCAGATGATTGGGCCTGAAATCTCCGCTGTGTGGGTGGACACCCCATGCCGGTGGCTCTAAAGATCACAGCTGTCCTCAACTTCTATGCAAAATACTGCGGATGCTGGAAATCTGAAATAAAAACAAAAATTGCTGAAAAACTCAGCAGGTCTGACAGCACCTGCGGAGAGAAAGACAGAGTGAACATTTCGAGTCCGTATGACTCTTCTTCAGAAGAATAGTCATACGGACTCGAAACGTCAACCCTGTCTTTCTTTCCACAGATGCTGTCAGACCTGCTGAGTTTTTCCAGCAATTTTTGTTTTTGTCTCAACTTCTATTCCTTTGGTTCCTTCCAGGACTCGGTGGGTGATCTTTGCGGTTTCTCCCAATCAGCTGTCCACACTTGTGTCAAGCAGGTTACAGACGCTCTGTTCAAGCATACATTGACCTTCATCCATTTCTGCTGTGACCAGGCAAGTCAGGCACAGCGAGCCAGAGGCTTCGTGGTCATTGCTGGCTTCCCCTGCATCCAGGATGCAATCGACTGCACACATGTGGCCATCAAGGCGCCTTGGTCAACAGGAAGGGCTTCCACTCCATGAACATGCAGATAGTGTGTGATCACAGGATGCAAATTCTGCAAGTCTGTGCAAGGTACCCAGGCAGCTCCCATGATGCCTACATCCTCAGACACTCCCAGGTGCCGGGGCTCTTCAGTGCTCCGGCTTGGCTGGATGGATGACTGCTGGCAGACAAGGGCTATTGCTTCAGAAGGTGGCTCATGATGCCACTCCGCCATCCAAGAACAGAAGCTGAGCAGCGGTACAATAGGAGCCACACATCCACAAGGGCTGTGGTGGAGAGAACCATCAGTCTTCTCAAGATGCGCTTCTGATGCCTGGACCGCTCAGGGGGCGCACTCCAGTACCCCCCAGATTGTGTGTCGCTGATAGTGGTTGCATGCTGCACTCTGCACAATCTGGCGCTGGAAAGGGGAGATGCAGTGGCTGCGGCTGCACACGATGAGTCCAGCAGTAAGTCCGAGGACGAGCACGCACAGGCCTTCCGTTATACAGGCCGCCGGGTTGCCATTCGGCCTGGCAGGCTGAGTGTGCCTGCCACTGCCTGCCCACTCCCACTATGCATGGGAGTCATGAAACGTGCTGGGCATGCCTTAATTGGCCTGCCTGTGTAAAATGGCTGTGCAGACCCTATCGCAAGCAGCGATCGGGTCCGTGCCCGCTCCTGCTCCGCCCCCACCCCTACCATCCAGAAAATTCTGCCCTCAGTGATGTCCCAGTTTCAGATATAAGATCATTTTGCCTGAACCATCCTTTGGATGTTCCCACCCAGCCAGTCTGGAAATTATGGAAATATTCAGAAACTAAATGAGATACACCTGTGAGAGGGGTGGGCCCACTTTTTGTTGACAATAATTGGACACAAGTATAGTTCTTGTGTGAAATTAGATATGTAGTGAACCAATGTTGGTGATACACTTGAGGGCAGGCGAAGATTGGTGAGGTAGATTGACAGTGAGGCAAGTAAACAAGCAATTCAATTCAGACAGTAAAGTGGCTGCAGACAGCTCCTCCTTACAAAATAATACCCCTACTCTTGAGAAAGTGAGCTAATTGACATGAATAGATAATCCTCTCACCGATGACATTGTGTCACAAGTAAGAGGAAGTGTAGAATGGAATGGTTCCAGAACAATGTAAGCTCTCAGTGGAAGGTTGCGTTAGGCAGAAATACTAGGATCATACATAACAACAATTAAGTCGAAGGTAAGGGGCATGATTATGGATATACCTGAGACTCACCCTGATATGTACTCTGGTATGAACAAGTTTGATGATAGAAATTAGGAGCTAAGTCAACCATCTGTGAGAGAACTGCTTATCTGATACCTCAACCAGGAAGGTCTACATTCTCCTAGCTGCTATTGATGAATAACTAGCCAGCTTGATTGCCTCACTAATGGAACCTGGAGGATGAACCTGGTATTTGGGGGTCTAGGAGCAAGAATTCCTTCCACTCAGTCTTAATAACCCAGCAAACTAATGCCCCAAAGGGAAGTGTGCTTTAGTGTAAAGTGTACTAGTACTCTGCTGCAGTCTAAGCAATGGTTTTAATTTAGGAAATAATCTTAGCCATTGGATGCTGAGAGTTCTGCATCTGAGATAGGGATGCAACTTTAAGAAAATTTAATGCCAAAAAGTTTAAGTAGTTATTGACATTATGTGCCTTTAGTTAGGAACAACTCCCAGCTGTAAGAATAAAGGGCAGGAAATGACTCCATTGAGGAAAAGGAAGTAACTGAGAGGGATTGGAAAGCAGCTGAAAAATAATGCCTAGGACTGTCTTATTCATTGTTGCACGACACAGCATGGGTAAACAAGCTCACTTGTTTAAGAACTCGTCTGTGTATCTAATTGACCATCAGGTTTGTATCACTACACCATGTTCAGGTTTCTCAGTGGCTTAGTTTAGAGACTCTGTGGAAGCAGGGTGATTCATTATTATGTATGTTAGACACCTAACCAAACATAAGTACAACCAAAGTACAACCAGCTCTTGTTTAATGCGTATTTTGCTGTTCCTGCATGGTTCTAACAATGCATCATAAATCTAGGCTGGAATTATACCGACATGCAGTGGGGTCCCACCTCTGGGACCAAATGCAGATCCTGAACCAACATAGGTGAATGCTGGGGCTGCAGAGGAGATTTTACCAGCAGTGACCAAATTACAAGCTGCCACCAGGACAAGTGAGTAACTCATCTCTGGACTCCCCAAAGCCTGGCCACCATCTACAAAGCACAAATCAGAAGTTGATTGAATACCCTCCACTTGCCAGGTTGAGTATAGCTCCAGTGAGACTCAAGAAGCTCAACACCATCTAACATAAAGCAGCTTGCTTGATTAGCAACCCATCCACCACCTTAAACATTCACTCCCTCTACCACCGATACAAAGTGGCAGCTCTCTGTACCATATATAAGATCCATTGCAGCAACTCACCAAGGCTCCTTCAACAGCACCTTCCAACCTCACGACCTCTACCACCTAGAAGGACAAGGGTATTAAATGCATGGGAATACTATCATTTACAAGTTCCTCTCAAGCCATACAACATCCTAACTTGGGACTATATTGCTGTTCCTTCACTGTCACTGGGTCAAAATCCTGGAACTCCCTTCCCAGCAGCACTGTGCGTGTAAAACTCTGGAGCGGTTCGAGAAGGCAGCACACCACCTTCTCGAGAGCAGTTAGGGATGGGCAACAAATTGCTCGTCTTCCTTCAAATAATAATAATAAATTAAGGATAGAGGCCTGTCTCTTTAGAGACAGCTGCCAGCCCAATCAGAGGACTAGCAACTCGAAAGCCTCAGCAGTGCCACTGATAGAGGTGGTCGCTGTCGAGGTTGCAGGGAGAAAGAGAGGACATCTCCATGCTGAGGCACTCTCTAGGGGCCATTGAGAATTTTCTTTTAATGTGCTGGGACCATGCAGGCAGGTCCTAGCAATTAGAGTGGTGAACCCTCCGGTGGCAGCATCAGAGTAATTGAGGTAGCCATTGTCACCGTGGGGCCCCTCTGGGAAAGAATGCCCCCTCTGGGAATCCACAGGGCGAATGCCTCGATGTAACTAGCTGTGTCCTCATTTGGCGAGGGGTCATTCGGACAACAGTAAATGCTGGGGGGGGGGCGGGTGTAAAACAGTCATTAAAGGCCAATTCATTGCATTCTGGGACAAAATGCGGATCCTGAACCAGCATAGGTGAATGGCGGAACCCCTTCGACCTTTTGTTTATGACATTTTTGCAGTCTCTCCTTTGCCTCCACCTATCACTGGCCTTCTATCCAGCTTCACCTGCCCCAACCCCCTTAAACAGTATATATTTCACCATATTATTACTTCTCTTTAGTTCTGAAGGAGAGTCATATGGACTCGAAATGTTAACTCTGTCTTTCTCTCCACAGAGGCTGTCAGACCTGCTGAGTTTTCCCAGCACTTATTGTTTCTGTTTCAGATTTCCAGCATCCACTGTATTTTGCCTTTATAATTTTATTAATTGACAGCCCGCCTCTGGTTAGGCCTTCCAGCCTGCATCCAGAGGGCTGGTGAAATCTGGACCTAATCTCAGAAAAGTATCCTTTCTTGTCCAATGGGACATCTCAATGATATCCATCCTTATTGCTATTTTATGAGAGATTGTCCAATTAATAGCAGTAAGTGTGGAATTATGTGCAGTTTTGTGCTCTACTCTCACATCTACTGGGCACTGAATGGAGACTAGCCAAACTCAGATTTTGTATTTACTTTGTAAATTTAAATTATTTTAATCCTGTGTTACAATTTCTCAATTGAAAAGTACGTTAACATTGAAATAATTTTTTGACTTTGCACTGTTGGAGATTCTGAAGTACCCTGCCCAAAATTTGCTGATCATTATTTTAAATGTGCATGCCTAAATTTCAAAAATACAACCTTTGCAGACATAGCATCCCACCAGAAGAACAAAGTCCAAAATCTACCCCTTATAAGGTCTTTATGACATTAATGGCTTAAGCAAAAGTAACTGGATAAGAAAGGAAAAAAAGTACTGATTATGTATTTCACACTATCTTTGAGATGTCCTGTACTAATTAATAGTTTTAATAGTGCAATCAAACTCTTCTACAGATAACTTTCAATGTCACCAAATGGATAGTAAGGCCAATTGCTCCTCTGAGTATCACACTGGCTTCCCTAATGTGTTGGCTAAAATACCTCATATTAAGAAGTGGAACATAAAGATAATGTCAATTTAATACTTCTGTCCAATGGGAGCATATTCTGAGAATTCAGTTTTTTGTGTCTCTCACAATTTTCCACCCATTATTCTCCAATTTCCTATGCGCATTCCTAGCAGATGAAGCTCCATTCCAGAAGCAGGAATTCATAATATTGGCCCTAATGTATTCATTTGGATTGGAATCTTTTTTTTTGTTGGTAAACAGTGTGTGCTGAAATCCATGATGAACTATCTGTTCCAAGCCTCTTGTATTCCAGCTTCATATTTCAACCAGATCCATGAATTTAACTATTCCAAGCTGCAGTGCACTGGATGGTAACACCACACTGAGGGAGTCAATTGCTATGAGGACATTAATGAGTTATGGCATATTGCAGCACTTTTCAAGTGCCTGTATGGGTCAAGGTTAAAGAGCTGCCAACCACAATTCATTTCATTGCACAGTAACTCTATATATATTTTGATTAAATGGATAACCCTTAACTCAAGATGAATCACGATAGAAGGTTATTTGGCAGAACAAGTAAATCTTCACATTGTATACAAATTGTATACAATAGCTTCTACAATGTGCATAAATTAACTCAATTGCAATGGTCATGCGCATGCAGAATGGGCATAAGGGGAATCAGAAAATCAGGGAGCAACCTGGGACATGTTTTGTATCCTATTCCTTCTGCCTGCAATTTCTGTCCAGCTGTGTTTTGTACACTGCACATATCAGAGTTTTCCCAGCTGCCACCGTGCTTCATGTGTGATTCATGGGCCCTGTGTTCCTATTCTATCTAATAACATGAATGGATGGATCCATGAATCAGTTGAGTGTCCAAATTTCCAATATGCATTTCAGTTACATAAGATTCTGATTCAGGAATGTTGAAGGCAACAATATGCCCTTATGTGCAATGGAACTTCAAAAGGCAATGGATTTTAGATTTAATTTATATTATGGTATTTTTTAATATCGTGTTTATGGAGATTTTTAAAATATTAATATGCAGACTTTTTGAAGCAACATTTATTTACACATTATCCCTGAGAGTAGGAAGTGGGTCTTATGGACAAACCAAATTCAGAGTAGGCATGAGGGGCGATAGGAGACAGATTAGGAAATGACAAGTCTTTAGGGCTCTGGTGGAGGGTAACTTTAAGCCAGGTTTGGCTTGGTGAATAGGCAGGTAGGGGCAGCTGAACAGATGGGATCATTCTTGATTACAAATAAGTTCATGAGCTCTTCATTCTTATTGGAGGTGAAGGTGGCCAGGGAAGTGGCGTGGTTCCAGGGATGAAGGACTTCCGTTACATAGATCGATAGATAGATAGAAAGACAGAAAAGTTGGGCTTGCTCTCCTTACAGAGAAGGTTGAGAGGAGAATTGATAAAAGTGTTCAAAATCTTGAAGGGTCTAGACAGAGTAGATGGAGAGAAACTGTCCCTGTTGGCAAAAGGATCTAGAGCCAGAGAACACCAATTTAAGGTAATTGGCAAAAGGATCACGGCAGCATGAGTGAAATCTACAGTGAGAGGCTAGGAACTGGAGTGCGCTGCCTGAGAGAGCTGGGAAGGCAGTTTCAATCATGGCTTTCAAGAGGGAATTGGATAAGGTCCTGAGGAGAAAACAATTTGAGGGCAATGGGGAAAGTGTGGGGTGGGGTGGAGGTGGGGTTGGTGGGTGCAGATTGTTTGGGGATGAGGTGGATAACTAGGTGAATTGCTTTTGCAGAGATCGGAGACAAGAGCCGAAATGGTTTGCTTCTGTGATGTAAAGTTTAAGAAAATAGTTGGTGGGGGTTATCTATGCTTTCGAGGATGATTCCGGAGTAGTGAACAGTTTAGGCAGAGGACAATGAGACCCAATAAGAGTTTGATGTCATTCAGCGAGATATGGGATTTAATGGCTAAACCAGGTGTGCACTAGATATGCTGAAATTTGCAACTTTGGACTTGCAGGAGCAAAAACTGAGGCCATGTTAGGAAGAATAGGCAGGCTGAGATAGAATAAGGGTTTCTTTTTTTTATTCATTCACAGAATGTGGGCATCGATGTCTGGGCCAGCATTTATTGCCCATCCCTAGTTGCCCTAGAGAAGGTGGTGGTGAGCTGCCATCTTGAACCACTGCTGTCCATGGGGTGTAGGTACACCAACAGTGCTGTTAGGAAGGGAGTTCCAGGATTTTGACCCAGCAACAGTGAAGGAACGGCGATATATTTCCAAGTCAGGATGGTGGGTGACTTGGAGGGGAACTTCCAGGTGGTGGTGTTCCCATCTATCTGCTGCCCTTGTCCTTATAGATGGTAGTGGTCGTGGATTTGGAAGGTGCTGTCTAAGGACCCTTGGTCAATTCCTGCAGTGCATCTTGTAGATGTTACACACTGCTGCTTTTGTGCATCGGTCGTGGAGGGAGTGAATGTTTGTGGATTTGGTGCCAATGATGCGGGCTGCTATGTCTTGGATGGTGTCAAGCTTCTCGAGTGTTGTGGGAGCTGCACCCAACCAGGCAAGTGGGGAGTATTACATTGTGCCTTGTAGACAGTGCTCAGGCTTTGGGGAGTCAGAAGGTGGGTTACTCGTCGCAGGATTCCTAGCCTCTGACCTTCTCTTGTAGCCACAGTATTTATATGGCTACTCCAGTTCAGTTTCTGGTCAATGGTAACCCCCAGGATGTTGATATTGGGGGATTCAGTGATGGTAATGCCATTGAACATCAAGGGGCCATGGTTAGATTCTCTGTTGTTGGAGATGGTCATTACCTGGCACTTGTGTTGCACGAATGTTACTAGCCACTTGTCAGCCCAAGCCTGGATATTGTCCAGGTCTTGCCACATTTGGCACTGACTGCTTCAGTATCTGAGGAGTCGTGAATGGTGCTGAACATTTTGCAATCATCAGCGAACATTCCTGCTTCTGACCTTATGATGGAAGGAATGTCATTGATGAAGTAACTGAAGATGGTTGGGCCGAGAACACTACCCTGAGGAACTCTTGCAATGATGTCCTGGAGTTGAGATGACTGACCTCCAACAACCACAACCATCTTCCTTGGTGCTAGGTATGACTCCAACCATTGGAGAATTTTCCCCCGATTCCCATTGACTCCAGTTTTACTAGGACTCCTTAATGCCACACTCGGTCAAATGCTGCCTTAATGTCAAGGGTAGTCACTCATCTTGGCTCTGGAGTTTAGCTCTTTTGTCCATGTTTGAACCAAAGTTGTAATGAGGCCAGGAGCTGGCAAAACCCAAACTGAGCGTCAATGAGCAGGTTATTGCTAAGTAAGTGCCGCTTGATAGCACTGTTGATGATCCCTTCTGTTACTTTGCTGATGATCAAGAGTAGACTGATGGGCCAGTAATTAGCCAAGTTGGATTTGTCCTGCTTTTTCTGTACAGGACATACCTGGGCAATTTTCCACTTTTCTGGGTAGCTGCCAGTGTTGTAGCTATACTGGAACAGCTTGGCTAGGGGCATGGCGAGTTCTGAAGCACAAGTCTTCAGCACTATTGCTGGAATATTGTCAAGTCCCATTGCCTTTGCACTATCCAGTGCCTTCAGTCATTTCTTAATATCATGCGAAGTGAATCAAATTGGCTGAAGACTGGCATCTGTGATGCTGGGGACCTCCAGAGGAGGCCGAGATGATCATCCACTCTGCATTCCTGGCTGAAGATTGTAACAAATGCTTCAGCCTTACCTTTTACATTGATGTGCTGGGCTCCCCCATCATTGAGGATGGGGATATTGTGGAGCCTCCTCCTCCAGTGGGCTATTTAATTGTCCATCACCATTCACGACTTGATTTGGCAGGACTGCAGAGCTTAGATCTGATCCGTTGGTTGTGGGATTGCTTAGCTCTATCACTTGCTGCTTATGCTGTTTGGCATGCAAGGAGTCCTGTGTTGTAATTTCACCGGTTTTACATCTCATTTTTAGGTACACCTGGTGATGTTCCCAGCATGCCCTCCTGCACTTTCATTGAACCAGGGTTGATCCCCTGACTTGATGGAAATGGTAGAGTGGGGGATATGCTAGACCATGAGTTTACAGATTGCATTCGAGTACAATTCTGCCACTTCTGATGGCCCACAGCGCCTCATGATGCCCAGTCTTGAGTTGCTAGATCTGTTCGAAACCTGGCCCATTTAGCATGGTGGTAGTGCTACACAACACGATGGAGGGAATTCTCAATGTGAAGGCGTGACTTCATCTCCACGACTGTGCGATGGTCACTCCTACCGATACTGTCATGTACAGATGCATCTGTGGCAGGCAGGTTGGTGAGGATGAGGTCAAGTATGTTTTTCCCTCTTGTTTGTTCCCTCACCACCTGCCGCAGATCCAGTCTAGGAGCTATATCCTTTAGGACTCAGCAAGCTCGGTCAGTAGTGGTGCTACTGAGCCACTCTTGGTGATGGGCATTGAAGTCCCCCACCCAGAGAACATTCTGCGTCCTTGCACCCTCAGTGCTTCCTCCAAATGGTGTTCAACATGGTAGAGCACTGAATCATCAGCAGAAGTGGGTGGGGCAGTACATGGTAATTAGCAGGAGGTTTCCTTGCCCATGTTTGACCTGATGCCATGAGACTTCATTGGGGTCCGAAGTCGATGTCAAGGGCAACTCCCACCAGACTGTATACCACTGTGCCACCACCTCTGCTTGGCCTGTCCTGCCGGTGGGACAGGACATACTCCAGGATGGAGATGGAGGTGTCTGTGACATTATCTGTAAGATATGATTCCATGAGGATGACTATATCAGGCTGTTGTTGATTAGTCTGTCAGACAGCTTTCCCAATTTTGGCACTGGTCACCAGATGTTAGTAAGATGGACTTTGCAGGGTTGACAGGGCTGAGTTTGCCGTTGTCACTTCCAGCGCCTAGGTTGATGACGGGTGGTTGGTCTGGTTTCTTACCTTTTGTGAGATTTTGTAGTGGTTTGATACAACTGAGTGGCTTGCTAGGCCATTTCAGAGGGCATTTAAGAGTCAACCACATTTCTGTGGGTCTGGAGTCACATGTAGGCCAGACCAGGTAAGGGCGGCAGATTTCCTTCCCGAAAGGACATTGGTGAACCAGTTGGGTTTTTACAACAATTGACAATGGTTCATTGGTCATCATTAGACTTTTTATTCCAGATTTGTATTGAATTCAAATTCCACCATCTGCCATGGTGGGAATCAAAGCCAGGTCCCCAGAGAATTACTCTGGGTCTCTGGATTATTAGTCCAGCGACAACTTCATTAAAAGTGAAATTTAAGAAGTAGTTGTGCAGATCAGCTGCTGCAGAAGTATTGTAGTGGATGGAACGCCAAAGGCTAGAAGGCTAGAAGTTTGAAAGAGCAAATATAAGTGACTTGGGGGTGAGTATTATTTTCCCCAGGGTGGCTGCTGATGGAAGTGGGGTTGGAAAGGGAACTGGAGGATGTGCCTGCTGAGGGATATAGGGTGGTGGTCAGAGATGGCCTTGAGCTGATGGGAATAGAGAGGTCATGTGAGTTGGTAAGATGTAAGGATGGCTATGAATATGGGTAGGAGAGTTTATTTGGAGGAAGAGGTTAAGTGAAAGAAAGGAGAGCAGTGAAAGTGCAATCAAAGGAAACTTTGCAGAATTTAACCTCTTTTCATGTTGGATGAGTAGAAAATTGTAAGCTATTAACCATTACTCATATCTATTGGGCATTTAAAAGGTTGATGATCAGCACTTAGTACAAATGTTATATATACAGTAATTCCAAATCATTAATCTTCTTAATCTTGAAAGCACTGAAAAGTGCTTCTTTTTCACTAATCAATGATCTAGGAATATGAACACTTAGCTCTTACATGTTTTCCTTTGCCTTTGTAACATTTAAAGTTGGCTGGATGGCTGGTTTGTGATGCAGAGTGATGCTCAGGTCATCCATGAAGGCCCCGCCTTCTCAACCTCACCCCTCGCCTGAGAAGTGGTGACCCCCAGGTTACACTCACTACCAGTCGTCTCTCTAATGAGAGAGCAGCCTATGGTCCTCTACAGTGACTTTCATTCATTCATAATTTCCAAACCGACTGTCTTCATATAATATTGTTCAAGATATAGCCCCAAACTGCTTTGAGGTAGCAAAGAATAAGATATTCAACTTTCTCACACTTACATTTAGATGTTCAGCTATACAAAGGGTTTAAAAAGGGATTGGCCACAAACTACAGCTGCTGAACAATTGTTTAACAAAGGTGCACAAGTCTACGCAATGGGGCTTAAATTCACAATACAGACTTAGAGGCAAAGGATATCATTGAACCAAAGCTCATCCTTTAAAGCTATTGACATATCATTTAAAGTTTCATATTTAAAACCTTTCTCAGTGTACCGAACATGTATAAAAGCTATCCCTTGGACTTTTAGCCCCAATTCAGTTTTACACCATTAGAGTTGTCAATGAAACCAGTTACTTCTCTTCTGTTGGTCTGAAGTCAGCAGTAAAATATTAACAAAAAGAACATGTAACACAGTTAAATATAACTGTTTCATTCCACTAGAAATTTGAATCATGTGGCGGTTTGTTAGAGCTGTATATTTTAGGGTCATCAGGAATGCCCCTGCCTTTGTCAATATTCAGAGAATCCTTTCGTCCCAATTAAAGTCCACAATATTTTATTATGTACTTATCCCTCTCTCAAGCCCATTATTCAAAAACATTACCATTTCTAAATCTGACTGAAGAACCCAAGCACGTGGGATTATCATCTCTTTGCAGTTTCACTTCTTCCAAAGTCAGTAACCAACAATGATGAGTAAATGGTAACTGAGATGCGAAAACCATTTTCGTCTACAGCCAATAAAATACCCTCCTGTAGATACATTTGAAACCTAAGTAGCCGCTAGTGTTCTCTTCCTTATATGTCTCTGTGGTATTTATGGTTTTATTTAGTGTGCAATGTACCTTTAAGAATAATGCTTGTTAAGGAAGATCACATGATCTCTAGCAGCCAATAGGGGAGTAGCGTGGGCAGTGCGGAAATGAAGTTTAGGTTGAAAGCACACATATAGTTGCTGCTGAGTATATTGTAAATAAACTTAACGTTTCCACCCAAGAAGTGGCTGAGGATCAACTCTATCTATAGTACCAGCCTGGCCACCACTCACAACAAACTGGTGATGAGGATAAAACAAGATTAAATAGGACCAATCAAGTTGAAAAGAAATCAGCACTGTATCTCGCCCAGTAATTGTAAGTAGAAGTTCCATTCGAATTGAAGAAGTTATTCCCTCTCAGAATGCTGCAATTCAGAAAAATGAATTCTCTCGATCCAGCCACGGACGATTGATCTCATTACATTGAATGCCTTGCGTTCTTTTTCCAAACGAATGAGAATAAGGGGAAAGAAAAGAAGAAAGCGATCCTCTTAAGTACATGTGGGAATAAAACTTACGGCTTGATTCGTAGTTTCACAGCACCCAGTGCCCCAGATTCGAAAAAATTTTGATGAATTGGTGGACCTCGTGAAGGGCTATTACTAGCCAAAGCCCTTGGTAATAATGCAAAGGTTCAAGTTTAACTCGAGAAACATAGCCCCCAGGGAGAAAGTTGATTGTTATGTGGCAAGTTTGAAGCAGTTAACGGAACATTGTGAGTTTGGTACATCTCTAAATGACATGTTCAGAGATCGTTTAGTGTGTGGTCTGAATGAGGGCATGATTCAGAAGATATTATTGTCCAAAGTGAATTTGAATTTTAAGAAGGTGCTAGAGATAACACTGGCCATGGAAAGTGCTTTAAGAGATTCAAAAGCCATACAGGGAGTGCAAAATGGCGCCGTCCTCTACTTTGGGCATCCTCCACTCCAGCCAAAAAGGGCGCAAAAATGCAAGACTCTGCCGAGAAGCAGGAAACAGCCCCCAGTAGCCGGAAAATGAGAAAAGCTGACTTAGCAGCGAAAACAAGAATAATTTCAGTAGAGGTGGAACCGAGCAGTCTTATAACAATTGGCATTTTAAAAACATTGAATTTTATTATTGTCACAGAAATGGACATATAATGAGAAAGTGCAAGGAAAGAGTCAAGCAGGCTTTTAAACAAAAGATCCACAATGTAGAAGAGCCTGAAACAACAAATTCAGATATTTACTCATCGTTTAATTTGAAGGTTGGAAAGACAGAACCAACATTTGTAACAGCGGGCAGGATTTTCCCGTTGGCGAGCAGAGAACGGGGCTCGTTCGCCGAGATGGCAAATGACGCGCGGTGATGTCGGGCGGAACTCTCAATGTCACCGCGCCCCATTTAAATTTTCCAGTAGGCGGGGGCATGGCAAAATCAGTTGCGTGCCCACCGACCTGTCAATGGCCAATTAAGGCCATTGACAAAGTAATTAAACTAATTAGTGGACCTTAAGGTTCACGGGCAGACCAGGAGCCCCCGGCGGGAATTAGAAAAAGCATGAAACTTCATCCACGGGTGGGATGAGGTTTCATGTAGGGTTTAAAAAATTTTAATAAAGTTTTTGTAAAAATAATGGACATGTCCCAACTCATGTGACATTGTCACATGAGGGGGCATGTTAGGGAAATTTTATTTTTCTATTTTTAGCTTTTTTACATTTAGAGCCGATCTCCCTGAGGCTGCACTTAGCCTCAGGGAGATGAGTGCGCTCTTTTGTGTGCATGCGCAAAAGAGCACACTCTCGATTTTGGGATTCCCCCCCCCGCCCGCAAGGGAAGCGCATAGTGCTTCCATGTGGATGTCACGCTGGGCGGGCCTTAACTGGCCAGCCCATGTAAAATGGCGCCGCACCCTCGATCGGGGGCGTCGATCAGAAGCACGCCTGTGGTGCACACCCTTCAACTTCGCCCCCGTGGGGGGGAAAATCCTGCCCAGTGAAAGTAAATGGCAGACCTATTAGAATGGAAGTTGGCACGAGAGCTTTCACTACAGTAATTAGGAAATATATCTTCAGTTAACTGAATTATGGTGAACATCAATTAAATTTAGAATATACTGATGCCAAATTGAAAACATACACGGGTAAAGACATTCAAGTCAAAGGCATAAGCAGAGTAACTCCATTAAGGAAGCCAATTGGTAAAGCTACCAGTGTTGATATTGAGAGGCAGGGAGCCAAGCCTCCTAGGGGAAATTGGCTAAGAGAAATCAGCCTTGAGTGGTCACTGAGATTCCAAAAGGAAGCTGGAAGCATTCCTGTTTTGGGGAAGGAGTTTGTAAGGACAACCTGAAGAAATGTAGGCTGCCTTAAGGCAAAACATGGTAGAACAGCAAAAGGAATTCGAAGAGACCATGCTGACTGGCAAAGTTTGATACGAGGTGAGCAGTCTTTGGAAGGAAAAAGAAAACCTGCTGAAAGACCTTCACACACTACAAGATTCCCTCAGGACAAAGTTTGTACCTCTGCAAAAGTATGAAGAGAAACAAAAAGAATTCAGCACTTCTCTGAAGAAACTGAAGAATGAGTTGGCAGAGAAGACACAACAATGCTCAATTTTCCAGGAGGCAGCAAATAAATACAAAAAAAGAGATGGAAAAGCTGAAGAATCAGCTAATTGAAGCCAAAGAAACTTTAGAGGCAAAAGTCACAGAATTTTCTAAGAAGCAGACAGATTTTGGGAGAGCCAACCACTGAGCTCACTTAAGTCGAGCTCGCACCTGAGAGTAGTCTGGCCAATATTGAAGCCGAAAAGAAGGCCGAGAGTAAAGTCAGTGCTAGAAAGAAGAAGGCACATAAAAAGAAGACACAGGAACACAAATAAGACTTTAATCCTTGCAGCAAACGAATACAATTTTATACATAGGCCTGGAAATAAAATTGCAAATGCCAACACACTTAGTTATTTGCCTTTATAAAAAAATGATGAGCAAGTTCCTGTGGAAGAACTTGTTTTACTGTTCAATTTCTTAGATTCCTCTCCGGTGTGTGCTCGACAGATCAGAGACTGGACAAGCCAGGACCCGGTCCTATCTCAAGTACGAGGAAAGTGTTATATGGTTGCTCACAGGAGCCCATACCTGATGAAATGAAACCGTACTTTAATAGGAGACATAAAATAACCAGCCAGGATGGCATCTTATTGTGGGGAGCATGAGTGATAGTTTCTTCAAAGGGAAGGGAGCCACTTTTAATTGAAATACACAGTGCACATCCAGGAATTTCCCAAATGAAGACCATAGCACGCAGCTATCCCAGTGGCCTGGGATGGATGGCGAAATAGAGAGTTTAGTAAAGCACTGTGTGCAATGTCAGCAGTGAGTAGTGATATCTCTTGAGCTGGCAATGAGTGAGATGCCAATGAATGTGTGATGGCCTTGTGAGTTTATGAGTTTAGAGTGATGAAATGGTTGCCTTACCCTGGTGGCATGAATAAGATCATTATCCTCTTTCTGCACTGGATAGCCAACCTTTTCTGTGCAGTGTTGGCACTGATCACTACTGCCACCGCCTCCCAGGCTGGACCTCCTGTGGCCAGAGTTGGGGTGGAGGACATCGTGGCAGGCCTCCAAAAGGCATTTCAGTGACAGGTCACTGAACTCTTCTTGGCTTTCAGGGCCATGTCTTCACTGGCATAGTCCTGGGCTGAAAGCATTGAGAAATGTGTGTGCGGCTGCAGTTGGGGTATGGCACCCAGAGTGAGGAAACGGTGAGTAACGGCATGGCAGGCAAATCAGAGGCCGCCCACAAGTGAGTTGCCGCATTTCCTGTGGCTGCATAATTAATGAGGTGGGAAGGGAACGATGCGACACAAAAACCCACCATTGCGGCTGGCTGTGTAAAACGTCGTTTTTCACGCCCGTACTAATTCCACCTCTATTAGTTTTTCTTTCAGATAGGTGCAAACTAATCATGCAGGAGAGAAGCACCATGAGGAAAGTGGTGATGAAGACTTAGCATTGTCACTTGTTTTCACACTCACAGCCACCCGCTCTAATACTGTGTGCGTCTTAGGCCTGCAGCCTAAGGCAGAGGACAAAACTGCCAACTCACTGAAGGGTGATGTTTCACACAACTTCTGGTGCAAAAGGCTTCGATGAGGACTGTGAAGGGTCAGCTAACAGAAGAATGCAGTTGAATATGCACAACACAATGCTTGGTGCATTGTGAAGGCTGCCAGAAAGCCTGCAGACAATATCAAGCAGCAAAAAAGTGTCCAGAACTAAGTTGGCACAAGGGTTTGCACAGAGCTTGAGTCCATCCATTCCAGCATGGAATTGATGTCTATCTCCATTTACATACTTTTTGACCCAACCATGATGCAGCACCGGATGGTTGTGCTTCCATTGCAGCACAAGCAGCATCCACTCAATGTCTGAGTGCTGCAGTAAAAACTCAGGTTAATGTCACACAGGTCAGTTTTTCACCACGCAAGTTCAAACTGCTGTCATTATGGTTGTAGATTAGAGATGCAAGGGGCTTGCTGAATATCACATTGGCCCAGCATTCTGTCCTATGTAGATCGTTGAGGTGCCTCCTCAGGAGAGTGGCATTGGCCTCAGGAAAACAGCATTTGTCTTCCCACCATTACCAGTCTGCTAGTGCCTTGCCATCCAGTCAGCCGAGACTGCTGCTGTCCATGCTGAGATCCTGCAGTCCAAAACTGGTCCTTCCAGTCAGGCCTGCTCATGGTCATCCTCAGTCTACCCCACTGAAAGTCAGCAGCCTTCCACCAGTAATACTGCAGCCACTGGGATAGCATGGCATAGGAACACTAGGATAGTTAAAAGAACACTGACTGTGGCCAACACCCAGAACTATATGGCATCCAAAATGCTTTGCCCTGAAATTGTTTCTGCAGATGCTATTTTGAACCTCTAGGGGCAATTGTAGCGCCCTAAAACAGGCACTAATAATTTCTCACCCGGTACATTTAATCTTACACAGGGCAAACAAATATATTTTTATGGAATACATTTCAGAATTATTTTGCACAGCATGGTGATGGTAAACTTGTATAGAACACTGGTTTGGAGTACTGCATCCAATCCTGGGAGCCATACTTTTGGAAAGGTGTGAAGGGATTAGAGACAGTACAGAAAAGATTCACGAAAATGGGTCCCAGATGAGGAACTTCAGTTATGTACTTATACATTTGGAGAAATAGGCACTGTTTTCCTTGGAGAAGAGAAGGTGTAGAGGAGATTTGATAGAGGTATTCAAAATCATGAGGGGTCTGGACAGTCTAGAATGGCCTCCTTCTGTGCTGTAACCATTCTGTGGTTCTGCAGAGTAATACAATGAGATACATTTCTGTTAGGATTTTCTTTGTCAAAATAATCACCCATTGTTAAAGGATTGTAAATTTAATTATTTTTCAAAAGCAAGAGTTTTGTTGAGTTGAACTCTCACGGGTCAATTTAGCAATTTCATTTTGGAACCACACTCAAAGGAAGATTGGGTCAATAAATGGGAGCTACAACATTGTAATGCTGAATCTGACCTGCACCTTCAAGTACAGCTATAGTATAGGGTTGCTGATTTTACCTTCATGATTTTTGTGAAGCTAATAATTCCCAATTATTCATGATATATCATTACAATGCATTTTGGACCAGAACCAATAACCAAGGGCTGAATTTTACAGGCCACCTGCGGGTGGAAAAATAGGCAGGTGGACCCGTAAATTAGGGTGCATGCCATCACTGGCATACCCACTGCTGGTTCACCCGCCTGCCCCGCCCCACCACAAACAAGATGGTTGAGATGATGGGTCAGCCGCCCGCCTGTGGCCCAATTAATGCCCATTTAAGGGCCTCATCCTGCTGCTCTGATATAATGGATGGCAGGGGAGGCCTGCACCCAACGTCTAGCCCAGCAGGTTTCACCCTGTATATTACTGGTGAATGAAGAGGGGAGGATGCACCCTTCCTGGGTTCTGGTACCAATTTAAGGCCACCCCCCACCCTCACAGTTTTGCCTCCCCATCTGTCCCCTGCCCTGGACAACATACCCCACATTGGGGCCTGTCAGCCTAGCCCCAGCGGGATCTTAGACTTACCTCAATGTCCACTGATGAATGCCATCTCCTTGTCCTACCTTTTGCACCAGCAGTGGCCACTAATCTGGCTTGGCACTGCCAGCCTCCAACTGCTAGCTCTATGAGGCAAGACTTTCTGAGCGAAGTCCCTCCTCATACTGGAAAATTAAAGTGGGGTAAGCTGGCTAAGCGGAGGCGGGCTTGCCTCCGATATTTAGGCTGGGGTGCAGAGAGCCCGCCGTCAGCATAAAATCCAGCCCCAGGTTTAAAATTGCTTTTTTGTGTTCATTAAAGTAAAGAATGCCAGTGATTGGGAGCAAAAGTTTCCATTTCAAGTATCAGTAACAATAACAAACACCAGACCAGCAAGAGAATGAGCCACATTTTGTGACAATTGGGGGGGGGTTTACCTGAAGCTGCTCCTGCTCTGCCTCTGTATCCCCACAAGTTTCTGCCACATTTTCCGCAAAGTTATTGTGGTAGACCAGGAGCAGCTCTGAAGAAAGTCTTGAGCCAGTATGTCTTTGGATCACCTCATGACCTTTCTGAATAAGGCTATCAATTTGTGTTAAACTACGGAAAATATTGTGCTTATATGTCCAAGCAGGCCAAGAGGCAAGTTGGTAATGCTGAAATCCATTCCCCAAGAAAGAAAAAAGGAAAAAATTGCATTCATATAATGCCTTTCACAATCTCAAGATGTTCCAAAGTGCTTTACAGCCATTTAAGTACTTTTCTAGTATAAGTGCAATGGCTAATTTGTGTAGAGCAAGGTCCCACAAATAGCAAAGTGATAATCACTTGGTTTTAGCTGGTTCTGGGATAAATATTGACCAGGGCATGAGATAGAATTCCCCTGCTTTTCTTTTAAAAGAGACATAGGCCAGAATTTTCCGTGCCTGTTGGTGTTGGGCATGAGTAGACAATATGGCGGGAAGGCCAAAAATTGATTTCACACCTTCGTGAAACCAGTTTGCGATCATCCGCTCTGCCCATCAATGACGGGCCGCGTTTCCCGTCACCGCACATAGAGGATATCATTTTAATACATCTGCTTATAAATATAAGCCCTGCTTGCCAGAATCATCCACCTACACTGGATCATCCGGGCATATAGTGTGATTGCATGCCAACGTGTTTCACAACAGCAATTAAAAGGCGTGCACCTGGCGAGCTGAACTCGGAGGGGAACTCGGAGGTGAGCGCACAGTAACGTTGTGCAGTGATTGTGAGGATTGCCCATTTGACTTCAAGGAAGAGGTGCTGTGCATTCAGACAAGGGCACAAGCAAGCCACTTTTCCCCCACTGGCTGACAGTATGGTGCCGGGGTAAGGGCTGACCTGCAGTTGGGGGGGTGGGCAAGGCAGTATGGTCTGATGGTAGTGCACAAGCACATGCAGGGGGTGGGGTGTGGAGGGAAGTGCCATGCATTAGGGTAACCTGTATAAAGTGACCATTCCTCCGCAGCTGAGACAGTTCAGGCACAGCTACATGCTTGGAGTCGGGCGTCTAGCTTATCTGCCCATTCAAGTAATGCAGAGGCATGAAAGTGCCACCAAATGCTTCAGAGCTTTTCGCCCCTCAGGCACAGACTGAAAACTAATGAGTATTTTAGTGGGCTGCAGAACAATTGGACGACTGGGCACATTGTACAATCTCCTTGCTAAAGCTGGCCATGGAACAATCACTGGTGAAGGCGCTCACAGCCCCTTGCAATGCCTTCATGCAAGTTGAACCAGTCTCCCATGTGGTGGAAGCTAACTGTGCAGCCTGCAGTGTGGGTTAAGAGAATGACTGTGCCTGAGCTGAGAGCACAGCATGCAGTCCAGTGGCTAAGCTACCGCCCATCAGTCAGTTGGAATGGGGCAGAGGAGGGTGGGATTTCGGGCAGCCATGCAGAGCACTAAACTCTGGCTACGCAAATGGTAGACAGAATTCTCCAGCATGCATTAAGGGGCCTTCTGAACTAACCAAGAGAGGTTCTTAGTACACCCATGCTAACCCATGCATCCCTCTCTTTCATCCTGCAGGAGCAGTACATCAGGAGCATGGAGCCTGGTGACCTAGCTGTAAGCCTCATAGCTTACAGAGAGTGAAAACGAAGGAGAAGAGAGCGATGGAGGGGCCTGGCTGGGCAAAGGAAGGAGCAGCACCCTCAAGAAGAAGGGGTGGCTGGGGCTCCTGCACTTGCCGCTGAAGAGCCACAGTGAGCCATCGCTGGTCGGTGCCTAGCGAGAGCCAGGGTCTACAAATGAAGCTTGTCATTCAGGCAGATGACCAAGAACTAGTGTCACCGAAGACTGCGCATGTCCATGGAACTGGTCAGCCACGTCTGCCACCTGTTGCAGGATTTGGCACCATGGGGGTATGGAGGGCATCCACTGCCAGTGGCCACAGCGCTCAATTTTTAAAATCAGTGGCTCCTTTCAGGGCTCCACAGGTGATCTCTGTGGGATCTTGCAAGCCTCCACACAAAAACCCATCCAGGAGGTCACGGGCGCCATGTTCGCGAAGGTACACAACTTTGTGGATTCCGATTGGGGTCAGGAAAACCAGGAAGTAAGAGTGCTAGGATCTGCGCAGATCTCAGGTTTCCCACACGTCCGGGGTGCACTCACGTAGTGCTGAGATCACCATGGCAACAAATGGTCAACTATGTCAACTGTAAGGGCTTCCACTCGCTGAATGTTCAGCTGGCGTGCGACCACCACAAGTGCATCCTACAGGTCTGCACATGATTCCCAGGGAGTGTCCATAACTCCTTCAGAGGACGTGGCTGATGACACCCGTGCGGTGGCCTCAGACTGCAGCAGAGAGAAGGTATAACGAGGGTCATGCTACAGCTTGCAACTTGGTGGAGCAAACCATCAGGATTTTGAAATTGAGGTTCTGGTGCCTGGACCGGTCTGGTGGAGCCCTGCAATATAGTCCACAGAGGGTGTCACGCATCATCGTCACCTGCTGCGCCCTTCACAACCTGTTGCTGCAATGGAGGGAGGAGCTGGCTGAGGAGGAGTTGGAGGATCTGCACGTCTCCAATGAGCAGAACATCGACGCAGATGAGGTCCTTGAAGGCAAGGATGATGGCGATGAGGCCATCGCGTTGTCCAGATGAGGCAGGCATGCTCGGGATGCCCTCATAGCTGCTATGTCTGTGGAGGATAATGACGACATGCAGTTAGGAGACTTCATAGATCCTCACATGGCATCTGTGAACATTTGATTCTGTCTGGCTGATGGCAGCACATATACCCTCTGTGATAAGGCCCCTGTCATGGAGATGCAGTGGGGGTCCATAGTCCCTACATTCCAGGGAGATGATAATGACATCAGTGTGGCCACTCCATAGATCCTCACATAGCTTATATGAGTGTCTGACTCCTGTCTGGCTGATGACAGATCATTTGTGCTCTGTGAACAGGGTCATATCATGGGGAAAGCTTAACTTTTCCTGATCCTATGGCATCCTTCATGAGCTGAGCCATTCAGGGACACACTGTCACCGACCCAGATGTTGATTAGATGGGGGGCCAACTGCACCTCAAAGGTGCTGGGAGCACAGAGAGAATGATGGAACTCTGTGCCGCCGACACAGCACATTCTGGCAGCAATGATAAGCTCCATCGAGGTGCAGGCATGACTGATGTGTCCCGTGTCTGTGAAGGTGCACCATCAGCATGCTGGAAAGGTATGGTAGTCTGATGTGTAATGTATTTTTAAGACAAGTGTTGTAATGTAAGATCACATGATCTTAATACCTAATAGCAGAGTAGCGCGGGTTACCTCTGTGGGAGGGTCTTGAGTTAGACGCTGAAGAGTGAAGACAGAGTTTTGAGTTGTGAGCACACAAATGTAGCTGCTGAGTTTTGTTTGTAAATAAACAGCATGTGTTTATTCTAACAACAATCTCCGGATGTTCTCTGTCTCTGTACCAGTCCGTCATCCCGAAACAAGCGTGCAACCCAATCCTTTAGCCCCAAGAAACCAAAGGCACTGGGTCCAATAGAAGGCTGCACAAAGCACGGGGAAGAGGCCCTGGACCAAGATGCCTGCCTTTATCTTTTGCAGGGACTAAGGTTTCACAATTAAGTGACACAAACACTGCTCATCAGAATAACGAGCCATAGGTAGGGAGACATTCCTGGGAGTTTATTTACAATAGTGAACAGCATGTACAAGTGATTAACACCCATGCCCAGGCTGGGCAACTACATCTTCTTTATCTTCCTAACTTTGCCGCTACGTCTTGGTGCTCCTCGGACATCCACAGCAGCAGTGGAGGCAGCCTGCTGACTGCAATGCCCTGTCTTTTATGACCTTGACAGGTGTCCTCTGGAGGGTGCCGGCTTGCTTTCGGGATCATGCTGTGTGGTAGTGCCACTCTCCTCAGCCTGTGGGCCTGGAGCTGCAGGGATCACAGGAAGAGGGGATTCAGATGGGCCAGACATCCCCGGACTCACTCGGGTAGACGGCCCTAGGGTGTACACATGCTGATCTTCCTCTCTATGAGTGCCGAAGGCCCCTGACTGATTCCATGAGGAGAAGGAGAAGCTGGAGTGAGATTGAGCTGCCCCGGTACCCCTCTTGCATTGACACTGCTGGAGACCAATTATGGCATCAACGATGGAATTCAGCTCGTGCAGCAATGCAGGAGCGATGTCCCGAACCAAGGTCTCCATGGCAGCCGCCATCTTACTAGTGTTGAGCTTGGTGCATTGGCGTGCCAGCTCTATCACATCAGACTATTGGCGGACGGACTCCTCCATCGTGCCTTGCAATCTGAGGAGTGCAATGGACATCCCTTCCTGATGTTCCAGAGCTTGCCGTTGCAGCTCCAGCAACTGAAATATGGCCAAGTCCAGAGGCTCCTCATCTGTCTCGGACTGATCAGATTTCTGGCCTCCTGCAGTCCTCCGAATGCCGGACACCTGTGAAGTGCCTGCCGCGCCGCCTGCTGTGGATCAGACAATGCGATGTGCTCACCAAATTGTGATCCCGAGGCTACTTTGGAGCTAGGTCCCACCGAGGTGTGTGTCTCTGTGCTGGTGGAGGGTGTGTGTGAGCGCTGTGATGGGACTTCAATGGGGGTGTAATCAGGTTCTTCTTCTAAGGTTTCTTCAAGGTTTGACTCGAGGACCTGGGTCATGGACCCCCTTGGCTGCTTCCCAGATGTGCCTGCAAAAGCAAGGAGAGATAATTAGTGCATGGCAGGGGACTGTGGAACAACGGAGCTGACTCATAGCATGGTTGTCTGATGGATGTTGCTCTGCTGGATCCTCATTTGGCTGAGCACTGCCAACCTCACTGTCAGCACAGGAAAGGTCCAGATCTTCGCTGGCCAGCTGGAAGGCTCTGATTTCTAAGTCCATGAGGACCTTGATTTCAGGCATTCCTCCACCAGTCTGTGACCTCTCCCTCTTGTTGTGCCAGCTTGTCCAGCATGGAGACAGATGGAGAGAGTGTAAGCAGGACACCTGCCTATCTAGATCATAAGGATAAAAACAAAAAGCTAAAAGCTACTGCGGATGCTGGAAATCCAAAACAAAATAAAAACAGAATTACCTGGAAAAACTCAGCAAGTCTGGCAGCATCGGCGGAGAAGAAATCAGTCAACGTTTCGAGCGGAAGATGGCTCGAGTGATCGCCATCGCGCAGGAGTCTGGAATGGGCCAGACCTGCGCCACGTACAGCAACAGCGAGAGTACCTCACACCTGATGACCAGGTTCTTTCCCGCAATGGAGAGGGAGCGTCGCTCCCACATGCCCAGTTTCCTTTTCACCATAGCCACTCGCTCCTTCCAGTTTCTAACGCATGCCCCGGTCCCTCCGAACCATATCCCCAGCACCTTCAGGCCGTCAGCCCTGACAGTGAAGGGGACAAAGGATCGGTCAGCCCAACGTTGACTGATTTCTTCTCCGCCGATGCTGCCAGACTTGCTGAGTTTTTCCAGGTAATTCTGTTTTTATTTTGTTTTAGATCATAAGGATGCCTGGCATGTGTGGGTGGTGCCATGGTTGGGATGTGGACACATCCGCAGGGCAAATGAAAGTGTGTGAGAGAGTGAATGGTGATATCCCTTGAACTAGCAGTGAGTGAGATACCCGTGGATGTGTGCTGGGTTTGTGAGTGTGTGAGTTGAGAGTGATGAGAAGGGTGACTTACCCTGGCACAATGGAGGAGATTATTCATCCTCTTTCGGCACTGGGGAGATGTCCTCTTTTGCAGGGCATTGGCGCTGACCACTGCTGCCACCACCTGCCGTGTTGAATTGGTGACCTTTCTTGTTGGTTTTTGCCCAGAATGCGGGTAAAGGACTTTGCGTATGGCCTCCATTGTGTCCGGTAGATGCTTGAGGAAGGGGTCACTAAATGTGGGTGTAACATGTTTCCTCCCTTTGGCAGCCATCAGTTCTCAGCAGCTTCCTATCCCCTGAAGAGTGTAAGCCCTATGCAGGGATGGCCTTTAAATATAACGCCCAGATTAATGAAGGCCTGAGGTGACAGCGGGATGGGCAAATCAGAGGATGCCCTGCCAGCAATCCAGTGTGTTTCCCCTGAATTAATTATTCATGAGGCGGGACATGACGGGAATGGGACGATACAGTGTAAAACATCCTTTTTCCCACCCACTAGCACACAGTACAAATCTGGGACCATTCTGCCCATAGGATCATTTTTGACCAACTGAGAGCACAGTTTAAGCCTCGGCTTAATGCCTCATCTGAAAGACAGAACCTCCAACAGCTCAGCACCGACAATTTTAGACTTGCAGAGAATTCCATCCCATCCCATTCCATTCCTTTCATTTCTTCCAGATTCCCTTGAGGTGGCCTTGATATGTGAGGTCAGTACCCTAATCTGCTACATTATGCAGGCCTCTAACATACAGTGTGTTGAAGTGAATGTAGGATACAGAGCAACGCTGACTCTGAATGTTCTCGGTATTGGCCGGGCTACAAACCCCTCAGAGCAGAACTTTCTTGCCCATAAGCAGGTTATATTTCAAATGTTAATGAAGTTCCAGAAAGCGTTTGAATGGCCTGTTTATGTCAATGCTCAGCATAATCCAGGTTGCGGCAAGGCTGTCTGCATGCTCACCTTCAAGGGAATAATGCTACAGAAGCCAGGTTATTTTCTGTGACTGCTGTGGGTGAATGCAAGGATTTAGAGAAGATAAATAATCTTGAGCTCTCAAGTATCTGAGACTATATTGGCTTACATCTGAATGTTTTTCAAACTTATGATATTTTGTCCAAAATCTTGTAGAATTGGATAGCTTTAAATAAACGTTTCTTGTAATCAATAATTGGTATAGCTACCATGTTCTTCATTTGGTGTGAATGTCATAAGAATTTTGGCTCACAACAGTCTTTTCATCTAATACAACTGGAAGAATAAGTTGTGTTATGATTTATCACAGATTATACTTTTGAAGCAACTGTTTAATAATCTCTTTTACCATTAATTAAGTTTTCCTACAGTTTTGTTTTATTCTTTCATGGGATGTGGGTGTCACTGGCAAGGCCAGCATTTGTTGCCCATCCCTAATTGCCCTTGAGAAGGTAGGTGGTGGTGAGCTGCCTTCTTGAATTGCTGCAGTCCCATTAATAAAAATGTTGAGAATTTGCTGTCAAGTTATTGGTTTAAGAGAAAATCTGATCAGTTTTCTTTCCACTGTTTGTTTAATACCAGCTGAACAAAGTAGGAGACAAAGTTTACAAATAAATAAAAGCAATACGAGTGCGAACAACATTTCTAGTCAGTATCAGAGTGATTGATTTATGGAGCTTATCAAACTAATTAAAACTGCGGTTGTTCATTTTGATAAAGAGCATTTCTCTGCTAAAGTTTGCAATTTTTAAATCATTATTTTAGCTATGTATAAAATTTATTGCTTCTTAATTTAGCTAGGCTTTAAAGGGCCCATTTTTATTATTTTAATCTCATGCTTTCCATTCATTAACATTTGCAAAGAACAGGAAAAAGATTTAAAATGTCCTGGTTTGGAAACTATAGTGATGTTAACCATGACAATGCCAGTTCTATACACACCCATTGCTATTGTAATATTTTACCCCCAAGATACAACCATACACAGTGCCAGCGGCACAGAAATCATCCCATAGATTCATAGAGTTGTACAGCACAGAAACAGGCCCTTTGGCCCATCGTGTCCATGCCGGCCATTAAGCATCTATCTATTCTAAACCCATTTTCCAGCACTTGGCCCCTAACCCTGTATGCCAAGGCATTTCAATTGTTCATCTAAATACTTCTTAAATGTTGTGAAGGTTCCAGCCTCTACCACCCCTTCAGGCAGTGTGTTCGAGATTCCAACCACCCTCTGGGTGAAAAAAAAATTTACTCAAATCCCCTCTAAACCTTCAGCCCCCTACCTTAAATCCATGCCCCCTGGTTATTGACACCTCCGCTAAGGAGGAAAAGTTTCTTCCTATCTACCCTATCTATGCCCCTCATAATTTTGTATACCTCTATCAGGTCCCCCCTCAGCCTTCTCTGCTCTAAGGAAAATAACCTTAGCCTACCAGTCTCTCCTCATAGCTGAAATGCCCCAGCCCAGGCAACATCCTGGTGAATCTCCTCTGCACCCTCCCCAGTGCAATCACATCCTTCCCATAGTGTGGCGACCAGGACTGCACACAGTACTCCAGCTGTGGCTTAACCAACGTTTTATACAGCTCCGACATAACCCCCCTGCTCTTACATTCTATGCCTCAGCTAATAAAGGCAAATATCCAATATGCCTTCTTAACCACCTTATCTACCTGTGCTGCTGCCTTCAGAGATCTATAGACATGTACACCAAGGTCCCTCCGATCCTCTGCACTTCCTAGGGCCCTACCATTCATTATGTATTCCCTTGCCATGTTAGTCCTCCCAAAATGCATCACCTCACACTTCTCAGGATTAAATTCCATGTGCCACTGCTCTGCCCATCTTACCAGCCCATCTATATCATTCTGTAATCTAAGGCTTCCCTCTTATTTACAACACCGCCAATTTTCGTGTCATCTGTGAACTTACTGATCATACCTCCTATATTCACGTCTATATCATTAATGTACACGGCAAACAGCAAGAATCCCAGCACCAATCCCTGTGGTACACCACTCATCACAGGCTTGCAATCGCAAAAACAACCTTCAACCACCAACCTCTGTCTCCTGCCACTAAGCCAATTTTGGATCCAATTTGCCAAATTGCCCTGGATCCTATGGGCTCCTACCTTCTTGACCATTCTCCCATGTGGGACCTTGTCAAAAGCCTTACTGAAGTCCATGTAGACTACATCAACTGCACTACCCTCATTTACACAACTAGTCACCTCCTCAAAAAATTCATTCAAATTTGTTAGATGTGATCTCCCTCTGACAGGCATGCTGACTATCCCTGATTAATCCCTGCCTCCCCAGGTGGAGATTAATCCTGTCCCTCAGAATTTTTTCCAATAGTTTCCCTACCACTGATGTTAGACTCACTGACCTATAATTACCTGGTTCATTCCTACTACCCTTCTTGAATAATGGTACTACATTCACTGTCACCAGTCCTCTGGCACCTCTCCTGTGGCCAGAGAGAATTTGAAAATTAGTGTCAGAGCCCCTGCAATCTCCTCCCTTGCCTCACATAGCAGTTGGGATACATTTCATCTAGGCCTGGGGATTTATCCACTTTTAAGCCCACTAAAACCGTTAATACCTCCTCCCTTTCAATGCTAATTTGTTCCAGTATATCACAGCACCCCCCCTCAATTTCTACACCTACATCATCCTTCTCCATAGTGAATACAGATGAAAAGTAATAATTTAAAACCTCACTTACGTCCATAAGACCATAAGACATAGGAGCAGAAATTAGGCCATTTGGCCCATCGAGTCTGCTCCGCCATTCAATCATGGCTGATAAGTTTTTCAACCCCATTCTCCCGCCTTCTCCCCGTAACCTTTGATCCCCTTACCAATCAAGAACCTATCTATCTCGGTCTTAAATACACTCAATGACCTGGCCTCCACAGCCTTCTCTGGCAATGAATTCCATAGATTCACCACTCTCTGGCTAAAGAAGTTTCCCCTCATCTCTGTTCTAAAAGGTCTTCCTTTTACTCTGAGGCTGTGCCCTCGGGTCCTAGTCTCTCCTACTAATGGAAACATTTTCCCCACGTTCACTCTATCCAGGCCTTTCAGTATTCTGTAAGTTTCAATCAGATCCCCCCTCATCCTTCTAAACTCCATCGAGTATAGACCCAGAGTCCTCAAACGTTCCTCATATGTTAAGCCTTTCATTCCTGGGATCATTCTCGTGAACCTCCTCTGGACCCTCTCCAGGGCCAGCACATCCTTCCTGAGATACGGGGCCCAAAATTGCTCACAATATTCTAAATGTGGTCTGACCAGAGCCTTATAAAGACTCAGCAGCACATCCCTGCTTTTATATTCTAGTCCTCTCGAAATAAATGCCAACATTGCATTTGCCTTCCTAACTACTGACTCAACCTGCAAGTTAACCTTAAGAGAATCCTGGACTAGGACTCCCAAGTCCCTTTGCACTCCAGATTTCTGAATTCTCTCCCCATTTAGAAAATAGTCTATGCCTCCATTCTTCCTAACAAAGTGCATGACCTCACACTTCCCCACGTTGTAGTCCATCTACCGCTTCTTTGCCCATTCTCCTAACCTGTCCAAATCCTTCTGCAGCCTCCCCGCCTCCTCAATACTACCTGTCCCTCCACTTATCTTTGTCTCATCTGCAAACTTAGCCACGATGCCCTCAGTTCCTTCATCTAGATCATTAATGTATAATGTGAAAAGTTGTGGTCCCAACACTGACCCCTGCGGAACTCCACTAGTCACTGGCCGCCATCCTGAGAAGGACCCCCTTATCCCCACTCTCCGCCTCCTGCCAGACAGCCAATTTTCTATCCATGCTTGTACCTTGCCTCTAACACCATGGGCTCTTAACTTACTGAGCAGCCTCCTGTGCGGCACCTTGTCAAAGGCCTTTTGAAAGTCCAAGTAGATAACATCCATTGGCTCTCCTTTGTCTAACCTACTCGTTACCTCCTCAAAGAATTCTAACAGATTTGTCAGGCATGACCTCCCCTTAATGAAACCATGCTGACTTTGCCCGATTTTACCATGCACTTCCAAGTATTCTGAAATCTCATCCTTAATAATGGACTCTAAAATCTTATCAACGACTGAGGTCAGGCTAATTGGCCTGTAATTTCCCGTCTTTTGCCTCACTCCCTTCTTAAACAGGGGGGGTTACGTTAGCGATTTTCCAGTCCTCTGGGACCCTCCCTGACTCCAGTGATTCCTGAATGATCACCACTAATGCTTCCACTATCTCTTCAGCTATCTCCTTCAGAACTCTGGGGTGTAATCCATCTGGTCCAGGTGATTTATCCACCTTCAGACCTTTCAGTTTTCCTAGCACCTTCTCCTTGGTAATGGCTACCATACTCACCTCTGCCTCCTGACTCTCTTGAACTTTGGGGATGTCACTCGTGTTTTCCACTGTGAAGACTGACGCAAAGTACCTATTCAGTTCCTCCGCCATTTCTTTGTTCCCCACTACTACTTCTCCAGCGTCATTTTCCAGCGGCCCAATGTCCACTTTTTCCTCTCTCTTACCCTTTGTATATCTAAAAAAACTCTTCCAATCTTCTTTTATATTACTGGCTAGTTTACCCTCATATTTAATCTTCTCCCTCCTTATTTCTTTTTTAGTTGTCCTCTGTTGGTCTTTGTAGGCTTCCCAATCCCCTGGCTTCCCTCTGCTCTTCGCCGCATTATCTGCTTTCTCTTTAGTTTTTATGCTGTCCCTGACTTCCCTTATCAGCCATGGTTGCCTCATCCTCCCTTTAGTATGCTTCTTCTTCCTAGGGATGAATTTTTGCTGTGTCTCCCAAATTACTCCCAGAAACTCCTGCCATTGCTGTTCCACTGTCTTTCCTGCTAGGCTCATCTCCCAGTCAATTCTGGCCAGCTCCTCCCTCATGCCTCTACAGTTGCATTTATTCAACTGTAATACCGTTACATATGATTCCAGCTTTTTCCTCTCAAATTGCAGGGTAAATTCTATCATATTATGGTCACTTCCTCCTAAGGGTTCCTTCACCTTAAGCTCCCTTATCAAATCTGCCTCATTACACATCACTAAATCTGGAATTGCCTGTTCCCCAGTGGGCTCCACCACAAGCTGCTCCAAAAAGCCATGCCCTCCGGCTCCATGCAGATTGCCACTTTGGCCCTACTCTTTCCCTGGTTATCCTCTTGCCCTTAATATGTTTATAAAATGCTTTGGGATTTTCCTTTATCTTGACCACTGGTGTTTTTTCATGCCCTGTCTTCTCTCTCCTAATTACTTTTTTAAGTTCCCCCCTTCACTTTCTCTACTCCTCTAGGGCTTCTGCTGTTCTCAGCCCTCTGCATCTGCCATAGGCCTCCTTTTCTTCCTTATCCAATCCTCTATGTCCCTTGACATCCAGGGTTTCCCTGGGCTTGTTTGTCCTACCCTTCACCTTTACGGAAACATGTTGGCCCTGAACTCTCACTATTTCCTTTTTGAATGACTCCCACTGGCCTGATGTAGACTTTCCTACAAGTAGCTGCTCCCAGTCCACTTTGGCCAGATCCTGTCTTATCATATTGAAATTTGCCTTCCCCCAATTCAGGACCTTTAGTTCCGGTCCATCTTTGTCCTTTTCCATAACTACCTTAAATCTTACAGCGTTATGGTCACTATCCCTGAAATGCTCCCCCACTACCACTTGCCCAGCTTCATTCCCTAAGATTAGGTCCAGTATCGCCCCTTCTCTTGCAGGACTTTCTATGTGCTGGCTCAAAAACCTCTCCTGGGTGCACTTTAAGAATTCTGCCCCCGCTAAGCCTTTCCCACTAAGACTATCCCAGTAAATTTTGGGGAAGTTGAAATCCCCTACTATTATTACCCTATTATTTTTACACTTCTCTGAGATTTGCCTACATATCCGCTCGTCTGTCTCCCCCTGACTATTTGGAGGCCTATAGTACACTCCCAGAAAAGTGATTTCCCCTTTTTGGTTTTAAGTTCTACCCGTATGGCCTCATTTGAGGAACCTTCTAAGATACCATCCCTCCTTACTGCAGTAATTGGCTCCTTGATCAATAGTGCAATGCTACCTCCTCTTTTACACACCCCCTGTTGAGCCTGAAGATTCTATACCATGGAATATTGAGCTGCCAGTCCTGCCCTTCTCTCAACCATGTCTCTGTGATAGAAACAATTTCATATTCTCATGTGTTAATCAATGCCCTTAATTCATCTGCCTTATTTGTAAGACTCTTTGCATTAAAATAGATGCAATACAGCCCTGCATTATTCCCATGTGCTTTAACAGGTCTATGTTTGCTCTGCCCTCCCGACTGACTTAGTTTCTCTTCTATATTTGGCTGTGCATCACCCCCTACTATACCTCCACTCTGTATCCCACCCCACCTGCCAAATTAATTTAAAACCCCACCAAAAGCACTAGCAAACCTCCCCACATGGATGTTGGTTCTGTTCCGGTTCAGATGCAACCCGTCCGGCTTCTATAGGCCCCACCTTCACCAGAAACAGACCCATTGACCCAGGAAACTGAAACCCTCTCTCCTGCACCATCTCTTCAGCCATGCATTCATCCTCTCTATTCTCCTATTCCTATACTCACTAGCACATGGCACAGGGAGTAATCTAGAGATTACAACCTTTGAGGTTCTGCTTTTTAATCTGCTACCTAGCTCACTAAATTCTTGTCACAGGACCTCATCCCTCTTTCTACCTATGTTGTTGGTACCAATGTGAAGCCAAGACCTCTGACTGTTCATCCTCCTCCTTCAGAATGACCTACAGCCATTCTGTGACATCCTAGACCCTGGAACCAGGGAGGTAACACACCATCCTGGAGTCACGTCTACGGCCGCAGAAGCGCTTGTCTGCACTCCTCACTATTGAGTTTCCTACCACTATTACTCTTGCACTCTTACTCCTCACCCCTTGCGCAGCTGAGCCACCCACAGTGCCGTGAACTTTACTCTGGCTGCACTCATCAGAGGAATCTTCACCCTCACTGTTTTCTAACGCAGAAAAATTGCTCTTGAGTGAGATGCACTCTGGGGTTTTTCTGACTACCTGCCTGCCTCCCTTCTTCTGACTGGTGGTCACCCATTCCCTCTCTGACTGCACTTCCTTAAGCTGCGGAGTGACCACATCTAAAAACGTGCTATCCACGTAACTCTCGGCCTCGCGGCTGCACCGCTGTGTCTCAAACTCCGAAACCCATTGCTCAAGCTGGTCAAGCCAGTGGCATTTCCTGCACATGTGGTCATCTAGATTGCAAGGAGTGTCTAAGAATTTCCACATGTTGCAGGCTGTACAACACACAGGACTGAGCTCCCGTGCCATACCTCTTGTTTGTTTTTAATTAAAAGACTATTTCCTTAAATTTAAGCCAAGTGGAAAAACTATTTAGTTTTTCTTAAAAACAACAAATGCTGAGACTCTTACCTTCTGTAATGTAATTTTAAAGTGGAAAAAAAAACTTACCCACTACCTACCAATCAGTTCTCTCCCTTGTCCTGATGTCACTCCTTTTGAACTCCAGCACTACCAAGTGTCTGGATGAGAACAGGTAAACTCTGCTCCGCTCTTTATACGGCTGCTCCGCTCCCTCACAGGTTAATTCCCGCTCTTTATATAGCGGCTCCGCTTCTGGTCTTTATATAGCCACTCCGCTCCCTCACAGGTAAATTCCTGCTCTTTATACAGCCACTCCACTTCTTCACAGGTTAACTCCCGTTCTTTATATAGCCACTCCGCTCCCGCTCTTTATACAGCCACTTCGCTCCCTCACAGGTAAACTCCCGCCTTTATACAGCCGCCCCGCTCCCTCACAGATAAACTCCTATTCTTTATATAGCCGCTCCGCTCCCTCACAGGTAAACTCCCACCCTTTATATAGCCACTCCGCTCCCACCCTTTATACAGCCACTCCGCTCCCTCACAGGTAAACTCCCGCCCTTTATACAGCCACTCCGCTCCCTCACAGGTAAACTCCCGCCCTTTATACAGCCGCTCCGCTCCCTCACAGGTAAACTCCCGCCCTTTATACAGCCGCTCCGCTCCCTCACAGGTAAACTCCCGCCCTTTATACAGCCACTCCGCTCCCTCACAGGTAAACTCCCGCCCTTTATACAGCTGCTCCGCTCCCGCCCTTTATACAGCTGCTCCGCTCCCGCCCTTTATACAGCCGCTCCGCTCCCTCACAGGTAAACTCCCGCCCTTTATACAGCCACTCCACTCCCTCACAGGTAAACTCCCGCCCTTTATACAGCTGCTCCGTTCCCGCCCTTTATACAGCCGCTCCGCTCCCTCACAGGTAAACTCCTGCCCTTTATACAGCCACTCCGCTCCCTCACAGGTAAACTCCCGCCCTTTATACAGCCGCTCCGCTCCCTCACAGGTAAACTCCCGCCCTTTATACAGCCGCTCCGCTCCCTCACAGGTAAACTCCTGCCCTTTATACAGCCGCTCCGCTCCCTCACAGGTAAACTCCCGCCCTTTATACAGCCGCTCCGCTCCCTCACAGGTAAACTCCTGCCCTTTATACAGCCACTCCACTCTCGCTAATTTTTGTTGTTTAACATTTATTATTTATTTAATTTCCCCCTATGCTTAAGTTACTAATTTAATAATAATCAATAAGTAATCACTACTCAGCTGCTAATTTAAACCTAAAATAAAGCTAAAAGCTGAAATCACCTGCCTGCTCTCCTGTGTCATCACTTTTTGTTTTTTCAGAGTTGGTTTGAATCACTGTTTGGGGCCTCGGTCTCTCTCCCCCCTCTTTATTCACTCTCTCTCCGCGCAGTTTTCACCCAGGGCCACTCTCGTTCCTGCCACTGATAGTATTTGATCCCACATTGTATCTTTATCGGAACAATAAATTTGATTCTTACCTCTTTTTCAAGTGAATTCTTCAGTGTTAGCCCAAATGTTGCAGTCAGTGGTGAAGGAATGGCAGTCACTGTGCTGCCAGCAGGCTTGTTCTAATCCAGCACCGAGCCCTCTACACGGGATCCATGGTGTACATGAGCAGGGCAAGGAGCAGTAAAGCTCTTCACCAATAGATTGAAGAATCCTCAATGAGGTATACAAAGTCTAGGGTCTGATTTTAACTCTGTGTATGTGACTGGGTTTTGTATGAGTTAAAGTCAGGCGCTAAATCAGGAACTACAAAGCAGGAAGAATAAATGAAATTTAAAACTTACACAGAAAGAACAGGGAGATCTTGGAGTGCATGTTCACAGATCCCTGAAGGTGGCTGGTCAGGTACTTAAGGTGGTCAAGGATGCATAAAAGAGGCTTTCCTTTATTAGGTCAGGCATGGTATATAACTAAGATCTGGGAAGCTATGCTGGAACTGTAAAAGACACTGGTTAGGTCACTGCTGGAGAACTGTGTACAGTTCTGGTTACCACACTATAGGAAAGATGTGATTGCATGAAAGAGGGTATGGAGTCGATTTACAAGGATGTTGCCTGGACTGGAGAATTTTAGTTTTGAGGAAACTAAGGTTGTTTCTTTTAGAACAGAAGAAGCAGGGTAGTAGAGACAGGAACAGGATGGTAGAGACAGAAACGCTCACAATGGTCATAACCTCCAAGCTCGCCAGCAACAGATTTGGGGGCTACCCCAAAGATGCGCTGGAGAATCCATCTCAGAGTTTCCAGGTAAGATTTTGCATGACAATTGCCCAGAAGTGCACACTTTCTCTGGACAATTGCCCTGCGCTGGGAACCATCTGAAAGTGCAGCTTAAATCGCAAACTTTAGATGCTTCTGCCAGGGTTACATCAATAGTTACTCAGGAAAAGTTAGAAGAATTAAAAACTCTTCTAACTTCTGGGTAAATATTGTAAAGACCCAGACCAACCCCACGAGACTCCCCCTACACTCCCAACTCCCCCCACTCCCTTCCATGGGACTCCGCCATGCCCCTGACTCCCCACCATGTGAATTTCTCCCACACCCCCATCCTCCCCCGGATGGGACTCCCCCCATCCCTCCCGACCTCCGAAGCCCCACTCCCAACTTCTAATCGCCCCCACCCACACACACCCCAACCTCCGACACCCTCCACCCCTCCAATCTCTGATCACCTCACCCCCCCTGCCCTCTGATACCCCCCCATATCCTGGTCTACGACAACCCCTCACGCCCCCGACCTCTGATCACCCACCCCCGATCTCTGACCCTCCCCACCCCCTGACCTCTGACCCCCCCACTGTTCGACCTCCGATTCCCCTATCCCCCAACCTCCGACACCCCCTACCCCTGACCTCTGACAACCCCCCCACCCCTGACCTCCGATAACCCCACCCCTCCTACTCCTGACCTCCGATGTCCCCACCATCACTTGATCTCAGACGCTCCCCGCCCACCCCCAATGGACTTCCGACAACCCCTCCACACTGACCCCCTGGACCTCCAATCAACCTTTAAACTTAATTGCAAGTGTCGTAATAAAGGGGGTGCGGCCTCCTTAAATCTGCTGGAACTGCACTTTGCCTGGGCCTGCGAGGAGTCTTTCGATGCAGGCCCCAAGCAGCTCCACCAAACGGAACGGTCAGCATAATTTTCAATACCAGGTAAGTGTGAGTTTATTTCTTCTAATTCCTGCGGGCCAGCATTTTCTGACCCTAGTTGGGAGTTACGACCCAATATTTCATAAGTACTTGGACATGCGCTTGAAGCGCTGTAACCTATACGCAGCTATGGGCCAAGTGCTTGAAAGTGGGATTAGGCTGGATGGCTGCATGTTGGCCGGTGTAGACACAACGGGCTGAATGACCTCCTTCCATGCTGCAAATTTGTATGATATTAATTTCAATGATTCTATGAAACCAAAATACAAACTCTGAAAGAAGTAAAGAGCAGAATTTTACGGTTCCTCCTGCTGGCGGGATTTTCCAGTCCCGCCGAATTCAATGGGCTTTTGAACGGCTCACCACATTATATAGCTGTTGCATAAATTTCAATGCAAAGCATTTTGGCAAAGCATTCTGTTGTCGCACAGCTTATTGAAGAGCAGGATAACTCGAACAACAATTTCAGATTTTCACATTCTATTGGACATCTGTGTACTTCCAGAAGTTGCTGTCTGATTTGTTTCATAATTACGGTGAACACTGTTAGCCTCACTTATTATTAATGCAAAATACTAGGCCATCACATTGACTGCTATTGCTGATGTCTATCTATTGCTCAATGGGGAAATGCTATCTTTACTCTCACTTGAGTTTAAATAATTCCAACTTCTGCACATGAAATGCTGTGACCACAGCTAACTTAAATATTCTGCTTGTAACTTGTTATCAATGGCTGTCATCATATCAAAAACCCGATTATGTCACCTTTCTCTGCATTGAAAACTAGTTCAGTTGTGTGAATGCTCTTCTGAGCCATTGTATCATCCAAATTGTTTTTCTCTGAATTCTCCCCAATGCATCAATGTCCAATTGAAGCATAATACCCAAATTTGCATACATGTAGTGTTAGCAGTGTTACTCAAGGTTAAAAAAAACACATTTTAAACTCACAATCAAATACCTTCAAGTTAAATCCCAGTTCTTGACTAGCCTGTTGATAAAAGTTTCGCAGTGACTAGATACTTCAGTGGATGGTCAATAACTACACCCAATTTCTTTTCCTTCTGTGCTCTATGCTAATGAGGAACTAAACATTGTATACACATGTTTCATGCTTCCTGTTCCAAAGTGCATAATTTATACCTATCAACATTAAAATTCACCCATCATTGCTCATTCCATCGTTTTAATTTGGCCAGATTCCCACTGAATGAATAAATCAACAACAACAACTTACACTTGTATTGTGCCTATAAAGTATTAAAATGTCCCAAGGCATTGCACAAGTGCATTTTAATACAAAATATGACACTGAGACACATAAGGTGATATCTGGTTTGATGACCAGAAACTTGGAGTCTTATGGAGTGCCTTAAAGGAAGAAAGTGAGGTAGGAAGTCAGAGAGGTATGGGAAAGGAATTCTATAGCCTGGGCCCCAGGCAACTGAAGGCACACCACTGATGGTGGAGCAATTAAAATCAGGGAAGCCCAAGAGGCCAGAATTAAATGAGCACGGGTATCTCAGAGGGTTGTGGGGCTGGAGGAGGTTACAGAAATCGGGAGAGCTGATGCCAGGGAGGGATTTGAAAAACAGGGATGATAATTTTAAAATCAAGATGTTGCTTGACCAGGAGCCAATGCAGGTCAGTGAGCACAGAGGTGTGAGTTAAGACACAGAGAGCAGGGTAGAATGTGGGGAATTAGACAGGAGTGTGTTGGAATAATTAAGTATAGAATGAAGATATCAGCAACAGCTGAGCTGAGACGGGGCAAAGTTGGGTGACGTTATGGAGGTGAAAGTAGGCAGTTTTAGTAGTAGTGTGAATATGTGGTTGGAAATTCATCTTGGGGTCAAATAAGATATTACGGTTGCAAACAAACAGGCTTTATCTTGGACTGTTGTCTAGGATAGTGATCAAGGTGGTAGCAAGGAAATGAAGTTTGGAGCATGGCCCAAAAACAACGGAGCTGAATTTCATGCTCCCCACCCCTGCCCCTGGCATCATAAAATAAAACAGGCGGCCAGCCCTGCTTTATTATCATGCTGATCACCATGGTGTATTATGGTGCATGGTGATGTCTCAATGATGAGCTATTAAGACTTATATGTTTAAACTTCAATCATTTATTGTTAATCTTTAACTATGTACAGATCCCAGGTTACTGTCATACATGGTGCTGCTCTATGCAGGTAGACTGCTTCTAAAGGGTTCTCTCTTGACTGTTCTCTCAGTCTATTACCATGTGACTCTATACAACATACCATGGGCAGTGCTACTCTCCAGTCCCACATTAACCCTTGCTCTGCCGAGCACCTTCACAGTACAATGGCATGCAGGCATACACAGCACCATACAAAATCCCCCTTTCTTCTCTAAAGAAAACTTTCCTGCCTTCCACTGGAATATTACAATACAATCTTTACCTGCTATCCCTTCATCCCCCCAGCCCACATTTTTGACTTTATGAATTCAGACGGTCTTGAGGCTTAACAGTTTTTCCACATCTTGGTCTGCCATATTTGGAGGAATGGTAGTAGTACTCTGTGTTTCTGTTACTTGGTTACCTCCATTTGACTCGGTTTTGCACTCCCCCTCCTGCTTTTCTCTTTATTAACAACTTGTCTGCTTCTCTTGGACATTATGGGTTGACCCTGTTCCTTCTGAAAGGAATGTGCACTCCATTAATTCCTAGAGGGGACTCGAATTTTCTTCTTCCATGGTGTCCACCATGTTCTTCCTGGACTTCTATGTTTCACAAATGGAACCTTAACTTCCACCTGTTTCACAATTTCAGCCAAACATTTGTTTGCTGTTTTATTTTCAGATCATTTTGCAAGCTTATGAATCTTTTCATTCAGCTCATGCATTTTCAGTACATCTGAGACTTCTAGTGCTATTTCTTCCTCTTGTTTCCTGCACTTCAGTGTCAGATTTACCATTTCTGATCTTATTTCTGTTGTTTCTTTCTCTGTCTGCAGCATAACTTTGTCCTAGCCTTTCATCTTGGCTTCCTGTTAGCCAGGTCTGTCTGTGGCAAAATCTTAACTTGTTTCAGTCCTGTAATTGTGCCACTCATGGCTTCATTATCTGCTCACAGTTTATAAAGTTCTACAGCCTTTCCTTTCAATGCCTCCCCGTTTTCATTCAACTGCTTCTTCAACTCTTCAGTCTGTTTCTTGTAGCTTTCGGATTCCTCCTGGCACATTGAACATTGCCGAGTCTTTTCTGCCAACTTGTTACTCAGCTTGTTCAGAATATACATTAGATTCATCTTGCTTCTCTTCCTAGCTTTCCAGAAGAATAATTCTTGTAGCATGTGAAGGTCTTTCAACAGGTTTCCCTTTTCTTTGCAAAGCTCGCTTATTTTATCTTAAGTTTTCCTGTAATTCAATAGAGGCTCTTTGAGTTTCCTCTGCTGTTCTGCCATTCGACTGTTTAAGGTGGTCTTAATTTCTTCATGTTGCTGAATGATTATGCATTCTTTTTGCATTTGTAGATATGGCACCACATCCTCAAACATTCACTCCCTCCACTACCGACGCACAGTAGCAGCAGTGTGTACCATCTACAAGATGCACTGCAGGAATTCACCAAGGCCCCTTCAACAGCACATTCCAAACCCACAACCACTACCACCTAGAAAGACAAGGGCAGCAGATAGACGGAACACCACCACATGGAAGTTCCCATCCAAGTCAATCACCATCCTGACTTGGAAATATATCACCGTTCCTTCATTTTCGCTGGGTAAAAATCCTGGAAATCCCTTCCTAACAGCACTCTGGGTGTACCTACATCACATGGACTGCAGCAGTTCAAGAAGGCAGCTCATGACCAACTTCTCAAGGGCAACCAAGGATGGGCAGTAAATACTGGCCCAGCCAGCAATGCCCACTTCCAGTGAATAAATAAAAAAAAAGAAACTCTGATTGAATTAAAAAATGACCTTGAAGGACAATAAGCTGCTTTTTCAACTGTTTATTTTCTCGTTGACCCCTTTCCAACTCACTCTGGGCTTCAGTGCATCATTTTGTTGCTACTGATAGTTCCAGAGCAGCTTTTGCCTGATGTAATATTCAACATCCTTTTTAGCTCCTCATGTTTTTTCATGGCTACATATTGAATCTTTAAGAAGACTTTCAGGGTCTTTCCTGCCTGCTGTTTTTGCTGGCTATACATCTGGTTGAGTTTTCCCAACTGCTGCTTTGATTTGCCAACTGCGGAATTGAGGGTGGTTATTTCCTCCTGATACCTATGTGTCATTCAGATCTTGTTTGTTTGTTCAGGTCTTGAGCAGCTTGGTTCCTTAAAGACTTCAGTTTATTGTGTGTTTTCAAAGGTATATACTCCACTTGAATCTTGCACTTCAAATTTTCCTGCTCAGCTCTGATTCGAACATTTTCCTGTGGAAAAGCTTCATTTTCCTTTTGCACATTTTGCTTCTCAGCCATTTCTTTCTGCTGCATTAAACTATGGCTCATGCATTTCATTGCACTGATATGATTGGCAACTATCTTGTGGTTTACTTAAATGTTGTCTCCCTTGCCCTGGGGTCTTTTATCTCCCTCTCACTAAGGTCTTTTTTTGTCCTCTCTCTGAGGTCTTTTGTTGCTCTCAGTGCTTTATTGAGAGTTGATATCTCTCTGGGGTCTCTTGTTGTCCTTGGCACTTCATTGGGAGTTACCTTCTCCCTGGGGTCTTTTCCAATTTGCTGTCCATGGCAGTTTGTTTTTTCTTGTAGTTATAGCTTTAAATGTTATTGCCTCTTTAAGGCTGTCAGTGCAGTAACCTTTTTTTCACCCAGGCTATCTGCAGCTGTTGATTTCTCTGTCTGCCATTTCCCCATGCTTTTCCAATGCTATTGGGCTCTCCAGTGATTGCCCAGTTCATTTTTTTTAATGCTGTTAAAGTTGAAAACTTTTCATTTTTTCAAATAAGTCACTACAGCAATTCTTTTCTGGGCTTTTTTTTTTAATTTTGGGGGCTGTCTGCAGCCTGTTGGTTTTATCCCAGGGGAGAATTTTTCCTATGGCGTGCGGGCTGGACGGGGGTGGGTGCGGAGCCGATTGCTGCCTGTGATCAGCTGCGCGCCGCCATTTTACGTGGGCGGGCCAATTAAGGCCTGCCCAGCGTAATATGCAGACATTAGCACTCAGCGCTACCTGTGCGGGTGGGGTGAGGAGGGAGATTTGGGCCCTGCACTCTTTCGCGTGTATGCGCGTGAATGAGCGCAGCAATCTCCCTGAGGCTTGGAGCTGCCTCAGGGATATTGAATGGATTATAAAAGTTTTTAATAAATAAAGTAAAAATGTATGTAAACATGTCCTATCATGTGACAGTGTCACATGAGCTGGGACATGTTTGTGAATTTGGAAAATTTATTTTATTATTTTATAAAAGCTTCAGGAAACCTCATCCCGCCCGTGGATGAAGTTTCCCAAAAAACACGAAGGCCGCTTGGCTCTGCGCCTGCCCTTCAACCTTAAGGTTGGATGGGCAGCATTCTTAACAAGTTTAATTACTTTTTTAATGTCCTTAATAGGCTGTTGACAGTTCAGCGGATGCACAGCTGCCTCTGGCGTGTGCCGCCGAACGAAATATCGAAATGACACACAATGACGTTGGGACGCATGCCCGACATCATCGCGTGTCATTTTATGCATCAGCATGTCAGGCCCGCCCCCACACGCTGACAGCAATATTCTGCCCCCAGTAAATTTTTTGTGCTTTTTCAAGCTGGAGAGGGTCCTAGCAATTGTGGGCCGTCTGTTTTTTTAATTTTTAAGGTAGGGGCATTTATTTTTTTGACAATTCTTTCCTTTGTCCTTTTACTCTACAGAAGCTTTTCTCTTTTTGTTTGTGTCCCGCACTTTTGCAGACTCCTCAGCTGTTTGGTGATTGGCTTTTTTAAAAACTCGAAGCTACAGCATATATTCCTGTTTGTTGTGTTTGCCATGAAGGGGTTTTTTAAAAAAACTTTAGAACCGCAGCAATTCTCTTCTTTTGTTAACTTCAGCTTGGCCACCTCATGTTATATGGCACTGGCTTGTGTTGCAGCTTTCCTCCAGCTACCCTCTGGATATTGAGTCCTGGGGCCGCCTCCTATTCTGCAATGCAAGTACAGATTTTTTTTTGTATTTTTGCTCACCACCTCCTTTGACTCTGTGTCACTCAGAGTCTTGTAATTTTCTGTAGTGTTGTTCACCTTACTTGTGATCTGAGAAGTTTTTTTTGTCTGCATCACTCAGGGGTCTTGCAATTTCTGTAGTTGTGCTCACCCGTCTTTGTGATCTGACCAGATTTCTTCACTCTGTGTCACTCAGGGGCCTTGCAATGGACTTCCATTCTGGTAGACTCCGCAACTTCCTAGTCTGCAGTGAAGCTTCTTCAACTGTTTCTTCAAAATCTCTTCTTTGGTGCATGTCTCTCTGGTCAGGCTTCAGCTACTTTTGGTTTCTCAAACCTTGGGATCCTGTTCATCATTTAAAAAGCCACGTTTCATATCACCACCACTGCTCACCATGTTGTATTATCACTGCTGATCACGATGTTGTATTATGGTGATGTCTCAATGATGAGATCTTGAGACTTGTATATTTAAATGTGAACCATTTATTGTAAATCTTTAACTATGTACAGATGCCAGGTTACTGTCATACATGGTGCTGCTCCATGTAGGTAGGCTGCTTCTAGAGGGTGCTCTCTAGACTGTTCTCTCAGTCTATTGCCATGGAATCTATACATCATACTGTGGCGGTGCTATTCTCCAGTCCCACTTTAACCCTTGCTCTGCTGAGCACCTTTACCTTACAATGGGATGCAGGCACACACAGCATCATACAACAAGCCCGCTGCCTTCCCACTCACCCCCATGTCACCCATATTGTTGGGCAGTGGGGAAGTGAGTAAAGCAGCAGGCAGCTCGCCCCAAGGGCTTCAATCCGCTTCCCTCACAATTTTTCAGTCTGCGGGAGAAGATGGGAGCAAGACGAGTAGCCCATCAGCTTAGCCCGTGTGGGCTGCTGTCAGGCAGAAAGTTGGGGGGTGGTGGTGTTGTGAGGTGTTGGTTACATCTCGGTAGGTTTGATAAAGTTTTTGCAGTGTTTAGCAGATTAACTGTAAGTGTTTATTGATTCTTAGAACTATTTACAAATATACAGTAAAAGGGTACAAGCTAGGAGCTGTCTCCGTGCTTAGGTCTGCACGTGGCTCTGTCCAACACCACCTTTACCCCTAGGTGTGCGCCATGTGCTCTCTTACATCACAGTGTGGGTGGTACTGTACTTAGTCCCACATTAACCCTACATGTGCCAGACACTTGTACTACAAGGGGTGCCTTCTTTGGTGTGCTCCCTGTGCCCATCAGTGCACCGCCCCCATCATCGTACTCATCCTCTATTTCTCAGTACTCATCCTCTATTTCTCACCCCCCAGTGGCCTCTCTAACCGAAAACCCCCACCGCCTTCCCCCCTCTCTGGGGTCTCTCAACTGGGCCTGTCCAAAATCTACAGACTTCCTTCAGGTGTGGGAGACACCTTCTCTTCTTGGGGAACTGGTTGTAGACCCAGTAGTGGCCACTACTCTTATCTAGTGCTTTTGGGACTGCTGTTCCTCCCTGGTAGGAGCCGAAGTCCCAATCGGACCCAATTAAGGTAGCCACTAGTGTAATATCACTGTGGAGCAGTGTTTCCTGTTCAGCAAGGCGCTGATCAAATTTTAGATTGGGGGTGGTGCGGGTAATCTGTTCCCCCTATAAAATCCAGCCCATGGTTTCAGTCTTCCCTTTAATTGGAGGAAATTTCTGCTCATCCAGTACTTGGATGTTGGATAAGCAATATGAGATTTGAGCAAAAGTGGAGGAGTTGAGAGGGGTGGTGGTGAGGTTGAGCTGGGTATCGTCAGCTTACATGTGAAAACTAAGGCTATGATTTTGGATGGCGTCACTGAGGGGCAGCATGCAGATGAGAAATAGGAGTGGGGTCAAGAGGGTCACCAGGGGTAAGAGTGCTGCAGCATTGCAAATGATTCTCAGGATATAATTATATAGATAAGATTGGGATCGTGTGTGAGCAGTTTGACCCAGCTAGACAATAGTGGAGAGGTATTGCTGGAAGATGGTGTGCCAACTGTGTGAAAGAATAGGTCAGGGAGGACAAGGAGGCAATGTTTCCTTCATCAGTCACATAGGATGTCATTTTTTACTTTGAAGAAGTGTTTCGATATTGTAGGGTGGCAAAATCCTGATTGAGGGGATTCAACATGGAATTTCAAGAAAGATGGGCATGGATTTGGGAGCCGACATGTTCAAGGATCTAGGAGAGGAATGAGATATTGGAGATGGGACAGTAATTTGCAAAGATGTTGATGTCAACAGTTGGTTTTTGAGGAGAGGGATCAAGATGGCAGATTTAAAGGAGAGAGGGACAATACCTGAAGATGCATATTCATATACAATATCAGCTAGCATAGGCACCAGGAGGGCAAGTTGGGTGATGAGCAGTTTACTGGGAATAGAATGAAGGGATTAGGAGGTGGGGCTCATGGAAAAGATGAGTCTCAGAGAGAGCATGAAGGAAGGCAGCAGAGAAACTGTGGAGAGATGGGAGGTCAGGGCTAAGGCAAGAGGGATCTTTAGAGGAGGTTTGGGCGAGGGGAAGGGAGGGAATCAATAGGGGCAGCTGATTGGAATCTTAGAGAGAAAGAAGTTCATGAGCTCCTCACACTTATTGTTGGATGTGAGGTTGGAGGAGACAGAGGAGCTGGATTTATGCAGATAATTTCAGTAGAGAAAAGAAGGCAGGTTCATGTTTGTGTTCCAGGATGACCCTGGAATAATGAGCAGTTCTAGCAGACAAGAGCAGGACCTGGTCATACCAGATCTGATGATGAATGGCTAAGCCAGTTGTCCACCATATCCTATCAAATCTGTGGTTCCTTGAACTTCAGGGAGCGGAGATAAGGGCCAGGGTGAGAAACAATAATGGTTTAAGGGCATTAAAGGTGAGGATGCCATTTAGCAAAACAGTAGCTGCAGAAATGTTGTTGTGACTAGAAGGCCAAGGACTAGACAGGAAGGATTTTGAAAGTGCAGTGGTAAGTGCATTGGAATTAGTGTTTTCCAGGGATGGGTACAAGAGGTTGCAGCATAGATGGGGGATGTGGTTGGAGGATAATACATTGAAGTTATCAGAGATGGCCTTAACTATAATTATTATGATGGGGCCAGCAAGACCATGTGAGATGGTGAGGTGAATTGGTTTGCTATGAATACAGTTTGGGGAGTTGAAATGGAGGGAGAGGTTTAGAGCAGATAAGAGGACAGTGAACTCTGAGGAAAGAGAAAAAAATGAGTTGAGATGGAAATTGAAATCACAGAGGCTGAGAAGTTGTTTGGTGCAGTGACTGAGGGGGTAGTAAAGCAAATTCAGTGAGAACACTTTTAAACATACTCAGGTAGGTGGGAGAGAATGAGAATTTTGAATGAGAGGTGAGAGGGGAGGGACAAGGTGTGGTACTCAAAGTTGGAGAAAGTGCCAGAGGAGTAGGTGTCAGGCCAAGTTGTGACCTTGTGATAAGCACCACACTGCCATCGTAGTGTTCTTAAAGGGGCGAGTGGTAGAAGATGTAACAAGGTGGGGAGGCTTCATTAAGGGGAAGAGTGTCAGCACCCCACAGCCATGTTTCTGTTAAGGCTATGTAGTCAATATCATCCACAATAAGCTCGAGAATGACAAGGGCCACGTTCACAAATGAATGGACATTCTGAAGGGAGATGCAAAAAGGGGTGGTGAGAATTGATCGGCTGGTGGAGACCACAGGGTCAGCAGTGGGACGGGTGAGTTGACCTGAAGAAGATTGGCAAAGTTAGCCCGTAGCAGGCATACTGAGCAGGAAGTTTGAGGAGAGAGTGGAATGGAGCAATTGGAGTTGCTGCTCGTAATGAACCAATGTCAAGTGCCTCAATGAGCCTGTTGGAGGATGCCAAGGAAGGCACAGAGGGAAGCTGTAGGCATATCTAACAGGGAGTCAAGCCTGGGGTTGCGGCAAGAGGGCAAGGAGGCTCAGGAGTACTGAAGGGTAGGGGGTAGGGAATTAAGAATGGAGAATTGAAAGGAGGCATAACAATATAAGACAGACTAGGAGGGCTAAAGAGAAAATAATTGAAAAAGAAAGAAATTGAAAAGTAGAAATTGATTGTTGGGCTCAGGTCCTGAGCAGAAGCGAAATTGGACACACAACTGGACTCCGGGAAAACTCAAGTTACATAGGTCTAGTTGCATAAACATTAGGATACATAAAAATCTGATATTAAATGGGAAATAGAAAATTGATAGGAATTAATAGGAAGGAGTCCAAAGTTAAAGTTGGATGTTCCATAGTGGCATAATGATGACTTAGGAAGGGTGGAGTCAGCATGAAACATCAACAAACTGTTGTCCAAGTTCTGAGACAGGTTTAGAGAGTGAAGCCCTGAAGCTATTTTTGGGTAGAATATCAGAGGATGCAATGAAGGAAATATTTTCCTATGAAAAATGATCCAGGAGGTGGACAAAATCCTTAGTAGGATAGAAAGATGATGGCAAAATTGGAGGACACCATAAGAACCAGAAGCAGCAGAGATTTGTTCTTCAGCCCAGGCGAGTGATTTTTCAATCTCCATAACACCAAAAGCCATCAGAATGATAAAGTATTCAGCTGAAAAAAATGTCAAATACCAGCAGAATGATAAAGAGGATGTCGTGGTTTTATATTTCACAATTTTCATATATGTGGTTTTACAACCTAAATGATTTCTTCTAGTAAAGAATAAAAAGGAAATGAATAGCATTACAAAAAGAAAGAATGATCAAACAGACTACGATTTATTTGTCAGTACAGTTAAACAGCGCTGACATCACAATGTTTCAACGACACTTTCATGGGTTTATTCTCAGTATTAGACTGGGCTGTGCTTACTGATGCCAAAAACAATGCCATGGGTGGGGGCAGGGGGGTGGGGGAGGCAGGGGGGGTGGGGGGAGGGGAATCGTTATGGGAGATTTTACTTTTCTTACAAACATTTCTATTTTTTGCCATACAAAGCAAAATAAAATGGGCACATTTGATAATTTTTAAATATTCATTCAATTTTGTCAGGCAAAGGGTGTTATGGGATATGGAACTGAGTTTCAAATCAGTCATGATGGGATTGGATAGCAGAGCAGGCTTGAGGGCCTACTCTTGTTCCTAATGCTTCCGTGTTCCTAATTTTGTGATTTGCCATCATGACAATGTCTATAAAAATGTTTTCCCATTTCTTCCCATTGACTAATAAAATGACATTGATGTTGAAGTTATCCACTCAAATGAAAATCTTGCAAGTGCTAAACTACTGTACATAAATATTTGATGCAGATAACTTCTCATCTGAACCCACTTATATTTTGTAACTATTATATTGTAAAATGTTGTTTTAGTTCATACTATTAGATTGATCAACTGGATGGATTGAAATGGATGCACTATAGAACCATAGGGCTGGATTTTACACCCCCTCCCAGGGGTGGGTTGGCAAGAGTGGTTGGAGCCATAAAGCTGGACACCATGCCATAGTGTCATTCTTGGTGCCGATCCACCCTCCACCCATTCTTGCATGATTTTCCCTGTGGCAGGGAAGGTGTTGGGATGTCCACCCACCCATGGGCCAGACGGGGCCCTTAACTGACCACCTCCCGCTGCTGCTAGGATTTTACCCATGACAGGAGAGGCACACGCCATGGCCAGGAACGTTTCGCTGGTCAGGCTGGTGGCCAGTCAAGAGAGGGGGAAATGCGCCTCCTTTACAGATTCCCCATGCCCATCGGAGGCACCCTTGCCCTCAAGGTTTTCACACACCCACCTTTCCCCTCCCTCCCGTGCTCTGTCCACCATCCCCCTCACCAAGGCCTGCGATGGCTTAGTGATATTATGGCTGAACTAGTAACCCAGAGACCCAGAGTAATGCTCTGCGGACCCGGGTTCGAATTGCGCCACGGTAGATGGTGGAATTTGAATTCAATAAAAATCTGGAACTAAAAGTCTAATGATGACCATGGAACCATTGTTGAATGTTGTAAAGGCCCACCTCGTTCACTAATGCCCTTTAGGGAAGGAAAGCTGTCATCCTTACCTACATGTGACTCCAGACCCACAGCAATGTGGTTGACTCTTACATGCCCTCTGAAATGGCCTAGCAAGCAACTCAGTTGTAACAAACTGCTACAAAGTCACAACAAAGAAATGAAATGTATCATCCAGCATCGACCTAGGCACAGGAAAAGAAAACAGCCCTGTCGACCCAACAAAGTCTTCCTTACCAACATCTGGGGGCTTGTGCCAAAATTGGGAGGCAACAGCCTGATATAGTCATCCTCATGGAATCATACCTGACAGATAATAACCATCCCCTGGCATGTCCTGTCCCACCGGCAGGAACAGGCCCAGCAGAGGGTGGCAGCACAGCGGCATACAGCCGGGAAGGAGTTGCCCTGGGAGTCCTCAACATTGACTCCGGACCCCAATGAAGTCTCACGGCATTAGTCAAACATGGACAAGGAAACCCCCTGCTGATTACCACGTACCGCCCTCCCTCCGTTGATAAATCAGTGCTCCTCCATGTTGAACACCACTTGGAGGAAGCACTGAGGGTAGCAAGGGTGCAAAATGTACTCTGGGTGGGGGACTTCAATGCCCATCAGCAAGACTGGCTTGGTAGCACCACTACTGACCGAGCTGGCCAAGCCCTAAAGGACATAGCTGCTAGACTGGGTCTGCGGTAGGTGGTGAGGGAACCAACAAGAGGGAAAAACATATTTGACCTCATCCTTGCCAACCTGCCTGCCGCAGATGCATCTGCTTATGACAGTATAGGCAGGAGTAACCACCGCACAGTGATTGTGGAGACGAAGTCCCGTCTTCACATTGAGGATACCCTCCATCCTGTTGATTGGCTCTACCACCATGCTAAATGGGATAGATTTTAAACAGATCTAACAACTCAAGACTGGGCATCCAACAGGCGCTGTGGGCCATCAGCAGCAACAGGATTGTACTCGAACACAATCTGTAACCTCATGGCCTGGCATAACCCCCACTCTACCATTACCATCAAGCCTGGGGATCACCCTGGTTCAATGAAGAGTGCAGGAGGGCATGCCAGGAGCAGCACCAGACATAACTAAAAATGAGGTGTCAACCTGGTGAAACTATAACACAGGGCTCCTTGTATGCCAAACAGCATAAGCAGCAAGTGATAGACAGGGCTAAACGATCCCACAACCAACATATCAGACCTAATCTCTGCAGTCCTGCCACATCTAGTCATGAATGGTGGTGGACAGCTAAACAACTCACTGGAGGAGGAGGCTCCACAAATATCCCCATCCTCAATGATGGAGGAGGCCAGCACATCAATGCAAAAGGCTGAAGCATTTGCAATAATATTCAGCCAGAATTGCCGAGTGGATGATCCATCTCGAACTCCTCCAGAGGTCCCCAGCATCACAGATACTCATCGTTAGCCAATTCGGTTCACCTCACATGATATCAAGAAACACCTGAAGACTCTGGATACTGCAAAGACTATGAGACCTGACAATAGTACTGATGCCTTGTGCTCCATAACTTGCTGCGCCCCTAGCCAAGCTGTTCCAGTACAGCTACAACACAAGGCCACTCAGCTCCTGACTTCATTACAGCCTTGGTTCAAACATGGACAAAAGAGCTGCAAGACTTGGACAATATCCAGGCTTGGGCTGACAAGTGGCAAATAACATGCCCACCACACAAGCTACAGACAATAACCATCTCCAACAAGAGAAAATCCAACCATTGCTCCTTGATGTTCAATGGCATTACCATCACTGAATCCCCCACTGTCAACACGCTGGGGGTTACCCTAGACCAGGAACTGAACTGGACTAGCCATATAAATACTATGGCTACAAGAGCAGGTCAGATGCTAGGAGTCAGGCAACGAGTAACTCACCTCCTGACTCCCCAAAACCTGTCCACCATCTACAAGGCACAAGTCAGGAATGTGATGTAATACTCCCTACTTGCCTGGATGAGAACTGATCCAACAACACTCAAGAAGCTGGACACCATCCAGGACAAAGCAGCCCACTTGATTGGCACCACATCCATAAACATTCACTCCCTCCTCCACCAGAGTACAGGAGCAGCAGTGTGTACCATCTACAAGATGCACTGCAGGAATTCACCAAAGCTTCTTAGACAGCACCTTCCAAACCCACAACCACTGCCATCTAGAAGGACAAGGACAGCAGATAGATGGGGACACCACCATCTGGAAGTTCCTCTCCAAGCCACTCACCACCCTGACATGGAAATATATCGTAATTTCTTCATTGTCGCTGGGTCAAAATCCTGGAACTTCCTTCCTAACAGCACTGTGGGTGTACCTACTTTACATGGGCTGCAGCGGTTCAAGAAGGCAGCTCAACACCACCTTCTCAAGTGCAACTAGGGATGGCAATAAATGCTGGCCCTGCCAGCGATGCGTTCTTCCCATGAAGGAATAAAAACAAAACTTGTCCCAGCAAGACCCTGACTTACCATAAAGTCCCGACTCCATCGCAGCATGCCTTCTTCGGGACTGGCTACAGTCCCAGCAGTTGCTACTGCTCCTGGTGATGCTACTGGGATCCCAAGAACTTCTAGCCATTTGATTGGCCGGCAGCTCTCAGATGTGAGTGTGGGATGAACTGGACCAGCAGAGGCAGGCTTGACCCCAACTTTTATGGCAGGGTGAAAACCTTCTCCCATCCACCCGTAAAATCCAGCCCATAGAATCTTGCAGCACAGAAAAAGGCTAGTTGGCTTGCCATGCATGTGCCAACTTTGGTAAAGTTAGTCTTACACCCCTACAAATTAGCCCTCTTCAAGGACATGCCCAATTGTCCTCTGAAAGTTCCAGTGGAATCTGATTCCATTACCCTTCCAGAAAGTGTGTTCCAGACCTTAGCAACCTTTCCTGTGTACAAATCTATCCTTGTTTCCTCTCTAGTTCTTCGGCCAATTATTTTAACTCTGTGATTATTGACCAACTTCCCAGAGCAAACAGTTCCTCCATACTTTATCAAAACCATTCATAATTTTGAATACCTCTATTAGATCCCATCTTAACCTTCCCAGCTGAAAGAGGAACAATTTCAGCTTCTCCACTGTCTCCAATTAAATAAAGTTCTTCATCCCTGGTATTGCTCTGGTAAACCTCTTCTGTACCCACTCTATGGCCTTAGCACCCTTCCTAAAGTGTGATACCCAAAATAGTGAACAGTTCTCCAGCCGAGGCCTAACGAATGATTTGTAAAACAGAACTCCTACCTTAGAAAGTACCTTTTATCCTTGCCTAGAGTATCTTGATGTGCCAGATGAAATTTATGTGGTTTAATTCTTAGAATTTTTTTGCCACAAATGAAACATCTTTTTATGAAATCTGTCTTCCACATGAAGAATACTTCGAACAAATAAATATATTAGGTAAGACCCTGGCTATTTGATAGGTCCCTATAGGACTAGGATTGTTCATTCTGTAGATATGATATCACGAGCTAACCAAATCTTTAAACGTGTGTGAGTATTGAGATTTAAGTATGCTGACCTAGGATCATAAAATAAATGTACAATAGTAATAGGATGCCAGAAGAGATTACATGAAGTGTACAGCACCAAAACAGGCCATTTGGTCCAATTTGCCAATGCTAGTGTTTATGCTCCACACGAGTCACCTCACATGATACTCCATCTAACCTTATCAGCATAACCTTCTATTCTTTTCTCCTTCATGTGCTTATCTAGCTTCCCCTTAATTACATCTATGTTATTTGTCTCAACAACTCCATATGGTAGTAGATTCCACAATATAACCACTCTCTGGGTGAAGAACCTTCACCTGCACTCCTCCTTGAACTATTTGTGCCTATTTTAGTTTTATGGTCCCTAGTTTTGGACTCCCCACTAGCGGGAATATGTCCTCTATGTTCACTCTATCAAGCCCCTTCCTAACTTCAAAGACTTTAGGGTTGTTGACCCAATGTTATCACGCCAGTTTTTAAGAAAGGGTGTGTGTTTGTGGGGGTGCGGGGTGGGGGAGGGGGGTGGTGGTTGGGGGTGGGGGGCAGGAATTGGCAGCATGACCAATTTCTGAGCATAAAATTCACCCCACTCTATTGTCAAGTAGCAAGGCACTACTCAGGTTGCAGAATTCTCTGCAGGTGAGATCCTGCTTTACACTGTGCAAATTGGAGAATCCACCAAAGTAGATCAGGCTCCTCAACATCCACACTGCACATTTTGAAGCATGCTGAAGGAGGACATTCACCTGCTACATCAAGTAAAACAAAACATTAATGACACATACCCATATGACTAGTGACATGATCATATTGTATATTGTTAGCTGGACACTATTGCTTATCTGCTTACCACACTGGATGTAACTATTCAGTGCTCTCCTGAGTCTTTTAAAGGAGGGTCTTTAGGCTTTTATGTGTTCTGTATCTAGTTCTTTTGTGCTAGCAAATTCAAAGTGTATCTTTGTGGAGGATACACTCCAATGAAGGGCTTTCCCAACGTTTGGCAGTAGGTCTTTTGCAGAAACTGTAAATAGAATGTAGATGAAAATAATATTAACATTTGTCCTACTTTTAATAGCCAGCAGCTGAATTTTGTTAATAGTAATAAACATGTCCAGAATCTTGACCATTACCCAAAGTTTACCCCTCACCGCTTCTCTCAGTAAGTCCGACAAATAGGTGTGATTGGTTTCTGATGAAAGGTCTTAACATAATTTCAGATACTGATTCAGTTGACAAGGCTTTCCAGAAATAGAACTATTCAGTTTAAGGAGAAACAATGGGAAATGGCTTGGTCCACTGAAAATACCCTCCAAGGTATAAGACTGAACCAGCCTACAGCAGGATTTTGTTTGTTCAGATAGCAGTTGAGGTTATTTCCAGCCTTCAATTTGTTTGCTGTAGGTATAGAGCCATTAACCTAGATAACAAGAGATCATCCATCCAGGTGTCACCATATTACGATCACTTTGTTCTGGTGCTGATCACATTTTATTACTAAATCTCAGCGATCTTTTCCAAAACTACTACAAACCATTTATCAATATGAGATTTGTGGAGATCACAAGTAATCCTGAATAATATCAGATTATGTCATTAATATCCTTTTAGAATAGGTAAAAATATTAAACCTATGAGAACAGATAACAGAAGTTCTATCTTACAAGACAGTTCTGTGCACACTTCCTGACTTTTAAACCTAGTTCCACAAAACTAACATTAATGGAACAAAATCTAGTGTAGTGATTGACAATACACATTTTCCTATGAGAAGGATAAACACAGTCAAAATTAATGCTCTCCAAACACTGTGGGCAGAATTTTACACCTCGTGGGCTGCCACACGCCCGACTCGATCAGGCATAAAATAGTGTTAAAAGATGTCGGGCGAGCGTCCCGATGTCACCCTGCACACAATCTTCAGGTCGGCTGCCACGTGCAGGTGTTGGAGCTGGGCCCGCCATCAATTAAAAGGCCACATAAAGCGAGTAAAAAGCCAACTGATCCAGATTTTACACTGCCGTGCAATTTTGTGCTCATCGCACGGGCAAAAGGGGCAGGCGGGCAGCCCACGTTTTGCAAAACCTCATCCAAGGGCAGGATAAAAAGGGTCAGCAGCATTGCCATTGTGATTACTGAGGAGTTTAGAGATAGTTTGCTGCTGGTTGCTTATTTGAACTTGACAGATTCATCCCTGTTCTGAGCTTCAGTATTGGCATTTCTGGGCTTCATTTCAGGACACATTGGTGTTTCCAAGGACACTGGAGGACTTTGACTGTGTAGACCCTTCCAGGTATCAGTTAGCCTTCTTGTACCCTGGTAATGGGGATTGTGCTCTTCCCTGGAGGCACCTCCTCTGAGGAGGAAGAGAGGGACAGAGGGGAGAGGAGGCCAGGTGTCCCTATGCAGCTTCCGGGTGTGTGTGGGGGTGGTGGGGGTGGGGGGGGGGCGGTGGCCGTGGGAGGAGAGACGCAGATACAAGTGGGGCAGGGCCAGCAGGAAGTGCAAGGCAGAAGGGGCTGCAGAAGACGCCACTATCCTGCTGCCAGGGTTTACAAGCATTGATGCAGCTACCTCAATATGTCTGAGGTGTAATGCTGAAGGAGGCTCCACCTCTCCAGGGAAACTGTGACCTCCATCTGTTAGGGGATTGGGCCTGAGATCACCTCCGACTCTGGGTGGACACCCCGTGCCAGTGACATTGAAGGTCACAGTGGCCCTCAACGTCTATGCCTCCGGCTCTTTCCAGGGCTCAGTGAGGGACCTTTGTGGAGTCTCCCAATCAGCTGTCCATAGTTGTGTCAAGCTGGTGACAGAAGCTCTGTTCAGGTGAATAATCACATTTATTCATTTCTGTGCAGGCAAGGCCAGTCAGGCTGAGCGGGATAGTGGGTTTTCAGCAATTGCTGGGTTCCCCCACACCCAGGGTGCAATGGATTACACACATGTGGCTATCAAGGCGCCAGTGGGTCAGCCAAGTGCCTTTGTCAAGAGGAAGGGATTCCACTCGATGAATGCCCAGATAGTTTGTGACCACAGGATGCAGATTCTGCAAATCTGTGCAAGGTACCCAGGCAGCTCCCATGACATTTATATCCTGAGTCACTCCCAGGTGCTGAGGCTCTTCAGTGCTCCAGCTCGGTTGGATGGGAGGCTGCTGGGTGACAAGGGCTATCTGTTGAAAAGGTGACTCATGACACCTCTCCGCCACCCAAGAACAGAGGCAGAGCAGCATTATAATATGAGTCATGCCTCCACAAGGGCAGTGATAGAGGGAACCATAGGTCGTCTGAAAATGCACTTCCGATGCCTGGACCTTTCAGGGGGAGCACTGCAATACCCCCCAGAGCAGCTGTCACTGATAGTGGTTGCATGCTGTGCTCTCTACAAACTGGTACTGGCAAGGGGGGAGCCACTGGAGGAAGAGGATCTTTAGGCAGCTGCACAGGCCACATGAATCCAGTGGTGAGTCAGAAGAGGAACACGGTGAGGAGAATTCTGAGTGCGTGGAGGCAGACCTCTGTATCCTTGAGGGAGGCAGGGACACCAGGGACGCCTTGATCCAACATGTCTTCAGCTAGGCTGCCAAAGATCTACTTCGACCTCATGCCAGGACTGCCGCCTCCATCCCGGATGTCTGAAATGACCCTTTCATTTGAACCCAAAGTCCACTCAGTGCCTGGGAAATGAAGTTTAGAGCCATTCATGGCCAGCATCACATACTGGCGTACCCTGCACCAAAAAAAAGGGGAAGCATACTCAGGCCTTTAAGACAAAAACAAAATTTATGTAATTTTCACAATCAAAACAAAGTAACATTACCATCTCTGGTGTTCATTTCCAAACCAGTAAACATAAACAAATCATTACAGAACAGAAGATCACCCGTGACCTGTCCCTTTTGCGCTCATGGTCCCTTAAACTTACGTTTGCCAGTGCTGCATCTTGGTGCCCCCCGCTCGCTGGCAGCGGCATTGGAGACAGCCTGCTGACTCTGCTATCCTGTTGGCCTTGATGACCTTGACAATTGTCCTCTGGCCAGTGGAGCCTGTGCTGGCCCCGCCTGGGAGGGAGTGGCCAGTGCCATGGCTGGCATCTCCCCTGTCATCGCAACCTCATCAGATGCCACGGTTACTGGCGGAGGAGCTGCTGCCGTCATCCAGAGCGCCCTGAGACGAGCCCGCAGAGACGACAACCAGCTTGTGCACCAACATGAGGTCGCTCTGGACCTCCCTGCTCACCATTGATGGCTGGGCACCTAGCTGGGAAATTGGGTGCCTCATCCATCTCCCACACTGGCACGGACCGCTTGAGGTCAGTGCCTATGTGAGGGTTTGCAGGTCCGAGTGCAACCTCAGGAACCCCTGATTCTGTCCCTGGAGCTGCCTCTCCATAAGAGTCACCACTCTTTCAATGAATGAGGCAGTGCGCTCAGCCATGAGGGTCAATGCAGTGCTTATGCTCCGCATGGACACCTCCACAACAGAGACCATGGCATGCATACTCTCATGGATCTCTGCCAGAACCTCCTGCACATCCCGCTGGACATCCAGAATCTGCCACCTAATGGGCACCTCCAGAGGCTCATCATCTGCGTTCGACTGAGCAGCGTCATGGTCTCCAGCGGTCCTCCGACTGCCAGCGCCCTGGGCACTCTCTGCCTCCGCCTGCACCTCAAGCGACTCTGAAGTGCCCTCACCACTGTCCTCCGATATTCTAGCCGAAGATCTAACACCCACTGAGGTGCTGGTATCTACACTGGTGCCTGGTTCAAAGAACGGGTGTGACGCAGGTGCAGCTGAAGCCCGGTGGTCCTCTGGCATCAGGGGTGGCTCTTCAGGGTCCTGTGAACGAGTGCCTGCTGGCGAATCTAAGGGAGAACAATGACATGTCATTAGTTAAAGTCATCACACTGTCACTGTGCATGTCAGATGTCCTGGTGGAGGTCTGCATCATGGTGCCATCTTCTTTCAATGATCAATGTGGACTCCAGATTTGAGGCTCCCATCAATGACGAGACTACACAAGAATGTTTGCGCCATCCAAAACTCTTACCTCTGTGCACTGCACTCTTACCTTCGTCTGGCACCCCAGCCTCTCCGCGATTGGCTGAACGAGGTGCACGACGTCTCTCCAGCTCCAAGGCGTTCTGCTCAAATCTGCTCAGGATTAGAAGGTTTGGGGGGGCCTCCACATGTCCTTGACCCCTCAATGTTGTTATGGCTCCTCTTCTCCTGTAAAGATAGAGGAGCACTGATTGGTCCACTCTTTACCTGCTGCCCCATTGCAGCCTGGCCAACCCTCCTGAGGAACACCTCACATGGCATATCCGAGTCGTGGCCCTTGAGTCGTGAGGCACTCAGTTCAAGCACCCAGGGCTCACCCCCTTTGCCAGCTCCAGCGTCATTGACAGTTGGCGCTCAGACTCTAATATCCCTGAACTTCACGGGGGGATGGCCAGCCCTTAACACTTCTCCACACTGATCCATGCCAACACAGTGCTCACCCTTCCTGAGCACAGCAGGTCATTGAACCTTTTGCGACACTGCACCCATGTGCGCATCACATTATGGCTACTGACCTCAGCTGCTACCTCCTCCCAAGCTTTTTTTGTCAGGTGCGATGGCCTCCTCCTTCCATCCCTGGGGACGAGGGTGTCCATCCTGGCAGCTGCCTCCTCCAGGAGGACCGCAAGGCAATCGTCGGAAAACCATGGGGCCAAGTGCCCACCCGACCTGCCCTCCCGCCCTTTGCCTCCAGCCGCTGTTGAGGCCAAAGCTCCGGTCTCCAGAAGGTAGAAGATATGTTCTTCCCTGGCAGCCTTCAAGGAGCTGCCTGTTCCGTGTTTAAACTGCCCACCGGGTTGCCATTAGACCCAGTGCCCGACAGGCACCCGCCCCCGCCCGGCCCTTCCCGACCATTGGGAAGACACGTTTCACGCTAGGCAGGCCTTAATTGGCCATCCAGGGTGAAACAGAGGTCAGGGGCTGATTGCGGTCGGGAGCCTGTTTCCCGGCTGGTCCCAGGCCTGCTGATCGTGCGTGCCCACCAAGGGTGAAATTCAGGCCTATTATTTTTCTTCCATGTTTATATATTCTTCTTCTTCAGACAGTCTTTACTTACATAGATCACAAAATTAATTCAAAAAATATATAGGGCAGAATTTTCTGCCTGTTGGGCGGGCGGACCCAACCCAATCTCCAGCGGACAGGGAGCCGATCCCCGCCGGAGAAGTGGGCCCTACCGCCATTTTACATGGGCGGGCCAATTAAGGCCCGCCCAGTGTGACGTCCGGCGGGAAGCGCTATGCGCTTCCTGTGCGGGCGGGGGAATTCACTAAAAGCAAGAATGCGCTCTTTTTCACATGCGCACGAAAGAGCACACATCTCCCTGAGGCTTAGTGCTGCCTCAGGGAGATCGCTGACACTTTTTAAAAGATAAAAAATAGAAAAAAATATCCTTAACATGTTCCCCTCATGTTACAATGTCACATGAGATGGGACATGTTCATAAATTACAGTAAAACTTTATTAAATTTTTTAAAACCCTGCATGAAACCTCATCCCGCCAGTGGATGAGGTTTCATGTTTTTTCTATTTGCTGCCGGGGCTCCTGGCCTGCCCACCAACCTTAAGGTTGGACGGGCAGGTCCTTTAATTGTATAAACAATCCTGTCAATAGCCTCAGTTGGCCATTGACAGGTCGGCGGGCCCGCAGCTGATTTTGCTGTGCCCCTGCCTTCCTGAAAATTTAAATGGGGTGGGGTGACATGAGGGGTTCCCCCCGACAGCCCCGCCCCCTGCTCACCAACGGCAAAATTCTGCCCATAAGGTAAGCTAAAGATTGATGGAACTAAGGTGCTGTGACCCAAAGAAGAACAGGGGTAGCGTTCCCTATTCTCAGTGTTCACTATATTGTGCACTGGATCCTGAAACTGTCCAACAGTTCCTGACCAAAATCAATACTTCCTGTAATTTCTGCACAGCTTACTAGTTCTACGTAAATGTCCAGATGGACAAATCCTGACCCAGTTCATTTTTGTTGTCACTCTGCTTTTCACAAGTGGCAAAAAGAGCTGAAACTCAACATTGTGTATATGTCCACAAGTCAAATGCTGCAGATGCTGGAACTCTGAACTAAAAACAGAAAATGCTAGAAATTCTCTGTAGGTCTGGCAGCATCTGTGGAGGTAGAAGCTAAATTAACATTAGAGGTCCGTGACCTTTCATTTGATTAATTCCCTCTAAGGCATCATTCTTCTTTATCTATGTAATCCTAATTCCCAGTTTTAATGGCTCCAAGATTGGTGGCTGTGGCTTCAGGGCCTATGGCCCTAAGCTATGGAATTCCTTCCCTAAAGCTTTTGGCTTCGCTGCTTCCCTCTTCTCTTTTAAGATCTTCCTTGATCAAGCTTTTGGTCATCCGAACTAATATCACTTTATGTGCAGTGGTGTCAAATTTTGTCTTATAACACACCTTTGGAGTGCCTTGGGACATTTTACTATGTTAGATATGTTATATAAATATATGTTGTTATTGTATAATTTAGTTGATGCCTTTGCTCTTGTGGTTTACTGGTAAACATATCACTTAGATGGTACGTTTTAGACTGTGTAGTGGTTAGCATGTATCCAATTCCCATAAGGGATAATTTTATGGATATAGCTGTGTTCTCTAATTGCCCATGAATCACACATTGACTTTTGGGGTCAGGATCAGGTCTTCAAATTGTGGATGAGGAATCTTGTAGACTTAGACCCTGACGGAAAAGCAGGACTATTTTTAACTTGGGAACTAAACTTACCAATGGGCATGCTTTGCTGCAGCTCTTTAACTCAACCACAGCATTGGGATCCCACCTCCAAATTGTCCAACCAATCAGGGAGGGTGGGTGGGTAGACACGTCCATTCTGTCAAAGGAAGGATTTCTAATTAGAGGGATCACTGCATGACTTGCAAGGTCTCAAAAATACTTAGCTTATTGAAGTTGAAGCAGCCGGAAGAATGGACTGGAGACCTGAGAAGGTTGCTCCCTGAGTCTCTCACCCTTACTGGAAATCCCGCTTTGGGATCTGAGGGACTGCAGTGAAGTGAGCTCTTCCAAGGACAGGAGGAAAAGGACAGCCTCTCCAACCAAGCAAGCATGGATGGAAGTGGCTGAGCAGGTCAGCAGCAAGTATATGCTCCCTCCAAACTGGAGGCAATGCACCAGAGGACCCAGAACCTCAAGAAGGCAGTAACGGTGAGTGGCATTACACTGTCAGGTACCAAGCCCCACAGTCTAACTTACCCAGCGTTCTCCAGCACAGCACTCCTCAGGTCAACACATCTTGCAGCTCCACTCATTCCTCTCTCTTGTAGGCATGTCACATCCCCATCCAAACAATTCTTCTGGTTGTGCACTTGCCTCGGTGACCATGGTGAGGTGCAAACGCATCATTGGCAAAGAAGTAGTTCAGGGTAAAAAAGGCTCTTAATTTTCTTTTTAATTAGATTAATTTCTTACCCGTCAGACCCAAGGGGATTTCCCACTGGACTCGGAACTATCCGCCGATGCTGCCAGACCTGCTGAGTTTTTCCAGGTAATTCTGTTTTTGTTTTGGATTTCCAGCATCCGCAGTAGTTTTTTGTTTTTATCTCTGCCGAAAGACCCTGGCACAACATCAATTTCAGGATATTTAACTCCCTGTACACATGAAAAACTGCCTCCGCTTGGCTGGCAAAATCCTGCCCTCTGTTTCAATTCCACTGGTTAGAAGAAAAAACAATTTTGTTCTTACTTTACATTCTACATGGAGAAATAATATTGTGAACAGCTTCAATTGAAATATTAGCTGAATGGTAGCATACTTTTCTGTACAGTACAAGGAGTCTTTAAATAAACGGTCTTTGTCATTTATAAATATTGGCACATTGCTTAGGGCAAATGAAACTGGTACGATGTTTTGAAAGACATTGCAAGATAAGTAGAGTGAATTGGGGATTCATAAACATGAAGGCAAATTTCAAACAGCTTGTGTGGCTTCTTGTAACTTGTAGATAAGTCACCAATCATCCTGTGGGACAATTAGATGTGATGTCTGTTTTTAGTGAAGGGAATGTGAGGTTGTAAGGAGATCCTTGCATAAATGGATTGAAAGGGCAACATTTGAAATTTCATTTTCACTCAACTTGTTAGGTCCTGTTTTAATGTATTTAACTACGATCTGAGAGTTGCAAGTTCTCTAAACCGCCTGTGTTGGTTTGCAGTATTGATGCTGCAGCATTGCAGTCCTTCCACCACATCTGATACGCCTGTTAATCTGTCACAAGAGATAGAACTGCCAAAACCATGTTGCAGGCTTGTTTAAATAAAACATTTAACTCCTTTGAATGCTCAGCCAGTAAAACCAGTGTATCACAGAGCAGAACATACCAAGTTCAATCCTGTTGTGTATCTGATCTCAGCTGGAACCACGTATCAGCATTCTAGTTTTCCCTCAGTCCCTTTGTACCACAGAGGGAAAAATTAACAAGGATGCCTGCACCTGACCACTGTTCATTGACTCCTGCTGGAAGGTGTGCAAGCATACACAACATGCAAAGACAGAATCACAGCCAGCTGCGATGCCCCATATAGTTAAATAGCCTATGAGTATTCATGTTTTGAACTCACTCGTAAGGAATGGCTACTTGAGTAACATACCAGAGGGCACTTGGCATTGTGAAATTATACCCCAACAGGAGTCAATAACTTCTAAAGAGAGGAGAAAATTGGTTTAAAAAATAGAAAAAACTCCAAATTTTGCAATACCTCAACAGGAAATACAACACCATGGACCATCTCATAGACAATTGATAAAGTTAGTCTGATATCAGTTGGATTCAATTTGGAAACCCAAACCCAAGGCTTGACAGCAAGGTAAATCAAAGATTGCAAGGCTTTATTTTGATTTCATAGCAATTACTGTCCTACCGATTATTTCAGATTATTGTAAAACAATCAAAAATCTGATCTTGTTTCTTTAAACATCCTCTCCCAAGGTAATACACAGAACATCTCATTTAAGTAGATTATACCTGATAATCAATGGATGAGCTTGCAGATAATCCAAATTTTAATCAAGAATCACTTACAGGGAGAGCAGTAAGTATGGTTTAAGAGGATTTAAAATGGCACGTCATCAGAAGCAATCAAGTTTTTGTTGTGTCTCTTTATGGAAAAAGAATATTTTGTTTTGCAAATAAAATGTAATTTTTTTGGGATTTCAAAATGTAATTTTGTTCAGAGTTGCTCTAACTGAGGTGAACCTCATTTGAAAACAGCATCTTAAAAACACAAAAGAACTGCATTAATTTTTCAAGATTTTTCTTGGCTAAATTATATTTCTAAATGCATCATTGAACCATATTTTCAAATATAATTATCAACTTTGTATGTATTATTTTATATTTATGGGCCATCTGCAGGATACTGATAAGGTATGCTACAAAACTACAGTGTAAAAATGGATGTTATTAATCATTACAGGTATTTCTCAGCCATTTAAAATTTTAACTGCAATGCAGGTTAAAGTTGAATAATTGTTAAAAAAGATATATTTTACAATTGTTAATTCAATTATATATCCTATTAATAATCTTTAAAATTTATATTAATTAAGCAAGAAGTGCATTGTGGGTAGTCAATTCACTTACAAAACAATTTCATAAAAAGAGACACAGCGATATGAAATTGGGTCATAAATCCAGGCAGTTTGTGGACTCAACATGCTATCTTCTTTAATAACCTTCAGACTGCCATCAGCTACGTGGAGTTCTGTCCTGCATTTTTGGGCCATTATCTTTTTAAGGGCGAGATTTGTGCCTCAGTGTACTAAGCTCAGCGGCGGATGTGAAGACTGGTGTTTTACCCACCGGTTGTAATGGTGGGTTTTTGCACCATAGCATCTGCTTCCTGCCACATTAATTACGCACACACAGGAAACACGCCGGAATGTGGGTGGCCTCTGATTCTCCCGCCCCACCTGTGAGCTGACCACTTCCTCACTCCTGGCGCCATATTTAAACGGCACCCGTGTACAGCTTTTTCAATGTCTGCAGCCCAAGACTGCCACAGATGAGAGAGGTGGCCTCAAAGGGGAAGAAGACAGCTGTGCCCAAATTCAGTGACGCCTCCCTGTAACGCCTGCTGGATGCAGTAGAGGCCGGCTGTGATGTCCTCTATCCTCGTGATGGCTGGAGGAGGCCCACCAGCCTCACCATTCCAGCTTGGGAGGCAGTGGCAGCAGTGGTCAGTGCCAACGTAGCACAGGAGAGGTCAGCCACCCAGTGCGGAAAAAGGATGAATGTTTTCATTCGTGCCGCCAGGGTAAGTCAATCATTTCATTACTCTCAACTCACCAGCCCATCACCCATTCACTGGTGTCTCAGACACTGCCAGCTCAAGGGACATCACCACTCACTCTCACACACACTTTTACATCTCCACCTGGGATCCTATCCTCTGCAGTTCTCGTCCTCACCCCGTCCATGGATGCGCTCACCACCCACACATGGCAGGCATCCTTATCATTTGTGCTGGCATGCGTCCTGCTCACAATCTTTACCTGTCTTTATGCAGGACAAGCTCGCACACAATTGAAGGGAGAGGTCTCAGACCAGGAGTGGAGTGGCCGAAATCAAGGTCCTCACGCACCTACGAGAATTAAGCTATCAAGCCCACCGAGGAGGACATGAGCCCATGGTGAGGTGGGTGGCGCACACCCAAGTGAGGATCCTGCAGCAGCTCATCCTTCAAGCAGCTGCACTATGAGTGCATTGTCCTGTTTTAGAGTCACCTGCCATACACTAATGATCTCTCCTTTCTTTCATTGGCAGCTCTGGAAAGCTCGTGAGAGTATCTACAAGCCAAGCCCTCAGCTTCAGCCTTGAACACGCCTCAGATGTGGAGCCAGAGGAGAATACCAAAGAAGACCTATCACAGCTCTCACCCACACACTTCACCAGCGCAAAGACACACACCTCGGTGGGACCTAATTCTAGAGTAGCCTCAGGTCACAACCTGGTAAGCACAGCACACAGTCTGGTCTACAGCAAGCGGGGGCAGGGACATCCGAGGTCACCGGCACTCGGAGAACTATTGGAGGCTAGGAATCTACGGAGTTGAAGTCAGATGACGAGCCTCCAGACTCAGTCCTAAATCTGTTGGTGGAGCTGCAGCAACAGTCAAGGGAACATCAGGAAGGGACGTCTCATGCATTCCTCAGTTTGCAACAGGCGATGGAGGAGCCTGTACGTGTTCGTTCTGAGATGATAGCGCCAGAATGCCAATGCACCGAGATCAACACTGGTAGGATGGCGGCCGCCATGGAGACCTTGTTCCAGGATATAGGTCCTGCACTGCTGCAGGAGCAGCACTCCGTCGCTGTGGCTATAGGTGGCATCCACCAGTAACTACGCGAGAGGGGGGCTGGGCACTTGGATCTCACTCCAGCTGCCCATTCTCCTCATGGAGTCAGCCATGGGCCCACGGGCACCCATAGGGAGGAGGAACAGCAGCTGGACACCTCGGGGTCATCCACCCAGGCGACTCTGGGACTGTTTGGCCCATCCCAGTCTCCTCTTCCTTTGACCCATCACCTCCAGCTGCACAGGCCAAGGAGGGTGCACCTGCCCCTCAGCAGGCGACCCAAAGCAGGCCGGGGCCCTCCAGAGGATGCTCGCCAAGGTCATCACTGACAACAGGGCATAGCAGTCAGCAGGCTGCCGCTACCTCCACTGTGGATGCCGGGGAAGCACCAGACATAGCGCTAAATTAGGAAAGTTTAAAATATTTAGGAGCACAATGGTGGCATGGATGTTCACAACATATATATAATATTCACAAATGCAAACAGGATCGCACCCATTTCACATCTCCTCTCATATACACATCCTTTTTATGATGAGCTGTGTTGCTGTCAATCAGGTGACACACCATGGCCCCTCCCCCCACTTATCACAGATGTCGCTATCGTGGGCCTCTCGTCTATGTAGTGTGCTTCCATATCACCAGTGTGTGCCCCTTTTCCAGGTCATTCTCACATTAGTGATGACTCAACATTAATGTTAAGTGTGCATGTGGAAGGAACCTCATTCACATGCTTTGCAGGGTCATGTCATGTTTATTCTTGGCTGTGTATGACTGAGGCAGAGATATTCTCCAATCTTGTCTGCATTCTTGAAAGGTGAAAGTGCGGTGAACAAAGAGAGATGTGTTTCTGCATGGAGGAGGGTCATAAATCATGCAACCCCATGTGATCGCTATCTTCCGGCATGGTTTTCACGTTATGAGCCCATTCTCAGAGCCCATGTGCGCTGCTGTCAGCAACCATGTTTCCAATTTTCTGAGTGTCTATCTGCTAAGCTCACCAATAAGTGGGAAGCACCCCGTCACCTCAAGGTACCGAAGCTCTGCCCCTCTCAGCCACATTATTGCCCTGGCGCTTGAACCTACAACCTTCAGCATTTCTCAACCTGCAATTGCCTGTATTACTGCTACAAGGCCCTCGTCACAATGTTGGGATGCAGCGTTGTGTATCCCATCACCTAAACACTGACCGAGATGTGTGATGTTAATTGCAAATGGTGATTTTTGGCAGTTAGCAGAGCCTTTGAGCATGCTCTGGAAGTGCACATCGTAGCTTTAGACAATGTTGAGGGGAGCAATGGGATAGGAGCGAGGATGTACCGAAGTTGAAGTCTGCTTTTTATTAGCAACAACTGGTAACCTTGAAGGCTTCATGGTGTCTGAACATTTTGGAGTTCGCAAAGGCCAGGGCTGGCCATGAGAGCACATTGTGTGTCTTAAAGAGGAGGCATTTTAATGTCTGACTGTTTGAACGTCATCATCTTCAGGAGGTCCACATGCATAGTAAGGTGAGGATAAAAGCAGGCCAGCATCCCTAACTGAAAGTGCTAGATGTTAATGTGATAGAGAAGAAGGTGACACAGAGGATGGAGTCATCTCTGAATAGATAGACACCTGTGGAACGTCCTTGGCTACCTTGGCCCAAGTGTCACCCATCAGTTTCACCATCGAGGTTACACAGAATGTATTGTCCCATTGCTGGAGATGGATCTCCTTGAGGAGCTTTGTCAGATTGAAGGCAAACAGCTACAAGCCCACTGAAAATAGTGGATCAGCTCCTGGCTCTTGTAGGCTGGCACTGCGACTGGAATGCTGGAGATACACTTGAAGCAGCAGCACCTCCTGACGTCTGATGCCAGGACTCCACCTTCCAATTAGCACCTCATCTCCGTAAGGACACAGCCTCCTGAGGCTTCATTATCCTTCAAAAGGTCAGGATAATGTGATCCTGATGTGTAACCTTTCACTCTCATAATGAAGTGCATGGTTGGAATGAGAGAAATAGCAATGCTGGTGTTAATGTTGGCCCATGATGGAGGGCATTTGTCCAAGAGGGTGCTCACTGCAACTCGTCACCATTCTCGTGGAATCTGGGGGCAAAAAGAGTCTCACGCACATGCCTCTTCCCCTGCAGCCTCAGATTCCTCAAACGCAACGCCCTCATCCCCTTCGATGTTTTCCTCATCGAAGGAGATGTGCAGCTCCTCCATGTTGGCATCTGGCAAATCCTCCACACTTTGCGCTGCCAGGTTGTGCAACGCGCAGCAAGCCATGATGATCCGTGGGACCCTCTGGGGAGTGTACTGGAGTGCTCTTGCAGATCTGTCCAGACATTGGAATTGCACCTTTATGATGCTTATAGTGTGCTCTACCAATGTTTGGGTAGTGGCATGAGTTTTGTTGCACCTTCTCTCTGCAGGATTCTGTGGACGCCACATGGGCGTCATCAGCCACGTCCTTTGCGGGTATCCCTTGTCACTGAGGAACCAGCCCTGGATCCCCTGAGGTCCCTTGAAGATGTCTGGGATCTGCGATCTACTGAAGATGCACGAGCCGTGAATTCTCTCCAGCTATCTGGTGCAAACCTGCATGATAAGTTAATTATGGTCACAGAGCAGCTGCACATTGAACGAGTTGTCGCCTTTCTTGCTTATGTATTGGAGTGCCTGTTGCCAAGAAGCTTTTATAGCCACATGTGTGCAATTGGTTACACTCTGCACCAGTGGGAATCTGGAAATCTCAGCAAAATCCAGTGCTCTGGTGTCCTGGCTTGCTTGATCTCTGTCGAAGTTGATGTAATTGTGAGCCTTGGCAAAAAGGGCGTCTGTTACCTCATGAATGCATTGAAGCAAGTACACTTGAGCGATCCCGCAGAAGTCTCCAGTGGACCCCTGGAAGGAGCCACTGGTGTAGACATTCAGTGCAGCTATTACTTTCAGAGCCACTGGCAATGGCTGCCCTCCCAGTCCCTGTGGTGCCAATTCCTGGAGAATGTGACAAATGTGAATCACCAGATCCTGGATATGTGGAGGTATCAACCGCACTGTCTCTTGCTCATCCACAGATAAGAATGCGAGTTTGTACACCCTCGGTCTTGTGAACCACCTACGGACAATGTCTCTGTGAGCCTCGCCCTCTGCTTCTGGAGGGGGCCCTTCTGCCCCTTGGTCTTGACAGTTTAGCTCCTCTCTTTAGCGAGCCTGGCACCTCTGTCACAATCTACTCCTTCTTCTGTCTTGCCTGTATACAATTATGCAGGCAACAATAATCCAGGCCCCATCTTCCTGAAGGTCTCCTCCCTGCAGCATCAATGGGAAACAGGCATGCGTCAGCATCAGCCTCCAAAGGTCCTATTTCTGTCAATGACTCATCAGTGAATGTGGGTTCCAGGGCTTTGTTCCAGTGTTGGAAACTATATTTGCTCCTGAAATCTTGGCCAGCACAGGGTGCGTTTCAAGGTGCTCCTTCCACCACCTCTCCCCCACCCCCCAGCCCCTTTACACGACCGACTGCGATGAGATTGCTTTGGCCGGGCGCTTGGATGTGCTGCTTTCAGTCCAGGTGCTTGTATTCTCATTCACTGCGCTCTAGTGATACTTTGGAATAAATATGAGGGAAAAAGTTTAGTCAGGAAATGGGATTATTTGAGGGGGATCTGAGACTTTTTTTCTGTGAACCTGCCAGAGCCACGATTCTAACATGCATCTGAAGCTTGTCCAGTCGCCCAATTGTTCTGGAGCTCGTTATTGCTCTGAGGAACTTCCATGCTGTGAACAAGGGGTTAATACAAGGAGATTGATTATTGCCACTTTGCAGGGTTAGTCTAGCATGAATGTGCATCATTGCTTCACTTTCCTGATTCCCTGGATTGTCATTGAAAGACTCCTAACATGTCTCAACTGTGCATCTCTGCTCATTTGAGAATGCACAGTTCAGTTGGATGCCCCTTTGATCAGCTCCCCAATGCATGCACCTGCCCTCCAATCAGTCCTCAGAGCCTTGACCATCAGAGTTTCTCCTCATTTTAATTTTGTACTGCACCATCTCTGCTGGTTGGAAGATGGTGGTGCTGAGCTCTCACTTTCAGACCAACTTGGACCCTCCTTGTGTGAGTGTGAAAATCCCTCCCATCATCCCAGAGGAACTTAATGTTCAGGTTTCCCTCCCTCCAAGACTTTTCAATCTTCCCCCTGATCCCATCATGATTGTGGTAGAAATCCATTTGTTCATCCCCGAACATTTTGAAGTGGATGTGCCTATGCCCAGTGTAGACCTCACCCGTCTCCATCTTGAGACCGCTTGCACAGTCAAACATATACCCCACCCCCACACCTTTAGATACCCCCACAATGCCTTTTCCCCATCTGTAGGTTGCAGGTGTCTCCCCTGATTGAATGTGACATCTGTGGCCCAGTATGATGCCAGAAACCCCCAGACCGAGACAATGCCCTAAGCACAACATGCTGGGCATGACTGGGACTGGACTGACAAGCCCTCTCACTGCCTGGACTGGGAGAAGGACAGTCTTTGCAAGCTCAATATAAGCTGAAGCGTTTCTTCACTCAGCGATCCTCCTATTCTGACCCCAAGTGGCTTATGTCATTCTGTAAACTATTGTGTCTCCCCATCCTGGTGCTGAGGACGCTAACGCCTAGGCTCTCCACCCAGTAATGTGTCAGAGTTCAACCAGTGGAGCTCTTGTCCTGCTGCCCCTTCCCATGTCTCAGGCCAGTCCGCCCCTTCCCCAGTGGAGCCCTAGCCCTGTAGCTCATTAAAAGCCACCCCTGCTTTACTGCTGGTCTGGTAGGTAGAGATTTTCCTGTGACAACACGCTGAAAGAGATGAGGTGCTGCCTGCGAAACCTGGAGCTAATTACCGGGAGGGCTGCACGATGCAAGGTAGGTGAGCGAACCTCGAAGTCACGAGCGAAGTGCAGGTGGCCAGCTGCATGTCATTTATATAGCATTGTGAAACATGGCAGTCTAATTGCACGCCAACATGCCCTATTGATCCAGCATGGGGGAATGATTCCGGCGAGCAGTCCTTATAATGTGATGCAAATGCATTGAAATGATGTTCCCGACATGCTGCAGCAGGAAAAGTAGCCTGCCATTGAAGGCTGTGACACGCAATCACAAACTAGTTTCATGAAGACGTAAAACCGATTTTTTTGCCTTCTCGCGATATTCCCACTCCCGCCCACTATGACATCCACCGTGGAAGGAAGCGGAAAACCCTGGCCTAAGATTTTAGCTCCCTATCTTGAAGCTGAAAATTCTCCCCGACATTATAGCAAGGCTGCTGTTGTAATACCATTTAAAACATTGCACTTCTATTATTTAAATACAAGGATGTTACATAATTTCCATGCCTCTAATGTGTCCTTTGGAATTGAGATCTACATAAGTAAAATTTGGGCCCTGATTGGGTGTAAACCAGTTCTCACAACTGGTTTTCTGCACAATTGAGAGTCTTTGTCTATTTATTCTTTCATGGGATGTGGGCATAGTATTCATTGCCCATCCTTAATTGCACTTGAGAAGCTGATGGTGAGCCACCGTCTTAAACTGTTGCAGCCCATCCATCATAGGTGCACCCACACTGCTGTTAGGAAGGGAGTTCCAGGATTTTGACCCAGCGACAGTGAAGCAACAGCAATATAGTTCCAAGTCAGGATGGTGTGCATTTGAGTTTGGTTTGGCTGTGTCATGGCAATTTCAAGCTTTGACATCTTTTTTTGACCAGTCAAGACAGCTTGCCAATAAACCAAAGGAAATGGTGCACACAGGGAACAAGTTTACCAAGAAATGACCCAGGCTTAGAATCTGCTGTTTTATTTAACATGCACTGAATTAAATGCAATGTAGCTTTCTTGATTGTAGTAGGCCAAACAGTTGTATAAACACAGAGAAAGAGATACCATTGCTTTTGGGGATTGAGACACAGGGAAAACCTACATGCGGAAGAGGTTTTCACACATTATGGTTGCACACAAGTGATGTTTAAGCAAGCCTATGAGAATTTTAATTCAGAAGAAGACTGGCACAAAATATTTAATCTCAATTATTTTTCATATATTGTTAAATTATTCAAAAAATATATGTTTACATGGTAGGAGACAGCTACATACATCATAATCTGAAATTTATCAAAATGAGCAATAAACTTGTAGGTGGTTTACAAAAGTAAATGCAGACATAAAACAATGCCTGGTCCATTTTATTGGTTTTAATCTACATAGCGTTAAAATTACTTAACTGAGTTGCCCCTAAATACATGTGTTCTAGGAGCTCACTCAGTCAACAGTGAGTAAATCTATTTGGTGAAATTTTATCATAATAGGTCCACATACAGTGGGGAGGCTGGTAGTGAGTCAGGAATCCATTTGTTCTGCCAGCGGGCTTTGCCGTGGCTCTTTAACACAACCACAACACTAGCACCCCATGTATGAGCTCTCTGACTAATTACAGAGTGTGGGCAAGATGATGACCTGCGGCCTGTAAATGAAGGATCTCTATTTAAAGGGACCCTGGCGGGGCTCAGAATAACTCCAGGAAACTTTTATTGTGAAGGCTATATGATGCAAGGAAATGGAAGGAAGGCATGGAAAGGCTATACCCTTGATTCTCTCACTCCCTGGAGGTAGTGGTGGCAGTGAGGAACAAAAGGCATATATTTCTCCTCTGGATGGTGTAATTATAAGGGCCTGGCACAAAAAGGGTTAATGTGAGACTGAGTACAGTACCACTCACACAGTGATGTAAGAGAATGACCCAAACCTAGGGGTCAGTATAGTATTGGATAGAGCCATGCTTAGAAGCAAGCATGGAGACAGCTCCTAGTTTGGACCTTTACTGTGCCTATGTATATAGTTTTTAACAGTTAATAAATAATTACTGTTGAAGTAAGACTACGAATATCTTAATAAGACCTACTGAACTACACCCAACACCTTATAACAGATGGGAAGAAGATACACGGCACCCAAACTAAACAGGCTGTCAACAGTAGGGCCTGGATTTTCACTGAGTCGGGTTGACTCAGGAGCCCTTTAAAAATGGTGGCTGGTTCCACATTCTAGGATTCCCTACCCCATTCCCAGTCTGTGTGATATTTGGGAGTGACTTTAAAGAATGCAGGCTGCTTCCTGTTAGAAGCTCGCATCCGGCACTCCTGACCTGGCTGGCTCCATTGTGAAGATAGGTATCTCCTACTCCTCTGAAATTTTCATGGAGTTCCAGCCATGTTTCATGGCCCCTCCAAGGAGTCATGAATCCTAGTGTGCATGAGGGAACCGTTTTAAAAGTAAGTTCAAAAGGTCCCCCTCATGTCCCCTATGCTAAGTTATGCTTGCCCATCCACCCCCTCAGGCCCCTCATAACCTCTATGCCAAGCTTTGCATGTTCACCCACCTCCTATGTCCCCCCATGCCCCCTTTGACAGGCTCTGCGCTTCCATGCCCATTGATCTACTGTACACTTCCTAGAACCAATGAACACCACACTGTAAAGTGGTATGTGTAAAAAAAACTTTGAAGAAATGTAATCCTTCAACCTCTTTCCCTTATGCTTGATAAGAAGTCTGGACAAGCTAATAAAAATGCCAATCATCCAGGCCCCTTAAAGTCTCAAAAACCACAAATCATGAACCCTTGAAACCACTTAACTTGTGAATTTGATCGCAGAGATCAGACAGCCTGAGCTATCAATCAAACAATATATCCTCTAGGGTGCAGGTGTTCTGTTATTCTTATAGATATCTGAGATCCCAGAAAAGCATACATAATGAGCTTGACATTCCTAAAGGCTGTTCACATGGCTGCGGAATTGATTGTCATTAGTTAACCCATGCACAGACCTAAGTATGGACCTACTTCCTCCCATGGTACAAACGACTCAACTGCATGAAGAAGCTGAGCCGCCAAGAGAGCTACTGATAGTCTTCAAAGATGGCAGAGCTCGATTATGAGGCTGAGTTTTGTAATTTTATAATTGACACTATTATTTTGACATTACTGACCTGGAGGCCAGTAGGGGGGCATCAGAAACAATAGCGAACATTAATTCTACGGTCCCTTTAAATGTTCCCAACTTATATTGATTTTTATGCTGTTGCCTTTTTATCAATACTGTCTCCTTGAATAACATGCTCTGATTTTTAGTTACTTTAAAACCTTGTACTGCATGAAGTATTCCGCCACTACAGAGAACAGGATACATCACAAATAAAACAAATTAAATAGAATTACAAAAACTTTTTTAAAATCTCGAAGCTTGTCTTATAACAACAGGAATTAGGCTGGTACCACTGAAAGAAAAACAAATTTCAAACACCTTAAAATCTTATAGAAAGGATGAAGACTCTCTTAGAGGCAGTAGAAATGCAAAGGGCTGTAACTGATGGTATGGAAAGTAATTTGAAATAAGCACTGTGAGTACTGATGAGTAAAAGGGGCTCAGCCTGGATGTTCCATCTGAATGCATAAAGCTCAGATTTTTCTAAATCAAACCAGCAACAAATTAAAAAGGAAACTCTCTGAGGCCAAGAAAGTTTCAGTGAAATTGTTTTGCAATATAGAATGGTCTCTTTCTGTGCTGTGAAATTCTATGTAAGGCCATCTATGACTACTCAGAAATTCTTGAAATCACATTATATCATGCAGAAATAAGCAAATTAAAAAGAAACCTAGCATATATTTTGCCAGCTGACAGTAACTAAGGAAAGTATCAGGCTCATCATCCCAATCTCTCTAATCTCCTCTAGCCCTACAATCTTCTGTGATTTTTGCACTCCTCCTGTTCTGGCCTCTTGAGCATGCCTTATTTTAATCACTCCATCATTGGCAGCCATGTTTACAGTGGCCTAGGCCCTCAGCTCTGGATTTCCCTCTCTGGTCCTCTATCTCTGTTTGACCTACTTTTTGACCATGTATTTAGCAAGCCATCCTGATTTTGTTTACAAATGTTCCTTGTTGTTGCTACTATGTTAAAGGCATCACATTAATGCAATTTGCTGTTGACTTTTTTTGACGTGCAGAAAATGTCATTTCTTTCCAGTTTTTCCCAAGATTCCAATTGTGTAACTTGACAACAATCAGAAAATAAAATCCAAAAAGAAAGCCTGATCTGCCACATGAGTGAGAAAAAACCTAAAGGCCAGAATATTTCACTGAGCTGGCGGGCGCACGCTTGACCCATTAAGTGTAAAATAGCATTTGATGACATTGGGTGAGCGTCCCAACATCATCGCGCAGTCATGCGATCTTTCGGTCAGCGGGCATGCGCTAAACTCGGAAGCGCCCGTCAGCAATTAACTGGGAATTTTCACAGCCTGTCCAATGTTATGGTTGGCAAGTGGGCGAATCAGCCAGGCAGCCTTTGCATTTTTCAGGAAACCTCATTCAATGTTGGGATGAGGTTTCCGTTATTAAATTAAAAACAATAAAAATCCAAGCAGAGAATTTTTACAACATCTATGCTCTGGTGACTGCTTATGTTGCGTAGACATTTTTTTCTGGATCTAAAAATCTTTATTTGAGAGTTTTGAATTCTTCAGCTGCCTGAGGCAGCTCTTTGCCTTCATGTGAGCGCTCTCCCGTACCTGAGTTGACTTCAGTGCTCGCCCTCCTCCCCCTGCACCTCGGCAGCGCTCAGCATTTTGGCACACGCTTCACGCTTGACAGCCAGCGTGGAATCATGGTTGGGGGCCGATCGCAGGCAATTCCCCAGCCTCCAGGCCCGCCGATCGTGTCCGCACGCCAACCTAAAAATCCTGCCCAAAGTCTTCTCTGTTCTTTTTAAGTTCATTGAACATTCATGCCATTGAGAAGAGAGGCTCCAGATACAATCATTGATCTATATTGGGTTAAATTATCTCAACAAGCTTGGATGGTGAAATTGATCTCAGGGAAGGAGCCTGTGTAAAACAGGCAGAATTTCCAATTCCGATAGTTATCCAAAGATGACTATGATGACAACTACGGCATAGTTGTCATGCCCCCGACATTGATTGGTCTCCTGATACTCATTGCTCAGAATCACAAATGAAGGCTGGCCACTTGGGTGAAGTACAAGATGATCGATGGCGTCATTGCATCTGAACATGAGGCCCCTAACTTTTCTTGGGTGTCCCCTGCAACATGGCATCTCCCCTCAGGAGGCAGGTAGACTGTCCGGTCCCAGTCCTCCTCTAATATTACTGTTTGCAAGGAACAAGCAAGAGCAACTGAGGATGGGCAAAGCAAATAGTATCCTTATGTGTATTGCTGGGACAATTCTACAGTTCTGGTCTCCTTATTTAAGAAGGGATATAGTTGCACTGGAGGCAGTTCAGAAAAGTTTCTCCAAGCAGATTCCTGGGATTAAAGGGTTGACTTATGAGGAAAGAGAGAGCAGGTTGGGCCTATGCTAATTGGAGTTCAGAAGAATGAGAGGCAACCTTATTGAAGCATATAACATTCTGAGGTGGCATGACAGGGTAGAATCTGAGTGGATGTTTCCCTTCATGGGGGAATCTGGAACTAGAGGGCACAGTTTAAAAATAAGGGGTGTCCCATTTAAGATAGAGATGAGGAGAAATTTCCTCTCTCAGAGGGTTAGTTTTGGAATTCTCTACCCCAAAGAGCAGTGGAGACTAGGTCATTGCATATATTCAAGGCTGAGTCAGATAGATTTTTAATCTACAAGGATGTCAAGGGTTATGGGGGACAGGCAGGAAAGTGGGGTTAGGCCACAGTCAGATCAACCATGAGCTTATTGAATAGTGGATCAAGTTCAAGGAGCTAAATGGTCTACTCCTGTTCCTATTTCTTAAGTTCTAATCCACTATAAAACAACCATTTTGTCCTTCTAAGAGACCTTGGTTGGTGTTAGCCGTGGCTCAAGTGTTAGTACCCTTGACTCTGAGTTACAAGATTTTGGGTTGAAGTTCCACTCCAAGGCTTGAGCACAAAAATAATGACTGACACTCCATTGCAGTATTGAGGCAGCTGGATATTCATCTCCCAGTGAAGCTATGAACCTGGTCACAAAATGCTGAACTTAATTTTTTGCTGGGAAAACAGTTTTCCTCTCCCTTCCCAACCCCACACCATTTGCATGAGGCTTTTTTCTGATTCAGGAAGGCCTTGAAAAATGCACATGCGCCACTTCCGAGGTCAGGATTCCCATTGTGAGGACCACTGGAAATTTGTATTCTCCCCGCCCACTAATTCTGTGAGCTGGTGTGGGTTTTGGAAGCCCTAAAAAAATACCTCCTTGGAGAGCCCATGTGGGGAAGACTGCTGAGCGGTCTGAAACATTCTGAAAGGCAAATGTAATATGTGTTGACACCTTTGAATGTCACAATTAGATGCCATATTGTAATGAAGATGTATTTTAATGCAGTGATTCATCATAGGGCCCTGTTTTGCAAAGGTAACATTGACCACTATTGTGTAAGTATTGACATGTATTACTGTACTTTTCCATCGGTGAAAGTGCCATAATGCATTCAAAATGTAGAAAATGTGTGGCACATTCTCCTTGCTCAGTTTGTTGACAGCTATTCATGGGAATGACTGACAGTTTTACAAGGCTGCAATATTATACTCAGCCTTTGATGTGGTTTTAGAGTACATTTTTTGTACATTCATTTATTTAGCTCAGAATCTGATTTTTCCCTTCTCCCTTTCCTTTAGGCCAATCACCAGGTTTCCCACAGTAGCAAGATGAGACTGAGAGCTGGATGTCATAGATACAAACTTAGATGCATCTGCTGAATTTAAAAATAAGCCATTCTCAGGATGCGGGTGTCACTGGCAAGGCTGGCATTACTACTCACCCCAAGAACATGGTGATGTTACTGAGTGGCTTGCTAGGCCATTTCAGAGGGCAGCTAAGAGTCAATCATCTTGGTGTGGGGCAGGAATCACAGAACAACCAAATTGGATGAGGATATCATATTTCCTTGCCTTAAAGAATATTAGAGAAGCTGTTTGATTGTTGTGAAAGTCCAAATAAATGTTTACAACAATCCAACAGTTTCATGGTCACCACCTTTTTCTTCAGATTACTTTTTACTAAATTCAGATTCTCAAACTGCCATAAAGGGAGTTGAACTTGGGGTAGAAATTAATCTCTGATGGTGCCACAAAACAAAATCAGCTGCCCATTACACACAGCACCTGATATTCAATTCTATTGCAGTCAATGGAACTGACTATCAAATGTTGTACATAATGGGAAACCAATCAAAACTGTCCATTCTGAGCCACCAAAAAAAAAACTCTAACCCACAGCTTTCTTCAAAAGAACACTGCAAAAATATATGTTTAGGAGCAGGTTGGACAATAGAGCTAGATATGGACTTAGAAAATTATCATGTCACCGGGACATAAACGCCTAGATATTTGATTGCGTTTGAAGATGGGTTCATACCCCAGGGGGCATGTGAAATTGGTGCTGGAACCTCATAATAATGTTTCAGATGCAAGATGCCCACCATATATGTTGTATAGATTCCAGTTTTGCAACTTAGAAAAGTGTGGTTCAAACAAATTTTGGGACCAAAATATTGCAGTGGAATGCCCATGGGGTTCTTGGGAGAACACGTGCAGGATCCCTAACCTGGACTGACAAAAGGAAATGCCATCTTCAGAGCCAGAGCAGAATAATGCAGCATTAGAATGAATTAATATTAAGAGGATTTTCTTGAGTATGTTGCAGATAAGGGACTTTAATCAACTTTTACCATTATTAGATTATTGTTTTAAAAGTCCCATTGTTGTTAAAATATGAATGTTTCAAACACTCTATTCCATTCTATTTTAATAGAGATGTTACCCATTTATTTTAAATGGGGTAACAACTTGTTAAAGATGGAGAGTGAGAAACTTCATAGGTGCATTAAGGGCCCATATGATAGCATTATATATGCAATTTCTTGCCTTGAATGCTTGAGTCAAAGGATGGATTGCACATTATAGAAAGAATGGGCCAGATGGCTGAATGACTTTTGCTCATTCATTCATATATTGTTATGAAAATGGACTTAGTTGTAAAACAGACATCAAGTTAGCGGCCAGTCATCACATGATAAGTTAATTATGAACATGGGACTTAGCATGTACAGCTGTGATAATATGCTTTCCCTCTTCAGCACGTCTTAAAAAGATTTGTTGAATATCGTTTTCTGTGACTTCAAAGAAAAATTTAGGAAATTGGAGCCTCTAGTATATGCATTTGAAGGTATTGCATTTCTGACCTGCCGAGTAACAGAATGAAAATCTTTCCTGTAACTGTGCATTCTCAACTGTATACAGCTGATAATTCCCTGAGTATTGAGGAATGTAATAATGGCAGAGACCTTGCTTGACTCTTAATTACTGCAGCCTGGACAATCACAGATTGATATACTCCTGGGCTCTTGAACAGAAGCAGTGATGACTTGAGAAATTACTTCAGAGGTGTGAAAGTACCAGTAGCATTCAAGGTGAGAGAAGTGGTCACCTTCTCTGGCAACAGCAGTGTATAATTTGTGAGAGGTAACACTCCAAATCCTCTTTTAACTGCTCACGCAGGTCATAAAGCATTTGCTTATTGAACCTAAATCTCTCAAAATAGCCTGTGTCACACCAATCAATAAAACTAATGTGAAAATTGTAAATCCTGAGGGATGGTTTTATTTCTATAACATAACAAAGATGGAACCACAAATGTACTCTTGAGAAATTCATAGAAATTGTAATTGTATGATGTTTAATTCTTATTTGGAGTGATGCAGAGTATTAGTGCTTTGCATCGCATTATTTACCTGAAGAATTGCAATTTTATTGCATAAAGTGCTCAAGTGTTTTATCTACATGTTCACACAGAAATCTTTGCAAACATGAACAATAGACTATACAACACTTATGAAAGCCTCTGTAGGATACAATATACGTTAAAATATGTTATGTAATACAGATCATTTCAAGATTTAATGGACTTGAATGCATGCCATTTATATACTACTAAATATATAATTGTTGTGTTTTATGCCTCAAAGATATGCAGAGATGACACTAGTTTCTCTGCCTGAACAGGAACTTTACTCAATGCTTTAAAACATCTGCACTGCAAGCTTCCAACTGTTTCTTTCAGTTTAGTTTCTGTTTCTCTCTCTCTCTATAATCATATCCAGGATTGACTAATAGCACACAGTGAGCAGTCAACAGGCACACATAATCAAACACTAAATGATTAAACAGTTGAACATCAGTAACAGTCCTAATTTTCTATCAATCTAAACAACTGGACTGAAAGTTTGGCTGGATCTGTTAGGGGTCCGCCCTGCTCCCTGTGTGGTCTGCCCAGGCGATTATTAACAGATGTGCGACAAAGGAAATGTTATCCCATTTAATCTAATGAGATGAGAGTAGATAAATAATCCTACATGATATTAATGAAGGAAGACATCTCAGGAAGCATGATTGCTAATAGTACAAGACCAATATGGTATTACAATCCAAATAGGGATGCTATAATTTAAAGAAGAAGCCCAAACACCTACAAATTAACTGACGGAACTATGCCACAAGGTTTCATGTTTTGTAAAACAAACTTTATTGTATATCAGAAAGAATTAAACAAAGGAAGCACGATTAGTTCAACACCATAGCTAATAAAAGCTTATGCTATAAACTCAGTTCTACTTTTTATTCCCCCTCACCACCAGAACCCCACAACGATTTCCTTATTTCATGAAATCTTTAAGGTTCATTAATTTTTCCTGTGACAAACCCAAAAGTTATATCACCGGTCTCTGGAATTTACTCTGATTTCTCTTAGTGTTCCAGTTATTTGTCAAGGTACACAATTGCATAGGGATCCTTCCATTAGCTTTTGGCTAAGTGACCCTGCAGTTTCTTTACCGACCTCAGAACTCAGAGGTGTGAACTCACAGTTCAAGCAAGGGTCTCCCTGCGACTCCCATGCAGTGGATTAAGACATCAGAAAACACCTTTCGTTTCCAATAGCCTACTTCTCTGGTATCAATAGGCAACCAAGCTGATTACTTCCAGAACTCCAATTGCATAAGGTTAACTGCCTTTTATTGAGAAGATTACTGTAGATTTCTTCCTTGAGCTTCGAGCTAAATATATCTTCCAGTCATTTCTCCCCTTATCAACTTTACCTTATACTGAATCCCAACTCCCAATCACAGGCTGCATCATGAATGTTAGATTCAGCATTTAACTCCACACCATTATAGGTAGAATTTTCCCCCCGTCGAGGGGGAAGTTGATGGCCGGGCGTGTGCGGGCGCACTTCCGATCAGCGCCCCCGATCGGAGGCGCGGCCCCATTTTAGGTGGGCGGGCCAATTAAGGCCTACCCAGCGTGATGTCCACAGGGAAGTGCTATGCGCTCCCTGTGCAGGCGGGGGGAATCCCTAAAATCGAGAGTGCGCTCTTTCACGCATGTGCATGAAAGAGTGTACTCATCTCCTTGAGGCTAAGTGCAGCCTCAGGGAGATCGGCTCTAAAAGTAGAAAAATAAAATTTCCCTTACATGTCCCCTCATGTGACAATGTCACATGAATTGGTACATGTCCATAATTTTTACACAATCTTTATTAAAAATTTTAAAGCCTAAATGAAACCTCATCCTGCCCGTGGATGAGGTTTCATGTTTTTTCTAGTTGCCGCCAGGGTTCCTGACCTGCCCGCCAATCTTAAGGTTGGATGGGCAGGCCCTTTAATTGCTTAATTGATCCTGTCAATGGCCTTAATTGGCCATTGACAGGTCGGCGGGTGTGCAGTTGATTTTGCTGTGTTCCTGCCTTCCTGAAAATTTAAATTGGGCGCGGCGATGCCAGGAGTTCCCCCTGACGTCACCGCGTGTTATTTTATGCGTTGGCGAGCGGGCCCCGCCCCCGCTCGCCAACGGTAAAATCCTGCCCCATGTGTTGGTCTGGCTTTATCTCTCAGCTTCCAAGGAGATACAAGGTACATACGATTCTCTTAGTTGTTTTTCCAAAGCATTAACTAGTCTTGCCTGTTGGTTGCCCTAATTCAGTTCACAGAGATATCTCAACACAAAGAGTCTCACTAAGCTCTACCTATCTCCATGGTAATGTGACACACATGGCCTGTTCCCAGGTAGAAATACAAATTAACTATTTTTAATTCCAAAGCTTTCCTTAATTATGGGAAAACACATGGGGGAGAATTTTCACGTCAGCATGCAGGGGCGGGCCCTGCACACCAACACGTAAAATGACACGTGGTGACGCCAGGCATGCGTTCCGATGCCACCGCATGTCTTTCAGATCTTTTGTTCGACAGGCACGTGCCGGAGGCGGCTGCGCGCCCGCCAAACTGTCAAAGGCCTGTTAAGGCCAGTAAAAAGCCAATTAAACTAATTATCAACGCTGCCCGTCCAACCTCAAGGTTGGCGAGCAGGTGAAGAGCCCATGCGCCCTTCACATTTTTCAGGAAACCTCATCCACGGGTGGGATGAGATTTTCTGAAGGTTTAATAAAATCTTTAATTAATTTATTCACATTTCATAAACAAGTCCCAGCTCATGTGACACTGTGAGGGGACATGTCTAAATAATTTTTACCTTTCTTTATTTAAATATTTCAAGATGAACTTAATCTCCCTGAGGCTCCGACTCTCCCTCTCTCACCCACCTCCCCCCACCCCCGCACAGGTAGTGCTGAGCCTAATTGGCCCGCCCACGTAAAATGGCTGTGCAGAGCTGATCACGGGCGGCGATCGGCTCTGCGCCCATTCCCGACCGGCCTGCCTGACAGGGAGAAAATTCTCCCCATGAATAACTTATATCTCTTACCAGAACACCTGCAGACATCATGTCACCAGTTCTTTAGCTAAGTAAGCCCACCTGTCATTTTATGACTTTTATGCCTTTTACTCCGACTTTTATGCCTTTTACTCCGACTTTATCCAGTGAACACAAGTTACCTTTTGATTGTAATTATTTGAAATCGGTGTGGTTTTCCAACCTCCAGATGTTTACCAGGGTTTTTCCTACTGAACTTACATTTAAAATTCAATTTCTAAAACTAAAAAAGCTATACCTTTAAAACGTATGAACTATGACAATCGGCCTACGTAACAATTAGCAAATAACTAAATACATTGACCTGAATTTGGTGGCCAGTGGTGAAGGGCTGAAACTCATCTTTGCCTTTGAATAAAATCATCCAAAAAGATTTAGGTTGCCCCAGCATGTGGATTTCCTCTATCCTGATGTGACTTTGAATTTAGCACCATCTGTGGCATCCAGCACCAATGTATGTGATGCCTGAGGGTCAGGTTGGTATGCTCACATGTGAACACACAGGCACATATTAAAATAACTACTGAGTTTGTGTTTCTCTCATACATGAGTCATGACCCGACCCCTTCCCCCTCCTGGCATGTAGTAATTATGGTTTTATTTAGTGTGTAATGTACCTTTAAGAATAATAATTGTTAGGTAAGAAAACATGATCTGTAGTAACCAATAGGAGTCAGTGTAGAGATTGAGTTTGAGTTGAAAGCACACATGCAGTTACTGCTGAGTATATTATAAATAAACTTAAAGTTTCCAACCAAGAAGCATCTGGAGATCAACTCTATCATTAATGGTACAACTTTGCCACTCTGCAACATACTGGCGATAGGATAAAACAGGATTAAGCAGAAGAAATCAAGTTAGAAAGAAATCGGCACTGTACCTCATCCAGTGATTGCAAGTAGCAAGCTCAGTTAGAATTGAAGAAGTTATCCTCTCTCAAAATGCCACAATTTGGGAGAATATATTCTTTTGAACCAGCTACAGATGATTGGCCTCAGTACATGGAATGCCTCATGTTCCTTTTACAAGCGAATGAGATTATGGGGGAAGAGAAGAGGCGAGTGATCTTCTTGAGTGCTTGTGGGAGCAAAGCCTACAGTCTGATTTGATGTTTGACAGCTTCCACTGCCACAGATTCGAAGAATTTTGATGAATTGGTGGACCTCATGAAGGGTTATTTCCAACCCAAGCCCTCAGTCGTGATGCCAGAGGTTCGCTTTAATTCACGAATAGAGCCTGGGTGAGACAATTGCATGCTACATGGCAAATTTGAAGCAGTTAACGGAACATTGTGAGGTTGGTACAATTCTGAACGACATGCTCAGCGATTGTTTAGTGTGTAGTATGAAAGAGGACACTATTCAGAAAAGATTATTGTCTGAAGTGAATCTGGATTTCAAGAAGGCACTTGAGGTAGCGCTGGCCATGGAAAGCGCAGTAAGAGATTCAAAAGCAATACAGGTTGTGCAAAATGGCGCCGTCCCCCACATCAGGTGGGAAACCTTAACCAAAAGAGGCGCAAAAAAGCGAGACTCTGCCGAGAAGTGGGAAACAGCCCCTGTTAGCCGAAGAACGAAGAAAAATAACTTAGCAGCAAAATTGAAGAATAATTTTAATAGAGGTGGAAAAAAATCAGTCTTTTAGCGATTGGCAGTTTAAAAAAATCAAATGCTACAATTGTCATAGAAATGGACATATGTTGAGGCAATGGCAGAAAAGATTCAAGCAGGCTTGTAAACAAAAGAAGCAGCCCAAGGAAATCTACAATGTAGAAGAGCCTGAAACGACAAATTCAGGCATTTACTTGTTGTTTAATCTGCACATTGGAAAGAGAGAACCAATATTTGTCACAGTGAAAGTAAATGACAAACCTGTTTGAATGGAAATGGACATGAGAGCTTCCACTACAGTAATTGGGGAACATACTTTCAGATATCTAAATAATGGTGAACATCAATTAAGTTTAGAAGAAACAGAAGCCAAGCTAAAAACATATATGGGTGAAGACATTCAAGTAAAAGGCATAAGCAGAGTAACTATCCTTTATGGAAGCCAATCGGCAAAGCTACCCGTATTGGTATTGAGAGGCAGATGACCAAGCCTCCTAGGGTGAAATTGGCTAAGGGAAATCAAACTTGATTGGCCACTGAGATTCCAAAAGGAAGCTGGAAGTATTCCTGTTTTGAAAAAGGAACGTGTAAGGACTCAACAATCTGAAGGAGTGCAGGCTGTCTTAAGCCAAACCCTGGAAGAACAGCAGAAGAAACTCGAAGAAATCCTGCTTCATGACAGAGTTCAGGACAAGGTGAGCAACCTTCAAAGGGAAAAAGAAAACCTGTTGAAAGACCTTCACACACGACAAAATTCCTTCAGGTCAAAGTTTGTACCTCTGGGAAAGTATGAAGAGAAACAGAAAGAATTCAGCACTTCTCTGAATAAACTGAAGAATGAGTTGGCAGAGAAGACAAATCAATGTTCAATTTTCCAGGAGGCAGCAAACAAATACAAAAAAGAGATGGAAGAGCTGAAGAATAAGCTGAATGAAGCCAAAAAGGCTTTGCAAGCAAAAGTCACAGAATTTCCCAAGAAGAAGACAGATAATGAAATTTTGGGAGACTCAGCCACTGAGCTCAGACAAGTTGAGCTAGCATCTGAGAGATGTCCGGCCAACAGTAAAGTCAAAAAGAAGGCTGAGGTTAAAGTCCGCGCTAGAGAAAAGAGAAGTGCATGTTCCAGGTGAGGAAGGTAATCTATTTTGTTCAGCGGGTAGATTCACAGGGTCCCCACCCAGCTGATGAGAAAATGAGAGTCATAAGAGAGGCACCTGTGTCAAAGAATGCTTCAGAGCTCAAATTATTCCTAGGAATCATCAATCATTATGGGCGGTTCTTACCTAGTTTGTCTACAGTGCTGCCCCCTACTGCATTCTCTAATCAAAAAGAACCAATGTTGGTCTTAGGAGGCATCCCAGAAAGAATCTATCATAAAGGTGAAACAATTGTTGCACTCGTCCAATCCACTAGTGCATTAAGACCAGACAAAAGAATTGGTGCTGACATGTGACGCATCTCCCTACGGAGTGGGAGCAGTGCTCTTTCATCGGATGGACTTCGGCACGGAACAACCAATAGGTTACCTATCAAAAAAGCTCACCACAGCGGAAAAGGGATACTCACAGATAGAAAAAGGACTGTCCATCAACTTTGGTGTCGAGAAATTTCACCAGTACGTATACGGCCATCATTGTACAATCATTTCAGACCTCAAACCATTGCTAGGGCTGATTAGTGAGGACAAGGCTATACCAACCATAGCCTCAGCAAGAAGACAATGATGGGCCTTAATTCTGGCAGCATATGCATACACTTTCGTACATAGGCCTGGAAATAAAATTGCAAACGCCAATGCCCTTAGTCGTTTGCCATTACAAAAAAATGATGAGCACGTCCCAGTTCCACAGGAACTTGTTTTACTGTTAAGTTTCTCAGATTCCTCGCTGGTGTGTGCTCGACAGATTAGAGGCTGAATAAGTTAAGACCCAGTGCTACCTCAGGTATGAGAACAAGTGCTACATGGTTGGTCACAGGAGCATGTATCTGACGAAATGAAACCGTACTTCAACAGAAGACATGAAATAACCAGCCAAGGTGGCATCTTATTGTGGGGAACTCAAGTGATAGTTCCTTTGAAGGGAAGGGAGCCTCTTTTAATTGGGCTACACAGTGCCCATCCAGGAATTTCCCGAATAAAGACCATAGCATGCAACAATCTATGGTGGTCTGGGATGAATGGTGAAATAGAGAGTTTAGTAAAACACTGTGCAATATCAGCAACTGCAAAGATTGCCAGTGACAGCTCCGTTACATCCATGGGAGTGGCTAGGTAGACTCTGGGTGCAGTAACACATTGACTATTTTGGACCTTTCCTGGGAACAATGCTTCTGCTCATGATCGATGCCCTTTCAAAAAGATTGGACTTATATGAAGTGAAGTCACCAACGTCGGCCTCTACAATTGAGAAACTATGTCAGAATTTTGCCTTTCACGGACTACCAGAAGTAGTCGTTTCTGATAACAGCACAGCATGTAAGAGTGCTAAGTTTCAAAGGTTTATCAGCCTCACCAGTATCACTCATATGAAATCTGCACTGTACCGCCAACAGACAGACTGGCCGAAAGGACGGTTCAAATTTTCAATGCAGGCATGAGAAAGCTAACTGGTGATCCCTTGGCAACCAAGCTAGCACGCTTTCTTTTTAATTACAGGACTACCCCTCACACAGCAACAGGTGTTACACCTGCAGAATTAGTGTCGAAATGCCGTCTCAGGACGAGATTGAACTTAATGCTGAATTTAGAGGGAAGGTTGAAAGGAGTCAGGGAAGCCAGAAAACTAGACACCACTGGCATAGTCGCGAGAGGAAATTTACTGTGGGAGAGCCGGTATACGTGAAGGACCAAAGTGACTACCAGGTGAAATGGATGCGGTGACTGGACCTCTATCTTACCATGTGCAGGTATGTAGACCATTTAAGGAAGAGAGAGACAAATCACCAAGATTTGGCTCCACCAGTGATCATGACTGGGTCTGTGTTTCCTGTTGAGGATGCTCAACCCAGGACTGACATGTCTGATGTTCCTGTAGGAGTTGAGGATACAGAACTGCAAGTGCCCATCCAAGCACCTGATGTTCAGGCAACTTCGGAAAAGGAGGTTCCTGACAAAGAATCTAAAGTTGTGGAGCCGTGATGTTCCACACGTACCAGGAAACCACCTGAAAGACTGAACTTGTAAATTCCTTACCCCAGTGTAAATATTATGTTGTCTTTAAAAATACGTACTTGTAAATAAACTATCTATAGCAGAGTCAAATGGTGAGGAATGTAGTAATTATGGTTTTATTTAGTGCATAAGGTACCTTTAAGAATAATACTTGTTAGGCAAGATCACATAATCTGTAGTAATCACTAGGAGTCAGTGTGGAGATACAATCTGAGTTGAAAGGCTGGCGGGCAGGCCAGGAGCCCCAGCAGGCTCCTGGTAATACATGAAACTTCACCCACCGGCGAGATGAGGTTTCATGTCCGTTTTTAAAAACTTTAATAAAGTTTATGTCATTTTTATTAACATTTCCCATTTCATGTGATATTGTCACATGAGGGGAACATGTTAATAATATTTTTATTTTTCTATTTTTAAAGTTTTTTACATTGTCACTAATCTCCCTGAGACAGCACTTTGTCTCAGGGAGCAGCGCACTCTTTTTCGCGATCATGGGGAATCCCTCCCCCCCTCCCCGCACAGGAAGTGCATAGTGCCTCCCATCGGGCAGCCCGCTTAATTGGCCCGCCCACTCAAAATGGCGGCGGGCCCCGTTTCAGTGGTGGGGGTCAGCTGTCTGCCGAGCCGGTGGGGCCCACATGCCCAGTAAGGGCAAAATCCTGCCCAAAGTTTCCACCGAAGGAGTGTCTGCAGATTAATTTACCATTAATAGTACAGCACAGCCACCCTACAACATGGTGAAAATAGGATCTGTCAGAAATGAGGACCAGTGTCTGGGTCTGGGTCCTGCTCACCATTTTTAAAGGACACTGGAGTTTCCACGATTCTGCAAAAACCTAGGTCCATTTGTCTACAGTGTGAAGATATCTCCTTTTGTGTTGTAACAGCTATGCCTGATAGCTGTCCTAATGGAAAACCAAATGACATAGAAGTGGTGGGGGTGGTGACCAGAAAGTTGAAACCTGAGCAAGCACAGAATTGAATACATGGCTTCTCTTTTTTCAATAATTTGGGTGTCAGCCTGTGATTAGTTCAACAAGTTACAATAGTTAATGTGTTTTAAAAATGGTATATATGGTCAACTGGGGTAGGATCAATGTTTATTCAAAGCTACATGCTCATGTGGCTGCACAACAAGCTGAAAGTCTCCATGCAGGCCATGTACATGTTGGCTCCCTTTAGTTTCCACACATGAACAGTGGCACCAAAATAATTAAAGGATCTGTATATCATACAAGAAAAATTAGATACTATGTTGGATAGGTGATTTCAGGGAAATTCAGGAGACACCTGGGGGACTGACCAGAAGTGAGATGCAGAGGCTGTGAACACTTAAAGTCATAAATTCTATCCAGGGCACAGCAGAGTAATATATGACTCAATTGTACTCTCAAAACGACTAGTCAAATACCATCATTATTTATTAATTCTTATTTATATTGAATAAAGTTGAGTCACTGTCACCAGCAGGTGCCAATGTTGAATCATTGCAAATTAAGGTCTGTGAAGGCCTAGAATTACAGGCAGAAATCAGGTTGATCAGCCGATCAGCTTAAAGTATTCTCATAGGCAGCAAAGCAGGAAGTAAAAAGCAGGGTTTAAAATACACATTTAATCAATGTACAGTGAGTGAAATAAACATCGTGAAAATACATTAGAGATAAAGTAGAAACTAACATATCATAAGCAACATTTTTAAAAATTATTTTAAAACTCATGCAATGTTCAAATGTTCTTATAAGGGAATGAGACTCCACACTCCCAAATTTAGTATTTACAAGGCCAGAGAGGTGGTTCAGCAATAATTGTGACATAGTGCACTGTTAAAAATTCTGTTACATCTGATTAAACAAAGCTTAATATTTTCATTGTGAGAATGGTGCATAAAAAGTTGAAGTTCATGTCAATTCATTGATTCTATATTGATTGCCTCTGTAAAGGTTGCAACAAGAAACCTTGTGAAGGAGCAGAGTGTCGATGTAAGCAACTCCTGGGCCAGAATATTTCCCTCGTTGGGCGGGCTCGGCTGGAGCAGGCGGGAGTGGTCAGGAAGCCGACCGCAGCCCACGATCGGCTCCGCACTGCGATTTCACACGGGCGTGTCAATTAAGGCCTGCCCTGCGTGGGTCACGAGTGGCAGTGCTCTGCGCTACCTGTGCGGGTGGGGGGGAGGAGGGAGACCCAGGTTTTAGCTCCAGCACAGGGCTGCCTCAGGGAGATTGAAGCGCTTTTTAAAAAAATTAATAAAGGCAATAAAAATTTAATAAAACATGTCGCCTCATGTGATTCTGTCACATGAGCTGGGACGTGTTTTAATTCAAAAATAAAGTTTTTATTTCATGTTTATTTGCTTTAGGAAACCTCATCCCACTCGTGGATGAGGTTTCCTAAAAAATGTAAAGGCCACTTGGCCTTTTCGCCTGCCCGCCAACCATTAGGTTGGACGGGCAGTATAAATTTGAATTTAATTAGATTGTCAATGGCTTTAATAGGTTTTTTAATTATTGGCGGGCATGCAGCCAACTGCGGCACACGCCCACCAAATGAAATTGTGGAATCATCAGCGAACATTCTCACTTCTGACCTTATGATGGAAGGAAGGTCATTGATGTAGCAGCTGAAGATGGTTGGACGTAGGACACTCCCCTGAGGAACTCCTGCAGTGATGTCCTGGAGCTGAGACGATTGACCTCCAACAACCACAACCATCTTCCTTTGTGCTAGGTATGACTCCAACCAGCGGAGAGTTTTCCCCCTGATTGCCATTGACTCCAGTTTTGCTAGGGCTCCTTGATGGCACGCATTGGTCAACTGCAGCCTTGATTTCAAGGGCAGTCCCTCTCACCTCACCTCGGGAGTTCAGCTCTTTTGTCCTTGTTTGAACCAAGCTTGTAATCAGGTCAGGAGCTGAGTGGCCCTGGCGGAACCCAAACTGGGCATCAGTGAGCAGGTTATTGCTAAGCAAGTGCCGCTTGATAGCACTGCTGATGACCCCTTCCATTACTTTACTGATGATCGAGAGTAGGCTGATGGGGCAGTAATTGGCTGAGTTGGATTTGTCCTGCTTTTTGTGTACAGGACATAGCTGGGCAATTTTCCACTTAGCTGGGTAGATGCCAATGTTTTAGTTGCATTGGAACAGCTTGGCTAGGGGCGCAGCAAGTTCTGGAGCTCAAGTCTTCAGTACTATTGCCGAAATATTGTCAGGGCCAATAGCCTTTGCAGTATCCAGTGCCTTCAGCCATTTATTGATATCAAGTGGCATGAATTAAATTGCCTAAAGATTGGCATCTGAGATGCTGGGGACCTCCAGAGGAGGCCGATGGATCATCCACTCGGCGTTTCTGGCTGAAGATTGTAGCAAATGCTTCAGCCTTATCTTTTGCACTGATGTGCTGGGCTCCCCCATCATTGAAGATGGGGATATTTGTGGAGCCTCCTCGTCCAGTGAGTTGTTTAATTGTCCACCACCATTCATGACTGGATGTGGCAGGACTGCAGAGCTTAGATCTGATCTGTTGGCTGTGGGATCACAGCCCTGTATATCACTTGCTGCTTATGCTGTTTGGCACCCAAGTAGTCCTGTGTTACAGCTTCAACAGGTTGACATCTCATTTTTGGGTATTCCTGGTGCTGCTCCTAGCATGCCTTCCTGCATTCTTCATTGAACCAGGGTTGATCCCCTGGCTTGATGGTAATGGTAGAGTGGGGGATATGCCGGGTCTTGAGGTTGTGTTCGAGAACAATTCTGCTGCTGCCGATGGCCCAGAGTGCCTCATGGATGCCCAGTCTTGAGTTGCTAGATCTGTTTGAAATCTATCCCATTTAGCATTATTGTTGTGCCAATCAACACAATGGAGGCTATCCTCATTGTGAAGGCAGGACTTTGTCTCCACAATGACTGTGTGGTAGTCACTCATACTGTCCCAATACTGTCATGGACAGATGCGGCAGCCAGATTGGTGAGGATAAGGTCAAATATAAATTTCCCCCTTGTTAATTCCCTCACCAGCTGCCACAGCCCTAGTCTCGCAGCTATGCCCTGGCTGAGTCAGCACTGAGCCACTCTTGGTGATGGACATAGAAGCCCCTCACCCTGATTACATTCTACACCCTTGCCACCCTCAGTCCTTCCTCCAAGTGGTGTTCAACATGAAAGAGCATTGATTCATCAGCTGGGGGAGGGCGGTACATGGTAATCAGCAGGTTTCCTTGCCCATGTTTGAACTGATACCAGACTTCATGGGGTCCGGAGTCGATGTTGAGGACTCCCAGGGCAACTCCCTCCCGAATGTATATCACTACTGGGTCTGTCCCGCCAGGGATGGTGATGGTGGAGTTTGGGACATTACCTGTAAGATATGATTTTGTGATGATGACTATGTCAGGCTGTTGCTTGACTAGTCTGTGAGACAGCTCTCCCAATTTTGGCACCAGCACAATTTTGCCCCAGATGTTAGTAAGGAGAACTTTGCAGGGTTGACAGGGCTGAGTTTGCCATTGTCGTTTCTGGTGCCTAGGTCACTGGTGGGTGGTCCATCTGGTTTCATTCCTTTTTTGAGACTTTGTAGTGGTTTGATACAACTAAGTGGCTTGTTAGGCCATTTAAGAGTCAACTACATTGTGGGTCTGGAATCACATGTAGTCCAGACAGGTAAGGACAGGAGGTTTCCAGATGGGCTTTTAAACAACGATCGACATCATTAGACCTTTAATTACAGATTTTTATTGAATTCAAATTCCACCATCTGCCATGGCAGGATGCAAACCAAGATTACCAGTCCAATGACAATACCACTACGCCATCGGCTCCCCATAATTTTTCTGTCCTTACTAGTCTTTTAGTCATTCTCTGCTGTTCCTTATATTCTGTCCCATCTTCTGACCTGCCACCTGTCTTTGCACAGTTGTACGATTTTTCTTTAAGTTTGATACTATCTTTAACCTTTCTGGTGTGTCCATCTCTTGGACTTTGTTGTACTTGTTGGAATGTATCTATTCTGTGCATTCTGAAATATCCACTTAAATATTAGCCACTGTGTCTCTATTAACCTATCCCTTAACCTAATTTGCCAATTCACTTTAGTCAGCTCAGCTTTCATGCCCTCATAATTGCCCTTATTTAAGTTTAAAAACTTAGCCTCAGACCCACTCCTCTCTCCCTCAAACTGAATGTAAAATTCAATTTATTATGGTTGCTGCTACCTAGGGGCACCTTCACTATGAGATCATTAATTACTCCCATCTCATTGCACAATACCAGGTCTAGAATAGCCTGCTCTCTGGTTGGCTCCAGAACATGCTGTTCTAAGAAACTATCCTGAAAACATTAAATGTACTCCTCCTCTAGGCTATCTTTGCCCATCTGACTTTTCCAGTCAATATGTAAATTAAAATCTCCCATGATTATCACGGTGCCTTTCTGACAAGCTCCAATTATTTCATCTTTTATGCTCCAACCTACCATGTGGTTACTGTTAGGTGGCCTGTACACATCTCCCACAAGTGACTTCTTGCCTTTACCATTTCTCATCTCTACACTACATCTCATACTCTACTCATCTCTACCCAAACCATTTCTCCATCCTGGTTTCCTGAACTTAGGTCATTACTCTCTATTTTGCGAGTATCACCATTAACTAACAGAGCCACCCTTCCACCTTTTCCTTGCTTCCTGTCCTAAATATCCTGTAGCCTTCAATATCCAGATCCCAATCCATGTCCTCTTGCAGCTATGTCTCCGTAATGACTATCGAATCATAATTATTTATTTCTATGTGCACTCTCAGTTCATCTGTTTTGTTTCCAATGCTACGTTCTGGGATGGACAGATTTCTGGCATCTCAGGGAATCAAGGGATCTAGGGGGTAGGTGGGAAATTGGTGCCAAAGCCCAAGATCAGCCATGATTATATTAAATGGCTCGATGGGCCATATGGTTTACTCCTGGCCCTATCTCTTGTGTTCATTGTTTTATTCCGCAGAAAATTGGAACAGATTCCCTAGTGTCCTAGCCAACATTGATCCCTCAAACAACACCACCATAACAGATTAATGGGATCTATCACATTGCTGTATGTGTGACCTTTGTTCATGCAAATTGGCTGCCATGTTTGTCAACACTGCAACAGCAACATGCATTTATATAATGCCTTTATCAAAGCAAAACATTCTAAGGCACTTCAAAATTTAGCAAGCTAAATTTGATATTAAGTTACATAAGGAGAAATTAGCGCAGATGACTTAGTCCCCCCAGGAGGTAGGTTGAAGAAATGTTTTAAAGGAAGAAAGAGATAGAGAGGAATTTCTTGGCTAGAAACAGCTTTGGGACAACCTGAGGAGGTGAAAGGGAACAAAAACAGAAAACGCTGGAAAAGCTCAGCAGGTCTGACAGCATCTGCGGAAAGAAAAACAGAGTTAACCTTTCAAGTCCGTATGGCACCTCTTCAGAGCTAAAGAGAAATAGAAATGTGATGAAATTTATACTGTTTAAAATAGGTGGAGCAGGTGAAGCTGGATCGAAGGCCAGAGATAGGTGGGGGCGAAGGAGAGATTGACAACAATGTCACGAACAAAAAGACAAAAGAAGTGTTAATAGGAGGAGTAAGGGCTAAAAAAAGTGCTGATAGTGGCATAAAGGTAAGAAAGCAGACTGTGATAATAGCAGAACAAGTGTAAGCGATCTGTGAAAGCACAACATGGAACAAGTAACATATGGCCCTTTTGGGGGTGGGGTGGGGGGAGGGGTGGTGGTGGGGAAAAGGTTAGAAAATGGGATAAAATGGGGTGATAAAAAGGGGATAAAACAATAAATAAAGGAACAAAATGAAAACAAATAAAAATAAAAATAAGTGGATAAAAAATTAAAAAATAAATTTTGCAAAAAGAGATTATAAAAGGGTGAAGATAGAGGAGAGAGTTCATGGTCTGAAGTTGTTGAACTCAATGTTAAGTCTGGAAGGCTGTAAAATGCCTAATCGGAAAATGAGGTGCTGTTCCTCCAGTTTGCATGGGCTTCAGTGGAACATCGTAGCAGGCTAAGGATGGACATGTGGACATGAGAACAGGATGGTGTGTTGAAATGGCAAGTGGCAGGAAGGTCTGGGTGATGCATGTGGATAGGCCAAAGCGTTTGCTCTCCCCATTATAGAGGAAACACCTGAAGGGAGTGTTTGGGCCCTTGGATGGTGAGGAAGGAGGAGGTAAAGGTGCCGGCATTCCACCTTCTGCAATTGCATGGGAAGGTGCTGTGGGGAAGGGGATGAGGTGTTTGGGATGATGGGGGGGTGGACCAGGGTGTCCCAGAGGGAATGGTCCCTATGGAATGCTGATGGGGGGAATGAGGGGAAGATGTGTTTGGTAGTGTCATCATGCTGGAATTGGCAGAAATGGTAGAGGATGGTCCTTTGAATGCAGAGGCTGGTGGGGTGAAAAGTGAGGACAAGGGGGACCTTATCATGGTTCTGGGAGGGAGAGGAAGGTATGAGGGCGGAGGCATGGGAGATGGGTCAGACACGGTTGAGGGCCCCATCAACCACAGTTGTGGGGGGGGATGGGGTGCTGAGGTATGGTATCCTCGGTTAAGGGAGAAGGAGGACATGTCAAAAGCACTATTTTGGAAAGTGGCATCATCGGAACAGATGTGACAGAGGCAAAGGAACTGAGAGAATGGGATGGAGTCCTTACAGGAAGCAGGGTGCGAGGAGCTGTTCATCGAGGTAACTGTGGGAGTTGGCGGGCTTGTAATGGATATTGGTGAACAGTCTATCACCAGAAATGGAGACAGAGAGGCCAAGGAAGTGAAGGGTAGTGTCGGAGATAGATGTCGGAGATGGACCATGTGAAGGTGATAGAGGGGTGGAAATTGTGAAGCAAAGTTGATAAATTATTCCAGGTCCAGACGAGAGCATGAAGTGGCACTGAAACAGTCATTAATGTACCAAAAAAAGAGTTGTGGGAGGGGGCCTGAGTAGGACTGGAACAAGGAATGTTCCACATATCCCATAAAGAGACAGGCATAACTGGGGCCCATGTGGGTACACAGAGCCACACCTTTCATTTGGAGGAAGTGAGATGAGTTTAAGGAGAAATTGCTCAGTGAGAGAACAAGTTCAGTCAGACGGAGGAGAGTGGTGGCGGATGGGGATTGTTCAGGCCTCTGTTGAAGGAAGCAGCGAAAAGCCCTCAGACCATCCTAGTGGGGGATGGAGGTGTAGAGGGATTGGATGTCCATGGTGAAGAGGAGGTGGTTAGCAGCAGGGAACTGGAAATTGTTGATATGACATGGGGCATCGAAGGAATTGTGGATGTGTGTGGGAAGAGATTGGACAAGGAGAGAAAGAATGGAGTCAAGATAGGAAGAAGCCTTTTTTAATTCCTTTTTTCAAAATGTATTTTAACTTTTTATCAACTCACTTTTATTTATTTTCATTTTTATTCCTTTATTCATTGTTTTATCCCCTTTTTATCTCCCCTTTTTATCCAATTTTCTAGTCTTTTCCCCATCTCGCCCCCAGAAGGGCCATCTGTAACTTGCTCCATGTTGTTCTTTCACAGAGTTCTCACCCTTGTTCTGCTATTATCACATTCTGCTTTCTTATCTTTATGCCAATATCAGCATCTTTTTTAGTCCTTACGCCTACCATTAACACTCCCTTTGTCCTTTCCTTCATGACATCTTTGTCAATCTCTCCTTTGCCCCCACCTATCGCTAGCCTACTATCCAGCTTCACCTGCTCCACCCCCTTTAAACAGTATAAATTTCATCACATTTCTACTTATCTTTAGCCCTGAAGAAGGGCCATAGGAATCAAAAGGTTAACTCTATTTCACTCTCCACAGATGCTGTTAGGCCTGCTGAGTTTTTCCAGCATTTCCTGTATTTGTTTCAGATTTCCAGCATCTGCAGTATTTTGCTTTTATTGCGGTGAAAGGCAATATGTGAATCCAGGTTTTGCACTTGTTCAGTGAAGTAATGTTGTGTGCTTCTGTGCCTGTATGTACATTGTTTTTTTATTTTGTACTTGTAAAAATGGGCTGTAAACATGTGTAAGACCATGGAAAGCAAAGGGTTAAATGCACAACAGATTATTTCATTGCAAAATATAAAAAACTTTAAAAGCAAAGAGTCAGTCATTTCATCAAATGCTAACTGCAGAAAAAGCCATGTGTTATGGTTCCTTGCCTCAAGTGCCAATTAATAAAGAATTAAGAAATGTAAAACCTTGCGGATCAAGTTCCTAGGCAGATGAATCTTAAGATCACAGAACATCTCCAAATATTGACAGTTCGACTGATTCTGTAACATGCTATTAACAGATAAAGTCAGCATTCTCTATATGCACCTTATTAAAATGAGTTGCTCCCAAAGCTCTGATACCTCGGAGGCACCTTTGCTGCTTCACATATTTCCACTCCATTAATGTGTTGCAAAGTGTGTGACAATAAAATCCAGTGGACTTAAACAGTAAAGTTTGAAACTTGCTGCAGCTATTTCTTACACTGCTTTGACAATTCCTGAGAAAGGCAATAATTGGATTGATAAACATTGGGTGGTTGCAAAATTTGATTCTGGGTGTTTTATTTCAGTAATTTTATCACATATGGGCAGAGTTTTTCACTCGGCAGGTGGGCGCGCACCCGACCCACTCGAGCATACAATGACGCGCATTGACGTCGACTGAGTGTGCTGATGTCAACACGCGCTTTCACGACATTTTGCTAGGTGGGCGCGCGAGGGAGAAGGAGGCGTACCTGCCATTAATTAAGAGGCCAGTTAAGGCCCTTGACACACCAATTGTCTCCAAATTTATGTAGCCCTTGCGAATATTCGGTTGTCGCATGGGCAAAATGGGCAGGTGGACAGGCCACAATTTGCAAAAGCTCATCCACGGGCTGGATAAGAAGGGTCAGCAGCATTGTCAATGTGAGCAGTGAGGATTTTTGGAGATCGAGGGCTGCTGGTTGATTTTGTGAACTGGACAGCTTCATCTCAGTTCAGAGCTGCATTCTGAGCATTTCTAGACTTCATTTCAGAACTCATTGTTGCCTTCCAGGCACTCGGAGGATTCAGACCATGTGGGCTCTTCCAGGTATCGGACAGCCTTCCATAACCTTGGTAATGGGGATTGTGGTATCTGCTGGAGGCATCTCCTCTGAGGAGGAAGCGAGGGGCAGAAGGGGGTGGAGGCCAGGTGGCCCAATGCAGCTTCCAGAGGAACAACCTGTGGGAAGAGAGGCACAGGCACAAGGGCCAACTGGCAGTCCAAGGCAGAAGGGGCCACTGAGGACAGCACTATCCTGCTGCCAGGGTTTACAGGCGGCGATGCAGCTACCTCAATATGTGTGAGGAGCAATGCAGAAGGAGACTCTGTCTTTCAGGGGAGACAGTCACCTCCATTTGTCAGAGGATCGGGCCTGAGATCAGCTCCAACTGTGTGGGTGGGCACCCCATGCCAGTAACTCTGAAGGTCATGGCTGCCCTCAACTTCTATGCCTTCGGCTCTTTCCAGGGCTCAGTGGGGGATCTGTGTGGAGTCTCCCAATCAGCTGCCCACAGTTGCGTCAAGCAGGTTACAGAAGCTCTGTTCAGGCGTGCATTGACTTTCATTCATTACTGCACAGGCGAGGCCAGCCAGACACAGCGAGCCAGAGGCTTCGCAGCCATTGCTGGCTTCCCCCGCGTCCAGGGTGCTATAGACTGTACACACGTGGCCATCAAGGCACCAGCAGGTGAGCCCGGTGCCTTCGTCAACAGGAAGGGCTTCCAATCCATGAATGTGCAGATAATGTGTGACCACAGGATGCAGATTCTGCAAGTTTGTGCAAGGTACCCAGGCAGCTCCCATGACGCCTACATCCTCAGACACTCCCAGGTCCTGAGGGTCTTCAGTGCTCCACCCCGACTGGATGGATGGCTGCCGGGTAACAAGGGCTACCCCTGAAAATGTTGCTCATGACACCTCCCCGCCGCCCAAGAACAGAGGCAGAGCAGTGGTACAACAGGGGCCATGCCTCCACAAGGGCGATGGTAGACAGAACCCCAAGATGCGCTTCCGATGCCTGGTCCGTTCAGGAGGCACACTGCAATGCCCCCCAGAGCGCGTGTCACTGATAGTGGTTGCATGCTGCGCTCTTCACAATCTGGCACTGGCAAGGGGGGAGCCAGTGGAGGAAGGGGATGTTGACACAGCTGATGATGAGTCCAGTAGTGAGTCCAAGGATGAGCGCAGTGAGGAGAATGCTGAGGGCATGGACGCTGACCTGGGTAACCTCCAGGGAGGCAGGGACACCTGGGACGCTTTGATCCAACACTCCTTCAGCTAGCCTACCAAATAAGAACCACCACCACATGCTAGGGCTGCAGGCTCCATACTCGATCCCTGACAGGACCATTTCTTGGCCACCAACATACACTCTGTGCCTTTGCAATAAGGTTTCAGGAGACACATGCCCACCCCTTCTCGGAGCTTCCCCAGCCGCCTTTCATGCTGGGCCGGCCTTAATTGGCCTTAATGAAATCATGGTGCCATGCCGATCACGGGCGGAAGTCAGCTTTCTAACCACCCCTGGCAAACCCGCCTGCCAAGGGCAAAATTCTGCAAAATAATGTTTTCATCTTGCTAAACATAGAATCACAAAAAGTGAGCGTGCAGGTACAGCAAGTAATGTAGGAAGGCAAATCAACTGTTGGTCCCTATCGCAAGGGGATGGAATATAAAGTAGGCAGTTCTTGCTTGCTACAATTGTACAGGATATTAGTGACCACACCTAGAGTACTGTGCACAGTTTTGGTGACCTTACTTAAGGAGGGACATACTTGCATTGGAAGCAGTTCAAGGAATGTTGACTAGGCTGATTCCTGGGAAGAGTAGTTTATGTTACGAGGAAATATTGAGCAGGTTGGGTCTCTGTTCATTGGAGTAGAGAAGAATAAAAGGTGATCTTATTGAAATATAAAAGGTTCCTAAGGGGTTTGACAGGCTAATTGTTGAGAGGAATTTTCCTTTCATGGGGAAATCTAAAACCAGGGGGCGCAGTTTCAAAATAAGGAGGTGCTTCCAAAATTTTTGCTCGGTGTGATCCCATTTTAATGCCCCAGATGTCATGTGACTACAAAGTGAAAATTTGGGGTTATGAGAGTTGTTGAGTGGGGGATAGGAAGGCTTCAGCTGGAAGGATGGGGGAGACTTCATCTGTTAGAGGGGGGGCATCAGCTGCTGAGCAGTGGGGGGTAGGCTTTAATTCATGACCAGGGTAGGGGGTGTGAGGGTGTGGGGGTGGGGGGTGGGGGGCGGGGTGGGGAACAGGAGTTGAGTATGTGGGGTGTTGATAAAAATAATGAACACCTACCTTTTCACAGGTTGTTTTTGCAGCAGCAATTGAGCATCAGAGAGCAGTCCATTAGGCTACACCTAACAATAGAAAAAAATGCAAGGATGTAAAGGGGCATCGCAGCTTTCAGAAATCAGTCCAAGTTTCATGGCCACCTGACTGCCCTATAACTTGCAGTCCCAAAATCTCACCTCGCCACTGCACTGGGAGTTGCAACCCACAGTTTGGAAACACCTGAAATAAGAGGTCTCCCATTTAAGATGGGGATAAGGAGGAATTTCTTCCCCCAGATGTCAAGCCTTTAGAATTCTCTTCCCCACTGAGCAATGGAGAGTGGGCCATTAAATATATTAGGCTGAGTTAGACAGATTTTTGATTGAGAAGGGAGCCAAGTGTTATGGTGGGGTGGGGGTGGCACGGATGTGGTGTGGTTGGCAGGCAGGAAAGCAGAGCTGAGGCCGCGGTCACATTAGCCATAATCCTATTGAATGACAAAGCAGGCTTGAGGGGTTAGAATGGCCTACTGCTGGTCCTATTTCGTATGTTCTCAAGGAGCATGTACATTAGAATGTTTTAATGGAAATAAAGCTGAGATTGAATGACAAACCTAATTCAAACATGAAGCAAAACAAGCAAATAGCCTATTCAAGGTTTGCATACACCACCTGAGGCTGCAGATGGGAAAAGATTCTGAACCTTGCGCACCAAACTGATCCATATACAAGGCATTGAGAAGAATATGTCATCTATGTTTAATATTATCAGTAAAGCCAATGGTGCTGCTGCTTTTTCCTGCTTTTACAATGGAAATGCACACAGATAGCTTCAGCCAAGAATAATGCTGCTGCCTGGATCAGCAGAGACAACAGGGAGTGAGTTTCTCAGTCTGACAAGTCTGCAGAGCTTCATTGGCTATATCTGCAGCTGGAAAGAAATGTTTTGCAGCAGACTTTTGCCATTCTCCCAACACAGACCTGGTGGAGAATTTTCTCCCCGTCGGGCGGGCTGGGTGGGAGCTGGGGCACGCCACCATTTTACATGGGCGGACCAATTAAGGCCCGTCCAGCATGACGCTCACCCGGAAGTGCACAGCGCTACCTGTGCAGGCAGGGGGAGAAGGGAGAGTCAGGGCCTGTGCTCTTATGTGCGTGCAAAAATCTCTCTGAGGCACGGAGATTGCTGCATCTGTGTCTTGAGGTATCTTATCAACAGATGCTGGAGCCAGAGGTTGAGGCTCTTCTTGCTGCTGGTTCATCTCTCGGCTGTCTTCTACTCAAGGCATCATGGTAATCATCTGAGTGGTTGGCTGGTCTGACCAATGAGGAGTTCCTGGTACTTGCAAAGAAAATGGACAAACTGGTTCTGCAAAGTGTGAAGACAATTCAGAGTTGAAGTTCCAGTCGAGAGTATCTTTTCTGTTGGGGCTCTCGGGAGCTTGCTGTTCTGTATAGTTGATGACAGAGGCTGTTTTGATGTTTTCTGCCATTTTAAGAAGGTTCAGGGCAACACAGGCATCTCTCCTCAGAAGAGAAAAAGATTGGTTATGGATGACGTTCATGACTTCAAAGATTTGTTTGCTGCCATATCTTAATGGCTCCAGAATAAAGCCTATAACTGGAAATCAGATTCCTCCAGGCCCATAGAGTGGGCCCATCCAGGACCCTCCGCCCCTGCCCGTCCCTCTGTCCCTATCCCGTCTTCCAATCCCAGCCCCGGCCGTGTACTCACCATACATTCTGACCTTCCCCTCTCTGATGCTGAATGTTCGGTGCTCAGCAGAGGACTCAGTTTCATACCCTTACGCCCTCACCTCAATGAATTTCAGGCTCGGCACGATGCTGAACTCTTCTTCCGCCACCTTTGTCTCCGTGCTCACTTCTTTGAGCAGGAGTCCTCTCCCCGTTCAATGGAACCTTTTACCCATCTCCAATATTCTCCCTCCACCTGGACCCCTTCCTCTGGATTTTTACCTGCTCTTGATCTTATCATTGAGAACTGTCGGTGTGACATCAGTCGTCTCAATTTCTCTGCTCCTCTCACCCACTCTAACCTGTCTCTTTCTGAACTTGCCGCACTCGGTTCTCTCAGGTCCAACCCTGACTTTGTCATCAACCCGCTGACAAGGGTGGTGCTATTGTTGTCTGGCGCACTGACCTCTACCTCGCAGAGGCTGAGAGTCAACTCGCAGACACTTCCTCCTACCTCCCCCTGGACCATGACCCCACCACTGAACATCAAGTCATTGTTTCCAGGACTGTCACTGACATCATCTCCTCTGGAGATCTTCCCTTCACAGCTTCCAACCTCATAGTCTCCCAACCTCGGATGGCCCGCTTCTACCTCCTACCCAAAATCCACAAACAGGACTGTCCCAGCAGACCAATCGTGTCAGCCTGTTCCTGCCCCACGGAACTCATTTCTTGCTATCTTGACCCTATTCTCTCTCCCCTTGTCCAGTCTCTTCCCACCTACATCCGCGATTCCTCTCATGCCCTACATCATATCAACAATTTCCAGTTCCCTGGCCCTAACCGCTTCCTCTTCACCATGGACGTCCAATCCCTCTACACTTCCATCCCCCACCGGGATGGTCTGAGGGCTCTCCGCTCCTTCCCCGAACAGAGGCCCGAACAGTCCCCATCCATCACCACTCTCTCCGTCTGGCTGAACTTCTTCTCTCACTGAACAATTTCTACTTAAACTCGTCTCACTTCCTCCAAATAAAAGGTGTGGCTATGGGTACCCGCATGGGCCCAAATGCCTGTCCCTTTATGGGGTATGTGGAACATTCCTTGTTCCAGTCCTACTCAGGCCCCCTCCCACAACTCTTTCTCCAGTACATCGATGACTGCTTTGGTGCCGCTTCATGCTCTCGTCTGGATCTGGAAAAATTTATTAATTTTGCTTCCAATTTCCACCCCTCCATCATGTTCACGTGGTCCATCACTGACACTTCCCTTCCCTTCCTTGACTTCTCAGTCTCAATTTCTAGTGATAGACTGTCCACCAATATTCATTACATGCCTACCGACTTCCACAGCTACCTCGACTACAGCTCCTCACACCCCGCTTCCTGTAAGGACTCCATCCCATTCTCTCAGTTCCTTCGCCTCCGTCACATCTGTTCTGATGATGCCACTTTCCAAAACAGTTCCTCTGACATGTCTTCCTTCTTCCTTAACCGAGGTTTTCCACCTACGGTGGTTGACAGGGCCCTCAACCATGTCGGATCCATCTCCTGCGCATCCGCCCTCACACCTTCCTCTCCCTCCCAGAACCATGATAGGGTCCCCCTTGTCCTCACTTATCACCCCACCAGCCTCCGTGTTCAAAGGATCATCCTCCGCCATTTCCACCAACTCCAGCATGATACCACCACAAAACACATCTTCCCTTCACCCCCCCTGGCGGCTTTCCACAGGGATCATTCCCTCCGGGACACCCTGGTCCACTCCTCCATCACCCCCTACACCTCAACCCCCTCCCACAGCACCTTCCCATGCAACCGCAGAAGGTGCAACACCTGCCCCTTTACTTCCCTCCTCCTCACCATCCAAGGGCCCAAACACTCCTTTCAAGTGAAACAGCACTTCACTTGCACTTCCCTCAATTTAGTCTACTGCATTTGTTGCTCCCAATGTGGTCTCCTCTACATTGGAGAGACCAAACGCAAACTGGGTGGCCGCTTTGTGGAACACCTTCGGTCTGTCTGCAAGCATGACCCAAACCTCCCTGTCGCTTTGCCATTTCAACACACCACCCTGCTCTCTTGCCCACATGTCCATCCTTGGCTTGCTGCAATGTTCCAGTGAAGCTCGACGCAAACTGGAGGAACAGCACCTCATCTTCCGACTAGGCACTCTACAGCCTTCCAGACTTAATATTGAGTTCAACAATTTCAGATCATGAACTCTTTCCTCCATCCCCACCTCCTTTCTGATCCCCCTTTTTCCAATAATTTATATATTTTTTTACAGCTATTTTTTCTCTTCCCTTCTATTTTAAAATTTATTTTGATCTATTGTTTCATCTCCATCTTTTATCCCATTTTGATCCCTTCCCCCCACCCCACCCCACCCACACTAGGGCCATCTGCCACTAGCTTGCTTCCCTTAATGTTCCCTTAGCATACCCTTTAGATAATATCACCACCGTCAACACCCCTTTGTCCTTTTGTCTATGACATCTTTGGCAATCTCTTCTTGGCCTCCACCTATCACTGGTCCCCTATCGAGCTCTTCTGTCCCACCCCCTTCTACCAGCTTATATTTCATCTCATTTCTATATGTCTTAGTTCTGATGAAGGGTCATATGGACTCGGAACGTCAACTGTATCCCTCTCCGCAGATGCTATCAGACCTGCTGAGTTTTTCCAGGTATTTTTGTTTTTGTTCTAGATTTCCAGCATCTGCAGTATTTTGCTTTTACCATTAAGTGTTGTGCCTGTTGCTCATAGCCAGGGGCCTCTCAGCAATAGTTCCTTGTTTGAGAGGACTGTAACACTGGCTCCCATGTCCAATTTAAAATTTATGAGATGACCAATTACTGAGATGTCTGCATTCCAGAACGAAAATCCCTGATCTCTGACCTCCGCAAGAAGCGTGGTTGTGTTTCCTCTTGGTGTAGTACCTTAACCTCGTGAATCGTCTTGGGATCATCTGTGCATCTGGTTGTGATAGCTTTGCATAGCTTTCCAAAGTGTCCTATTTGGTTGCAACTAAACCACTGTGCTGAGACTGCCAGTCATTGGTTACGCCTGTGGAGTAGCTCGGCTCCACAATGCTGGCATGATCGCCTAACCTCTAGTGGTCAGTTAGGGTATTGCTTCACTTGGCCTGGAGTGTCCCTGCTCCTCTGCTGTTTAACTAGCTGGATAGTAGGAGTTTCTCTGTACCATGGCCTGCCTTCAATTTCAGATTGCCTGACAATCTGGATGACCTTTTCAAGGGTCATACCTTCCTTGGCTTGAATTATATCTGAGAGTGCAATGTCCACCACTCTGACAGCAATTCTGTCCCTGATTAGCTCTGATTTCAGGTCACCGTAGTCACAGCCTTCAGCCATTCTGTACAGTTCACTAATGAGGGCACTATCAAGTTCTTCTGGCTGTTGGACATGTTTGTTTAATTTTGCTCTTGCAAGGGTCTTGTTACTGTTCAAATTATTTTAAAACCTCATCAAATTTCGCTGAGGATTCACTGGTTCCTTGTCCTCCACATGATCCACTCAGAATAAGGTCAATTTTCAAGTTGGAATCTGACAGCTTCTGAGTAATTGGTCTGCTATGCTAAAACAGATGTGAGACTTCCTGAATATGTCAATCAGGGACCGAATACTTGTTCAGATGACAGAACCAAATTCAGCAAAAATTGGGTGTAGCATGTACTACTGGAGAGCTGACAAATCCTTGTTTCTTCACTTATTTTAGCATGGAACAAAGAGGTATAAAAATACCCCACAGAAGCTGTGCTGGCTACTGCCAGCCCACGTGGGCCTCCTTCCCATTTTCCTCTCCCTCCACCATCCTTTCACAGGATATAAATTTTGAGTTGGATTACTGGCTGATTGTAGGAAGGGCCCAATCAGAATGCTGCATTGGGATGCTGATTAACATCTGCAGCTGGCTGGTATTAGGGAAATTAGCCCTGGTGCCCAATTTGGAATGAGGCTTGAGCCTCTGTCTTCATGTGTTGCACACACGCTGTCCACTTCACATGAAACTAACTTCTCTCCTAATGAAGTTACATTGGATGGTGTTGTCCTAGGATTGATGATTTTATATCAGTGACTAGACTCCATGCAAAATGGTCAAATTTACGGGTGACACCAAACTAGGGCAGGTACTGGAATTGAAAGACGTAGCACAAAATTTACAGAACAATTTGAACAAAATGTGTAGTTAAATTGAATAATGACAGATGAAATATAATACAGACAAATATAACATAATTCATATTGGAAGGAGAATGAACAATACGAGTGCTTGTTGAACGTATTACAATCCCTGCTGGTGACAAGTCAGATACGAGAGTGAAACCTGGCTTGATAGATCCTAACTTTTATTTTTTTTGAGAAATCATGGAGATAAGTTACTGAACACATTCGCAGGAGCCCGCTGATGAACTTTTAACAAAAAGAATAAAACATTTATTAAACAAGGAAAATGAACCATATTACACCAGACCAAAAAGATTGGAAAGATCTCAATACGAACATAAGAAGATGATTCTATTGTTTACTGTTCGTTCACCCCAGCTATACTTTACAGAAACACATAGAGTTGGAAAGATAACACAATTTACCATATCTATTTTGTACTCTAACATTCAGGGTAAGTATGGGGTACATGTGAACCAACTGGAGAACTGTGGTCACACACACCACACTCCAAAGTAAATGACAGATGTGAGCAAAGCAGATTCTATGGATTTCTGAACACCCAGAAACTTGTCACACCGTGAGCCAGCCAGGTAGTTTCCAATCACCTTGGAATTCTCTTCAAAAGTTGCTCCCACTCAGATAGCTTCAACAAGAATCCGCCTCCAGGGTTTCAATCTCACCTTCTGAGGCTCCTTTCCCTTGGATCTCCGAGTACACTTACACTTCGTCTTCTAAACACACTTTCAGATCTTCGGCCTTGCCAAGCAGAACACCATTGCTCCAGGAGGGTACCTTTACCCCTATTCATTCCAGTATGAGTTACCAATCTTCGATTGCCCTCTCAGATCATCTAGGCTTCTCTCATGCCCACTTTGTTTAAGTCTGCTCGCTGCAGCTCTTTCTTTAACTTGGAGCCTTTTCCTCTGCTCCTGTCCTTTATCTTAACTCAATGGGATCTATCTATAACCCCTGTCTTTGTCCCTGCCCGGGACTTTATTCTTGATTTGGGACCTTCTCCCTGGCCCCCTTCTGTGTCCTGCTCACTGGGACACTGTAAGGGTTTCCGTCCCTCCTTATGATTGTTCTTGGACCTCAGGAATTATAAGAATAATTGCACACGACACACAGTTTGGCTAAACCTCAGGTTTGTTTGTTTATTTGACTCACGAATTCCCTCCCCAGTACAAATTCTCCTGTGACTTGTCCAGAATTTACACAAAACCCACAACACAAAACCCCTGTGCAAGTTTGACTGAAACTTACATGAATTACCACAGTTCAAACCACTTTGCAATTTCACTGTAACTTACAAAATTACCCCAGTACAAATCCCTCTATGATTTGGCTGGAATGTAACAATCACTCACATAGCTGGTTGTTACCAGTGTTGATTGTTGGCCTGGATCTAGAGATGAGCAATATCCATCCTCCTTCTTCCAACTGCAATAACCACCCTCTGGAGTTGTCCTCCTTTTGTGATGATTCATATCACAATGTCACAAACACATTTCCTGTTGCCATCTTGCTGAATTGTCTATTGTTTTAACACTTTTCTATATCTTTAGTTTATTCCAAACGGACTCGAAACGTTAACTGTGTTCCTCTCCGCAGATGCTGTCAGACCTGCTGAGTTTTTCCAGGTATTTTTATTTTTATTTTTGTAATCAATTCTCATGTTGTTTCCATAACAGAAAACAATACAATCCCTACCCCAGCGAGGAATACCTCGCTCCAGCGTTAGTGGATGTGTGAATGCCCCTTCCTTCCTGTCAGGGGCTAATTGTGCTATGTAATGGCCATTGTCCACGGACCTTTGTTCATGATAATAGCATTCTCAGTTTCTTAATTGAGTTATACGATAGCAGTTGACCTGTACATTGTATATGATAATGTCTCTTCCACTCTCTTAATTGCATTAGGCAATGACAGCTACCTTGCAACATTGTTTGTGAACCTGTCTCCTTCCAGTCTCTTAATGAGCCAGGGTTTCAGCTGGCTGACCCTTCTGCGATGTTACAATTAACCCCTTCATATCTGTATAGCTCACCTATGCATGTTGTGTTGGAGTTTTGTTATTGATATTTTACAGTTCGAGGTCATATCCATGGTTTTGGGGTTAAATGACTCATGATTTTAAGGTTCGTGGAACTGTAATCGTTCCAACACCTTCTCTCAAATGGTGTTCCACATCAGGATGCTTGACGTGCTTCTCACGCTGTTTCACTTCTTTTCTTCTTTTTTCCCTCTGCACATGTGCATAGGGCCGGCTCCCGGCCTGAAGAAGTCAAAACCGCTAACTATGCATTGTGGGCAGGGCCATTTCCTAGCCTGAAGATGGGGAAGTGGTGCCTGAGTGGTATTGTCACTGATCTGGTAATCCAGAGACCCAGGGTAATGCTCTGGGGACCTGGGTTTGAATCCCGACACAGCAGAACGTGGAATTTGAATTCAATAAAAATCTGGAATTAAAAGCCTAATGATGACCATGAAACCATTGTCGATTGTCGTAAAATCCCACCTGGTTCACTAATGTCCTTTCGGGAAGGAAATCTGTTGTCCTCGCCTGGTCTGGCCTACATGTGACTCTGGATCAGCAACGAAGTGGTTGACTCTTTTATACCCCCTGAAATGGCCAGCAAACCACTTAGTTGTATCAAACCGCAAATAAGTCAATAAAAAGGAATGAAACTGGACAGACCACCTGGCATCAATCTAGGCACCGAAAATGACAATGGCACAAACAGCCCTGTTGACCCTGCAAAGTCCCTCGTACTAACATCGGTGGGGGGAGGAATTGTGCCAAAATTGGGAGACCTGTCCCACAGGCCAGTCAAGCACCAGCCTGACATAGTCAGGCCAGGCACCACCATCACCACCCCCAGGTATGTCCTGTCCCACCGACAGGATAGACCCTGCAGAGGTGGCATCAAAGTGGTATACAGTCGAGAGGGAGTTGCCCTGGGAGTCCTCAAAATTAACTCCGGATCCCATGAAGTCTCATGGAATCAGGTCAAACATGGACAAGGAAACCTCCTGCTGATTACCACATACCACCCTCCTTCAGCTGATGAATCAGTGCTCCTCCATGTTGAACACCATTTGGAGGAAGCACTGAGGGTGGCAAGGACGCAGAATGTTCTCTGGGTGGGGGCTTCAATGTCCATCACCAAGAGTGGCTCGGTAGCACCACTACTGACCGAGCTGGCCGGGTCCTAAAGGACATAGCTGCTAGACTGGGTCTGCAGGAGGTGGTGTAGGAACCAACAAGAGAAAAACATATTTGACCTCATCCTCACCGACCTGCCTGGCACAGATGCACCTGCCTATGACAGCTTCGGTAGGAGTGACCACCGCACAGTCAAAAGTGGGGATGTTCGCTAATGACTGCACAATATTCAGTACTATTCATGACTCCTCGGACACTGAAGCAGTCCATGTTCAAATTCAACAAGAACTGGACAATTTCCTGGCTTAGGCTGACAGGGGGCAAGTAGCATTCGTACCACACAAGTGCCAGACAATGACCATCCCCAACAAGAGAGAATCTAACCATCATCCTTTGACATTCAATTGCGTTACGATCACTGAATTCCCCACTTTCAACATCTTGGGCGATAAGACCATGAGACATAGGAGCAGAAGTAGGCCATTCAGCCCATCATGTCTACTCCGCTATTCAGTGAGATTGTGGCTCGACTTCATTTTCCTGCCTTTTCCCCATAACCCTTGATTCCCTTACTGATTAAAAATCTGTCTATCTCTGTCTTGAATATACTTAATGACCCAGCCTCTACAGCCCTGTGTGGTAAAGAATTCCACAGATTAACTATCCTCAGAAGAAATTCCTCCTCATCTCTGTCTTAAATGGACGACCCCTTACTCTGACATTATGCCCTCTGGTATAGACTCACCCACGAGCGGAAACAACCTCTCAGCAGCTACCCTGTTGAGCAACCTAAGAATCTCATATGCTTCAATAAGGTCACCTCTCATTCTTCTAAACTCCAATGAGTACAGGCCCAGCCTACTCAACCTCTCCTCAGAAGAATACCCATCCATGTCCGGAATCAACCTAGTGAACCTTCTCTGGGCTGCCTCCAATGCCAGTATATCTTTTCTTAGATAAGGGGACCAAAACTGTTCACAGTATTCTAGATGTAATCTAACTCATGCCTTGTATAGTTTTAGCAAGACTTCCCTATTGTTATACTCCATTCCCTTTGAAATAATTCCATTTGCCTTCTGTATTACCTGCTGAACTTGCATGTTAGGTTTTTGTGATTCATGCACAGGTACTCCCAAATCCCTCTGTGCTGCAGCTTTCTGCAGGCTTTCTCCATTTAAATAATATTCAGCTCCTCTTTTCTTCCTGTCAAAGTGGATAACCTCACATTTTCCCACATTATATTCCAACTGCCACTTTTTTGCCCATTCACTTAACCTGTCTATATCCCTGTGTAGACTGACTCTTTGTGTCATCCTCACCACTTGCCTTCTTACCTATTTTTGTATCATCTGCAAATTTGACAATAGTACATTCACTTTCCTCATCTAAATCATTAATATATGTTGTAAATAATTGAGGCCCCAGCACTGATCCCTATGGCACTCCACTAGTTACAGGTTGACATCCCGAAAATTCCCCTCTTATCCCAACTCTCTGTCTTCTATTAGTTAGCCAATCCTCTATCCATGCTAATATATTACCCCCAGCACCATGGGATCTTATTTTATTAAGTAGCCTTGTGCACGGTACCTTATTGAATACCTTTTGGAAATCCAAATATATTACATCTTCTGGTTTCCCTTTATCTATCCTGCTAGTTACCTCCTCAAAGAATTCCAATAAATTTGTCAGGCATGATTTCCCCTTAATGAAACCATGCTGACTCTGCTTGATTAGATTATGTAATTCTAAATGCTCTGCTATTACACTTTATAATAGATTCTAACATTTCCCCAATGACAGATGTTAAGCTAACTAGCCTACAGTTATAAAAACAAAAAGCTAAAAGCTACTGCGGATGCTGGAAATCCAAAACAAAAACAGAATTACCTGGAAAAACTCAGCAAGTCTGGCAGCCTCGGCGGAGAAGAAATCAGTTAACGTTTCGAGCCTTCATGGCCCTTCGGCAGAACCAGTTAACTATTTTTTTGTCTCCTTCCTTTTTTGAATAAGGATGATACATTGGCAGTTTTCCAATCCTATGAACCTGAGGATTCTTAGAAGATTACCACAGTGCATCCACTATCTCTGTAGCTACTTCCTTTAATATGTGGGGTGGGGTGGTGAAAAAGGCATATGGGACACTTGCCTTTATCAATCGAGGCATAGATTACAAAAGTAGGGAGGTTATGTTGGAGTTGTATAGAACCTTAGTGAGGCCACAGCTGGAGTACTGTGTGCAGTTCTGGTCACCACATTATAGGAAGGATGTGATTGCACTGGAGGGGGTTCAGAGGAGATTCACCAGGATGCTACCTGGGATGAAACATTTAAGTTATGAAGAGAGGTTGGACAGACTTAGGTTGTTTTCATTGGAGCAGAGAAGACTGAGGGGCGTCCTGATCGAGGTGTACAAGATTATGAGGGGCATGGACAGGGTGGACAGGGAGCAGCTGTTCCCCTTAGTTGAAGGGTCAGTCACAAAGGGGCATAAGTTCAAGGTGTGGGGTAGGAGGTTTAGCGGGGATGTGAGGAAAAACTTCTTTACCCAGAGGGTGGTGGCGGTCTGGAATGCTCTGCCTGGGAGGTTGATGGAGGCGGGTTGCCTCACATACTTTAAAAAGTACCTAGATGAGCACTTGGAACGTCATAACATTCAAGGCTATGGGCCAAGTGCTGGTAAATGGGATTAGGTAGGTAGGTCAGGTGTTTCTCACGTGTTGGTGCAGACTCGATGGGCCGAAGGGCCTCTTCTGCTCTGTGATTCTGTGATTCTGTGAATATCTTAGGATGTAACCCATCAGGTCCAGGAAACTTATCAGCTTTTAGCCCCGTTAGTTTCCCCAGTACTTTTTCTCTAGTGATAGTTATTGTGTTTATTTCCTCTGCCTTTTTTGCCCCTTGATTATTTAGTATTGGAATGCTACTAGTGTCTTCTACCATGAAGACCGAAGCAAAGTATTTATTCAACTCCTCTGCCATTTCCTGGTACCCATTATTATTTCCCCAACCTCATTCTCTAAGGGGCCTATGTTCACTTTGGTCTCTCTCTTCCTTTTTATTTATTTAAGGAAGCTCTTACTGCCTGTTTTTATGTTACTTGTTAGTTTATCCTCAAAGTTTATTTTCTCCCTCCTTATTTTTTTTTGGTTTTTAAAACTTTTCCAATCCTCTGGCTTACCACTAATCTTTGTCACATTGTATGTCTTTTCTTTTAATTTGATACTATCCTTAACTTCTTTGGTTAACCATGGTTGATTTATCCCCTTCCTTGAATCCTTCTCCTTCATTGGGACATATCTTTGTTCTGAGTCATGGACTATTGTCTTAAATGTCTGTCAATGTCCATCAACCGTTTTTTCTGCTAAAATCCTATCCCAGTCCACTCCAGCCAACTCTGAACTCATTACACATTGCCAGATCAAAATAGCCGGATCCCTGATTGAATCTACAACATATTATTCTAGGAAACTGTCCCAAATACATTCTATGAATTCTTCTCGTGGCTACCTCTGCCAATTTGATTTTCCCAATCTACATGAAGATTAAAGTCACCCATGATTAATGTACTCCCTTCTTTACATGCCCTCATTAGCTCCTGATTATTCTCTGTCCTACAGTATAGCTACTGTTAGGGGGCCTATAGGCTTCTCCCACCAGTGTCTTCCTCCCCTTGTTGTGTCTTACCTCGACCCACATGGATTCTATATCTTCCGATCCAAGATCCTTTCTTGCTCTCATACTTATTTCATCTTATATTAACAAAGCTACCCCACCACCCTTTCCTTCCTACCCGTCCTTTTGAAAAGCCACATTCCCCTGAATATTTAGTTTCCAGCTTTGATCTCCTTAGAACCACATCTCCGTAATGGCTGTAAGATCATACCCATTAACAACTATTATTGAGCTGGAGGTTAATGTTCAGAAACTGAATTTGACTAACCATATAAATACTGTGGCTACAAGAGCAGGTCAGAGGCTAGGAATCCTGCAGTGAATAATTCACCTCCTGACTCCCCAAATCATCTCCACCATCTACAAGGCACACGTCAGGAGTGTGATGGAATACTCCCCACTTGCCTGGATGAGTGCAGCTCCTACAACACTCAAGAATCTTGACACCATCCAGGACAAAGCAGCCCGCTTGATTGGCACCACATCCACAAACATTCGCTCCCTCCACCACCGCTGAGCAATGGCAGCTGTGTATACCATCTGCAAGATGCAGTGCGGAAACTCACCAAGCCTCCTTAGGCAGCTCCTTCCAAACCCACGACTCTTACCATCTAGAAAGACAAGGGCAGCAGAACATGGGAACATCACCACCTGGAGATTCCCCTCTAAATCACTCACCATCCTGACTTGGAAATATATCACTGTTGCTTCATTGTCACTGGGTCAAAATCCTGGAACTCTCTCCCTATCAGCAGTGTAGGTGTACCTACACCACAGGGACCGCGGCAGTTTACGAAGGCAGCTCACCACCACCTTCTGAAGGGCAATTAGGGATGGGCAATAAATGCTGGCCTAGCCAATGACACCACATCCCATAAATGAATTTTAAAAACCTGCACATGTGCAGCCATTCTCCGGATGGCACATGTGCAAAAGTTCCAAGGCCTGCCAGGAATTGTAGTTACTGAACTCCAAACTCCCTAGTTGGTTAATTATATTGGGGTTTCCTACCAAATGGCATTGAAATTACTCAGGATGAGGTTTGAAAGTGCACTTTGAGTCTTGGTAAACTCAACACTCAACATGTCCAATCAATGCAGTACATCAATCAATTAAACAAATGGAACATTTAAGAATAGAGCCAAACCAGTAGAGGAAGCCATGATAAAACAGCACAGTGCCCTCAGATATATGTGGTACTTGCATAACTGAACAGTAGATAGCCCCGTGATGGGAGTGAGCACAATATAAGAACTGCACTCGAAGGCTGCTTTTAGTTGCCTTCGTTAATTCTTGATGAGAATGTGAGAATGTCTTTGAACATCTGAAAATAAAATCTGCTAGTTATTACCACACCAACACAAGTGCTTATTGGAATAAAAATTTGCGCAGACTGTACCTTGAGTACTATGTCCAGTTATGAAAAATGAAGTGAGGCAGTCAAATGCTGGAGGCAGTTAAGGGAATGACCATATAGCTGATCACTCTTGTCAAAGGTTTGAGTTTCACTGGAGAAACTTGAGTTTACATCCTGGGAAGGAGGCATCTGAGAAGGGTACATATGTATATATAATTGTTAAGGGAATGGAAAGGATAAATGCAGAAAATTACTTTAAATTCAATTGTGAGAACAGGATAAGGCTTACCTTGCTAATGGGAAATTTAGGAATGAGAAATAAAAATTAATTCCCAGATAAAGTAGCCCAGGCAAAATTTTGGAATTAAAGTACCAATTAGATGCTGCACTAGAGACCTTTTATGGCTATTCTGGATTGATGATCTAACACCAGCCAAATGGTCTTCATCTGTATTTACCTTTTTATGTAAAAGGAGAAAACCTAAGGTATTGATTTTATTCTTATCCTTAATTAATTGATACGTAAACTACACTCAGTTATATTTAGACATATTTGTAACAGGGGCTTTTGATCCTCAAGTACATCATAACAAGAGAGGAAATTGGCAATTATGCCAAATCACATGGTAGTAAGCTGCTGTACCTTCACTTGCAGTGTGGGATAATCCCACTTATATGACGGAACAAGGTCTCCCCCACACTTCTGGTGACATTCGGTAGTGGAGCAGCAGAAGCCCCAGTGTAATTCCTGCTCCAAATGCCACAAGTTTGGTGCCTTGTTAATGTTTATAGCTGTTATAAACTAGCAAAAACTAGTTCAATACATCTTGCCTCAGTGCCACTAGGATAAGAAAAGTAAAAATCACCAAAACTCCAAATTGCTTCGTAGAAACTTCCAGTGGGAACTGCATCAATGTAAAATTGGGGTTGCTAGTGCCTGTGGTTTGGGTGCTATAGGTGCTGTTTTGGGACCAAAATAGCACATGTGCAGGCTTTTGGGGAAGTGGCACGAGATGCCATATTGATGAGGGCATTAGTGCATGTGCCCAGTGAACCACACACAACTGAACATGTGTTCAGCAGCAGGAAAGACCCCTAAACAATGTTTTTTAAAGGGTTCATTAATGCTCACAGGTCTGTTTCTGATTATTGGTTATTATTCTGGTTATTGTTTCAATTCTACAGGTGTTTCATTCTTTCTCTAGTTATTTACAATTGACAACGTCTGCAGAATGGTATGGCTGTTGCTCAGGAGGTTTTGGTGACTTCAAGGCTTCTACACAAGCCACTTGCTCCCAGTCATGTGTGCATTAGTAGCCATTTCCCTTTGAATGCAGCATGATTTGGAAAACAAAAAAAGGTCACACAGAGCAGGGCAAGTTTCTGGAAGAGTGAGGAGGAGGAGGGAAAGAAGCAAGGGACCATATCCAACCACACACTTGGAGAAATTTTCCAACCTGAACCTCAGTGAAAAACAATGTGCTCAATCTTTGTGTTTCAATAAGAACACCCGCAATGAAATCTGTCAACAACTGCAATGTCAGATCAGGTTGAGGACCACATTGCCATTTGCTGTGAAGGTGACCATGACAATATGTCTGGCTCCTTCCATGCTGGAACTGCAGATATTTGCAACATCTCATAGTTTGCCATCCATTGGGCTGAAATTAATATCTGAAGCTCTTCTTAAAATATTCCCTCTCTCTTGCAGGACAAGGTAGTGCACAACTGGAGGCAGCAGTCACTAGTCAGAAGGGTTATGCCATTCATGAGCAGGAGGAAGAGGCAGCTTCATTAAAAGAACCCTGAGTGCATTGTGCATTGTTTGAATGTCAGTGACCATCAATGCTGATTCCCCATACTGCCAGTAAATTTTCAATTTGCCCACAATTAAAGTGAAGATTTAATCCTCCTTTCAAAGTAAGTTGTTTGTGCTTTCATAATGAGCTCTGATCATCCCCTTTTTTGTGATAGATGAGACAAAAAACAATCCAAACGTCTTCAATAACTTCCTGACTTAAGAAATTAACCAAAACCTGATTTTGAGCCCTTATTGGAGGTTGTGGGGGAGGTAGGGGTAGAGGGGGGAGGTGGGGGTGGGGGTTGGGGAAAGGAGGTGGGGGTGGTGGGCAAAAGCAGAATGTTATTTCTCTTGTAGTAAGCATTTCAATTTTGCACATTCAACTTACTAAATGAAGATGATTAAAATAACAATTGTTTTTTCAAATGTATTTATCTTTGCAGTCTTGTTAGCCACAAACAAGCTATAAAAACAACCACAGTGAAAACAATGGTACTGCCTTGGCCTTACTCGTCACATGTACAGTAGGCTTTTTAAAGAAAGTCAATAAATTCAATCCAAATATGCAGATTATTTCAAATTCAGGCAAATTTTAACCATGATATTTCACCTGGTGCAGTGATCATCACTAGCATATTTTGATTGCAGCTACATCCTAAACTCTGGGTCATACATATCTAAACCGTTGCACAAAGTCTTTGTTCATATTTTTAAATGCCATTTCTGTTTCATGTGCAGTTTAATCTTTCTTGGAATTCCTAATGCAATTTGGTTCAGTGTAGCTTGATTTCTAGCTTAAATGAACATCATTTAAAAGCTCCAGCTTAAGCATCAAGAAGAAACATATTCATTTGCAACTTTTTCGGCCTGACTAAATTACATTTCTCAATGCTTCATTGAGCTACAGTTTGGAAATCAATTATTAATTTGTATGTAATATTTTTTATTTATGGACCGCCTGCATTATACTGATAAGGCATGCCAGCCACTGAGTTGTAAAAATCAATGGCGTTATCTATGAATTAAGTACCTCAATCATTCCTTTTAATTTCTCTATTATTTGAATGTTAAAAATTGTTAGCAAACTGTAGAGGTTAAAGTTGAGTAATGTTTATAAACTGTAATTAAATTCAATGTTTCAGAATTGTTAATTTTGAAAGCACTTACAATGATCTTAGCTGCATTATTAAAAAAAGGTAGGCTGTGTAGGTTGTTAATAAGCATGAGCAAACAATTCAGAATTTCTTGGTGCCTTTAAAGTACAAGTTCTTTGATGTGACTTTTTGCATTACCACTTTGCTCAGTTTTTGTCAAGCCAGAAGTACTGCTACTTTCTCATAAATAGCACACAGTTATGATTTTAGAAAGATCACACAGAAACTACATCAAAGGAGACATGCTGTGAGGGTACAAAAGAAATTCCACAGACCCAAAGGGCTGGTTACTGCTATTTAGCAGTATTGATTTTTTTTTAAAACATATATATTAAAGGTTTTGTTGTCGGGGAAAGTTAATGCAGGAGAATTGAACATTTTTTTTCCTGTTTTTAGTGCCAGCACCAAATATTCCGCTACAGATGTAAAGCTTTGTTTTCTTTTCCCAAGAGTGGCCTCAAAATGGCACTGTTAGCACCAGGTCTTTTATTTCCCACAATAGATATTCATATTGAATGATGCTTCCTTGGTTAGCACTAATTATTGGTAAGTTGTGGAGACTCGCACTGCAGCTGTGGGTCAGCTATGAACCGGATTTATGCTGCCCACACTTATTCTATCGAGGCTGATTATAAGCAATATAGGGAATATGTGCATCTCCCTCCAATGATGAAAGAACAATATGCGAATATACAACACAAGCTATTGCCACCTCAGTGACTATCACATGAAGTATCCTTGCAATAAAATGCTGATGTGGATTGACAGGAAAACTATCAGATTTGAGAAAATAGTTTTCATGGCTGCCTAAAAACTGATGGCAGACAACAGTCACGTTGGAGAGTCACATACACTGCCAACAGAATACAGTTATTGCAGCACATAAGCATGTAAAATAGATGAAAAACATTTTTAAAAAAAATAGATTTAATCTAAGAACATAAAATATATGTTTTAATACAGTTTTTAGATCTATAACCCTCTGGGGTTGTAGAAATATTGTTTTGATGCCTTAATCTTTGCTTGGGGCACTACAACAGATGCATCCACCTTTGTAACCCTGTGGTCAATGGTGAATCCTAGTAATTTTGTGCTGCAGTATAAAATGTCTATGGCAGGATTTCAGTGAAATACAAAGCTAACCCTCACATTGAAGAAAGCCATCTCCAAGAATTGAAGTGACCATGGTTTTCATTTGCGGAAGGTCATGCCTAAAGAAAGCTGTTTGCAATTAGTTTGTAAACGGTAATACTCCAGCCATCAGCTATTTGTTTAGCTACCTTTCATTTAATTCAAATTGATGGTGCAAAACTAAAAAGTGGCTTGCACACTTTTCTGGCTATTTCTGCAATAGCTTGAAAACAGAACGTTAACACATCACCAAAACAATTTTAAGCAGACACAGCCAATTGTGTGTTTCTTGGTGATGCATTAAAAATTGTAAGTCAACTTTATCAAAAGCAATTCAAATATTTGAGATCAAAGATCTGAACAATTTATTATTTTCTCTCAACCCAGGATAAATGATCTATTTAGACTCTGAAGGATTTTAAATCTTAATTGATATGGATTTTAAAAAACGTTTACAGCCAATGAGATTACTCTGTATGGTATCATTTTGCCAGCACTTAGCAGCCTAATAAAGCACCAATTTTCACATGCTAAATGGCCTTCCAAGCCTCCAATATCATGAGAATGCTCATTTTGAATCTGATGCGCGCCACCTTCCTGGTGCAAGCAAAATAATTGATGACCAGGGTTCATACCTGAAACAGGTGCTATGCCCTTTACATACTTCAATAAAGGCCAGTATTTTGATGCCCTCTGGTATCGGGCGTGTTCAGTGGCATGAGTGGACAACATGGCATGATCAGTTTCACGACAGCGTGAAACCAGTTTGCAATTTTCCGCTCAGCCCACCGATGGTAGGCCACATTTTCTGCCATTGGACGTCAGGAACCTCATTGACATACAACAGCATATCATTACCAGGCCAGCTTGCAGGAATTGTCTCCCACTCCCATTCCGCTGGATCATCTGCTGACGTGTTTCGCAACAGCATACAAAGGGTATGCACTTGGCGGGCTGCAATTTGAGGGGAACCTGGAGGTGAGTGCACAGTAACAATGTGCAGCACTCGCCAGGGTCGCCTGTTGGACTTCAAGCTTGAGGGACGTTGGGGGCGGGGTGAGGGGCAAGGGCTGCCTTGTGATTGAGGCAACTTTTAAGGGTGGGCAAGAGCTACCATTTGGCTGAATATAGTGCACAAGCATTCAGGGAGGCGGGGTAGGGTGGGTGAAGGAAATGGCCATGCATTAGGGACACCTTATATAAAGTGACCATTCCTCTGCAACTGAGACAGTTCAGGCGCAGCCATTGATATGATTGGGGACAGGCTTCTAGCTTATTTGCCCACTCAAGAAATGCAGAGGCATCAAATTGCCAGCAAGTGCTCCAGGGCTTTTCATCCCCCACACGCCCGGCACAGACTGCAAAGGCATGAGCATTTTAGTGGACTGCACACATTTGCAATCTCCTCGCTAAAGCTGGCCATGGAGCAGCCACTGCTGGAGGTGCTCACAGCCCCTTGTGATGTCAGCATCCCGGTTTGGACCAGTCTCCCCCATGGTTCAAGCTAACAGTGCAACCTTGCAGTGCAGGTTAGGAGAATGTCTGTGCCTGAGCTGAGAGCACAGCATGCAGCCCAACGGGCAAAGCTGCCACCAATCGGTCAAGTGGACTGAGGAGGAGGTGGGTGGGAAATGTTAAGGGGCCTTCAGACTTAACCAGGACAGGTTCTTGGTACATCCATGCTAACCATGTGTCTCTCTCTTTCATCCTGCAGGAGGAGTACATCATGATCATGGAGCCTGGTGAACTAGCTGTATGCCTGATGGCTTACAGAGAGCAAAAGCGACAAAGGAGAGAGCGACTGAGGCTCCTGGTTATGCAGAGGGAGGATCATCAACCTCTGGAAGAAAGGACAGCTGGGGCTCCCGCACATGCCATCGAAGAGCCACAGCGAGACCAAGAACCAGTGTCGCCGAAGACTGCACATGTCTAGGGAACTGGCTAATCACAATGGCCACATGCTACAGGATTTGGCGCCATGGGGACATGGAGGGCATCCACTGCCAGTGGCTGTGACAGTGACCAAGGTGTTCAATTTCTACGTGAGTGGCTCCTTTCAGGAGTCCTCTGTGGGATCTCAGAAGCCTCCAACCATAAATGCATCCATGAGGTCACGGGATCTATCTTAGCGAAGGCACACAACTTTGTGCATTTCACCCAGGACCAGCAGAGCCAGGATGCGACAGAGATTGGATTTGCCCAGATCTCAGGTCTCCCACAGGTACGGGGTGCGATCGACTGCTCTCATGTGGCGCTCAGGTCTCTGTTGCAACACACAGTGAACTATATCAACCGCAAGGGGTTCTATTTGCTGAATGTGCAGCTGGTGTGCGACCACCAGAAACGCATCCTGCAGGTGTGTGCATGGTTTCCAGGGATTGTCCAGGACTCCGACATCCTCAGTCAGTCACAGATTCCTGAAGTCTTCTAGGGGCCACAGAAGCTGCAGAGATGGCTCCTCTGGAAGAAGGGCTACCGGCAGAGGCCGTGGCTGATGACACATGTGCAGCAGTCTCAAACTGCAGAGAGTGATGTATAATGAGGCTGAAGCTTGCAACTTGGTGGAGCAGACCATCGGGATGCTGAAAATGAGGTTCCAGTGCCTGGACCGGTCTGTTGGAGCCTGCAATACAGTCCACAGAGGGTGTCACGCATTGTCATCATCTGTGGTGCCCTTTACAACCTGGCGCTGCAACGGGCTGAGGTGGAGATGGAGGAGCTGGAGGTCTCCTCTGATGAGGAGGATGCCAACGGGGATGAGGGTGAGGAGGTCCTGGAAGGCAACAATGACAGCAGTAAGGCCCTCACACTGGCCAGATGAGTTAGGCACTTTGGGAGATCCTCATAGCTGCTAGATTTGTGGAGGATGATGACCCCATAGATCCTCACATTACATCTGTGAACATTTGACTCCAGTCTGGCTTATGGCAGCACAGATACCCTCTGTGAGAATGCTCCGGTCATGGAGATGCAGTGGAGCTCCTAATAGTCCCTTGATTGCAAGAGGAAGATGATGACATAGAAATATAGGAACATAGGAACAGGAGAAGGCCATTCAGCCCATCGAGCCTGCTCCTCCATTCTATACAATCATGGCTGATCAAACATTTCATTGCCTTTTACCCACACTGTGCCCATAACCCTTTACGTTATTGTTAATCAACAATCTATCAATCTCTATCTTAAACATACTCAATGACTGAGCTTCCATGGCCCTCTGGGGTAGAGAATTCCAAAGATTAACAACCCTCTGAGTAAAGAAATATCTCCCCATCTCTGTCCTAAGTGGCTTCCCCCTTATTTTGAAATTCTGTCCCCTGGTTCTAGGCTCCCCGAACAAGGGGAACCATTTACCTGCATCTACCCTGTCTATTCCTTTAAGTATTTTGTAGGTTTCAATGAGATCACCTCTTATTCTTTGAAGCTCTGGAGAATACAGGCCCAGTTTGCCCAATCTCTCTTCATAAGACAGTACTGTCATCCCCGTAACAAGTCTGGTGAACCTTCATTGCATCCCCTCTATGGCAGTAATACCCTTTCTGAGGTAAGGGGGCCAAAACTGCACACAGTACTCCAGGTGCGGTCTAACCAAGCTTCTATACAATTGAAGCCTGAATTCACTACTCCTGTACTCAAATCCTCTTGTGATAAAGGCTAACATTCCGTTAGTCTTCCTAATTGCCTGCTGCACCTGCATGTTAGCTCTTAATGACTTATGGACAAGGACACCCAGATCCCTTTGTACATCTACTCTTTCTAATCTCTTACCATTTAGGAAATACTCTGCACGCCTGTGCCTTCTGCCAAAGTGAATAACCTCACATTTTTCTACATTATATTCCATCTACCATGTTCTTGCCCACTCACTAAGTCTGTCCAAATCCTCCTGTGGCTGCTTTACATCTTCCTCAAAACACATATTTCCGCCTAGTTTTGTATCATCTGTGAATTTGGAAATATTACATTTGGTCTTCACAGCCAAATCATTGACATGTATTGTGAACAGCTGGGGCCCAAGTACTGATTCTTGTATTACCTCACTAGCCACAGCCTGCCAACACAAGAATGATCTGTCTATTCCCACTCTCTGTTTTCTGCCTGTTAGCCAACCCTTAATCCATGCCAGTATATTATCTCCTAGCCCATGTGCTTTTATTTTGCTAATCAACCTTCTGTGGGGGACTTTATCAAAAGTCTTCTGAAAATCCAAGTTCAACGACTCTCCCTTATCAACTTTGTTAGTAACATTCTCAAAAAATTCCAATAAGTTCATCGAACATGATTGCCCATTTGCAAATCCATGCTGACTATGCTCAATCAGATCATGATTATCCAAATTGGTTTACCCACCCGTTACCGCATTTCGTGCAAAACTGGGATGATTCCACCCAAAGTGTTTAATGTCTGTTTGAACCCAGCTTCACAATATTAGATTTCCAACTACATTAAATAAAACCAGGTCAACATGTGGCCTTACAGATGGTTCTTGTTAAGAGACCACTGATGAAGATGCAACCACCAAGCTAATTGTTTGTGGTTGCTACTGCTTCCTGTCCATTCATGGCCTCAACATCCACACCCCCCCCACCAACAGCCCCCCCCGCCCCCAACAACTGAACCTTCTTGATTGACGGTAATAACACAATCTCCCCAGATTCCTGCCAACACCTACTCACATGATCCTGGCCTCTGCCCGCTACCCACTCTTCCCGACCACTGATCTACTCTACCCCATTTGGCCATCACTACCCTCCTGACCTAATCACTCACCGTCCTAATCCAATTGGCCCACTTCACAATCACTCCCTTTCTTTGTCGCCTCTAACAATTTACCTGAGGCTCACTGCTGGCGTTGCAATGGCTCAACCTTCGATTCCTCATTGTTGGTGAGCTGCCTGGGGATAGCTACTAGGCTCCCATACCTTACTGGCATGATGATGATGAGGCCTAAGACCTAATATCAAATCTACCTTAGGCCTATGCATGCAGGCACAGTGATCGTTCTTGGTGCAGACCAGATCATGGAATTGCACATGAAATAGGAGCAGAAGCCAGACATTCAGCCTCTCGAGCCTGCTCCGCCATTCAACAAGATCATGGCTGATCTGTTTGTGTTTTGAATTCCACATTCCCATCTACCTCCGATAAACTTTGATTCCCTTGCCTAACAAGAATCTATCTACCTCCGGATTAAAAATATTTAATGATCCCACCGTCCTCTGAGGCAGAGAGTTCCAGAGTCGCAGGACCCTCTGAGAGAAAAAAATTGTCATAACCTCTGTCCTAAAAGGGTAACCCCTAATTTTAAAACAGTGCCCCCTAGTTCTGGATGCACCCACAAGAGGAAATATCCTTCTGACGTCCACCTTGTCAAGACCGTTCAAGATCTTACATATTGCAATCAAGTCACCCTTCACTCTTCTAAACTCCAGTAGAAACAAGCCCAGTCTGTCCTACCTATCTTTATGAGACAACCTGCTCATTCCAGGTATCAATCTAGTAAACCTCCTCTGAACCGCCTCCAATGCATTTACAACCTTTCTTAAATAAGGAGACCAAAACTGCACACGAGATGTGGCCTTACCAATGCCCTGTATAACTGAAGCATAACATCTTTGCTTTTATGTCCAATTGCTGTCATAATAAAGGATAGCATTCCATTAGCCTTCTTAATTACTTGTTGTACCTGCATACTAGCTTTATGTGACTTGTGCACCAGAGCACCTGGATCCCTCTGCATCTCAGAATTCTGCGGTCATTCTCTGTTTAAGTAATACTCTGCTTTTTTATCCTTCCTGCCAAAGTGAATAACTTCACATTTTCCCCCATTATACTCCATCTGCCAGATCTTTGCCCACTCACTCAATTTACTTATATCCATCTGCCACCTCCTTATGTCCTCTTCACAGCATATTTTCCCACCTATCTCTGTGTCATCTGAAAATTCAGCGACCATGTCTTCACTCCCCCCTTCTCAGTCATTGATATAATTGTAATAAGTTGAGGCCCCAGCACAGGCCCCTGTGGGACTCCACTTGTCATATCCTGTTAATCAGAAAAAAAACCATTTATGCAAACTCTCTGTTTTCTGACAGCCAGCAAATCTCCTACCCATGATAATATGTTACCCCCTAAACCATGAGCTTTTATATTCCAAAATAACCTTTGATACGGCACCTTATCACATGCCTTCTGGAAATCCAAGTACAGTACGTCTACAGGCTCCCCTTTTCCACAGTTATGTTACTTCATCAAAGAACTCCAATAAATGGTTAAACATAATTTCACTTTCAAATACCCAGGTTGACTCTTCCCAATTACCTTGAGCTTCTCTAAGTTCCCAGGTATAATTGATTAATGTTCGATTTTCACACCTTCCCCACAATAGACATCAAGTTAACTAGCCTATAGTTTCCTGTTTTCTGCCTCCCTCCCTTCTTGAATAGAAGGATTATGTCTCGTAATTTCCAGTATGATGGAACCTTTCCCGAATCTAGGGAATTTTGGAAAATTAACACCAACGCTTTTACTATCTCATTTGCCACCTCTTTTGAGACCCTAGGAGGGTCATCAGGAATCTGAGAATTGTCAGCGCGCAGCTCCAACAGTTTGCTCAGTACTGCTTCCCTAGTGATTGTAATTTCATTAAGTTTCCCTCTCCCTTCCACCTCCTGATTTACAGCTATTACTGGAATGTTTTTTCATCCCCTATCATGAAGACAGAAGCAAAATATTTGTTCATTTCATCTGCCATTTCCTTATTATCTATTATTAACTCCCCATTCTCACTCTCTAGAGGACCAACGCTCACTTTACTTACTCTTCACTTTTTAAAATATCTGTAGAAACTCTTGGTATTCATTTTTACATTTCTTGCCAACTTCCTCTCATACTCTATTTCTCCTGATTAGCCTTTTAGTTATTCTCTGTTGTTCTTTATATTCTGGCCAATCATCTGACCTGCCACTCATATTTGCGCAGTTATATGTTTCTTTCTTAAGTTTGATGCTTCCTAACTTCTTTAGTTAACCATGGATGGTGGGTCCTTCTCTTAGAATTTTTCTTTGTAGTAGGAGTATTCTTATTCTGAGTACTTTGAAATATCCCCTTAAATGTCTACCACTGCTTCTCTATTGATCTATTCTCTAGCCTACTATCCCAGTTCACTTCAGCTAGCTCAGCTTTCATGCCCACATAGTTTCCCTTATTTAAGTTTAAAATACTGGTCTTAGGCCCACTCTTCTCCCTTTTAAACTGGATGTAAAATTCAATCATATTGTTGTCGCTGCTACCAAGGGGTACCTTTACTCTGAGATCATTAATTAATCTTGTCACAAAACACAACACCAAGTCTAATGTAACCAGCTCTCTGATAGGTTCTAGGACGTGCTGCTCTAAGAAACTACCTCGAAAGTGTTCTATGAACTCCTCATCCAGGCTACTACTGTCAACCTGATTTTTGCAGTTTATATGTAGATTAAAATCACTCAAGATTATTGCCATCCCTTTATCATAAGCACCTAATATTTCTTCTTGTATACTTTGTCCTACACTGTGGTTACAGTTGGGGGCCTGTAGACCACTTCCACTAGTGACTTCTTTCCCCTACTGTTCCCCATCTCCATCCAAACTGGTTCTACATCCTGATCTCCTGAACCAAGGTCATCTCCAATTATTGCACCAATGCCATCCTTGATTAACAGTGCTATCCCTCCACCTTTGCCTAGCTTCCTATTCTTCTTGAATGTGATATACCCTCAATATTCAGGACTCAATCCTTGTCAATCTGCAGCCGTAATGGCTATCAGATCATGTTTATTTACTTCATTGTGCTACATCAATTAATTTAATTTATTATGAATGCTATACACATTCAGATACAGTCCTTAGTTTTGTCTTTTTGTTATCTTTGTAACATTTAGTCTTAACTGTTGGTGTATTCTCCGCAGTAAAGAGCATGAGTCCAGAAGGCTGTTTTTTCCTCTCTATCCCTTCCTGCCATTCTCTGATGCTCATTTCCCATATTACTATTTTGCTCTCCTGCCTTGACTTGATTTGCTATATTTACCCAAGGTTGAGGAATCTCTCTTGTTTACCTTAAAGCCCTCTCTACTTCCCTAGTTATGCGGCTCACCAGAACACTGGTCCCAGCACGTTTCAGGTGTAGACCATCCCAACGTTACAGCCTCCACTTTCCCCAGCAATGATATCAGTGCCCCACAATCTGGAACCCACTTCGCCCACACCAGTCTTTGAGCCATGGGTTCGTCTCTGTACTCTTATTTGCCCCATACTAATTTGCATAATCTCTGGATTATTACCTTTGAAGTCCTGTTTCTTAATTTGGTACCTAGCTCCTCGTTCTGACGATGCAGAACCTCTTTCCTTGGCTTGCTTTTGTCATTGATACCTACATGGACCATGATGACTGGATTCTCCACCTCTCAATGCAAGTTCCTGTCCAGCCCTGAGCAGATGTCCTGAACCCTGGTACCCAGCAGGTGGCACATCCTTCTAGACTCATGCTCTTTACTGCGGAGAACAGGGTCAATCTCCCTCATTATACTGTCCCCTACTGCAGCTACATTCCTGTTTGCTCCCCCAGCTTCAACGGCTTCCTGTACGATGGTACCATGGCCAGCCTGCTCATCCACCTTGCAGACCTCGCTTTCCTCCACACAGGTTGTGAGCAGCTCAAACCTGTTTGACAATTGCAAAGTCTTAGGTTCCTCCACAACTGTCTGCTTGGTCCTTTTACCTGCCTCACTTATGATCATGTCCTCCTGTCCCTCACCACTGACCAAAACAGACAATCCCATTCTAAGGGGTGTGACCATCTTCTGGAACAAAGTGTCCAGGCATTTCTCCCCCTCCCTTATGTTGCACAGTGTCTGCAGTTGGGCTTTCAATAATCCTGACCCAGAATTCCTCTAGTTGCTTACGCTTTCTGCAAATCTGTTTGTCAAGGATCGCCTTCGCATCCAAAAAGTCCCACATTCTATAGCTGCAACATAACGCCTGTTCTGCCATTGTTACTTATGTTATTTAGTTAATTTAGTTACCTTCTTAATTAACTTAGAATAATTTCTATGTAATTTCCACACCTCTTCCCCCCTGTGCACCTAATTCCTACGCAAACCTAATTCCCTATGCACTTGGTCTTGGTCTCACTCAGGAATAGTCTCCTGTCTCCTTACACACACCCTACTGATCGTGCTCAGGTAATAATCGAGCAAATATCAGGGAAGATTCCATAATAAATGGGGTGAACTGATTCCCCAGTGTTCCTCCCAAGCAGTGAGAATAAAAATTGCCCCCAGTATATCTGACATGAATACTATCACTTTAACCTTATCATAAACTATGTGCAGTCCTATATCAAAAATGCTAATGATTTTTAAAGTGTATGACATGTTGAGTACGCTTAAAGGGCGCATCTTCTTATGACTATTCCAAATTTAATTTTCAATGACTCCCTTCACATGCCTGTTATTTCACTGACTTTAGGGCATCAATTTTCACTCCCAGGTCGGGAGCGCAGAGTCGGGAGAATTCCCACCTCTATGACCCCAACTCCTGAAAAGCTGCCCTGGAAGTTCTGATTTTGTTTGTGGCTTCGTGGGGTGGGGTCATGGGAGGGAGTTGGAAGGGAGAGGGGTGGTCTAATGGGACTGGAGATGGCTGCCCCGGAAGCCCAGAGGCAACATAAGGGCTGTTGGTTGCAGAGGTGGGCTGGGCAAAAGTCCTACCTCTCTTGATCCAGCACTTTGTTCCTGCTGCAAAAAAATTACAATACAACAAAATACAATAAAACAAAAAAAAAATCAGCTCTTTGGGCATGCCAAATCATGCCCCCATCCACCCCCATGGCCCCAGATACCCTTTCTGCCAAGCTATGCCTCTCCATCACGCCTCCATGGCCCCTCATATCCTCACACCAGCCTTTGCCCTTACACCTTTCATACCAACTCACCTTGTATTCATCTTGGGTAGACATCAGGAGCCACACTGAGAGGAAATAAAATAAAGTTCTAAGTGCCTGTTGACAAATTCACATTTAAAAAAAAACTTTCATTGATTAAAAAAACCTATCCGCTACATTTAAAGTCTGCCAACAATTTAATCCCTTATAACAATAAGCATTTGTATTCATAGTCCCACTTCAAAGACTTTAAAAGCTCTTGCAGCTGTCAATCAAACTGTGAACTGACAGGCATCCCATTGTGATAATGATAGGTTGTGAAATCAGTTATGCAGCACTAAGCCTATAATGATAACCCTCAGGCTTATGTCAACAGAGAGAGTGAAATAGCAGCATGTTTTTTTACACTACAGATGGCTTTTTTAAATATTTATAGGGCAGGAGATTTAAATTTTTTACAGCTGGACAGCTCCCTTGACAGTTCCCTTGACTGCTCCAATAAGTATATCCACATTTAAGCACTTTTAACAATTCCAAAGGGTACTTGACCTCTCCAAAAGGACATCTTGCCTCTCCCAAAGGTGTTCTGAGATCTATCCAAAGGGTGTCTTACCTCTCCAAAAGGATACCCAACCTCTCCAAACTTTGGACTTTCTCCTACTGGATCTAAACTGCACAAGTCTTATTTTGGACGGCCCATTAGGAAAATTGGATCTGACTGAAGGCAGCTGTTCTTTAACATGTGTAGTTGCTCCTTAAGCCATGGATATGCAAATTGCAACCCACCCTCATTTCTCCCCCCAACAACCACCTTGTGATAAAGTTGTGCCGGGTTCCGGGGTGGGACTTCCGAATTCTGGCTTTTAAAAAAAAAAATTCATGGGATGTGGGCATCGCTGGCTAGACTAACATTTATTGCCCATCCATAATCACCCTTGTTCAGAGGACACTTGCTGTGGGTCTGGAGTTACATGTAGGCCAGACCAGGTAAGGACGGCAGATTACCTTCCCTAAATGACATTAGTGAATCAGATGGGTTTTTATGATAATCGGCAATGGTTTCCAGGTCACCATCAGACTTATAGGGCAGAATTTTATGACAGCGGGATATTACATTCCCGCTGTTGTCAATGGCATTTATAACGGCCCGCCGCAATTTACGGCCCCGTCCCCGCCAAAACGGGGCCGTAAAATTCTGCCCATAATTCCAGGATGGAATTGTGGCAGGAATCAAACCTGGGTCCCCAGAGTATTGACCTGGGTCTCCAGAATACTAGTCCAGTGACAGTACCACTACACCACCGCCTCCCCCAGTGGCAGTGCCATTTTGGATAAGGATGAGACCTTTTCCATCTGCATGAAAATTCAGATCTAAATGTACAAGCCCCTTTCTAAATTTGTCAATGACAATCCAAGGATGTATCAGAGAGAAACTAGCAATTGATGGTTTATAACCTAATGCTAATTCAGAATCTAGTAGGAGTAGAATTTTTCAACTCTGTAGGCTAACCATAAGTTTTACTGTACTATTAAATCCTTAACTGCAGGGCTCTCTGGAGAGCACTGGTGATGTGTTGGGGATGCAAAGATTTTTTGTCAGCTCATCCTTCTTTGTTTTCTATCCTTCAGAGGATAATGAGAGCTCATCATACAATATGCATCCCTTGACAGCTGATTCAGCACGTCCAATGTACCAGTCAGTAAATGAACCCAATTCAGAACAATCCCTGCTCCTATTAGATACTGGAACAGCTTCTACTTTGAACAACATATGTCTTAGCTGGTAGTAAACACGAAACAACTAATGAGTCCTATTAAAGTTATAATGATTACGATATTGAACAAGCCCCCTGAGCATTTCAGCAGTAGTTTTAGGCAATTGTCAAAACTTAGCACCACTCTGAGTTTGGAATGGTTTATATAAAATTGTTTGCACAGAAAATGCTGGAATTCCATAGCACATTTGTCAAGATCTGAAATATGGAAACCAAGTTAAATCTCAGGTGCAGACCTTCCTCAGAAGTCTCCATGAGACTGGAACTTTATAAATTTAATTCACATTTTTTTAATTGCTGCAAAAAGGCAGATACTCCCATTCACACACTCATATGTTGAAAATTAGTTATCAAGGAAAGGGAGCATTGTGCCTGATTTGTGCTGAGCTCCATGTGAGCTCCAGTTGACAGTACTATTAAGATCTGATGACTGCACCTTAATTGAGTTTAGTAACAGGCTGACACCTGTAAAATAATTCCGTCTAAGGATGAAGTAGTTATTGCACAAGCTAGCAGCAAGATTATCCTTAATTATATTTATGTGACCTATTTCTCTTCTATGTTAGTGCACAGAACTTCTGCATATATATCATAGAAATTACAGAAGGAAGCTGCTCAGCCCATCATGCCCTGCTAGCCCTTTGCCTGGTTCTATTTGCACTCATCCCATTTCTACAAATCCTTTTATTCTTTTTTTTCCCTTTCAGATTATGTTATTGAAGTCAGTAGGATGGTGGGGCAGATCCTCCCTTAAGTGCTGATGACACTGACAAAGCTCAGAGGGTGAGGAGAAGTTGATTTTATTAGCAACCGAATGACAGGCACCTGTGCCACTAGGAACACAGCTACACGCCTGCCCTTACAGCCCCAATTTGGACATAATCTGCTGTTTCTGGGGTAGGTGCTGCACTCCCCTCACAAAAAGACCTTTGGCCTTTTAGTTTTGCAGCATTGGATTGCATTTAAATAATTATTTCTCAAACACATTTTTTGCATCAGACAACCAGGCCATAATCCTCACCCAGATTCAAGAAGCAATCAAAATAGTTAATGAAATAGCAGTATTTATCTGAAGGACGGCGAGAATACAAAGAGAAGGATGTTATGCTTCAGCTGTTTGGAACCTTGGTAAGACCCCATTTAGAGTACAGCATTCAGTTTTTGGCACCACACCACACCACAGGACAGGTGTATTGCCCTAGGAGGGGGCACAGTGCAGGTTCACCAGAATGATACCAGGATTTAAATGGTTAAATAATGGCAACAAATTACATAAACTTTAATTTATTCCCTCGAGGATAGGAGATAATGGGGAAATCTGACTGAGGTGCTTGAAATGTTTTGATAAGGTCAATACAAATAAAGTACTTCTTCTGATGGGGTAATAAAGAAAAACAGGGGCATAATCTTAAAATTAAAGCTTGGCCATTCAGGAGTGAATATAGAAAGCAATTTTTCACATAAAGTGTAGGGAAATAAAAGGCAATGGATGTGGGGCAATTGGAGATTTCAAAACTGGCATTGATACATTTTTGTGAGGAATGGGTGGCAAAGAGGACAGTACAAAAGTGAGGAAATAGAGTTTATATGCAGATCAGTTCGGACCTAATTGAATGGTGCTGCAGGCCCAAGGGTCTGAATGATCTACTCCTGTTCCTAATGTCACTATGTTCCTCTAATATTTATGCCAGAGCTGGTCAAGGTGGGGGAGCCACGGCTGCTTGGCCTGAGTGCCTTGCGGCTTGAGGGCCACGACTCGGATGTGCCCTGTGAGGTGTTCCTCAGATGGGGTTGGCCAGGCTGCAATGGCGCTGCAGGTAAAGAGTGGACGAATCAACGCTCCCCTGTCCTTTCAGGAGAAGAGGAGCCATAACAGCATCGAGAGGTCAAGGACAGGTGGAGGCCCCCCCAAAACTCCTAATCCTGAGCAGATTTGAGCAGGACACCTTGGAGCTGGAGAGGCGTCCCGCACCTCGTTCAGCCAATCGCAGAGAGGCTGGGGTGCCAGACGAAAGTAAGAGTGCAGTGCACAGAGGTGAGAGTATCAAATGGTGCAAACATTCTTGTGTAGTCTCCTCATTGTTGGAGCCTCAAAACTGGTGTCCATATTGATCATTGAAAGATGATGGCACAACAATGCAGATCTCCATTGTCTCACCTGGGTGCCTGGCAAGCACAGGTTATCTTAAACTAATGACATGTCATTGTTTTCCCTTAGATTCGCCAGCACGCACTCGTTCGCAGGACCCTGAAGAGCTGCCCCTGACGCCAGAGGGCCGCTGGGCTTCACATGCAGCTGCGTCACACCCGCTCTCTGAACCAGGCACTAATGCAGATACCAGCACCTTAGTGGGGGTTAGGTGTCCATCTGGAATGTCGGGCACTTCACACTCGCTTGAGGAGCAGGCAGAGGCAGAGAGTGCCCAGGGCACCAGCAGTCGGAGGATGCTGGAGACCAGGACAATGATGAGCCGAAGGCAGATGATGAGCCTCTGGAGTCGTCCATTAGGCGGCAAATGCTGGATGTCCAGTGGGATATGCAGGAGGATCTGGCGGAGATCAAAGAAAGTATGTGTGCCATGGTCTCTGTTGTGGAAGAGTCCATGCAGAGCATAAGCACTGCGTTGCCCCTCATGGCCGAGCACGCTGCCTCACCCATTGAGAGAGTAGCCATTCTCATGGAGAGACAGCACCAGGGACAGAATCAAGGGTTCCTGGGGTTGCGCTCAGACCTGCAAGCCCTCACATTGCCAATGACCTCAGGTAGTCAGTGCAAGTATGGGCGACGGATGAGGCACCCAGTATCCCAGTAACGTCCATCGGTGATGAGCAGTGAGGTCCAGAGCGACCTCATGTTGGCACACAAGCTGTTTGTCATCTCTGCGGGCTCCTCTCAGGGTGCTCTGGATGACGGCAGCAGCTCCTCCGACCCTGTGCCAGTGACTGTGGCATTTGATGAGGCTGCAATGACTGGGGAGATGCCAGCCGTGGCACTGGCCACTCCCTCCCAGGCGGGACCAGCAAAGGCTCCACTGGCCAGAGGACGACCGCCAAGGTTATGAAGGCCAACAAGACAGTAGAGTCAGCAGGCTGTCTCCAAAGCCACTGAAACGAGGTGGGGGTTTTGCGGGGAGTGGGGTAGGGGGCAGCACCAAGACGTAGCACTCATAAATGTAAGTTTAAGGCATCATGAGCACAAGAGGGACTGATTATGGGTGATCTTCTGTTCTGTAATGTTTTGTTTATGTTTATTGGTGAGGAATTGAACACCACAGAAGGTTATGTTAATTAATTTGGATTGTGAAAGTTACCTAAATATTGTTTTTGTTGTAATAGCTTGAGTATGCTTCACCTTTGTAATTTTTTTGGTGCAGGGTATGCCAGTATGTGATGCTGGACATGAATGGCTCTGAACTTTATTGCACAGGCACTGAATGGACTTTGGGTTCTAATGCAAGGGTCATTTCAGACATCCGGAATGGAGGCGGCAGTTGGCGTACATTTGAAGCAGATCTTTGGCAGCCTAGCTGAAGGAGCGTTGGATCAAGGTGAAACTGGCGCCCCTGCCTCCCTGGAGGTTACTGAGGTCTGCCTCCACGCCCTCAGCATTCTTCTCACCGTGCTCCTCTTCTGACTCACTACTGAATTCATCATCTGTGGCCTGTGGAGCTGCGTCAACATCCTCTTCCTCCAGTGGGTCACCCCCTTGCCAGTGCCAGATTGTGCAGAGCGCAGCATGCAACCACTATCAGTGACACCCACTCTGGGAGGTGTTGTAGTGCACTCCTGAATGGTCCAGGCATTGGAAGTGCATCTTCAGATGACCTACGGTCCTCTCTATCACTGCCCTTGTGGAGGCATTACTTCTACTATAACGCTGCTCTGCCTCTGTTCTTGGGTGATGGAAAGCCTGTATCACCCAGCAGCCATCCATCCAGGCGGGCTGGAGCACTGAATAGCCTCAGGACTTGGTAGCATCTCAGGATATCAGCGTCATGGGAGCTGCCAGGGTACCTTGCACAGACTTGCAGAATCTGCGTCCTGTGGTCACACACTATCTGGATGTTCATGGGGTGGAAGCCCTTCCTGTTAATGAAGGTACCCAGCTGACTCCGCTGGCATCTTGATGGCCACATGTGTGCAGTCGATAGTACTCTGGATGTGTGGGAACCCAGCAATCGCTGCAAAGCCTCTGGCTTGTTCAGCCTGGCTGGCTTTGTCCATACAGAAATATCCACCTGAACAGAGCTTCTGTCACCAGCTTGATGCAACTGTGGACAGTTGATTGGGAGACTCCACAAAGATCCCCCACTGATCCCTGGAAAGAGCCAGAGGCAAAGAAGTTGAGGGCCGCTGTGACCTTCAGAGCCACCCGCACAGTCGGAGCTGATCTCAGGCCCAATCATGTGACAAATGGAGCTCACAGTTTCCCTGGAGAGGCGGAGCCTCCTTTGGCATTGCACCTCAGACATATTGAGGTCGTTGCATCGCTGTCTGTAAACTCTGGCAGCAGCATAGTGGTATCTTCTGCGGCCCCTTCCGCCTTGGACCTCCTGCTGGCCCTCCGCCCCTTGTGCCTGCACCTCTCCTCCTACAGGTCCCTCCCCTGAAAGCTGCATTGGGACACCTGGCCTCCTCTCCTTTCTGCCCCTCTCTTCCTCCTCAGAGGAGGTGCCATTGCGGAGACCACAATTACCATTACCAGGGTAACAGGAGGCCGTCTGATATCTGGAAGGATCTACATGGTCAAAATCCTCCGGGGGCCTTGCAGACACCATTGAGTCCTGGAATTAAGCCTAGAAATGTAAAGAATGAAACTTAGAACAGGGATGAAGCTGTCAAGCTCAAATAAGCAACCAGCAACAAACTATCTCCTAAACTCCTCACTACTCACAATGGCAATGCTGCTGACCCTTTTTATCCCGCCCTTGGATGAGCTTTTGCAACATGTGGGCTGCCCGCCTGCCCATTTTGCCCGTGCGACGAGTGTGAAATCGCATGGGCAGTGTAAAATCGGGATCAATTGGGTTTTTAATGGCCTTAAGTGGCTTTTTAATTGATAGCAGGATTACACCCAATCAAGAGGTGTAAAATTCTGTCCATAATATCATAAGAAATAGGAGCAGAAGTAGGCCACTTGGCCCCTCGAACCTGCTCTGCCATTCAATTAGGTCATGGATGACCTTATTGTGGCCTTAGCTCCAGTTTCCTGCCTCCCAGCATTACTCTTAACTTACTTGTAGTTCAAAATCTGTCTAACTCAGCTTGAATATATACAATGACCCAGCCTCCACTGCACTCTGAGGAAGAGAATTCCAAAGACTAATAACCCCCTGAGAGAAGAAATTCCTCCTAATCTCCATCTTAAATGGAAGACCCCTTATTTTTAAACTGTGCCACCAGTTCTAGACTCCCCCAGGAGGAGGCGGTGGCATAGTGGTAGACTAGTAATCCAGAGACCTAGAGTAATGCTCTGGGGACCCGGTTTCGAATTCCCCCATGAATTTGAATTCAATAAAAATATTTAGAATTAAAAGTCTAATGATGACTATGAAACCATGTTGATTTTGTAAAATCCCGTCTGGTTTACAAATGTCCTTAAGGGAAGAAAAGCTGCCATCCTTACCTAGCCTGGCCTATATGTGACTCTAGACCCACAGAAATATGGTTGACTCTTATATACCCTCCGAAATAGCCTAGTAAGCCACTCAGTTGTATCAAACCACTAAAAACACGTCAATAAGGAATGAAACCAGATGGACCACCCAGCATTGGCCTAGGCACTGGATACGACCAAAGCAAACTCAGCCCTGTCGACCCTGCAAAGTCCTTCTTACTAACGCCTGGGTGCTTGTGCCAAAATTGGGAGAACTGTCCCACAGACTAGTCAAGCAACAGCCGGATATGGTGATACTCACAAAATCATACCTTACAGATAATGTCCTCGACTCCACCATCCCTGGGTTTGTCCAGTCTCACTGGCAAAACAGACCCAGTAGATGTGGCAGCACAGTGGTATACAGTCAGAAGGGAGTTGCCCTGGTCGTTGTCAACATTGACTCCGGACCCAATGATGTCTCACGGCACCAGGTCAAACATGGGCAAGGACCACCCCACAATCCTTGTCAATACCAAGTCCCGTCTTCACATTGAGGATTCTCTCCATCACCTTGTGTGGCACTATCATCATGGTGAATGGGATAGATTTTGACCAGCTTTAGCAACTCAAGGCTGGGTAATCATGAGGCGCTGTGGGCCATCAGTGGCAGCATGAATATATACAACTACAATCTGTAACCTCATGGCCCGGAATATGCCCCACTCTGCCATTACCACCAAGCCAGGGGATCAAACCTGGTTCAATAAAGAGTGCAGGAGGGCATGCCAGGAGCAGCATCAGGCCTACCTAAAAATGAGGTGTCAACCTGGTGAAGCTACAACACACGACTTCCTTCATGCCAAACAGCATAAGCAGCAAGCAATAGACAGAGCTAAGCGATTCCACAACCAACAGGTCAGATCTAAGCTCTGCAGTCCTGCCACATCCCGTCGTGAATGGTGGTGGACAATTAAACAACTCATTGGAAGAGGAGGCTCCGCAAATATCCCCATCCTCAATGATGGAGGAGCCCAGCACATCAGTGCAAAAGATAAGGCTGAAGCATTTGCTACCACCTTCAGTCAGAAGTGCCGAGTGGATGATGCATCTTGGCCTCCTCCAGAGGTCCCTAGCATCACAGATGCCAATCTCCAGCCAATTTGATTCACTCAACATGTGTTTTTTTTTCAGTCATCCATGGGATGTGGGCTCTGCTGACTGGACCAGTGTTTATTGCCCATCCCTAATTGTCCTAGAGAAGGTGGTGGTGAGCTGACTTCTTGAACTGCTGTACTGCATGGCCATGAGATCAAGAAATAGTTGAAGGCACTGGATACTGCAAAGGCTATAGTGCACTGGCAATAGTACTGAAGACTTGTGCTCCAGAACCTGCCGCACCCCTAACCAAGCTGTTCCAATACAGCTACAACACTGACATCTATCCGTCAATGTGGAAAATTACCCAGGTATGTCCTGTGCACAAAAAGCAGGACAAATCCAACCTGGCCAATTACCGCTCCATCAGTCTACTCTTAATCATCAATAAAGTGATGGAAGGGGTCATTGACAGTGCTATCAAATGGCACTTGCTTAGCAATAGCCTGCTTACTGACGCTCAGTTTGAGTTCCACCATTGTCACTTAGCTCCTGACCTCATTACAGCCTTGGTTCAAACATGGACAAAAGAGCTGAATTCCCGAGGTGAGGTGAGACTGGCTGCCCTTGGCATCAAGGCAGCATTTGACCGAGTGTGGCATCAATGAGCTCCAGCAAAACTGGAGTCAATGGGAATCAAGGGGAAAACTCTCCACTGGTTGGAGTCACACCTAGCACAAAGGAAGATGGTTGTGATGGTCGGAGGTCAATCATCTCAGTTCCAGGACATTACTGCAGGAGTTCCTCAGGGTAGTGTCGTTGGCCCAACCATCTTTAGCTGCTTCATCAATGACCTTCCATCCAACATAAGGTCAGAAGTGGGGATGTTCGCTGATGATTGCACAATGTTCAGCACTATTTGCGACTCCTAAGATCCTGAAGCAGTCCATGTCCAAATGCAGCAAGACCTGGACAATATCCAGGCTTGGGCTGACAAGTGGCAAGTAACATTCGTGCCATACAAGTGCCAGACAATGACCATCTCCAACAAGAGAGAATCTAACTATTTCCCCTTGGCATTCAATGTTATTAACATCGCTGAATTCCCAGTATCAACATCCTGAGGGTTACCATTGACCAGAAACTGAACTGGACTAGCCGGTTGAGTAACTCACCTCCTGACTCCCCAAAGCCTTTCCACCATCTACAGGGCACAAGTCAGGAGTGTGATGGAATACTCTCCACTTGCCTCAATGAGTGCAGCTCCAACAGCACTCAAGAAGCTTGACACCATCCAGGACAAAGCAGCCCACTTGATTGGCACCCCATCCACAAACATTCACTCCCTCCACCACCAACGCACTGTAGCAGCAGTGTGTACCATCTACAAGAAGCAATGCAGGAATTCAGCAAGCCTCCTTAAACAGCACCTTCCAAAGTCACGACCACCACCATCTAGAAGGACAAGGGCAGCAGATAGATGGGAACGCCACCACCTGGAAGTTCCCCTCTAAGCCACTCACCATCCGGACTTGGAAATATATCGCTGTTCCTTCACTGTCACTATGTCATATCCCTGGAACTCCTTCCTAACAGCACTGTGGGTGTACCTTCACCACATGGACTGCAGCGGTTCAAGAAGGCAGCTCACCACCACCTTCTCAAGGGCAACTAGGGATGGGTAATGAAAGCTGGCCCAGCCAGTGACACATGCATCCTATGAATGAATAAAAGAAAGGGGGGAGCATTTTCTCAGCATCTAGCCTGTCAAACCCCCTCAGAACCTTATGGGCAGGATTTTTCGCTGAGCAGGTGGTCGTGTGCCCAACCAGCTCGAGCGTAAACTGATGTGCGATGACATCAGGCGAACGTCCTGACATCATCACACACTCGCACAATATTCAGGTTGGTGGGCGCATGCGGGAGTCAGCAGCGCGCATGCTGACAATTAACAGGCCTACTAAGGCCATTAAAGTCACAACTGAATGCAATTTTTTGCTGCCCACCCAACCTTACGGTTGGAGGGTAGGTGAATTGGCCAGGTGGCCTTTGGATTTTTAATGATACCTCATTCACGGGCGGGATGAGGTTTCCAAAAGGAATTAAAAGTAAAACAAAAATGTTGAAATATCATTTATAACATGTCAATATGCATGTGAAAGAGTCACATGAGGGGATGTGTTTTTAACATTTGTAAAATCTTTATTTGTGTTTTTAAAAATCCTCAGCTCCCTGAGGCAGCTCTGTGCCTCAGGGAGCTTTCAGTGCGTGCACTTGCGTGCATGTGCAAACTTCCGTGCTCACCCTCCTCCCAGACAGCGCCCAGCGTTGCAGCGGCGATTCACGCTGGCCAGCTGTTAATCAGCCAGCCAGCGTGAATTCGATGTCGGGGCCCGATTGCGGGCGGTGGTCGGCTTCGTGACCGATCCCAGGTCCACCTGCTGCGCCCGCACAACGAGGTAAAAATCCTGCCCTATATGTTCCAATTAGATCACCTCTCGTTCTTCCAGACACCAATGATTATAGGTCCAACCTGTTAAACCTTTTCACATAAGACAATACCTTCATTCCAGGAATCGGCCTAGTAAATCCCCCTGAGCTTTTTCCAATATAAGCATATCCCATCTTCAGTAAGGAGACCAAAACTGTACGTGGCATTCTAGCTGCAATATCACCTGTATCCTGTTGGCTGTAACAGAGGAGGAACATTTGTTATAATGCTAGCTCAAGGGTTTTCATTAACATAAATTTAATCTAATAGATTACTATAGATTACTAATCTAATAATTGATAGAAGTTTACAAAATTATGAGGGGTATAGACAGAGTAAATGTGAGTAGGCTCTTTCCACTTAGATTAGGAGAGATAAACACAAGAGGACATGGCTTTAGGGTGAAAGGGGAAAGGTTTAGGGGGAACATTAGGGGGAACTTCTTCACTCTGAGAGTGGTGAGAGTGTGGAACGAGCTGCCATTTGACGTGGTAAATGCGGGCTCACTCTTAAGTTTTAAGAATAAATTGGATAGATACATGGATGGGAGATGTCTGGAGGGTTATGGACTAGGTGCAGGTCAATGGGACTAGCTGAATAATATTTCGGCACAGACTAGAAGGGCCAAATGGCCTGTTTTCTGTGCTGTTGTGTTCTATGGTTCTAATAGTTTTCTAATTGTCTGCATGCCTGTGTGTATGTGATTCAGAGAAGGACAAACCGATGGAATGAAAATCAGGCAGATTCTATAAAGGGTAGGTTATCCACTCTGCCATGTTACCACCCAGGCAGTGAAGTTGAAAATTACCTCAACAAGAGTAGGATGCAATGACCTTTAAATTTTAGGAGCCCTTTGTTTCACCTTCTGGTATACCCTCTATCTCTCAGAGGAAAGGATGTTCAGGATAGGATCCTGAAAGGAAATCGAGGACTTATAAGTGTTAGGCCTTCCTGTAGTTTGGGCCTAGTCCCTTTCCCTTTTATTATGGGGATAATTTTATAAGTGACGTTCAGCACCACAAATTGGAAGTTGGTCAATCATTACTCAAGTTTTTGTTCAAGATATCATCAACAGGGTGTGCCTGAATTTCTTATTGTGGCACCTGAAATGCATAGCAAGAAAATGACCATCTTTTTCTGTAAGCAAGGAACACATTTAGAGAAGGATATTCATTGTGAGTCCCTGTTATAATACCAGTGTGACAACAGGTTCAGCTGTCGTAACTTGTATATGTGTCATGCCACTGCATGGCCAAACATGTTAAGCATTTGAAGGTCTGTAAGGTTGTGTGGAAGCTTTAGAGGGGTCAACATTAAAAAAAAGAACAATCCCCAGAAGGGAAAAAAAAGTTTGGACCAGAACTCATATTTCCCAGTTTTTACTGTTTCTTTTTCCTTCTGGGACGTTCTGAGGGCATATTTTGAAGAAATACTTGCTATAGGAATCTTCTGAGACCATTACCCTTACCCCTTTGCTTACATCTGGTAGCATCTTCTACATTTAGGCCTCTGGATATTACGGAGAGCAGTCATTATGTCAGCTATCTACTGTCAGACATTTCAAATACATCTCCGGGGAGGATATCAATGAGTGTCAGTGAGAACAACCTTCCTTTGGCTCAATGCACATATCAGCACCACAAGGAAACCATCAGTAAATGTGGTTTCAGTAAATTTGCATTAGGAGAATGTTGTGAACATTTGAGCCCCTTCCTTTCACTTCTTATGGAATGGGAACTTGAATTCAGGATATTTATTGCGTTGAATATCCATTTTATAACCTACGTTTTGAACCTGTAGGTCATGAGGGTGTGTTCAGTGGCATGAGCGGACAATATGACGAAAAGGCCAAAAATCGGTTTCACGATGTCGTGAAACCAGTTTGCGATCATCTGCTCTACCCGTCAATGGTGGGCCGCATTTCCTGCCGTCAGAAAGGCTGCACTGTGGTTGATGGTAGTGCACACACACGTGTGGGGTGGGAAAAGGGAAGCAGCCACACATTAGTGAAACTTTGTATAAAGTGACCATTCCTCCACAGTTGAGACAGTTTAGACACAGCCACATTGACATGCTTGGAGTCGGGCCTCTAGCTTATCTGCATATTTAAGCAATGCAGAGGCACGAAAGTACCACCAAGTGCCCTAGAGCGTTTCACCCCTCGGGCACAGACTGCAAACTAATGAGCATTTTAGTGGCCTGTAGAACAATTGAATGACGAGGCACGTTGCACAATTTCTTTGCTAAAGCTGGTCATGGGGCAGTCACTGGTGGAGGCGCTCACAGCCTCTTGCAATGTCATCATTCAGGTTTGGACCAGTCTCCCCCATGGTTCAAACTAACAGTGCAGAATCAGGGTCATATCATAGGGACACAGCCATGAAACTTTAAGCGTACCTGAGCCCTTCAGGAGCACAGTGTCACTGGTCACAGATGCTGATGAGTTGGGGGCCAGCCCCACCTTAAAGGTGCTGAGGGCACACAGAGAGAATGAGGGAATTCTGTGGCGCTTGCCCACAACATTCTGGCAGCAATGACAAGCACCATCAAATGCAGGCATCAGCAATATGTCCAGGGAGTATGAGGCTTGATCTGAAGGCTGCACAAAGCACAGGGACTGGACTGAGACACCTGCCTTTATCTTGTGCAGTAAACCACATCTGAGTGTTCATCAGAACAAGGAGCCATAGGTAGGGAGACATTCTTGGGAGTTTATTGACAATAATGAACATTATGTAAAGTGATTGACACCCATGCCCATCTTCTTAACTTTCCTAAACTTGCTGCTACACCTTGGTGCGCCCCGGACATCCACAGCGGAGGTAGAGGCAGCCTGCTGACTGCTACGCCCAATCTGTGATGATCTTGGTGGGCGTTCTCTGGAGGGCCGAGACCTGGATGGCCCTGGACTGCTTTTGGGGTCCTGCTGTATGGCAGTGGCACCCTCCTCAGCCTGTGGAGCTGGAGCTGCTGGGGTTGCAGGAAGAGGGGATTCGGATGGGCTGGTCACTCCCAGAGTCACTTGGGCGGATGGCCCGTATGTGCACACCTCCTGATCCCCTTTCCTATGAGTGCAGAGGGCCCCTGCCTAACCCTTTGAGGAGAATGGGGAGCTAGAGTGAGATCAAGCTGCCTCACAGCCCTCTCACATATATACTGTTGGAGGCCAACTATGGCATCAGCGATGGAGTTCAGCCCGTACAGCAGTACAGGAACAACATCCTGGACTAAGATCTCCACGGCGGCCGCCATCCTACCAGTGTTGATCTCGGTGCTTTGGCATGTTGGCATTAACGCCTCAGACTGAAGGCAGACGGACTCCTCCATCATGCCTTGCAATCTGAGGAGTGCAGCGGACATCGCTCCCTGATGTTCCTGAACTTGCCTTTGCAGCTCCAGCAACTGAGACATGACTGAGTCCAGAGGCCCGTCATCTGACTCGGACTCAGCAAATTTCTGGCCTCCAGCAGCCCTCCGAGTTTCGGAGACCTGGGAAGTCCCTGCCACCGCCTGCTGTGGATCAGGCAGTGTGACGTGCTCACCAGATTGTGATGCCGAGGCTACTCTAGAACTAGATCCCACCGAGGTGTGTATCTGCACTGGTGGAGGGTGTGGGTGAGCGCTGTGATGGGACTTCAAGGAGGGTGCCTTCAGATTCCTCTTCAGAGGTTTCTTCGGGCTTGATTGGAGGCCTTGGTTCATGGACTCCATTGGTTGTTTGGCAGATGTGCCTGAGAAAGCAAGGGGAGATAATTAGTGCATGGCAGTGGCCTGTGAAAGAGGACACATCACTCACAGTATGGTTGTCTGATGGATGTTGCACTGCTGGATCCTCACTTGGTAGAGCATCACCGACCTCACCGTCAGCACAGGACCGGTTTAGATCCTTGCCGGCCAGCTGGATGGCTCTGTTTTCAAAGCCTGTGAGGACCTTGATTTCAGGCATTCCTCCACCAGTCTATGACTTCTCCCTGTAGTTGTGTGCCAGCTTGTCCTGCATGCATAGAGATGGAAAAAGTGTAAGCAAGACACCTGCCATGCCAGATGATAAGTATGCTGGGCATGTGTGGGTGGTGAGTGGTCCCATGGATGGGATGAGGGCAATGAAGGTGTTTATGAGAGAGTGAATGGTGACGTGCCTTGAACTGGCAGCGTGAGGTCCCTGTGGATGTGTGATGGGCTTGTGAGTATGTGAGTTGAGAGAGATGAGAAGAGTGACTTACCCTGGTGGAATGGAGGAGATGATTTGTCCTTTTGCAGCACTGGGTGGTTGTCCTCTTTAGCAGGAGCTCCTTTCTGGGAGGGACAACAAATGCTGGCCTTACCAGGGATGCTCACACCCCATGAAAGAATTTTTAAAAACTTGGTGATGGTGATGTCACTGAATGTTAATGCAAAGCGGTTAGACTCATCTTGTTGCAGTCGTTTTTCTTACCTGGCACTTGTGTGAGCTGATGGTATGTGCCACTTCTCAGTCCAAGCCTGGGTGTTGTCCAGGTCTTTCTGCATTGGCCAAGGATTGCTTTGGTATGTGAGAAATTATCTTCAATCACCAGCAATCAGCCCCAGTTCTCTCTTTATGATGGAGAGAAATCCGTTGATGAAGAAGCTGAAAGTAATTTAGCTTAGGATGAGTCCTGAGAAGCTCAAGCAGTAATGTCCTGAAGATGAGGTGATTGGCCTCTAACAACCACCTCCATCTTCTTTTGTGTCCAGATTGACACCAACCCTGAGAGAGTTTCTCTTCAATCCATTTTGACATAGTCTTACTCAGGTTTCTTGATGCTACACTCTTTCAATTATTGTCTCGATATTAATGTCTCTCGCCTGACTTCCAGAAATCCAGCCCTGTGTCCATGTTTGGATCAAAACTGCAATGATATCTGGAGTGAAACAGTCTGACGGAAGTGTTATGATCCTTGTCCAGACCCCGGGACGTGGACGGAGACCCGATTAGGGGCCAATTATGTTTTGTTCAAAGTAAATAAAGTTTGAGAGTCAAGGCACTTACTAAGTGAATAAAGCCACAAGTTTCCACAGATTTGGAACAAACAAAAATAAACTTTACAAACTCAGAAAGAAACAATTTACAATATCTACCTTATACTTAACATTCAGGATATATATGATGTACATGTGAATTAACAGGCGAACTGTGGTCAGACACACCACACTACACAATAGATGACAGATGTGACCAAAACAGATTCCATGGATTTCTCCAGAACCCACCCAGACATTTGTCATATTGTGAGCCAACAATTTCACTAAAACTTTGTCTTTCTTATGAGGGTTTCCAATCTTCACGTCTGAAGATTTTGCCTTGGAATTCTCTCCAAATGTTGCTCCCACTTGGATGGCTTCAATGATGACCCACCTCACATTGTGACAATCTTGCCTTGTGAGATTCCTTTCCCCTGGAACTCCCAATACACTGGAGCTTCGCCTTCCAAGCACAATTTCAGATCTTTGGTTCTGCCAAGCAGAACACCACTGTTCCAGAGGGGTACCTTTGCCCCAACAGCCCACTTTGTTTAAAACAAAAACAAAAATACCTGGAAAAACTCAGCAGGTCTGACAGCATCTGCAGTCTGCTTTCTGCAGCTCTTCCTTGAATTCAGAGCCTAATACTCTGCTCCTTTCTTTTAACTTCACTTAAGGGAACCTATTCTTGTCTCTGGAATTTGTCCCTTACCTGGGACTTCTTTTTGGGACCCCTCCCTGTCCTCTTCCCCGGTTTGGGACATTCTCTCTGGTTTGGGACCTTCCCCCTATCCCCCTCCTGTGTTCTGCTCCCTGGGACACACATACCAGGTCATCTGACCTGCCTTTTTGCACTGTCCCTCTCTCTTCCTTGTGCAGCAGTACAGGGCCAGTCCTCGGCCTAAAGAACCCAAAAACAACAAAATGCGCATGCGCAGACATTTCCTGGTTGGTGCATGCGCAGAAGCCCGGGGATCGTCTTGAGCCAGAGTTCCTGACCTATGAACTAAAAATAAGTATTTGAGTTTCTCGACAGAAGTCAAATTAACAAGTATGTTGAGTAAATGCCTTCTTGGTACTGCTGCTGACAATGCCTTCTTTTACTTTTCTAATTATTGGGATAGGCTGATGAGGCAGTCATTAGCTGGCTTGGATTTGTTCTGCTTTTTGTGGAGAGAACATAACCTGTGCAATCTGTGATAGGCATGTCACAGTCTGTGTAATTAACATTTCATAAGGATTGTTCTGCTCAAAATGTGGTTTATGTTTTTTTTGAGTTAAAGGGGTAAGTCTGCTTTCTAATTAATTTAATTTTACATATAAATTAAGTCTAATTAGCATGATTAAATAATATGTTATCAGAATAAAAATACAATTATACGCTCCAATTTAATGCCACAATTGTCGCTTTTGAGTGATATAAAAAGTCTATTTTCAAATTAGCCACATATAGGCCTACTTAGTACAATTAATTAAATCTACACTCAAAAAGTAGCATAATAAATATTTGTCAAAATATCATACACAAGGTATACACGTTTTTATATTAATAGAAAATGGCAATTTTTCAATAAAGTTGATTTACATGCAACTTCAAGGGAAAGATTTTCCCCCCATCAGGGGAGAAGAACAGGAGCAGACACTGGCAGGCAAGCCTCAAACCGGCGCCCCTGATTGGGGGTGTACTGCCATTTTACGTGGGCGGGCCAATTAAGGACCGCCTAGCGTGACATCCACCAGGAAGCGCTATGCGCTCCCTGTGCGGGCGGGAGGGGGCAGATTCCCTCAGCCGGGAGTACGCTCTTTCGCACATGTGTGCAAAAGAGTGCACAGATCTCCCTGAGGCTAAGTGCTGTCTCAGGGGGATCGGCTCGGAATTAAAATTTTTAATAGAAATGATTAAAAAAATCCTCTGACATGTCCCCTCATGCAACACTGCCACATGAGTTGGGACATGTTCATAACTTTTATTGAAAGATTTGATAAAAAGTTAAACACCCTCATGAAACCTCATCCCGCCCGTGGATGAGGTTTCATGCTTTTTCCGAAGCCCGCCAGGGCTCCTGGCCTGACCGCCAACCTTAAGGTTTGATGGGCAAGTCCATTAATGACCTTAATTAGTTTTTCAATGGCCTCAATAAGCTGTTGACAGGTTGGCGGGTGCACAGCTGATTCAGCTGCGCCCCCACCGACCTGAAAATGGAAATGACGCGGGTTGACATCGGGAGTTCCACCCAATGTCATCCCGTGTCATGTTACATGTTGGCGAGTGGGCCTCGCCCCCGCTCACTGACTGGAAAATCCTGTCTGAAGTGTATTAAATGGCATAGCTATGTTATCATTTACAATACAATAAATATATTTTCCAAGGTTAGGAAACAAAAACTTAGGGAGTTATATATGAATGCTAAGGCACATTAGTCAGTAAATGTATTCACTTTCCAATCAACATATCTATCCTAAAACAAAGCAGCATCTTAAAGGAACTGCTGGAGTGCATTAAGTCACCTAATCAGAAACTAGTTGACATTCAAAATGCACTGCTTTAAAAAGTCAAAACAAGGTGCTGTTTTTTTGCTAATGAATGTGGCTTCATACATGCCAATAAAAGACAAAAATTGGAAGGCCATGCCAAGGTGCATGGGCAATCATATTTTTGGAGATTGAATTATTTATTCTAATAAAACAATTTTAAAAATATAAATATTCCTGTCGAGTACAGACTCTATTCCCTGAACCTGCACAAACAAGAAGATTTGGACCTTGATTGCAAATGATGTCAATAAGGTTTCTATAAACCTCACACAGTTGCTGCATGAAGAAGGGAAGTGGAATACATTAAGATTCGGTCTACATCATAATAAATGTGCCCATGAAGTAATTGAAACAAAGACCATTTTTTGAGAAAAAAGTGAATATTTAAAAAAGATAAATATTCATGACTATAATGAAAGAGCAAAGTAGTGGGATTGGTTTGGATTTCTCCAGCAAAGAGCCAGCACAGACATTCTGGGCCATGTCTCTTCTTTCTGTAATGCAAATTGCTGTGGTTCTCTGTCTCTGTGCTTGTCCAGCCTCTAAATTAGGAATTCCTCTAAAGGAATAGCTATAATTGTGCAACAGACTGCCCAGTACTGCTTTGTGCTATCTGTACTAGGGCATGTGTCTGGCTGTCATGTCCATTAAAGACATGTCAGAAACATTACTTTAAACATGGACTGTGTTCAGTACCATATTTTCTTTTTTCTTTTAAACATGGACATTAAACGACTGCTAAGATAGTTGCCGATGGTAAGGTGACTTTTGAAATTCCTGCATAGACTCAGGGTGACCTCAAGTTTCCAGAAAGTTCCTAATAGAATGGATATACGAAGATGAAACCATTTGCGGAATTCACACCTCCTGTTGTGGACTTCCAAAAACTCAAAATCTATGGACTCCGAGACTCACTGGCCAAGAATTTCCTGCCCCGGTGCTGCAGTGGATGTGGCGAACCAGCCAAAATGCCACTGATGTCAATGGGACCAGAAGTTCCAGCTGGCAGGGGCAGAAAATCCCGCTCACTGTCTCTGAGCTTGAAACTTAACAAAGGCAGCTGTAGAGAAACCAATTCACCACAAGCAGGTATGAATGGTCACAATCCATTCCCCGTTATGTAGCAATAGCTAATAACTTCAAATCGTTCCAGGTGGACAATAAAAGCATTGATCATGTAGTCAAATGACCAAAACTGACCACAGATAATGAATCTTATTACTCCACGAGCCAGGGGAAAAACAGTCTGTCTGCAAACAACAAGAAAAAGCATCAGCAACAAAGGTAGCAACATGTATCGTTAAAACTGGAGACTGCAACATATTATGATCTTCAAGCCTATTCGTTTTCAAGTTCACTGGTACAGGAAACTGACCCACTAGTAATAGGACCACAAGCAACTAACTTAGTGAGCTGCTGAAAAATCTACCTCTTCGAGGGAGTCCTACAATGACTTTGATATATGACTTTAGTTATTGAATTCACCTAGCTAGACTTCAAGAATTGATAAGAATTACTTTTGCACTAGGCCGACACTGAGATGAGCCAATCAAGTGACTTACAAACTATCCCTTTGTTTGTAACTTTTAAATTGTACTATCCTCTTTAACTGTATTTTCAAGTGAGTGTGTGTGTGTGTTTGTGTATAAGTGAGTAATGAGTGAGGGACCTAGCAGTACATTTTTGGGGTGAGCTTGTGAATAAATAATCCTTTTTATTGAAGCCCATTAAAAGCATGCTATGGTCATTCAAGCTGGCCGTACACTCAAGGGTTAAGAAATACCCACATCTTCGTTTATGGACAGTAAGGGAAGCGGACAGGGGTTTCACTTCTGTCTCATCCCTGTCCGTAAAACTGGCATATGGTAGCACTGGGAAGGCCTACCATGATAGCTGATTTAGGAGGTGCCACCTTCTTCTGCACATTTTCTCAGGTGTAAGGATAGTAATTGTGTTAGGCCTAACTGACATCTCCTGTCAGCCTTCCCGTTATTTCTATTCCCTCTGGAGAGTGGCTTGGTGAGTCTCACCTCATTCAGCAGCACATTCACCTTGCAAATAAATCAGAGTTTGGATGTTATTTTTTATTCACTCACAGGATGTGGGCTTCGCTGGCTGGATCAGCACTTATTGCCCATCCTTAATTGCCCTTGAGAAGGGGGTGGTGAGCTACAGTCCATGTGGCATAGGTACACCCACAGTTCTGTTAGGAAGGGAGTTCCAGGATTTTGACGCAGCAAAAGTGAGTAACTTGGAGGGGAACTTCCAGGCAGTGGTATTCCCATGTATCTGCTGCCCTTTTCCTTCTAGATGGTGCTGTTGAAGGAGCCTTGGTGATTCCCTGCTGTGTATCTTGTAGATGGTACACACTGCTGCTACTGTGCAGGAAGTGAATATTTGTGGGTGTGGTACCAATCAAGCAGGCTGCTTTGTCCTGGATGGTGTCATTCAGCTTCTTGAGTACTGTGGAAGCTGCACTCATCCAGGCAAGTGGGGAATATTCCATCACACTCCTAACTTGTCCCTTGTCGATGGTGGACAGGCTTTGCAGAGTCAGGAGGTGAGTTACTTGTCACACAATTCCTAGCCTCTGACCTGCTCTTTTTTTTAATATTCATTCATGGGCATCACTGGCTAGGCTAGCATTTATTGCCCATCTCTAAAGTCCTTGTTCAGAGGGCACTTGAGAGTCAACCACTGTGGGTCTGGAGTCACATGTAGGCCATGCAAGGATGGCAGATTTCCTTCCCTAAAGGGCATTAGAGAACCAGATGGGTTTTTAATGACAATTGTTTTATGGTCAGCATTAGATTTTTTTAAATCATCTGCCATGGTGGGATTTGAACCCCAGTCCCCAGAGTATTACCCTGGGTCTCTGGATTACCAGTCCAGTGACAATACCACGATGCCACCGCCTCTGTCTTGTAGTACAGTATTTATATGGCTAGTCCAGTTCAGTTTCTGGTCGATGGTAACCCCCAGGATGTTGATAGTGGGGGATTCAGTGATGGTAATGTCATTGATCATCAAGGGGCGATTGTTAGATTCTCTCTTGTTGGAGATGGTCATTGCCTGGCACTTGTGTGATGCAATGTTACTTGCCACTTGTCAGCCCAAGCCTGGATATTGTCCAGGTCTTGCTGCATTTGGACATGGACTGCTTCAGTATCTGAGGAGTCGCGAATGGTGCTGAACAATTTGCAATCATCAGCGAACATCCCCACTTCTGACCTTATGACGAAAGGGAGGTCAGTGATGAAGCAGCTGAAGATGGCTGGGCTGAGGACACTACCCTGAGGAACTCCTGCAGTGATGCCCTGGTGCTGAGATGACTGACCTCCAACAACCACAACCATCTTTCTTTGTGCTGGGTATGACTCCAACCAGTGGAGAGTTTCCCCCCTGATTCCCATTGACTCCAGTTTTGCTAGGGCTCCTTGATACCACACTCGATCAAATGCAACCTTGATATCAAGGGCAGTCACTCTCACCTCACCTTGGGGGATTCAGCTCTTTTGTCCATGTTTGAACCAAGGCTGTAATGAGGTCAGGAGCTGAGTGGCCCTGGTGGAACCCAAACTGGGCATCAGTGAGCAGGTTATTGTGAAGCAAGTGCCACTTGCTAGCACTGTTGATGACCCCTTTCATAACTTTATTGATGATCGAGAGTGGATTGATAGGTTAGTTGGATTTGTCCTGCTTTTTGTACACAGGGCATCCCTGGGCAATTTTCCACATAGCCGGGTAAATGCCAGTGTTGTAGCTGTGCTGGAAAAGCTTGGCTAGGGGCGTGGCAAGCTCTGGAGCAGAAGACTTCAGTACTATTGCTGGAATATTGTCAGGGTCCGTAGCCTTCCCGCATCCAGTGCCTTAAGCCGTTTCTTGATATCATGTGGCGTGAATCGAATTGGCTGAGGATTGGTATCTGTGATGCTGGAGACCTTCAGAAGAGGCCGAGATGGATCATCCACACAGCACTTACGGCTGAAGATTGTAGCAAATACTTCAGCCTTATCTTTTGCATTGATGTGCTGGGCTCCTCCATCATTGAGGTTGGGGATATTTGAGGAGCCCCCTCCTCTACTGAGATGTTTAATTGTCCACCACCATTCACAATTGGATGTTGCAGGACTGCGAAATTTAGATCTGATCCATTGGTTGTGGGATCGCTTAGCTTTCTCTATCACTTGCCACTTGCTGCTTATGATATTTGGTACGCAAGTAATCCTGTGTTATAGCATCATCAGGTTGACACCTCATTTTTAGGCATGCCTGGTGATGCTCTAGGCATGCCCTCCTGCACCCTTCATTGAGCCAGGGTTGATGGTAATGGTAGAGTGGGGGATATGCTGGGCCATGAGGTTACAGATTGTGTTCAAGTACAATTCTGCTGCTGCTGATGGCCCACAGACCCTCATGGATACCCAGCCTTGCATTGCTAGATTTGTTCGAAATCTATCCCATTTAGCACAGTTGTAGTGCCACACAACACAATGGAGAGTATCCTCAATGTGAAGGCGGGACTTTGTTTTCACGACTGTGCGGTTGCCAATCCTACCGATACTGTCATGGACAGATGCATCTGCGACAGACAGGTTGGTGAGGATGAGGTCAAGTATGTTTTTCCCTCTTGTTGGTTCCTTCACCAACTGCTGCAGACCCATTCTAGTTATGTCCTTTAGGACTCGGCCTTCTTGGTCAGTAGTGGTGTTACCAAGCCACTCTTGGTGATGAACATTGATGTCCCGCACCCAGAGTACATTCTGTGCCCTTGCTGCCCTCAGTGCTTCCTCCAAATGATGTTCAACATGGAGGAGCCCTGATTCATCAGCTGAGGGAGGGCGGTACGTGGTAATAAGCAGGAGGTTTCCTTGCTCATGATTGACCTGATACCATGAGACTTCATGGAGTCCAGAGTCGATTTTGAATGCTCCCAGGGAAACTCCCTCCCGACTTTATACCACTGTGTCACCACCCCTGCTGGATCTGTCCTGCCGGTGGGACAGGACATACCCAGGGATGGTGACGGTGATGTCTGGAACACTATCTGTAAGATATGATTCCATGAGGATGACTATGACAGGCTGTTGCTTGACTAGTCTGTGAGATAGCTCTCCCAATTTTGGCACTAGCGTCCAGATGTTAGTAAGGAGGACTTCACAGGGTTGACAGGGCTGGATTTGCCGCTGTCGTTCCCGGCGCCTAGGTCAATACCGGGTGGTCCATCCGGTTTCATTCCTTTTTTGAGACTGTGTAGCAATTTGATACAACTAAGTGGCTTGCTAAATCATTTCAGAGGGCATTTAAGAGTCAACCACATTGCTGTGGGTCCGAGACACATGTAGGCCAGACCAGGCAACGACGGCAGATTTCCTTCCCTAAAGGGCATTAGTGAACCAGATGGGTTTTTACAACAATCGACAATGGTTACATGGTCATCATTAGACTTTTAATTCCGGATTTTTATTGAATTAAAATTCCACCATCTGCCGTGGCTGGATTCCAACCCAGGACCCCAGAGCATTACCCTGGGCCTTTGGATTACTAGACCTACTACGCCATCGCCTCCCCGTATACTACCTGATTACTTGGCCTAATGCCATATTTATAAAGCATTTAAGGTTTTACCCATCTAATGCAGTTTTTATAAAGGCTTTGCAAAAAAATCCCTCACCTGCACATCCTTTACAACAATTGTAAAAATCTTTCTTCTCTATGTTTGCTGTCAAATACCTTTAAAAGGCAATAGATTTATTCGCCATTTTTTAAGTGTAGTTGCTAAATAAAAATTTTCACAAATAAATGATAACTAATCTGTATTGTGTTCTAAAACACTAGCAGTAATACAAGATCCAAATTTGGCAAAATAGAACTGCCCTGTTTCAGTTTCAAGAACATTGTTAAAATTTTAATTGGTACGAAGCTGGAGACTTTGTGAATTTGTGGACCCATGAGCTTATATGAGAATTTGAGCACTGAGGGCAGCAGCCCTGCAGAATTCTTCATCTATTATGAACGGAAAATTCTGCAGAGCCAACACAAGTTCATTAAATCTACCCAGAATTAGTAAGTAACATAGCAGTGTCATTAATCTGTTTCAACATCATATTTTTCTATATTTTATCTTTAGTTACCTTTATTCTTGTCTATTCGCTATTATCTTATCAGTTTAATTAAGTATGGGTAATAAGGAGTTAACTCAACATTACCACTTTAACTAAAAAGTGATCTTGTAACTACTGATAAGCCTGGAGGTTTTATTACATTTGCCATGGCAACTGAGTCAGTTCTGTCCTCTAGGTCTCTTTGACCTTATGGGAAAGGCTAGAAGCAGTTGTTTTTTTTCATTGAGTAAGTCAGATTGACATAAATGCTGGAGAAAGGTGTTTAAGTGAGAAATCTTGGAGTTCAGGTTAAAGAAAACCAGATTTGATTATAGCAGGCTGGAAGGATGGATTACCTGTGAGCTTATATTGTTCTGCATTTTTATTTGATTCAGCTCCTTTTCATCACAGCCCCTTTACCCAAGTGCAACTATTTTTCGCCCTGTGAGTACAATTTAGAGTATATATTTTGTAGAAGCGATGGAATCGTCAGAGCGATGATGCAGAATGTATTGTTCACATTGGGATAAGGATGTAATTGCCACAGATTGGGTGTATCCGACAGTGTGATCTCCTCATCTTTTGTAACCTCCCATACAGGTTTTTCCTTAATTCCTGCACTTTCTTTGCTCTCTCTCAGAGGAAAGTGAGACAAAGCATGAATATGACATGGAACCAGGGTTAGCCCAACATCCATGAGCAAAGTGAAACCCCTTCACTAAAATATTATACAGGCAAATTTTCTGAGACTTCATTCATGGTGTGAAGTCTGAATTGACAGGAACACAGAATGAAAAGCTGGGCATGGAGTTTAGCACACCCAATTTGTGGCACACTGGTTTTCTCATCATTAAAATTAATGGCTGAAACATTGTGAGCATCGCAAATCAGGCACACTGACCTCCGCACACGATTCTCCAATCTGTATTCCTTTCAAACAAAATTCTGCCCTGTGAGCAGAGTTTCAGAAAATATGCCCCCACACTGTCTGGATTTCATTTGAGCGCTTTTACTATTGCTGGAAATGCTGGATTGCTCTATCTGGATAGTGATTTCTTATATTGTATAACAAAGAAAGAAGAGGAGACACACTTTTGCATATGTAGGCAGATTGTGAATAGGGGAGGAAGGGAAAATTTAAAAAGGCAAAACAATGAAAGGGTGAAAGGGTGAAAAAAGAGAAAGGTGGAAAAAATAGAGTACAGAAACAAATAATTTGAATTTATATAGCACTCTGACATTTTTGTATGACATCCTGCACTGCTTTACAACCATTCATTATTTTTGAAGTGCAGTCATTGTTGGTATGTAGGCAAACACAAAAAACAATTTTGTAAACAAGTCTCACAAATGGAAAATTAGACAAACATCTAGTTAATCTATTTTCTTTTCTGGATGTTGGTGAATAGTCTCTGTTCTACTTTAAATAGCATCATGGAGTCTTTTGCATCAACAATATAGGCCGATGGGTCCCTGGTTCAACATCTTAACAGAAAGTTTACACCTCTGACAATGTATCACTCCTCCCCTTGATACTGTATTGAATTGTTAATCTAGACTATGTTCCCAAGTCAAGGAGCAGGGTTTAAGCACACAACCTTCTGACTCAGAAGAGTAAGGGCATTGTCTTTTGGCTACCCCTGCAGCTCATCTGATGAATGCCAATTAGCTTCTTATTTTATGTTCTTGGTATGAGTACCTTGGATGTATAGCTTGCAACTGAATATCTTATATCTAGAATTTGTTCCAAGTTATCAGCTCTCGGCATTATATAACATATCAATGAACTGGAGTGCATATGTGAAAAATATTTAAAGTTTTTTCCTAGAAAAATCTTTAAATGAGGAAAGCAAAAGTGGATCATCTATAACAGTTTGACACTGGGCCATCAAAGGTAATTGTAATCTAGATAGTTTAATGTCAAGAGAATGATGGAAGCTGCAAAATATTATCCCTTGAAGCTACAATTGATCCAGAAGGCAAATAGCAAGGGTACTGCTTCCCTGGGTATAGTCTGCATTGAGCAATGCAGAGAAAGGATGGCCTAAGAACACTGTGCTTGGATTCTCCTGAGAAAGAGAACCAAAAAAGCAGTCAAAAAGCTCCTTCACTGCGAATGAATAGCTGTGCAGGCTGGAAATTGTAACTGCCTGCCCCTGAAGTGCACATCTGGGATCAAATTGTCTGAGCTGGGCCGATTAGAAGGTAGCTGGATAAGATTAAGCACAAGCTGGTGAATTTTTTCTTTAGGAGAAAATGCACTGAGAAGATATACACTGCTGAACTGCTGATCATCAAGATACTCAGTAGCCACTGAAGAAGACTATTGCAATTTTAATTCCATAGTTCATAAAAATACCTGTCATAAACTGTGTTGCAGTCTTCTAGACTTACTTTTGTTTGTTTTCAGAAGAACACTTATAGTGTCTTTCCTGTAACAAAAGGCAAAAATAAAACCCCATTACAGAAGGAATGCAGACATCAACCAGGAAGGGTACAAGAGAAGTTACTGGAAGTACTGAAAGTATAGTTACAAAGAGAGGATTTTTGGAGACTTTTGAAGTTGGGAGTAAGCCCCTAGAGGTTTTGCTTTCACCCCCATAGAAGTGTAGACTGTACACATGTGGCAATATGGGAGCGAATATACAGCATCGTATCTAGCAGATTCCAGACCATGGCAGCCACAAAGCATGTTGCCATCTGTCATGGTTTTCATTATCTGGTACCAGCTTTAAATCCAGTGATCCCATTGGTTAGCAAGGACACAGATCATGGTCTTTGTGAAATGGAGCTGGCTGGAGCCGATTTACTTGATACTGGCAGCTTCAGCTTTTTTTGTGAGAGCAGCACGTCAGTGGCAAGTAGGAATGTACACCAGCTTGTTCATGAACAAGCTTCAGAGATGTAGCCAGAGGCAGCTCACTGACAGGACCAAAGAGTCAAGAGACAAATGCCACTCCAGTCACATGAGCCATTTGTAGAGCAAGAACAACCAACCATCTCTTGCGATACATATCTTCAGTTTTGGGAGAAGTACTAGGTAAAAGAAAAGCATGTTGACTTATGTTCATTTTGGACTTTATTGTAACAAAATACAAAATATGCTTCTGTCATCTTATGTTATTCATGGAGCTGAGAGCCATAGGGGAAAGAGTGCCCTTAATTAGTGCTAATTCAATCAAGGTATGATGATTGGCATACTTCAGAACGTTAAAGAAAGCTGATGTGTTGTCATAAAAACAAAAAACTGCTGATGCTGGAAATCCAAAACAAAAACAGAATTACCTGGAAAAACTCAGCAGGTCGGGCAGCATCGGCGGAGAAGAAAAGAGTTGACATTACGAGTCCTTATGACCCTTTAACAGAACTGAGTAATATTAGGAGAGGGGTGAAATATAAGCTGGTTTAAGGTGGGGGGGATGGGGGGAGAGAAGTTGGGGGGTGGGGGGTGGGGGGGGTTGGTTGTAGGGACAAGCAAGCAGTGATAGGAGCAGATAATCAAAAGATGTCACAGACAAAGGAACAAAGAGGTATTGAAGGTGGTGATATTATCTAAACGAATGTGCTAATTAAGAATGGATGGCAGGACACTCAAGTACAGCTCTAGTGGGGGTGGGGTGGAAAGACTAAACAGGGCATTAAAGGTATAGATTTAAAAATAATGGAAATAGGTGGGAAAAGAAAAATCTATATAAATTATTGGAAAAAACAAAAGGGAGGGGGAAGAAACGGAAAGGGGGTGGGGATGGAGGAGGGAGTTCAAGATCTAAAGTTGTTGAATTCAATATTCAGTCCGGAAGGCTGTAAAGTGCCTAGTCAGAAGATGAGGTGCTGTTCCTCCAGTTTGCGTTGGGCTTCACTGGAACAATGCAGCAAGCCAAGGACAGACATGTGGGCAAGAGAGCAAGGTGGAGTGTTAAAATGGCAAGCGACAGGGAGGTTTGGGTCTTTCTTGCGGACAGACCGCAGGTGTTCTGCAAAGCGGTCGCCCAGTTTACGTTTGGTCTCTCCAATGTAGAGGAGACCGCATTGGGAGCAACGAATGCAGTAGACTAAGTTAGGGGAAATGCAAGTGAAATGCTGCTTCACTTGAAAGGAGTGTTTGGGCCCTTGGATGGTGAGGAGAGAGGAAGTGAAGGGGCAACTTTAGATCTTGAACTCCCTCCTCCATCCCCACCCCCTTTCCGTTTCTTCCCCCTCCCTTTTGTTTTTTCCAATAATTTATATAGATTTTTCTTTTCCCATCTATTTCCATTATTTTTAAATCTACACCTTTTATGCCCTGTTAGTCTTTCCACCCCACCTCCACTAGAGCTGTACCTTTGTGTCCTGCCATCCATTCTTAATTAGCACATTCGTTTAGATAATATCATCACCTTTAACACATCTTTATTCTTTTGTCTGTGACATCTTTTGATTATCTGCTCCTATCACTGCTTGCTTGTCCCTACAACCACCCACCACCCCCAACTTCTCTCCCCCCACCGCCCCCCCCCCTCCCCCTCCCCACCTTAAACCAGCTTATATTTCACCCGTCTCCTAATATTACTCAGTTCTGTTGAAGGGTCATGGGGACTCGAAACGTCAACTCTTTTCTTCTCTGCTGATGCTGCCAGACCTGCTGAGTTTTTCCAGGTAATTCTGTTTCTGTGATGTGTTGTCATGTTGCATGTTAGATACTGGATTGAGAGAGTGTTCCATTATTTGAGGAGGGTAAAATTTTGCTAGACCTATTCAACGGAAGAGGAGACATCGATGATAGGATGTGCTCTGATGCCCCTTTACAGCAGCCACTGAGGAGTAACTGAGTGTAAGTCATTGTGATGTTCTCCTCTGTGCATTTCTAAAGCAGCTAAGGCTGCCTTCTCAGCAATGCCCAAGTCTAGATGTTTTTGTGCAAAGTTGTGTAGGCTACAACTGTACATGGTACCCAGTCCAAAGCACGTTGCAGAGGCCCTCCTAATCAGAGTAGGCACCAATCCCTTTAAAACCCTGATGCTTCTCTTGATGACCAAAGGCCTTTTGTAACACTCTTCTACTACTGTTCAGATGAAAGACTCATGGAAGCAGAAGTTGGACTTTGTCACTCAGAGTAGCTACTGTATCAAAAAACTCTTCTGATGATTACATATGGAATTAAGGTTTAAAGTTTAAAGTGATCTGCTTGTGTACAGTGTGTAACCTTAGGCCCTCCCGTACACATTCACTTGGCAAATACCTCGAGGTAAGATGTATTTTTGACTTCTCAGCACATTTCCCAAGAACAGAAATAGCTGAAGACATCTATAATATTGGACAGGCTGTGTCCAGTAAACACTGCAGGACATAGTGCTGTGACAAATATTATGTGGTCCATTCTCTATCATTCAGGTTTTGAGATTTACTGGCTAAAGGCAATGTCGAAATGGTTTACAGCCGTCTGGTATTATCTCCCCTAGTAAAGGGTCTGGTGGTAGTATTATGATTCAACACAAAGATTCCAACAATGGCAAATTGCCAACAAAATAAGAACATTCTGAAAACACTCAGCAGTCAAAGCAGCATTTATAAAGTGAACAGGCAAAATATTGTTTCAGCTGTAAACCCTCCATTACAACTGGAAATAATTATAATGAGCAGTGTTTAAAACAAAGGGAAGAGGAATGAAGAATGAAATACAGAGAGAAATGAGCGAGGAAGTAGAATGGTGTTCAAAGCGCTTAAATGGAAACGAGGAGATGGTTACGTGGTTGAAGATGTACTAACAAGAGACAATAGGAATAATCACACTAAAAGAAACTAAAGACATATAAGAGACACAGAGAATGTTTGAATTACTGAAGTAGTTTGCGGTAAAACAGGTTGGAGCTAAAACAGGAAAAGCTGGAAAATAGACGTACAATCCAGCAGAGAAAATGTAGGCTGATACCCAAGGGTTCAATTCACATTTCAACAGAGGTCCCCTACCAAAGGAGCAACCCCCACAACTACCTTGTTATGATTGGTCCCTGGGCAAAGTCCCTCAATATGTTATGATCCTGGACAAGATACCCCACAAATGATTAACTTCCTGAATGGGACCCCAATATTGTTATGCTCCCAGGCGAGGGGGAATGAACTGGTTCCCCTTCTTTATTCAATCCCTTTGGTTGGTTGCAACAATGTTAATTTAAAAGGGATCCCTTCCTTCGTGAATACCTTTCACCAGTCTAAATGTATTTATGCCTTAGAAGGAGCCAATTTAACCTGGCTTTCTTGAGTCAAAGATCAAGCTTATTAGTTGCTAAAAATGCAAGAAAAATAATAAAAATGTAACACCCATACACACAGATGAGAAATGAGAAGTTGAGTCCAAAAAATAAAAGTTTTAAAAATGTACAAAGCTGTCTTTGGCTTGTCCGTGAGAAGTAGATGGCAAAACATTGCGGCCTTTAAGTTGAGTGATTCTGGTAGAGCTGACTTTGGCAGTTGAGCAGTTGGTTTGGAGACACTTTGTTCTGCAGGTTAGCTGAAGGAGTTGTCCTGTTTCCTTTTTGACTGTGGCTTTGCTGACTTGCTTCCAGCCAGAGACAGAGACAGATAGACTTTTACCTGCAAGCTGTAGGGAAATCAAGTTGATGTACCTCTCCTGTGACCTTCACAGCATGCACCAGCACACCAGAACTAGAACACATTGACCAGATTTGCAGCTGGCTTTTTAATCCCTTTTTGGGTATCCCTGGAAGGGAAGAAACAAATGTGTCTTTTGCCCAGAATCCGCTTTCTTTCAACTCATCCATTTCCATATTTTGAGATATAACTCAACAGAAGATGGTTTCTGCTGAGATGTGGTAATCAATATCCATTGTCTCTGCAACCACGGGAGATTAAATTTCAGTCTTTTGCATTGCATCTCTTCTCTGTCTGAAGTTGGCCTTGACACCTTTTTTGGTGCAACATTCCATGTTCTATCTGGACTAGTCAGTCAAGTATAATCCACTAAGAATTTTCTAGCAACTGGTTACTTTATATTCTCTGCCAGCTTTTTGCTGGTATGTCTTTTTTATAAAGCACATATCTTCCTCAATAAGTTCAATATGCCTGTAAGTAATTCGGGCTGTGATCCGATGTCATGACAACCTGAATTATACTTCTTCACATCCCACTTCTTCTAATGACTCAATTTTTTCTGCTTCTGTCACATATGCTCTGATGACGTCTCCTTCCCCTCCAGGTGCAGAAGATTTCAGTCTTATCCATTTCTTGCTTTTATATCGCTTGCCACGTCAGGCCCTGTCCACTCCATAGGCTGAATTTTCAATCAGCCGTGAGGATGAGTTCTGCTCTGGGTTGGCCCGGAGAAACGTGCACTTGGAAGACATCACTGGTTTCTGAGCCCTCAGTGATATGATTAAATTTTCAAAGAGGGGGCAGGAGGCACAAGCCAGCAACCTGCACGCCTCCAATTCATTGCTCTTGAGCTTGTTGTAAAGCTCATAATGAGCATGGTGAACAACAGTTAGTAATTTTCAAATAACAAGCATGAAGAGCATGAAGGATCTGGGGCACATTTGAGGATAGCTGACAGGTACACAATGGGGAGCATTGTGAAAAAGTTGTATAAAAGGGGGGATTTTAAATTCACCTGCTCATGCATTGGCAGGGAGTTACCATCGCTAGAGTAGAGAGTCTTGATTTTGTGAGGAGAGAGTGTTTGGAATCCTGAGAGGAACATGAGGCTACTGTCAATCATGTCCACCTCTAGCCCTGCCTGCTTGGTCTGGTCCACTGGAGATCTTCATCCAGATGGAGGGATGAGTATCGATGTACCACCTGTCACAGCCTCGATTGCGGCATTAAGAGAGACATCAGAAAAACTTGAAGCTGCTCACGGACGGCCGCCCAAACCACTGCCGGCCCTTTGTTCTCCATGCTCATCACAATGGCAAGCCCATTCACGGTTACCTTTTAAATTATCCCACTATACCTAGTGTTAGGAACTAGAGATAGTTTAAGTAAGCTATATGTGTATTTGGAGGCATTAGGAATAAGGGATATCTTCTAGTTTAAGTTTAATTTATATTTTTTTCTATTTGTGAGTTAAAAAGATGAAACCTGAGTTTAATTTTCACTTTAAGAGATGTGTGCATTTTAATTCGATTTTATGACTCTTGAAGGGAAGGTAAAACAAATGCAAGGTAGAAAAAAAACTGTGCTGTTGCCTAGCAACATGAGGCCCACACAGAGGAACCAAAAGCTATTTGAGTGCAGCTGGTCATTATTCTCTGGTGAAGGGAGCAGTATGTCTCTCTCTAGCTGACATGCTAGCAGATTGCTGAGGAAACTAAGCCTAGGGGAGATTTTTCTCCCCGTTGGGGGTTGGGGGGCAGGAGGGGGCATGGGGGTTGTGTGGGAGCAGGCGTGGACATGCGCGCAGCCAATCACCACCCGTGATCGGCTGGGCGCCGCCATTTTATGTTGGCGGGCCAATTTGCAGGATGCAAATTTAAAGCTATATAGGCTTGAGAGAAGCCAGAAGATCCAAGGAGACAGCTGGAGGTCTGTAACTCTACTATGGGCATGTGAAGCAGTGCTGTTCAGTTGATATGGCTGAGTCAATGAGAAGGCAAAGCTTGAATGCACATGGCAATCCGGAGAGACGAACACCAAAAGGAGAGTTCAAAACACTTGCGGAAGGCATCTGAGAGAAAGCATCATTTGGCAAAAGATTCCAAAGTGGGTTCGTTGAGAGTAGAGATCGGAAACTCTCATATGAAAGGCAGAGTTCAGTGAGACTGGTTGGCTCACATGTGACAAGTGTCTGGGGGGATTTGAGGAGAGATCCTTAGCACCTGTTTGGGGTGGCATCTATCACTTGATTTCAGAGAGTGGTGTGCCTGACCACAAGTCGCCTATTGGTTTATATGGACTGTGTACATACTGTGAACATTAGAGCATAAGATAGCTTTTGTAACTTCTGTTATCCTTGCAAATCTGTATATATCTGTAAAGGTATAGTTGTGAGTGAAGGAGTAGTGTAATATAGTTCATCTTTTCTTATTTAATAAATGTTTTATTCTTCTGTTAAAAGTTCATCAGCTGACTCCTGTAACTCCTGTTCAGCAGCCACTCTCCAAGTGTCTAAAGAAAAAAGAAAAGTTAAGACCTACCAAGCTGGGTTCCACTCTGGGATCTGACTTTTCCAGTAGTAACATCAGCTGGAGTCACAACATTAGCTTCCACCTCCTGATGCCTGATGTCCCTAATTGGGCATCAAATTCTGTCCCAGGCCAATTAGTGGCTAACACTTTGAAAGTTGAGTTGCACCACTGACACACTATGGGGTCTGGACCTGATAATGTTCTGTGCATTGGGTTCCTGACTCTGGAAAGAAATTTCAACCCCATATTTCTACATGGAAACATCTTGGAGTCAGTCCAGTTTATTTTCTTCTCCCAGGTTGCTGAATTATTTTCCAGCTTTTTCTGTTTCCATTTTCAGATCAGCTTCAACCCCTTCAACTCACATGTGTCTGTATGCATCCATTTGCCTGCATTCATGCATGCATGTTTTCTCCTTCTTCTTGCTCTGTTCCTTTTAAAATTCCCTTCAGCTGTATTTTTTTAAGCTTTGATGAAGGGTCTAAGCCTGAAAATGTAACCTGTCAGTTTGTTCCATTGATGTTAAATGACCAATTGAGTGTTTCTAGCATTTTCTGTTGTTAATTCAAATTGTTAATTTTAAATCTGTGATTAATATATTTGTGTTACTCAAAGGTTTTAATGGATATGTGGCAAGAAATTGGAAGGAAGGAATTGGGTCACAGATCAGCCATGAGCTCTTAGAGTAATGGAAAAGGCTCGAGAGGTTGAATGGTCTACTCCTGTTCTCAAGTTCCTATGTTCCTACTTTTAATGGGATTGAAGTTCAGATAAGCCCTGATCTAATTGAATGATGGAATAGGTTCAAGGGGTTCAATGATGTACTATTGTTCCTATATTCCAATCTTTGCATTTGCATTTTATGTGGAAGCTTTCTGACCTTGGGATCTGCAGTATGGTTTTGCATAATCATTTCTAACCAGTCCCCTTGACAACCAACGGCATTAGCATTGCTGAATTCCCCACCATCACCATCCTAGGAGTCACCAGAAACTCAACTGGACCTAGTAATGTGGTTTTAAGAGAGGTCAGAGGCTGGGAATTCCGCGGTGAGTAATCTGAACCTCCTGTCTCCCTAAAGCCTGTCCACCATCTACAAGGCACAAGTCAGGAGTGTGATGAAACAGTCTCCCCTTGCCTGGATGAGTGCAGCTCCCACAACACTCAAGAAGCTCAACACCGTCCAGGACAAAACAGCCCACTTGATTGACACCCATCCACCACCTTCAACATTAATTCTCTCCACCACCGACACACAGTGGTTGCCATGTGTGCCATCTATAAGATATGCCACAGCACCTTGCCAAGATTTCTTTGACATTAGCTCCCAGGCCCATGACCTGAAGCACATAGAAGAAAAAAGGCAACAGATTCATGGGAGCATCACCACCTGCAAGGTCTCCTCATAACACCATCCTGTCTTGGAAAGATCGGTAATCTACTCCGCCATATCATTGCACAAGCGATGAAGATTAATTGCTCAGGATTGTGTGTGTACTTCAGGCTATAATTAATATTTATTTATGCAGCAACCCCATAATCAGGCCTACAATTGAACACACAAGTGTACTCATGCTCACAGAAACAACAGATGGAGGTTGGCAGCGCTTGGGGATGACCTGCTCACCCTCTCTGTCATCATAAAGGTATGGAGGAAACAGATATGGGCATATTTACCCAAAAATGTTGTGAATTGCTTGTTGGGTCTTTTTCCCCGACTTAATAAAAAAATTAATTTTTTAATGAATAATATGCTGTATAACTTAATTCCCAGAGATTAAATCGTAAAAAAATCATCAAAATATAAAAAGATTTGAAAATCTACCTTCATGTAGGCAATGATTTCCTAGCCCATTGACACCAAGTAGAAATTCCCACCTCCCACAGCCCAGTTACTTCTGGGCACCATCAGGACTTAATTCCTCAGTGGAGTTTGCACTTGCTTTGACAACAGTGCACAAAGCAGAAACTCTGCTGAATTTAACTCAGATGGGATAAAACTGATTAACAACAACAGTTGACAGAGATGGTCCAAGGGATAAGGAAGTGGCTAAGCCATCAAAGCAGGAGTCTTTTCTGGTATCAATTTTTTAGAGACATTTAACCTTGTGCTTGAAACTGGCTAATTGATTTTTACATCTTCATGGAAATTTATGACATCTCATCCTGAATTTCAAATTTTCAACTAACACTGGTGCAGTGGACTCTAATGTTCAAGCATTATTTCCTCAGGCTTTGAAATATGCCTTCTGGTTCACAGAATCATTAAATCACAGCATTGTTACAGCACAGAAGGAGGCTATTTGGCCCATCGTGTCTGAACCAGCTCTCCAAAAAAGCAATTCACCTTGCGCCATTCTCTTGCCTTCTCCCTGTGATCTTGCAAATTCTCCTTTTTCAGATAACTGCCTAATTCCCTTTTGAATGCCTTGATTGAACCTGCCTCCACCACAATCTCAGGCAGTACATTCCAAACCTTAACCACTTGCTGTGTGAAAAAGTTTTCTTCATGTCGCTTTCGGTTCTTTTGCCAATTAATCGGTGCTCCCTATTTCTTGAACCTTTCACAAGTGGGAACAAAAATAGGGAGTTTATGCTTCAGTTATACAGGGCATTGCTGAGACCACATCTGAAATACTGTGTACAGTATTGGTCTCCTTATTTAAGGAAGGATATAAATGCATTGGAAGCAGTTCTGAGACGTACCAGCATTGGGTGGGTTGTCTTCTGAGGAAAGATTGGACAGGCTAGGCTTGCATCTGCTGGAGTTTAGAAGAGTAAGAGGCAATTTGATTGAAAGTTACAAGATCCTGAGGAGTCTTCGCAAGGTCAATGTGGAGAGGATGTTCCCTCTTGAGAAAAAATCTAGCGCTAAGTGCCACTGTTTTAAAATAAGGGGTTGCTCATTTAGGACAGAGATTAGGAGATTTTTTTTTTCTTTCAGAGGGTTGTGAGTCTTTGGAACTGTCTTCCTCAAAATGCGGTGGAAGCAGAGTCTTTGAATATTTTTAAGGCAGAAGTAGGTAGATTCTTGATAAGCAAGGGGGTAAAAAGTTATCAGGGGAAGGCGAAAATGTAGAGTTGAGGATACAATCATATCAGCCATGATCTTACTGAATGGTGGAGCCGACTCGAAGGGCCTAGTGGCCTACTCCTGCTCCTAATTCATATGTATATACGTAACAGTTTCTCCCCATCTATTCTGTCCAGACCCCTCATGATTTTGAATACCTCTATCAAATCTCCTCTGAGCCTTCTCTTCTCCAAGGAAAACAGTGCGAACTTTTCCAAACTATCTTCTCAACAGAAGTTCGTCATTCCTGGAACCATTTGCATGAATCATTTTTACATTCTTTCCAATGCCATCATGTCTTTTCTCAAGTGGGGCACCCAGAACTGGATGCAACACTCCGGCTGAGGCCGAACAGAGTCTTATATAAGATCAGCATAACCTCCTTGCTCTTATGCTCTATGCCCCTATTAATAAAGACTAGGATACTATATGTTTTATTAACCACACTCTCAACCTGTCCTGCTACCTTCAATGACTTATGCACGTATAATACCCAGGTCCCTGTACTCCTGCATCCCTTTTGATGTTGTACCCTTTACTTTACATTGTCACTCCATGTTCTTCCTACCACACTGAGCTTTAACTGCCACTTGTCCACCCATTCCACCAACTTGCCTATGTCCTTTTCATAGTCTACACTATCCTCCTCCCCAGTTTACAATGCTTCCAACTTTTGTATCATCCACAAATTTTGAAATTGTGTCCTGTCCACCAAGGTCTGGGTCATTAATATATATCATGAAGAGCAAAAGTCCCAGCACTGATCACTGAGGAACTCCATTCCAAACCTTCCTCCAATCCAAATAACATCCATTCACCACTGCTCTCTGTTTCTTGCCACTCAGCCAATTTCATATGCAATGCCAGAATTTTGACATCAGCGTGCGGAGGTGGGCCCAACACGCCAACAAGTAAAATGATGCACAGTGGCATCAGGCGTGCGTCCCGAAGTCAGCGCACGTCATTTAGATATTACGTTTGGCGGGCGCGCGCCAGGGTCGGCTGCACACCTGCCGAACTTTAACGGCCTATTAAGGCCATTAAAAAACTAATTAAAGCACTTATCAATGCTGCTCGTCCAACCTTAAGGTTGGTGGGCAGGCAAAGAGCCCAAGTGGCCTTCATGTTTTTCAAGAAACCTCATCCACAGGTGGAATGAAATTTCCTGAAGGTTTCATTAAATAAACAAATAAATTCTGATAAATTGACAAACATGTCCCAGCTCTTGTGACACTGTCACATGAGGGGACATGTGTAAATAATTTTTATCTTTATTAAAAAAATTCAATCTGAACTTAATCTCCCTGAGGCAGCTCTGTGCCTCAGGGAGATTTCTGCGCTCTTTCGCACGCATGCGTGAAAGAGCGCAGGCCCTGACCCTCCTTCCTCCCCCTGCCCGCACAGGTGCTACCGGCCATGCGTCACACTGGGCGGACCTTAATTGGCCCGCCCACATAAAATGGCAGCACGCAGCCAATTGTGGGCGGCGATCAGTTCCACACCTGCCCGCGCCCACTCCCGACCGGCCCACCCGACAGGCAGAAAATTCTCCTCCATATTGCTACTGTCCCTTTTATTCCATGAGCTATATCTTTGCTCACAAGTCTGTTGTGTGGCACTGTATCAAATGCCTTTTGGAAGTCCATGGGCAGAACGTTCCAGTCCCGCTGGGCCCATCCAAATTCACTGGATGTTTGGCTGCCTCTCCAAATTTTCCGTCCACCCATGACGGGTCATGCCACAGGTGGGGCCGGAACATCCCAGCCCATGTAAACTGCATCAACAGCATTGCCCTCATCAGCCCTCTCTGTTACCTCATCAAAAAACTCAAGCAAGTTAGTTAAACACAATTTTCCCTTAACAAATCCATGCTGACTTTCTTATAACCCACTTTTGCCCAATTTGTTAATTTTGTCTCAAGTTATTGTTTCTAGAAGTTTCCCCACCATTGAAGTTAAACTGACTGGCCTGTGGTTCCTGGTCTTATCTTCACACCCATTTTTGAATAAAGATGTAATATTTGCAATTCTCCAGTCCTCTGACACTACCTTCAAGTCTAAGGAAGACTTGAAAATTATGGTCTGTGCCCCTGCAATTTCCACTCTCACTTCCTTCATTATCCTTGGATGCATCTCATCCAGTCCTGTTGTTTCATCAACTTTAAATTTAGACAGCCTATATTATACCTCCTCCTTATCAATTTTAAATCCTTCTAGTGTATTAATTACCTCCTTCACCATGACTTGGTTAGTATCTTCTTCCCTGGTAAAGACAGATTTAAAATATTCATTTAATACCTCAGCTACTCCCTCTGCCTCCAAAAATAATCTTTTTGGTCCCTAATCAGCCTTATTCCTCCAGTTGTTCCCATGTTACAATTTATATGCCAAAAGGAGACTTTGGGATTCGCTTTTGTGTTATCTGCCAGTCTCTTTTTATACTACACCTTTGTTACTCATATTTGCTTTATCACCTACCCTCTGAACCTTCTGTATTCAACCTGGTTCTCCATTGTATTATCTGTCTGACATCACTCATATGCACACCTTTTCGTCTTCATCTTAATCTCTATCTCTTTTGTCACCCAGGGAACTCTGGATTTGTTTGCCCTAACTTTCCCCTTCAAGGGCATTCCTTGACTGTACCTGAGCTACCTCTTCTTTGAAGGTAGCCCATTGCTCAGCTACTGTTTTTCCTGCCAACCTTTGATCCCAATTTATTCGGCCCAGATCTATTCTTAGTCCATTGAAATTGGCTTTCCCCCAGTGAATTATTCTTACTCTAGATTGTTCTTTGTCCTTTTCCATAGTCAGCCTAAACCTTATGATACAATGATCACTGTCCCCTAAATGTTCTCCTACTGATATTTGATCAACTTGGCCCACCTCATTCCCAAGAACCAGGTCCAGCAGTGCCCACCCCCCCCACCCCTCGCCTCTCATTGGACTGGAAACATGCAGCTGTAGAAATTTTTCCTGAACACGGTCCAGGAACTTTTGTCCTCTTGGCCCTTTACACTACTACTATGCCAGTCTATATTCGGATAATTATTGTCCCCATTTTAGCTACTCTATAATTCTTGCACCTCTCTGTAGTTTCCTTGCAAATTTGTTATTCTGCAGTATTTCCACTAGTTGGCCTATAGACTACACTGAACAATGTAATTGTATCTTCTTTGTTCCTTAGCTCTGGCTAAATTAATGCTGACCTTGGCCCCTCTGGGACTTCCTCTATCTCCAGCACTGCAATGCTCTCTTTAATCAATACTGCAACTCCACCCCTTTTCTTCCTTTTCTATCTTTCCTGAACATCTTGTATACGGAAATATTTAACACCCTGTCCTGCCCTTCTTTCTCACGTTTCTCACGGTGTCGGTGCAGAATCGATGGGCCGAAGGGCCTCTTCTGCACTGTGATTCTGTGACTCTGTGTGATTCTGTGATTCTTTGAGCCAGGCCTCCGTTATAACCACAACATCATAGGCAGAACATTGCCGTCGGCGTGTGGGGGTGGGCCCGACATGTAAAATGATGTGCGATGACGTCGGGCGTACGTCCCAACGTCATTACACATCATTTTGATATTTTGTTCGGTGGGTGCGCGCTGGAGGTGGCTGCACGCCCACTGAACTGTCAACGGCCTATTAAGACTATTAAAAAAGTAATTAAAGTTGTTAACAACGCTGCCCGTCCAACCTCAAGGTTAGCGGGCAGGTTAAGAGCCCAAGCGGCTTTCGCATTTTTCAGGAAACCTCATCCACAGGCAGAATAAGGTTTCCTGAAGGCTTTATAAAATAATTAAATAAATTTTGCGAAATTTACAAACATGTCCCAGCTCATGTGACAGTGTAACATGAAGGGACATGTTTAAATTATTTATTCATTAAAAAGTTTTATTATCAACTTAATCTCCCTGAGGCAGCTCCGTGCCTCAGGGAGATCACTGCGCTCTTTCTCGCCCATGCACAAAAGGGCGCAGGCCCCGACACTCCCTCCTACCCCCGCCTGCACAGGTAGCGCTGAGTGCTACCGGCCACATATTACGCTGGGTGGGCCTTAATTGGTAAAATGGTGGTGCACGGCTGATCACGGGCAACGATCGGCTCCGCGCCCACCCCCATCCGTTCCTGCTCAGCCCGCCCGCCATAGGAAAAATTCTCCCCCATACTTCCACATGTCAACCTGTGCCTGTAACTCACCAATCTTATTAACCACATTCCTCGCATTCACATACATGCATATTAACCCTAATTTAGATCTTATTACCTTCCCCCTTACTCTGACCTCACCAAATAACATACTATTCCCTACTCCAGTGCTATCTGTCTCTCCAAGTGTTCTGTGTGCCTTGGTATACCCCTCTGGTATTATTTCCTGGTTCCTGCACCCTTGCCAAATTAATTTAAACCTTCCCCAATAGCACTAGCAAATCAGCCCACAAAGAACTCAGACCTGGCTCTGTTTAGGTGCGACCCATCTGGCCTGTACAACTGCCATCTCCCTTAGAAATGGTCCCAATGTCACTTCCTCCTGCGCCATCTTTCCAGCCTCACATTTATCTGTTTTTTCCTCCTATTTTTATACTCACTTGTGCGTGTTCTCTGGGTAATATGTAGAATACCACTTTGGAGACCTGCTTGCTGATTTCCTGCCTAGCTCCCTAAATTCTGACCGAGGACCACATTCCTCTTTCTGCCTATGTAGTTTGTATCAATGTGGGCCATGGCTGCTGGCTGTTCACCCTCCCCCCTCAGAGTGTTCCACACTCGTTCAGTGACATCCTTGATCCTGACACCAGGGAGGCGACACATTATCCTGGATTCATGTCTGCAGCCGCAGAAACATTTGTCTGTTCCCCTATCGAATCACCTATCACTATTCTTCCACTAGTCTTCCTTGTGCCCCCTGTAAAACTGAACCACCCATGGTGACATGGACTTGGCTCTGGCTGCACTTCCCAGATGAACCATTGTTCTCATCAGTATTCGGACCTGAATACTGGCTGGGGAGTGGGGGCTCCTGCACTACCTGCTTGATTCATTTTGATTGTCTTGTGGTCACCCGTGCCCGCTCTCTCTGCATACATATATGGGGTTACCACCTCTCTACCTCAAGGATACATCTCTCACCCTCAAGGGTGCACCATAGTAATGCCCGCTACTGCTCAAGCTATGAAAACTGGAGCTCAAATTGCTGCAACTGATGACACTTTCTGTAATAGTGGTTAGCCAGGACACAGAGTGTCCTGGAGTTCTCACATAGCACAGGATGTGCATTCTAGAAGTTGGAGCAGCCTTGCCATTCCTTTATCGGTTGGGTAATAACCTTGCTACTGCTAATAAACATTACGACTGCCAATAAACCTTTACCAATACTCATAAACCTTGCTACTATTAATGAACTTTACCAATACTAATAAACATTACTAATACTTAATAAACCCTACTAGTGGTAATACACCTTACTTTAAAAAAATAGACCAGACTCACCAGTTTATTCCCTAGTTTAGGTAAGATAAGAACATAAGAGCAGAAGAACATAAGAATTGGAGCAGGAGTAGGCAATTCAACCCCTCGAGCCTGACCCGCCATTCAATACGATCATGGCTGATCTCATTTCAGCCTCAACTCCAATTTCCCGCCCTCTCCACATAACCTTGCAACCGATGACTAATTGAAAACCTGTCTATCTCCTCTTTAAATTTATTCAGCGTCCCGGCATCCACTGCACTTTGAAGTAGTGAATTCCACAGATTCACAACCCTTTGAGAAAAGAAATTCCTCCTCATCTCTGATTTAAATCGACCACCCCTTAGCCTAAAACTATGGTCTCTTGTTCTAGAATGCCCCACAAGGGGAAACTTCCGCTCCACGTCTACTTTGTCTATCCCCTTTAGCATCTTATATACCTCAATTAGATCTCCTCTCATCCTTCTAAACTCTAGCAAGTATATGCCTAAACTGCTCAGTCTCTCCTCATAAGACAAGCCCCACATCTCTGGAATTAATCTAATGAACCTCCTCTGAACCGCATCCAATGCAACTACATCCTTCCTCAAGTAAGGGGACCAAAACTGTGCACAGTACTCCAGGTGCGATCTCGCCAATGCCTTGTACAGTTGCAACAACACTTCCCTATTTTTATACTCTGTTCCTTTAGCAATAAATGCCAAAATTCCATTTGCCTTCCTTATTACCTGCTGTACCAGCATATTAGCTTTCAGCGATTCATGCACGATGACACCCAGATCCCTCTGCACTGAAGCATTCTGAAGTTTCTCTCCATTTAAATAATAAGTCGCCTTTTTATTCTTCCAACCAAAATGGATAACCTCACACTTATCCGTGTTAAACTCCATCTGCCAAATTTTGGTCCATTCAGCTAACCCGTCCATATCCACTTGTAAATTTCTTATTTCTTCATTGCAACTTACTTTCCCGCCTATTTTAGTGTCATCTGCAAATTTATCTATAATACTTTCTATCCCTAAATCCAAGTCATTGATATAGATTGTAAATAGTTGGGGCCCAAGGACTGAACCCTGTGGCACCCCACTAGTTACAGCTTGCCATCCAGAAAAAGACCAATTTATCCCGACTCTCTGCTTTCTGTTGGTTAGCCAATCCTCTATCCAAGCTAATATATTACCCCTAACTCAATTTGGTCTTATCTTGTGTATTAATCTTTTGTGCCGCACCTTATCAAAGGCCTTCTGGAAGTCCAGATATACTACATCTACAGGATCCCCATTATCCACTTTGCTTGTCACATCTTCAAAGAACTCTAACCAATTAATCAAACATGATTTACTCTTCATAAAACCAAGCTGACTCTGATGGATTGCATTTTGACTTTCCAAATGCCCCATTACTACTTCCTTAATAATGGATTCCAACAATTTCCCCATGACAGACATTAAACTAACTGGTCTATAGTTTCCTACTCTCTGCCTCCACCCCCCCAACTCCCCCACTTTTTTGAATAAGGGTGTTATATTAGCATTTTTCCAATCCACTGGAACCTTTCCAGAATTCAGGGAATTTTGGAATATTATAGCCAATGCATGCACTATCTCCGCTGCCATTTCCTTTAAGACCCTGGGATGTAGGCCATCAGGTCCTGGGGACTTGTCACCCTTTAATCCCAATAGTTTGCTCAGTACTTTTTCTCTAGTGATGGTGTTTGTTCTAAGTTCCTCCTTCTCTATATCCTCTGCACTACCTGTTACTATTGGGGTAGTACTAATGTCCTCCACCGTGAAAAATGAGGCAAAATACTGATTAAGCGTATCATCTATTTCTGCATTCCCCACTATTAACTCCCCAGTCTCATCCCCCAAGGAACCAACATTCACTTTAGCTACTCTCTTTCCTTTTATATACTTGTAGAAGCTTTTGCTATCAGTTTTTACATTTTGCACTAGTTTTCTTTCATAATTTACCTTTGCTCTTTTTATTATTTTTTTAGTAACCCTTTGTTGATCTTTAAAAGTTTCCCAATCTTCCAGCCTGCTACTGACCTTTGCAATTTGGTATGCCTTAGTTTTTGCCTTTATGTTATCTTTAACTTCCTTGCTTAGCCATGGGTGCTTTTTCCCCCTCTTACCATCTTTCTTCCTCTTTGGAATATATTTTACTTGGGAGGGATTGAATATCTCCTTAAATATTTGCCACTGTTCATCAACTATCCTACCTTGTAGTCTTCCTGCCCAGTCCACTAGGGCCAAATCTGCCCTCATGCCTATGTATTTACCTTGGGTTCTGAACTCACAGACAGACTCCTGGCAGGATACCTGCTTTATGTCCTTCTCTGCTCTCACTCCTTCCACCTGCTCTCGCGGTGAACTCTCACTCTCTCCTGTGCTGCTTTCTGCCCTGCTGCGTTCTCACTCCTGCTCACTGCACTCTGTTACAACACTTTTATGGTAAGATGTGCATTCCTCCGATCAGCAGCTTTTAAAACTCTGATTTATCTTCACCAAATAATTATTTCTTCATTGCCTTGTTGTCTATCTTATTTAACCTTGGTGTCCTTTGTGTTATGGATCATGGCTCCACACTTAGATTTCCCAATTAAAATATATATTTCCTTTATAATCCTCTGATGTTTTGGATATTTTGCATATTTATTGACTTCTTTGATGGCCCATACAACCAACTATTCTCTGCTGTCAGTAATAGTGTACTGTGTGAATAACAGGTACAGGTTTGCCTAACTAAAATGTGCTTTCCTATATCTACACTATGCTGACCATCAGTGCAATGTCACTTTATTTCAAAATGCAGCTCATTTTGATTCAAATTTTTCCTTTTTTATATTTAAATATTTTCAGCTAATATTTAATTAAAATCTTAATGCCGGCCATAAGATAAACTGTGGTGGAGCCAGAATTGATTTGGAGATCCCTGCATACGGTTAAAGGTTCAAATCTCTGTCAAGAAAATAGGGCCCATGAGTTTCTAATAGTTAATCTCTATTGCTGGCTGCATTGAGCTGATTAATTAGATATAACAAACAGGTACTTGTCGATTGCCAACTTCTATGCTGACAAAAAATCAAGACTGATCGCAATCAAAGTGAGATTTCGCATGACAAGGACAAGCCAAGAGTAAAGTAAATAGTGACAGACCTAGTTACTCACATTAATCCTTTGAGGCCCAAAGTGACATATTGCATTGAATTTAAAATCCAGTGAGATTATGATCCTTTTAGTTTCTGCCCAGTTTAAAATGAATTACATAATAATCCATAGGTCTGCAGGTTTGAACCATGTTGCTTTTCCACATTCATTAGATATTTGCTCGAAATATATATTGTCAATGCTTTAGACCAGAATGTTTCCACTCGAAAGCTGAAAAGATTTTTCAGTGATTTAAATATCATGTGCATGGAGTTTCTATGTTAGTTACAATGGGTGATCGTGGCACAAATTGCACCCGAAATTGCACTAGTTTTGATAAGTGTTTTCTTTTCCTTGATTTTCTACTCAAACTCATTTGCATGCCACTGAATGCAAAGTCTGCCATAACCAATGTAATCAGGCAGTGCTTCAGGATGTATTTTTTTAAAAATCACTTCAAAAAATATTCCTTCATGTATTTAAGAGTGGAAATCTGTTGCAACTTGATTGATACATTTGAAAATAGGTTCATCACAAAAATAAGCATTTTAATCACAGTGTCTAGTCCACCGCTTGTGAGTAGCCTGATTTTAAATAACTGAAAACAACTTTAAAAAAACTATACAGAAGCATTTGCTAGTTATATTGATGCACAGTAGTCAGTTTCTTTGCAAATGAAAAACAAGTTATATTCAAAAGCTATTACATCATGCCATTAGTATCTCCCATCCCCCAAAAAAGCTTAATTTTAGAATCTCCTTGCAGGTCTGAAAACAAGCACAATTAGTGGCAACTTGCAACTGTGATCAGTCTGGGGCTGTGACCAATCAGTGGAGCCAGCTTCTAGCACAATGTTTTTTAAACCAGTGTAAAAGATCATGGAAAATGAACCTCTGCTGAATGGAATTTGTGCTTAAAATTCCACAATCTCATGCGCTAATCTAAAAATTCCAGCACATCTAATTGGATACTCTCGGTCCATGAGTTTTATTCTTAACTAATATAAAACAAATGTAAAAATAGCTCAAATTTCTAGGTTGTACAGATCTTAAGGAACTCATTTAGATTGTGTGAATGACTTTAGATTGGTGATGTAGTATAAGGGGTTAATTCTAACTATGTGACCTGCTATTCAGACACTGTATACATCATCACAGGAAGTAATGAAGTGTCTCATGATCTTGCTCTCTCTTGTAGACCTCATGGCAAGGAAGCCACAGTAAGTTGTTTCTTAATAAAGTTAACATTTTCCTTACCGCAGCAGACTCTGAAAATATTCTGTGCCAGCACAATGAGACCAAGAATATTATATGGTGGCAGCGAGTGAAAGAACAATTATTGAAAAGTCTCTGCCATTACTGGAAAGCATTGAGCAAGTCACAGTTCTCAATCAGGCAGAAGTGAGGCTGAATTTGTGCTGACAATTTTCCAGGGATCGCACCACATTGGGCTTTGTGGTGAAGCCAAATGTGAAACAGGTCAGTATGCTATTGTACATAAAGGTTGGCTGTACGGATGATATCCTAGTCAGGCAAAGGATCAATTAAGGAAAAAATTATGGACAATGAAGTGAAAAAAAGCACTTGATCCCTGCTTCAATCTGTTAAAGAATACCATTGTCAAGCAGACTAAATGTAACAAGCATATCCAATGATGAGTAAAATATTGATACATGTATAAACAATCTGCATCGACTTTCAGAAAACTGTGAATATGACAGCTTAAAAGATGAACTAATCAGGAACAGAATTGTTGTTGGAGTCTTGGATGAAACATTGTCTGACCACTTGCTGTTGAGAGATGATTTAACCTCAACTCAAGGCAATTCAACCTTAAGGCAATTCAAATTAGCAGACAAGCTGATGTCAGGAAACAAAATTGATCGGTTACTCAGTGTGACAGGGAGAACTATATCCCAAAAAAACAACTGAATCATTGGCAATGTTAAGTTTAAAAGCAGAAAGGTGGCCCTAAAAATGCAGGGGAAGCCAGGGAGAGTATCCATTAACCACCCAACTAATTATAATCTGTGTGATGGGAAAAAAATCACAGGCATGAAAATTGTCCTGTCAAAAGGGTTGAATGCCATTTATGCAGAAAGAAGAGTAACTCACAAGCTATGTGTTGCAACAAGAAGTTTGTACAGAATAAGCAAAAAGAGAAGCCTTTGTAAGGTGACAAGACCCACGAAGTAGAAGATATCAATGATACTGAGATGCCTTTCCTTGGGAAGATCCAGGAACTAAGTGGAAGCTACTGTAGTGCTGATATCCTAATAGAGGGAAACAAGACTCGCTTTAAGTTAGGCACAGGTGCAGCAGTTTTAGTTATTTCTGATGCTGAACTGTGGTTGGAGAATATTCTCTTCAGCCATCATGCATAAAACTACACAGGCCAGGAGGTATAGAAGTCAAGGTCATAGGACAACTGAATGCAACACTTCAACATAGAGAGAGAAAAATCACTGAAGCCTTCATTGTGATACTGAGCCAGAGTTGTTCACTCTTAAGCATAAGGGGAGGCAGTGGCATAGTGGTATTGTCACTGGACTAGTATTTCAGGTGTCATGAAGAGATATTAATGTACATAATGTTATTGCAAATTATTTTTAATTGGACTTGTAGTAGGGTCTGTGGGGGTGTGTGTGTGTGTTTTAATTGGATTAAAGGAAGCTAGTCTGGGTACTTTGATGTATAGTAGTTTTGAGATGTTAACAGTAAGGCAAAGGGTGCATTTGCATTTTGTTGAATAAACCATTCAAACACTGGGGGTGAATTCTTGCACCTAGCTAGGAGACACCAAGCAATATGTTTATATTACTAATAAAATTGGTACTATTGGGTTTTATTGTTAGAAGAGGTGGAGTTCAAAGGGCCTGGTGATACAATGAAAATTTACATTCAAAGGGAAAGCTAGGTACAACCTGAGAGGAGTTTGTGTGTGCAGGTCAGAGGCATGTAACATCTAAGCCTGTAAGCCCTACAACTGTGACTGCGAAGGATCTAATTGAAAGGAACCTAATTTTGAATTTGCAAGATAAAATTGCCTACTGTCTGTTTAAGTCTATGGGCTGTTGTTGCCTTGGTGAAGATTTTAGGAGTGATTCATTTGGGGATCTGTTTAATAGTTATTATGCTAATAACTTGTAAAAGTGTATGTGTTTAATACTTTGTAGATGTGTATGTGTTTAATACCTTATACAATTAATAAATGTTTAATTTAATTTATCTAAAAAAACCTTTGGAGGCTTGATGGTTTCATTTCTGAATTCAGAGCTGCATCTCAAACATATCAATTGAAAGTATAGGTTAAGACAGTTGTTTAAAGCTTCCCTCTGGGATTTTAAATAATTCAGCCTTTACCAAACTGCTGTGTCACAACACCAGAGACCCAGGGTAATGCTCTGGAGACCTGGGTTTGAATCCCACCACGGCAGATGGTGAAACTTGAATTAAAAGTCTGATGATGACCACAAAACCATTGCCTATTGTTATAAAAACCTAGAGGGTATGTGGGTCTGGCCTACTTGTGACTCCAGGCCCACAGCAATGTGGTTGATTCTTAAAGGTAAATTAGTGATGGGCAATAAATGCTGGCCTAACCAGCAATGCCCATAGACCCAAACCCATGTACAAATTTAAAAAAACTTACACCTTATTTGCAGTGTAGAGGAGCTGGAAAGCAGAGGAGATCAGCTTGAAACTTCAGAGCTGAACTTCCTCAGCTGTCCACAGGACTAGAAAAGCTGAAGACAGCTTTTCCACATCACTCTACATCCTGAAACGAACCCAGAAAAGTTCCTCATCCACTCTTGCCAAAGGTAAGAAAGGAAATGGAATCTATTTCACCTCTGACTGAACCAGCAAGCTGGTGCTTGGGGATGGTCCCACTGGATCAGTCAGAATTTGCATAGATCTTACACAGCTGAACAAAGCAATTAAATGCAAAATTCATCATATGTCACCTCTGATGGATAGGTCAGCAGTCTTGGGAAAGAGTTCAGTTTTCTCAAGTAGTGGATTTTGGCAACTACGCCTCGATGAAGAGTCTAAGTTGCTCACAACCTTAATTACTTAGGGCAGAATTGTCCCGGATTTCCACTAAGTGCAGTAGCAGGCCGGGAAAACAACATTTTTCCCGTCGGCTGCAATGGTGGGTTTTCACACCGTATCATCCCAAACCCGCCACATTATTTATGCACTCCTGGGATACAGGCTATTTCCACGGCAGGCGGGCTTTAATTTGCCTGCCCGCCATCGCCCCACCACTCATCACCCCAGGCGCCATGTTGGAAGTCCAGCCGCAAGCACAAATCTCAGTGTTTCTAGCTCACCACTGCTGCATGGAAGACCTGGTCCTGAAACTGAAGAAGGCTGCAACCTCCAAGTTCTGCGCTGCATCCCTCGAGTGTCTTTTGGATGCTGTGGAGGCCCGCCGGGATGTCCTCTAACCCCGCTTTGGTGACAGGATGGGCAACAACAGCACTAATCCGGCTTGGGAGGCGGTGGCAGCGGTGGTCAGCACCAATGCCCTTCAAAAGAGGGCAGCCACCCAGTGCCTCTAGAGGATGAATGATTTCTTCCATTCCACTAGGGTCAGTCACTCTTCTCATCATTAACAACTCACACAGTTACAAACCCATGACATATCCACAGGGCCCTCACTCACTGCCAGTTCAAGGGATATCAACATTCACTCCCTTACACTCACCGTCATTGTCCTCATCCTGTCTATGGGACCACTTACCACCCACACAGGCCAGGCATACTTATCACCTGGCCTGGCAGGCATCCTGCTTACACTTTCTCCAGCTCTATCCATGCAGGAGAAGCTGGCACACAACAAGTGGGAGAGGTTACAGACTGGTGGCGGAATGCCCGAAATCAAGGTCCTCACAGACTTTGAAAACGGAGCCATCCAGCTGGCTGGCGAGGATCTGGACTGGTTCTGTGCCGACGGTGAGGTTGGCGCTGCTCTACCAAGTGAAGATCCAGCAGTGCAACATCCATCAGACAACCATGCTGTGAGTGATGTGTCTTCTTTCACAGGCCACTGCCATGCACTAATTATCTCCCCCTTGCTTTCACAGGCACAGCTGGGAAACAGCCGACAGAGTCTACAGCCCAGGGCCTCCAATCAAGCCCTGGAGAAATCTCTGAAGAGGAATCTGGAGGCACCCTCCCTGAAGTCCCATCACAGCGCTCACCCACACCCTCCACCAGCACAGAGACACACACCTCGGTGGGACCTAGCTTTAGAGTAGCCCCGGGATCACAATCTGGCGAGCACATTGTACCGTCCGATCCACAGCAGGTGGTGGCAGGGACTTCCCAGGTTTCTGGCACTCGGAGGGCTGCTGGAGGCCATAAATCTGCTGAGACTGAGTTAGATGATGAGCCTCTGGACTTGGTCATGTCACAGTTGCTGGAGCTGCAAAGGCAAGCTCGGGAACATCAGGAAGGGATGTCCACTGCACTCCTCAGATTGCAAGCCACAATGGAGGAGTCCATCTGCCTTCACTCTAAGGTGTTAGCGCCGGCATGCCAATGCATTGAGGTCAACACTGGCAGGATGGCAGCCGCTGTGGAGACCTTCTTTCCTGCACTGCTGCGCGGGCTTAACTCCATCGCTGAAGCCCAGTTGGCCTCCAACAGTGTGTATGCGGGAGGGGTACCGGGCAGCTCGAACTCACTCCAACTACCCCTGCTCCTCAAGGAGTCAGCCTGGGACCCCCAGGCATCCATAAAGATCAGCAGGTGCACACCCCGGGCCCATTCATCTAGGCAACTCTGAGAGTGTTCGACCCATCCGACTCCCCTCTTCCTGTGACTTCACCAGCTCCAGCTCCACAGGCCGAGGAGGGTACATCTGCCACACAGCAGGACCCTGAAAGCAGGCTGGGGCCCTCAAAATCTCAGCCCTCCAGAGGACACCCACCAAGGTCATCAAAGAAAAGGCATTGTAGTCAGCAGGCTGCCTCCACCTCCACTGTGGATGTCCGGGGAGCACCAAGACTTAGCAGCAGGGTTAGGTAAGTTAAGGAGAATTATTTGCACAGCCTTGGCATGGATGTTAATCACTTGTACATACTGGTCACTATTGTCAATAAACTCCCATAATAAACTGCCTATGGCTCCTTGTTCTGATGAGCAGTGTTCTTGTCACTCAGATGTGAAACCTTTCTGCACTAGATAAAGGCAGGGGTCTCAGTCCAGGGCCTCTTCCCTGTGCTCTGTGCAGCCTTCAGACCAAACTGATGGCCTGACCTCACATTCCTTGGACACATTACTGATGCCTGTACCATGACGGTGTTGGTCATTGCTGCCAGAATGTAGTGGGCAGGTGCCACAGAGTTCTTTGATTCTCTCTGTGTGCTCTCAGCACCTTTAAGGTGGGGCTGGCCCCCATCTCTTCAACATCTGTGACTGGTGACGCTGTACTCCTGAAGGGCTCAGGTGCTGAAGGCAGACAAAGGATCAGATGTTTCTAAAGTTTCATGGCTGCATCTCTATGATGTGACCCTGATCACAGAGCACAAGCGAGCTACCCTCTGCCAGACAGGAATCAGACATTCTCAGGGGCTATGTGAAGATTTATGGAGTGTCCTCACTGTATGTCGTCATCATCCACCTGCAATCGAGTGACTATTAGGGCCTTCACTGTGTCTCCATGACAGGAGCATTCTCACAGAGGGTATTCCGGGTTGCCATAAGCCAGACTGGAGTCAAACATTCACAGATACGATGAGTGGATCTATGGTGTCACCTCACTGGATGTTCTCATCATCCTCCACAATTCTAGCAGCTATGAGGATCTTTCGAGTGCGCCTGCCTCGTCTAGCCAGTGCAAGAGCCTCATCCCCCTCATCTATATCTCCAAGGACCTCCTCGCCCTCATCCCCATTGGTGTCCCCCTCATCGGAGGAGACATGCGTCTCCTCCATCTCCTCCTCAGCCAGTTCCTCTCCCCGTTGCAGCATCAGGTTGTAAAGGGCACAGCAGATGATGATGATGCGAGACACCCTCTGCGGACTGTATAGCAGGGCTCCACCAGACTGGTCCAGGCATCGGAGCCGCATCTTCAGCATCCCGATGATCTGCTCCAACAAGCTGTGAGCTGCTGCATGAGCCTTATTATAGCGTCGCTCTGCTGCAGTCTGAGGCTGCTGCACGGGTGTCATCAGCCATGGCCTCTGCGGGTATCCCTTGTCCCTGAGGAGCCATCCCTGCAGCTTCTATGGATCCTGGAAGACACTGTGACTGACTGAGGATGTAGGTGTTGTGCACGCTCCCTGGGAACCATGCACACACCTGCAAGATGCGTTTCTGGTGGTGGCACACCAGCTGCACATTCAGTGAATGGAACCCCTTGCGGTTGATGTAGTTCACCGTGTGTTGCGACGGAGACCTGAGCGCCACATGAGGGTAGTTGATCGCACCCTGCACCTGTGGGAATCCCGAGATCTGGGCGAAACCAATCGCTCTTGCATCTTGGCTGTCCTGGTTCCAGGCAAAATGCAGAAGTTGTGAGCCCTCACAAAGATGGCATCCGTGACCTCATTGTTGTATTTGTGGGTGGAGGCTTGTGAGATCCCACAGAGGTCACCTGTGGAGCCCTGAAATGAGCCATTGACAAAGTAATCAAGCGCCATGGTCACTTTCACAGCTGCTGGCAGTGGATGCCCTCCATGCGCTTGTGGTGCCAAATCCTGCAGCAGCTGGCAGATGTGACCCACCAGTTCCCAAGAGATGTACAAGCTCCAGCGACACTGGTTCTCAGTCATCTGCAGGAACAACAGGCGGCATCTATAGCCCCTGGGTGTGGCTAGGTACTGCCCGTTGTGGCACTTTGGCCGTGTCGACAGAGTGTGAGAGAAACAGTGTGGTCATTTACAGGGAGCGAGTGTGAGTGGAGATTCTGCTTTTTAATTTAGTTCCTAGCTGTTCAAATTCTTTCAGCAGAACCTCCTTTCTAGTCCTATCAAAGTTGTTGGTACCAGCATGGATGATGACAACTGGATCCCTCCCCTCCCACTCCAAGTTCCTCTCTAGCTCTGAGGAGATGTCCTTAACCCTGGCACCAGGTAGAAAACTCAGGACTTTAGGACTCATGCTTACAGCTGCAAAGAACAGTATCTATCCGCATAATTATACGTTCCAATTTCCTCCCCAAACTTGAACGGCTTCCTGTACCACAGTGCCGTGGTCAGTTCGCTCATCCTCCCTGCAGTCCCCGCTCTCATCCACACAGCTTGCAAGAACCTTGCAACTATTGGACAATTGCATGGGCCGTGGCTCCTCGAATGCTACCCTCTGGATCCCCATACCTGGCGGACCTGCAGTCACACCCTCCTGTCCCTGATCACAGACCAAATTTGAATTACCAGGATTAAGGACATCTCCTCAGGGCTGTAGAGTAACTTGGAGTGAGAGGGGAGGGATCCAGTTATCTTCGTCTGTTTTGGTACCAATGACATTGATAGGACTAGAAAGGAGGTTCTGCTAAAAGAATTTGAATAATTAGGAGCTAAATGAAAAAGCAGAACCTCCAAGGTAATAATCTCGGGATTGCTACTTGTGCCACTGGAAAACTGGCATAGGGTAAATAAAGTCAAGGAGTTAAATCTGTGTCTCAAATATTGGTGTGGGAGGAATGGGTTTCAGTTCATGGGGCACTGACACCAGTACTGGGGTAGAAGGGAGCTTTTCCAGTGGGATGGGCTTCACTTGAACCGTGCTGGTCTAGTGTCCTGGCGAATCAAATAACTAGGGCTGTAGAGAGGGCTTTAAACTAAATAGAGGGAGGAGGATTCTGGAAAGGGGATAAGCAGGCTCACAAAGCAAAAGGACATGGCAGCCTTGTAAGACAGCTATTTAGGTAATGATAGCCAGAGTGTGACAGGAAGGGGCAGAGTGTACAAACACTAAAAAAAAGCAGCAAATAGGGTCAAAGAGGGGAAAATGCTAAAAAGACAAAATTAATGGCCCTTTCCTTAAATGCACATAGTATTCAGAACAAAATAAATGAGTTAATGGCACAAATAGAGGTTAATAGGTATGATCTTATAGCCATTACCGAGGCATGGTTACAAGGAGATCAAAACTGGGAACTAAATATTCAGGGGTATGTGACTTTTTGAAAGGACAGGCAGAAAGGAAATGGTGGTGGGGTAGCTTTGTTAGCATGCAATGGAATAACCATGATAGCAAGAACGGATCTTGGATCAGAGGGTGTGGAATCCATATGGGTGGAGGTAAGAAATAACAAGGGGAAGAAGAGACTGGTGTGAGTAGTCTATAGGCCCCCAAACAGTAGCAACACTGTAGGACAGAGAATAAGTCAGGACATAATGAGGGCATGTAAAAAGCGCAGTATATTAATCATGTGTGACTTTAATCTTCATGTAGATTTGGAAAATCAAATTGGCAGAGGTAGACACAAGCAAGAATTCATAGAATGTATTCTGGACGGTTTCTTAGAACAATATGCTGTGAATCCAACCAGGAATCAGGCTAATTTGGATCTGGTAATATGTAATGAGGCAGGTTTAATAAATGATCTCAGAGTAAAGGATCCCTTAGGAAACAGTGACCATAACATGGCAGAATTTAGCATTCAGTTTGAGAGTGAAAAACTTGGGTCAGAAGCAACTCTGCTAAACTTAAATAAGGGTAATTGCAATGGAATGAGGGCAGAACTGGCTGGAGTAGACTGGGAAAGCAGTTTAGCAGAAAAGACGGTTGATGAACAATGGCAGACATTTAAGAAAATAGTTCATGACTCTCAAAAAAGATATATTCCAGTGAGGAAGAAGGATTCAAGGAAGGGGTTAAACCAACTATGGTTAACCAAGGCAGTTAAGGACAGTATCAAATTGAAAGAAAAAACATAAAATGTGGCAAAGATTAGTGGGAAACTAGAGGATTGGGAAAGTTTTAAAAACCAACAAAAGATGACCAAAAAAAAATTAAGAAGGGGAAGATAAACTTTGAGGGTAAACTAGCAAGTAATATAAAAATGGACAGTAAGAGCTTATTTAAATATATAAAAAAGAAGAGAGAGGCCAAAGTGAACATAGGCCCCTTAGGGACTGAGGCTGGGGAAATAATAATGGGGAACCAGGGAATGGCAGAGGAGTTGAATGAATACTTTGCTTCAGTCTTCATGGTAGAAGACACTAATAGAATTCCAAAAATACAAAATAATCAAGGGGCAAAAGTGGGGGTGGGGTGGGGTGGGGCTGGTGGGTGGGAGGAAATAAATACAATAACTATCACTAGAGAAAAAGTGCTAGGGAAAGAAGGGAGGGAGACAAAAAACAGGTAACTATAGGCCAGTTAGGTTAACATCAGTCATTGGGAAAATGTTGGAGTCTATTATACAGGATGTAAAAGCAGAGCATTTAGAAATACATAATATAATCAAGCAGAGTCAGCATGGCTTCATGAAGGGGAAATCATGCCTGACAAATTTATTTGAATTCTTTGAGGAGTTAACACGCACGATAGATAAAGGGGAAGTAGTAGATGTAATATATTTGGATTTCCAAAAGGCATTCGATAAGGTACTGCACAGAAGATTACTTAGTAAGATAAGATCCCCATAGTGTTGGGGGTAGTGTATTAGCATGGATAGAGGATTGGCTAACTAATAGAAGGTAGAGAGTTGGGATAAGAGGGGCATTTTCGGGATGGCAACCTGTAACCTGTGGAGTGCCACAGGGATCAGTGCTGGGGCCTCAATTATTTACAATATATGTTAATGACTTAGATGAGGGAAGTGAATGTATTATCGCCAAGTTTGCAGATGATACAAAATAGGTGGGAAGGCAAGTGGTGAGGATGACACAAGGAGTCTACAGAGGGATATAGACAGGTTAAGTGAGTGGACAAAAACTTGGCAGATGGAATGTAATGTGCAAAAATGTGAGGTTATGCCCTTTGGCAGGAAGAATAAAGGAGCTGAATATTATTTAAATGGAGAAAGACTGCAGAAGGCTGCAGCACAGAGGGATTTGGAAGTCCTTGTGCATAAATCACAAAAAGCTAACCTACAAGTTCAACAGGTAATAGGGAAGGCAAATGGAATGTTGGCCTTTATTTCAAAGGAATTGGAGTATAAAAATAGGGAAGTCTTGCTAAAAATATATAAGGCACTAGTTAGATCACACCTAGAATACTGTGAACAATTTTGGTCCCCTTATCTAAGGAAAGATATACTGGCATTGGAGGCAGTCCAGAGAAGGTTCATTAGGTTGATCCAGGGTATGGAGGGATTTTCTTATGAGGAGAGGTTGAGTAGGTTGGGCCTGTACTCACTGGAGTTTAGAAGAATGAGAGGCGACCTTACTGAAACATATAAGATTCTTAGGGGGCTTGACGGAGTAGATGCTGAGAGGTTTTTTCCCCTTGTGGGAGAGTCTAGGACCAGAGGGCATAATCTCTGAGGAAGGGGGCACCCATTTAAAACAGAGATGAGGAGGAATTTCTTCTCTCAGAGGGTCGTAAATATGTGGAATTCTTTACCACCGAGGGCTGCAGAGGCTGGATCATTGAGTATATTCAAGGCTGAGAAAGACAGATTTTTAATCAGTAAGGGAATCAAGGGTTATGTGGAAAAGGCAGGAAAGTGGAGTTGAGGATTATCGGATCAGACATGATCTCATTGAATGGTGGAGCAGACTCGTTGGGCCAAATGGCCTATTTCTGCTCCTATGCCTTATGAGCTCCAGCTGCCCATTCTTCCTGCGGTTGCTGCTCCTGCCTCTGCTCAGCCAGGAGCCTCAGTTGCTCTCTCCTTTGCCGTTTTCACACTCTGTAGGCCATCAGGCATACAGCTAGTTCACCAGGCTCCATGATCCTGATGGACTTCTCCTGCAGGATGAAAGAGAGAGACATGTGGTTAGCATGGATGTACTAAGAACCTCTCCTGGTTAAGTGTGAAGACCCCTTAATGCTTCCTGGAGAGTGCTGGCTGCCACTTGGATGACCAGAGATTAGTGCGCTGCACGGTTGCCTGAAGCCCTACCACTTCTGCCCCACTCCACCTGACCGATTGGTGGCAGGTTTGCCCATTGGGCTGCATGCTGTGCTCTCAGCTCAGGAGCAGGCATTCTCCTAACCCGCACTGCAAAGCTGCACTGTTAGCTTGAACCATCGGGGAGCCTGGTCCAAACCGGGATGCTTACATTACAAGGGGCTGTGAGCACCTCCACCAGTGACTGCTCCATGGCCAGCTTTAGTGAGGACATAATGTGTACAGTCGTTCAACTGTTCTGCCATCCACTAAAATGCTCATAACTTTGGTCTGTGGCGTGGTTGGAGGGGGGTGGGGGGGTGCACGTTGGTGGGTGGTGGGCATGAAAAGCTTTGGGGCACTTGGTGGCACTTTGTTGTCTCTGCATTGCTTGAGTGGGCAGATAAGCCCGCCTTCAATCAAATCAATGTGGCTGTGCTTGAACTATCTCAGTTGCAGAGGAATGCTCACTTTATGCAGGTTTCTGTAATGCGACTTCCCTCGCCCACCCTACCCCCCACCCCGAATGCTTGTGCGCTATATCCAACAGCAGGCCCTTGCCCACCCCCTCCCCCCGCCACCCCCAGAAGTCACCTCAATGGCAGGGCTGCGCTTGCCCCTTCCCCGCCCCCCCTCACAAGTCGTCTCAACAGCTGGGCTGCGCTAAACATGACCCCCCAGCACCCCAACAGGCGACCCTGGCAAGCACTGCACAATGTTACTCATCTCCGATGTCCCCTCAAAGTGCAGGCTGCCAAGTGCACGTCTTTTATGTGCTGTTGTGAAACAGGTTTGTGTGCTTTCCCACCGACATGGATGGACGATCCAGTCGGGGTGGGGTGGGGTCGGGGGGGTGCGATTCCAGCTGGCTGGCATGATTATGATACGTTGACAATGAAGTTCCCGACGTGCAATGGTGGAAAACGCAGCCCGCCATCAGCGGGCTGAGCAAACGATCACCAACTGGTTTCCCACCTCTGTGAGCAGGTGGAGGCAGAGAGTGCCCAGGGCATCGGCAGACGGAGGATGCTGGAGACCAGGACGATGATGAGTCAAAGGCAGATGATGAGCCTCTGGAGTCGTCCATTAGGTGGCAGATGTCCAGCGAGATGTGCGAGAGGATCTGGCGGAGGTCCATGATCCCATTGTGGAGGAGTCCAGGCAGAACATGAGTGCTGCATTGACCCTCATGGCCAATCACACTGCTTCTTCCATTGAGAGAGTGGAGGCTCTCATGGACAGGCCACTCCAGGGACAGAGTCAGGGGTTCCTGGGGTTGCGCTCGGACCTGCAAGCCCTCACACAGGCACCAACCTCAGGTGGTCATTGTCAGTGTAGGAGATGGATGAGGAACCCAGTATCCCAGCTAAGTGCCGGTCCATCAATGGTGAGCAGAATGACGTCACGTTGGTGCTTGCCGACTCTGCAGGCTTCTCTCAGGGCGCTCTGGATGATGGCAGCAATTCTTCCGCCCCTCTGACTGACCGTGGCATCTGATGAGGCTGCAATGACTGGGTAGATGCCAGCCGTGGCACTGGCCGCTGCCTCCCAGGTGGGGCCAGCACAGGCTCCACTGCCCAGAAGATGACCGCCAAGGTCATCAAGGCCGACAAGACAGCAGAGTCAGCAGGCTGTCTTCAATGCCACTGCCAGTGAGGGGGGGAGGGGGTGCGGGGGAAGGTGGGGGTGTGGTGGCAGCTGTGCTGGTGGGGGGCACCAAGACGTAGCACTGAGAAATATAAGTTAAAGGCACCATGAGCACAAGAGGGACTGTTCACGGGTGATTTTCTGTTCATTTATGTTTGGTTTATACATCTGCTGGTGTGGACATCAACACCAGTAATGGTAAGGTTATTTTGTATTCAATGTGACAGTAACATTAAATTTACTTTGGTTCTGATGGCCTGAGTATGCTTCACCTTTCTTCTTTCTGGTGTATGGTACGCCAGTATATAATGCTGGACGTGAGTGGCTGGGTACTTTGTTGCACAAGCACTGAGTGGACTTTGGGTGCAAATGAAAGGGTCATTTCAGACATCTGGGATGGAGGCGGCAGCCCTGGCATATGGTTGGAGCTGATCTTTGGCAGCCTAGCTGAAGGAGCGTTGGATCAAGGCGTCCCTGCCTCCCTGGAGGTTACCCGGGTCTGGCTCCACACCCTCAGCGTTCTCCTTACCGTGCTTCTCTTCTGACTCACCACTGGATTCATCCTCTGTGACCTGTGCAGCTGCATCAAGATCCTTTTCCTCCAGTGGCTCCCCCCTTGTCAGAGCCAGATTGTGGAGAGGGCAGGATGCAATCACTATCAGTGACACCCGCTCTGGCAGTTATTGAAGTGCATCCCCTGAATGGTCCAGGCATCAGAGGTGCATCTTGAGAAGACCTATGGTCCCCTCTACCACTGCTCTTGTGGAGGCATGACTCCCATTGTAACGCCTCTCTGCCTCGGTTCATGGGTGCCGGAGAGGCGTTAAGAGTCACCTTTTCAACAAGTAGCCCTTGTCGCCCAGCAGCCATCCATCCAGTCAGGCTGGAACCATTGAAGAGCCTCGGCACCTGGGAGTGTCTCAGGATTTAAGCGTCACAGGAGCTGCCAGGGTGCCTTGCATAGACTTGCAGAATATGCATCCTGTGATCACACACTACCTGCATGTTCATGGAACGGAGTCCCTTCCTATTGAAGAAGGCACCGGGCTCACTCGCTGGTGCCTTGATGGCCACATATGTGCAGTCGCTAGCACCCTGAACACGGGGTAACCCAACAATTGCTGCAAAACTTCTGTCTCACTCTGCCCGCCTGGCTTTGTCCGTACATTAAAGAATAAAGGTCGGCACCCACCTGATCAGAGCATGTCACCAGCTTGACGCAGCTGTGGACAGCTGATTGGGAGACTCCGCACAGATCCCTCACTGACCCCTGGAAAGAGCCGGAAGCATCGACGTTGAGGGGCACTGTGACCTTCAGCGCCACTAGCATGGGATGTCCAACCATACAGTTGGAGGTGACCTCAGGGCCTATCAACTGACAAATGGAGGTCATAGTCTCCCTAGAGAGGTGGAGCCTCTTTTGGCATTGCACCTCAGACATATTGTGGTAGCTGCATTGCCGCCTGTAAACCCTGGCAGCAGGATAGTGGCGTATTCTGCAGCCCCTTTTGCCTTGGACTATCTGCTGGCCGTCCACCCCTTGTGCCTGTGCCTGTCCTCCCACAGGTCAGTCCCCTGGAAGCTGCATTGGGACACCTGGCTTCCGATACCTGGAAGGGTCAACAACATTTGATTCCTAATTGGAGACACCAATGAGTTTTGAAATGAAGCCTGGAAATGCTAACAATGAAGCTCCAAACAGAGTTGAAGCTGCCAAGAACCTTTGGACTATGCTTTATTCGCAAAAGTTACCTTCAGGTCATGAAAGAGCAATGTGGGGGAGGGAGGGAAAGAATTGACATAAAATGAAACAGCTTTAAAACAGCACTCACACATTTGTAGTTACTATGGCCCTGAATTTCTTTGGGGGGGAAACTGAACTCCCGCTCCAGGAAATTGTTGCTACTGCTTCCAGGATATTTTTTTCTGGCCTGTCATGTAAGAGGTGGAACCTCCAACTGCCCCTTAAGGGTATTAAGGGCAGGTAAATGGAGTTAGGAAACAGATCAGCACAATCTCATTGAATGGCGGAATAGGCTTGAGGGTTTTAATGGCCAACCCCTGTTCCTTTGTTCTAATGTTACGATGAATGGACTTTTTAAACAAACATATATTTGGTTCCCTTACACATGGAGCCAAAGAGTATTTGGTTACATTTTGATGGGAGAAGGTCTTTCACTCACACTAGTGACCAGGTACTAAATTTTCTGGCTGCAGGGGAAAGGTGGGCAACAGAGATGTGCCGCGTAGATTAGGCCCCTTCCCCTGAGTGAACCAATTCGAGTACATTCAGCACCAATGGACATAATTCATAACTTTGCAGGATCACAGCCCATGGATTTTCAGGCAGATCTTCTCAGAATGACACCATTAGCTGGCACTTAAGAAATAATTGCTACCTGTCTGTGAACTTGAGAAGTAGGAGTGTTTGTAGAATGGGCTGCAGAGACACACTGGGGCACAAATGCGTTTTGGATGATCGCACAAAACTGGCATCAACAAATTAGCAGTTCATTATGCGCCATCGGCTATTTAAGAAAATCGGACTGAGAGTAAAACAGGCTCCGGTGGAGCAATGTCCCAAAAGTGGTCAGTGTGTACTACTCATCAGTAAACAGAAACTTTACCTGCACACACACCAAAAACAAACACTGCAGATGCTGGATATCTGAAATAAAAACAGGTCACCCATCTGTGGGGAGAGAAACTGGGTGAACGCTTCACGTCAGTGACCTTTCATCAGATACTCTACCAGTGTGGGTTGCTCAGATGGTTTGGTTTAAACATTGGGCTGGGTTTCCCTCAGTGAAGGGCACCTGATTGATCCCTTTGCTAAAACAAAATAAGTAACGCATTTCAATTTTAGAAATTTAGAAGGCATCAGAACTGTACATACTTCATAATATTTTTTCAACAAATAATATATCTTAATATGATTTTTATTTTTGTTGGAATAGGTTCCAAAAAGGTGGTCTAAAGCAAGCCCTTTGTAACAAAACCATTTGGTGCTTTTACCTTTCACGGAATGGTTACTGGAATGAAAGCTCCACTGTGAAATCCAGATGGCCAGTGTCTGAAAGCTGACACTTGCAGAAGATAATGAGATTGATTGAGAAGTAAATGAATGTCCTTGTACAGGTTGCTTCACAGCCACTGGAACTGATTTGTCTTTAACTCTCACCTCCCCTCCCCCACTGCTCCACTATTACTCTGCAACTCTTATTGCCAAGGCCACATACTTCAGCTTGACAAGTTAAGACAATCTGTAATGCTAACTATTCAATGGCTGACATCAATATGATTTCATGACATGCCAAAAGGAGACAGTTTTTTGAGTGAGATAAACTGATCTGTGCTTTCCCAATCTTCGGCAACTCCCCATTCTAAGGCAGGATGTTGCACTGACCGTATATGCTCCATTCTGTGGGTCAGGTGAGGACTGATCAAACTTCCTGCTAATTGTGAGTCACAGATTCCAATGGCCCTATAGGATCCAAACTCATGGGGCTGGATTTTTGTTTCAATGTGGGACAAAACCACATGAGGTGGGTGGAAATGGAGGTAGGCCGGTCATACGTGCACAAATCCTGATGTTATTTCTGATGCTGGCCATTTTGACTGGTGTGGGAAACGAGGCGGGTCGAGACCCGACATGTGCAGTGACTGGCATCAGGGCTTCCACTGAGCAAATGGCAGCTTCAGAACAATTTAGATTTTCAGTGGGTCGGTTGCGGTTTGGAATCTTGTGCAAACCGGGCCCACTCAAAGAGGTCATGAACACAGTGGGAGGCCCCCCACAAGATCATGAAACTTTTAAAAAAGAAGTTTGAAAGAAGAAATAATACAGAATTATCCAAACTGGAAAAGGCATAGGGAAGGTCTTGAAACTGCACCAGGGAAGGAAGAGGAGGCAGGGGTATGGCCCCTGAACAGAGTCTAGGCACAAATCAGCCACCAATAGAGCAATAGCACTGCAAGAAGAAATCTCCCACTGGACACGGGCACAGCTTCCTCACACTTGCCTTGAGTGCTATTGGGTAGGGTCCTCAGGTAGCAAGCGGTATAGGCGCAGCAACCATCACCGATTAAGAGAACGAGCAGAAAATACTCAGAGCAATGTGTATGCCGCAACAGGCTAACCTTTATGGACATGTTGGAATACCAGTGTAGGCAACTTCACCTTTCCAGGAGATATTGATCAAACTTGAGACATCCTGAATGTTGACCTATCCTCTAGAACCACCCATTGCTGGCCCCTCCCAGTTTCACTGAAGGTCATCATGGCCTTCAACTTCTTCACCTCAGGTCCTATTCAGGGGTCTGCTGCTGGACTCTGTGCGATATCCGAGACGGCTGCTCTCTGATGCATCCATGCCGTTATAGATGCCCTCTTTGCAAGGGTGTCTGAATTCATCAGCTTTTTAATGAATGCGGCCTCAGAAACACAAAGGGCTACTGGGTTTGCTTCCTTAGCCAGATTGCCCCAGATACAGGGCATTGTGGGTTGCACTCATGTGACCAAAGTGGCTCTGATGAACAGCTCAGGCTTCATCAACAGGAAGGGTGACCGTTCAGTATCTAAAGTGAAGCCGGCATGCATCAGAAGAACTTCTTGGGCATCTGTCATGCTTTCTAGGGAGCTGCCACAATACATTTATATATTTTTAATTGTTTCATGGGATGTGGGCATCACTGGCAAGGCCAGCATTTGTTGTCCATCCCTAATTGCCCTCAAACTGAGTGGCTTGCTAGGCCATTTCAGAGGACAGTTAAGAGTCAACCACATTGCTGTGGGTGTGGAGTCACATGTAGGCCATACCAGGTAAGGATGGTAGATTTCCTTCCCTAAAGGGCATTAGTGAGCCTGATGGGTTTTTGCAGCAACTGATGATATTTTCATGGTCACCATTACTGACACAAGCTTACAATTCCAGATTTTATTAATTGAATTCAAAGTCCACCAGCTGCTGTGAACCCATGTTCCCCATGCTTCAGGTTTCCAAACCAGTGACATAACTACTAAACCACCATCTTGCCTAAAGACCCGTGAATCAAGGCTGCCTCATTTCTTCCACAAAAATCCTAAGGTGCAAAGATGGATTCTGGGCATCAAGCGCTAGCCTCTCATGAGTGGTTTCTCATCCCACTGAGGGATCCTCAGGCAGAGGCCCTGTGCAGATAAAATGAGAGCCAACTTCAGACCAGGGCACTCATTGAGCAGACCACAGGCTTGCTAACAATGAGATTCCGATGCCTTGAACGCTTGTGCGGAGCATTCCAATACTTGCCTGCCAAGGATGGTCCACATGTGCTGCATGATGCATAACATGGCTCCTCCATGTCGTACTCCTCCATGTTCAACACCACTTAGAGGAAACACTGAGGGTGGCAAGGACACAGAATGTACTCTGGGTGGGGACTTCAACATCCATCACCAAGAGTGGCTTGGTAGCGCCACTACTGACCAAGCCCTAAAGGACATAGCTGCTCGACTGGGTCTGCGGCAGGTGGTGAGGGGACCAACAAAAGGGAAAAACATACTTGACCTCATCATCACCAACCTGCCTGCCGCAGATGCATCTGTCCACGTTAGCATCAGCAGGAGTGACCACCACACAGTTATTCTGGAGACAAAGTCCCATTTTCACATTGAGGATCCACTCCATCATGTTGTGTGGCACTACCACTATGCTAAGTGGGATAGATTTCAAACAGATCAAGAAACTCAAGACTGGGCATCAATGAGGTGCTGTGGGCCATCAGCAGCAACAGAATTATGCTCAACCACAATCAGTAATCACATGTCCTGGCATATCCCCCACTCTACCATTACCACCAAGCCAGGGGATCAAACCTGGTTCAATAAAATGTAGGAGAGCATGCCAGGAGCAGCACCACGCATACCTAAAAATGAGGTATCAACCATATGAAGCTACAACTCAGAACTACTTGTATGCCAAACAGCATAAGCAGCATGCAATGCACAGAGCTATGCAATCCCTCAACCAATGGGTAAGATCTAAGCTCTGCAGCCCTGCCACATCCAGTCATGAATGGTGGTGGACAATTAAACAACTCACTGGAGAAGGAGACTCCACAAATAACCCCATCCTCAATGCTGGGAGAGCCTAGATTATTAGTGCGAAAGATAAGGCTGAAGCATTTGCAACAACCTTCAGCTAGAAGTGATGAGTGGATGATCCATCTCAGCCTCCTCTAGAGATTCCCAGCTTCACAGATACCAGTCTTTGGCCAATTTGATTCACTCCACATGATATCAAGAAATGGCTGAAGACACAGCATACGACAAAGGCTATAGGCCCTGACAATATTCCGGCAAAAGTACTGAAGACGTGTGCTCCAGAACTTTCCGCGCCCCTAGCCAAGCTGTTCCAGTACAGCTACAACACTGGCATCTACCTGGCAATGTGAAAATTGCCCAGGTATGTCCTGTACAAAAGAAGCAGGAGAAACCCGACCCGGCCATTTACCGCCCCATCAGTCTACTCTCAATCATCAGTAAAGTGATGGAAGGGGTCATCAACAGTGCTGTCAGGCAGCACTTGCTTAGAAATAACATGCTCACTGATGCTCAGTTTGGGTTCCACTCAGCTCCTGACCTCATTGCAGCCCTGGATAAAACTTAGACAAAAGAGCTGAACTCCTGAGGTGAGGTGAGAGTGACTGCCCTCGACATCAAGGCAGCATTTGACTAAGTGTGGCATCAGGGAGCCCTAGCAAAACTGGAGTCAATTGGAATCGGGGGAAAACTCTCCGTTGGTTGGAGTCATACCTAGCACAAAGGAAGATGGTTGTGATTGTTGGCGATCAATCATCTCAGTTCCAGGACATCACTGCAGGAGTTCCTCAGGGTAGTGTCCTAGGCCCAATTATCTTCAGCTGCTTTATCAATTACCTCCCATGATAAGGTCAGAAGTGGGGATGTTCGCTGACGATTGCACAATGTTCAGCACCAATCGCAACTCCTCAGATACTGAAGCAGCAGTGTTGAAATGCAGAAAGACCTGGACAATATTCAGGCTTGGGCTGACAAGTGGCAAATAACATTCATGCCACACAAGTGCCTGGCAATGACCATCTCCAACAAGAGAGAATCTACTCGTCGCTCCTTGACATTCAACGGCATTATGATTGCTGAATCCCCCTCTATCAACATCCTGGGAGTTACCATTGATCAGAAACTGAAGTGGACTAGTCATATAAATACTGTGCCTACAAAAGCAGGTCAGAGGCTAGGAATCCTGCGGTGAATAACTCTCCTCCTGACTCCCCAAAGCTTGTCCACCATCTACAAGGCATAAGTCAAGAGTGTTATGGAATACCCTCCACTTTCCTGGATGAGTGCAGCTACCACAAACACTCAAGAAGTTCAACACCATTCAGGACAAACCAGTCCGCTTGATTGACATCTCAGCTACAAACACTGATTCCCTTCACCACCGATGAACAGTGGCTGCAGTGTGCACCGTCTACAAGATGTACTGCAGGATCTCACCAAGGCTCCTTAAACAGCACCTTCCAAACCCATGACTGCTACTATCTAGATGGACAAGGGCAGCAGACAAATGGGAACACCACCACCTGAAAGTTCCTCTCCAAGCCACACATCACCCTGACTTGGAAATATTTTGCCGTTCCTTCACTGTCACTGGGTCAAAATCCTGGAACTCCCTTCCTAACAGCACTGTGGGTGTACCTACACCACATGGACTGACTGCAGTGGTTCAGCTCACCGCCACCTTCTCAAGGGAAATTAGGGATGGGCAATAGATGCTGGCCTATCCAGTGACACCCGCATCCCATCAATGGATAAAAGAAATGGGGCAGCAGAGGGGTGTGGCATTTCAGGAGGCAGAAGATAAAGAGGACCCCACATCCTCTGAAGAGGAGGGTGGGCAGGAGGTTGGAGAAAGGCCAGAGGAATCTGAGGCCAAGGAGGCTGACCCATGGGGTGGAGGATGGAGACGTGTCACAGGATGGGCCCGGAGACATGCTGAATAGTGATGCAGGGTGCCATTGTCGCAAGAGACCTCCTGATTCAGCAGCGGTTCAGCTGAGGGAACCCTGAGGATATGGTGACAGAACACCTGGCACTGGAAGATTCCTGAGCCTTCAAATGGATAGCAACTATGCCAATATCCTTCCAAAGACAGATATGGAAGGTCTACTGGTTGCAGCCTCCATGTCCACGGTGAGAACTTGATGACCTCTGTGTATGTAGTTGATAATCATGAAGATAAAAAATGTAAATAGCATGCAGGTCATTGCACAAACCAACCATTTCACTTTCCAATGCTTCAGAGAGTTTTCTTCTTTATCTATATATTCTACACATGACAGTGACTCCCTCAGTGCTCTAACCAACACAGTTGTCCTCTGCACACAGACACTCTTACTCAATGTTCCCCCTGTCGTCTCAGAGGAGATCATGCCTTTGGCTATATGACTGTGAGGATTACGACAGGTGGCCTTGTTGTCTGCATGCAACCCCTCATCCTCCTCTGGATCATCCTCAGCCCTTGGTGTGCTCTAACGCTGGCTTGAAGGGTCTGCTGCTGAGGTGCAGCTCGCATTCGGTTACAATCCCCATAGAGACTGATAACTCTTTAAAAGAAAGGTATCCCCATGACCCCAACCAAAAGAAAACAACTGGACGAGATTTGACTTTTTAAAATGTTTTACTGTAAGAACCAACAAAAATCAACATCATTCAAATGTGAATTAATAGGCTTAGGTCAACGATATTTCAAATATAGAAAGGTAAATTTTGCTTTAAATTGTTGATACAACAAAAATGCATCTCATGTAGTTACAAGCACTGACATTATTCCTGAACAAATGTGGAATCAAGTGTAATTTCACAGCCTTTCCAATTTGGCCTTTGTTTTTCGGAACTCTCACTTCCCAATGAATCATTTTGGCTCTCGAGTCACATTCGCCAGCAACGGTATTCCATCCAATGTCCCCAGACACAGTTACCACTGACAAGACATACATCCACAAACCCCCTCTCACTGGGGTCATAACATCCTGACGGCATGGAATCCCTAGAGACTCTCTCCTCCAATAGCTTTAAACAGAATGAAATAACAAGCAATCATTTTTTAAAAAACATTCCAGACAGTCTTTTAAAGATTTACAGGGCAGAACTTTTAAATGCCTTAACAACTTGACAGCTCCTTTTGACAGATGCTTTTGACAGGTCTTTTTGACACTTTTGACAGCTCCCTTTGACAGGTTCTCTTGACAGGTACTTGACAGGTACAAAACTGACAGTTTTGACTGTTTATTTTGACAGGTCTGTTGAAAGTTCCAATGAGTTTGACAGTAATAGGTTTATGCACTTTTTACAAAAATTTATGCCAATTCCAAAGGGCACTTGAACTCCCCCAAAGGCCACCTTACTTCCACCAAAGGTATCCAGGGACCAGACCCATAGGGTACAGTACCTCTCCAAAGGGATACCCTAGTTATCCAAATGAATCCATAATCTGCCCACTTCAGGTTTCACCTCCAAGGTGACCAAAATCCTTCAGCGGAGGCTGATGATGATTTAAAGGCCAGCGGTCTCCATGAAATGTGCATGTGTGAAATGTGCCCTGCCCCTGTGAAAATGGGAAGAGACATGCCCCACCCCCATTCCTGCCTCTGTGCAAATGGAAAGTGCCATGTTGGGGGGCTTGGACTTGCAATTTTCGGGCTGTTCCCCTATTTTTATAGAGTCAGAGTCATAGAGGTCCACAGCACAGAAAAAGGCCCTTTGGCCCATCAAGTATGCACCAGTCAAACAAGTACCTAAGTATTCTAATCCCATTTTCCAGCACTAGGCCCATAGCCTTGTATGCCAAGGCATCGCAAGTGCACATCCAAATAAATTCTTAAATGTTATGAGGGTATCTGCCTCTATCACACTTTCAGGCAGTGCATTACAGATTCCCACTGCCCTCTGGGTGAAAAAAATCCTCCTCACATCCCCTCTAAACCTCCTGCCCCTTACCTTAAATCTATGTCCCCTGGTTATTGATCCCTCCACCAAGGGGAAAAGTTCCTTCCTGTCTAACCTATCTATGCCCATCATAATTTTATATACCTCAATCATGTCCCCCCTCAATCTCCTCTGCTCCAGGGAAAATAATCTCAGTCTATCCAACTTCTCCTTATAACTAAAACTCTCCAGCCCAGGCAACATCCTGGTAAATCTCCTCTGCACTCTCTCTAGTGAAATCACATCCTTCCTATAATGCGGATTCCAGAACTGCATGCAATACTCTAGTTGTGGCCTAACTAGCATTTCATACAGTTCCAGCATAACCTCCCTGCTCTTATATTCTATGCCTCGGCTAATAAAGACAAGTATCCCATATGCCTTCTTAACCACCTTATCTACCTGTCCTGCTACCTTAAGGGACCGGTGGACATGCACACCAATGTCCCTCTGATCCTCGGTACTTCCCAGGGTCCTACCATTCATCGTGTATTCCCGTGCCTTGTTTGTCCTGCCCAAGTGCATCACCTCACACTTATCCGGATTAAATTCCATTTGCCACTGATCAGCCCATCTGACCAGTCCATCTGCATCCTCCTGTAATCTAATTGCCATGACAGAGAAACTCTCTCTTGTGGTAAAAATCCAGGCCCTAGTGTTTGGCACCTTGTGTTGCAAATTTATTGTAACAAATTCATTCAGATGAATTTTCATCTGTCCACTTGCATTGGAGAGAAAACAGTCATTACTAATAGTTTCTCCATGGAGCCAAGTTGGAAGTGGGGCTTTAAGAAGTGATGCGAGTGAAGTGGTGCCATTTCCTGGACAGGGGGTTGGGAGGTACCATCAGAGGTGGAAAATTGCTGAAAACTTTGAATAACATTTTTGAGCAGACTCTATGCCAAGTATCATGGGTGGAGTGTACACACTCCTCCTATCAATTCCTGAAAATTACATTGGGCTGAATTTTAAGTCCCACAGCTTGCCTGACCTGATTGGACGTAAAATTGCAAGAGGGGACATCTAGCGAGCGTTCCGACATCAACGCGCACTTGCGCGATACTTCGCTTGATGAGCGTGCGCAAAAGTCGGAAGTGCGCCCGCTGACAATTAAGAGGACAATTAAACTAATTAACAGTGCAATTGTCTCTGATTTTTCATGGCCCGTCCAATCTTACGGTTGGCAGGCGGGCAAATGGGCCAGGTGGCCTTTGCATTTTTCATCAAACCTCATCCAAAGGTGGGATGAAATTTTTGTTATGAAATAAAATGAAAATAAATGCCTGTGGGTAGCATTTTTATCAGTTCTATTTTCAGGTGATTGATTGTAATGCATTGAAATTTTTTCAGCTTTCAAAACCATTATTTGGGCATTTTCAGGCCTGCAGCTCCCTTAAGCAGCTGTCTGCCTTCAGGGAGTTTTCTCGCAGCGCTCACTCGCACCGGTGGTGACATCATCGCCCACCCTCTTCCCACTCCCACCCCGGCAGTGCTCAGCATTTCAGCACGTGTTGCATGCTAACTGGCCTTAATTGGCCAGCCAGCGTGAAACTGCGGTCAGGGGCCAATTCCGTTTCCCGACCGCTCCCGGGCCTGTCAATTGTGCGCGCCCACCACAGATAAAATTCAAGCCACTGTGTTGTATTTTTGTCAAAGGACCCTGACTTGCATACATTAAAGAGGCACTTGCCTGAAATATCTGGCTCCAATATACAGGACCAGAAGGAAATGATAGCCAAGGGGTCAGCACTGGGAATGACACAGTAACTAGTGCAGTGCCATTTTCTACGCAGTACTATCCCATTCTTGTCTGAAAATGAGGATGAAAATTAGCCCGATTGAATTCACAATGTTTTTAAATTCAGGCTAAAAGCAAATCATTCAATAAAGTGTACTCCTACAAAAAAAAGGCAGATTATAAGTCTTCCTTATTTATTAGCGTCCGCCAGGACTAATTTAAACTTTGATTTCCTCCAGGCTGCTTCTGTTGACACTGATGTATCTTATCAACATCCAGCCACAAAGGCATTGAAATCCTGTTTGCAGTCATGTTTATATAGAGCTGGGCAGTCTACCATTGCAAAGAACACTTCTCGTTGTGTGTCAGTGACAATGCCCCCTTTCCATTTCTTTTTCAGTGCACAAAAATGAAATTTATCAGATTGGAAGAATGTCAGAAAACAGCTGCATCAGTTAATACTTTCCTTGTCTCTCATGAATGTTACATTCTAGAAAAGGAAATCAACTTTTTCATCTGCACACAAGATAGGATTCACTTTATTGTGAAGTGGCCTTTTTGGACTCAGACAGGTTCGCTGTTTTGTAATAAAACAAAAGATAGAGGAAACCACATAATGTTCAGTCAATATTCCAGTGCTCTTGGAAATGGACAGCATGATGATAGCATTAACATCTATTTTTCAATTACCACAGGTTTAATCTTTCCCCTTTATATAGACATTAACACTGACTTTTCTATTTAACATCTCAAGGTTCCCAGCTTTAAAAGAGAGAAACAAGGGCAGAAACCCAGATTATTTTACCTTTATTGCATTGCCCCAGGACCTCCAGGACTTCCTTTCAGGAGGGAGGCGAGTTTGAATGCCTGCATTTACATCTAGCACAAAAGGCAGGCCTGGGTAGTGAGGTGAGATAGCCATTCTCAGATCTCCCACCTTATTTCCTTGAAAGGCCACCCAAACATAGGGACACCAAAATAAATTGACAACAGTTCTTGGGTCTGCACCCTGCCCTTCAGATCCTCTGATTCGAGGGATCGAACAGCAAGGTAAAGGTGGGCTAAAAAGGAATGAGCCACCTTTTCTTCCCTAACCATCCCAGACATTTTTGAGTCTGGATGCCTCTTGGCTGCTCTCCCTGAAGCTAGTAGCTATATTCTTACCTTCATTTCTGGGATCAAGGAAACAGGTTAATGACTTGAATCTGTTAAAAACAAGCTGGTTTCTACACACAAAGCATATTTCTGGAGCACTTGCCTACTGCCCAGGCAAAGCAAGCAAGTAGTTAGGCTAACACAGCCCAAATTTGTAGCATAAATCACCCATGAGTATCCAATATTGCTTCATTCCAAGTCTCACAGAGTTCCGCAGGATTATTATTGATCGGATGTATCTTGTCAAGCGAGGATAGAAAACCATAGAAACCACAAAAAAGCACAGAAAAAGGACATTCAGCCCAATGGGTCTGCGCTGGTCGAAAGGGAAAAAAATAAAGAACTAGCTACCCATTCTAATCCCATCTGCCAGCACCTGGTCCATAGCCTTGCAGGTTACAGCACTTCAGCTGCAGATCCAGGTACATTGAGTTGAAGGTTTCTGCCTTCACCACTAAACCAGGCAGTGAATTCCAGATACCCATCGCTCTCTGGGTGAAGATGTTTCTCATGTCCCCTCTAATCCTTCTACCAATCACCCTAAATCTTTGCCTCCTGGTAATTGAACTCTCCCTAGGGGAAACAGGTCTTTCCTGTATACTCCATCTCGGCCCCTCATAATCTTGTACACCTCAATTAAGTCACCCCCTCAGCCTCCTCTGTTCCAAGGAAAACACCCCTAACCTACCCAATCTTTCCTCGTAGCTGCAATTTTCAAGCTTTCGCAACATTCTTGTAAATCTCCTCTGCACTCTCTCCAGAGCAATTATGTCCTTCCTGTAATCTGGTGACCAGAATTGTACACAAAATTCCAGCTGTGGCCTAACCAGCATTTTATACAGTTGAGCATTACATCCCTGCTTTTGTATTTGATACCTTCTCCAATAAAGGAAAGCATTCCAAACACTTTCTTTACCACTTACCCACCTGTCCTGCCACCTTCAGGGACCTGTGGACGCGCACTCTAAGGTCTTTCACTTCCTCTACCCTTCTCAATATCCTCCCATTTATTGAGTATTCCCTTGCTTTGTTTGCCCTACCCAAATTGTATTACCTTGCACTTCTCTGGATTGAATTCCATTTGCCATTTTTCCGTCCACTCAACCAAACCATTAATATCAGGATGGCCCTGGAGCTGCTTCCAGTTCCTCCTGACCTCGATTCTGATCTTCAGCGTCTGGTTTTTGGGAAATTTGTCACTGAAATGGACATTGTGACCAAGATCACCTATTGGTAACAATTAATGATGACTTCAATTTTCTTACTCCAGTTCTCATTGTTACATCTGTGTTGTGAAGGACAAAGTTGAAATCATCTCATGCCCATCAGTCCTGCATATGAAAAGGTTCCAGGCTTGTGTAAGCAGTATCCATGTTTCAGATCCATGCAAAAGGATTGGAAGGACGGAGGGGCTTATAGATCCACGCTTATGGAGGAATTTTCCTTTTTTCAGTGCAAATCTTGAGCAAGTCCGACATTGCTAAGCTCAGTTTGTATTTCTCGCTATGCCCATCTAATCACAGTTTTCTTCCGAGGTAGTTAAAGTCATCTCCTATTTCCATGTTGCCAGGCAAAGAGAGAACAGAAAATCAGCCACAATGTTTCTAATACAAATATATTTGGTGTTTGTATGAAAATCTTTTGACTCTTAACAAATGCATTAATGTACATATACCAGAACCACTTGAATAGCAGCGCAAATTGCCTAGCCATATCAAAACTGTGGCTACAAGAGCAGTTCAGAGGCTAGGAATCCTGCAACAAGTAACTCACCTCCTGAATCCCAAAGCCTGTCCACCATCTACAAGGCACAAGTCAGGAGTGTGATGGAATACTCTCCACTTGCCTGGATGAGTGCAGCTCCAACAACACTCAAGAAGCTTGACACCATCCAGGACAAAGCAGCCCACTTGATTAGCACCCCATCCACAAACATTCACTCCCTCCACCACCGTCACACAGTAGCAGCAGTGTGTACCATCTACAAAATGCACTGCAGGAATTCACCAAGGCTCCTTAGACAGCAGCTTCCAAACCCACAACCACTACCAGCTAGAAGGGCAGCAGATAGATGGGAACACCACCGCCTGGAAGTTCCCCTCCAAGTCACTCACCATCCTGACTTGGAAATATATCGCCATTCCTTCACTGTTCCTGGGTCAAAATTCTGGAACTCCCTTCCTAACAGCACTGAGGCCAGAACTTTTACGTCGGTGCGTGGGGCGGGCCTGACACGCCGACATGTAAAATAATGCACGGTGAAGTTGGGCGTGCGTCCCGACGTCATTGTGCGTCATTCAGGTCTTTTGTTTGGCAAGTGCACACCAGAGGCGGCACATCCACAGGCAGGATGAGGTTTTCTGAAGATTTTATTAAATAAATAATTTTTTTTCACAATTCATAAAGATGTCCTAGCTCATGTGACACTCCGTGCCTCAGGGAGTTTTCTGCGCTCTTTCACGCGCAGGCCCCAGCTCTCCTGCCTCCCCCTGCCTGCACAGGTAACACTGAGCGCTACGGAATGCGTTTCACGTAAAATGGCGGCACACAGCCGATCGCGGGCGGCGATTGGCTCCACGCCCGCTCCCGACCAGCCCGCCCAACAAACAGAAAATTCTGCCCTGTGGGTGTACCTACACCACATGGAGTGCAATGGTTCAAGAAGGCAGCTCACCACCACATTCTCAAGTGCAACTGGGATGGGCAATAAAAAATGCTGGCCTAGCCAGTGAAGCCCACATCCCATGAATGAATAATAAAAAAAGAGTGCATTAAACGTTTACACAATAACATATACCAAAGCTTCCAGCCAGCAATTTCTAAACAGCGTATGTGAATAAATTGTTTTTTTTTATTGAAAGACAAGAGAAATGTCCATTTTTCTTTGGAACGAATTGCAAACAAAGTTGTGAGACTACTGGTGTAGATTTTGATATTATGTGATATTATAAAATAGGTGCTAGCAAGTCTCTGACAGACAGAAAAAGGGCAGTTGATGTGCTGTGTCCTGTTGCTCACTATTGCAGAAAGTCAAAATCGCCCCCATTGTGTGGATTTTCTCCTCCCACTCACTAACTAATTTAAATCTTGTTTCACTCCCTGCCTTCAGATGAGAAGTTAAACAGAGGCCACATCTGCCTTGAAATAACAGCTCCCATGATACTATTTTGAAGAAGAGCTGGAAGGTTATCCCTGGTGTCCTGGCCAATATTTATCCCTCAATCAACATCACAAAAGCAGATTATCTGTTCATTATTACATTGATGTTGAGTTTGCTGTGCAGAATATGGCTGCCACTATCCTACATTACAACAGTGACAACGCTTCAAAAGAACTTCATTGCCTGTACAGTGCTTTGAGATGTCTGGTGGTCATGAAAAGCACCACAAAAATGCAAGTCTTTCCTTTTTTTCTTTCACTACTAAATAAGCGTTTAATGCAAGGACATGAGTGCCTTTCCAGTTTAGATGAAGGCCATCTTTCCTCTACAGTCTTTCCTGGCTCCAAAAGTGGTCCCAGGAACCTGAAACTCTCACTTCTACACTATTCTTCCAGCTATGCAGTGACAATCCTAATCTTTCCCTGTCTGGTCAAGCACATCATTCAGAGTATTCCAGAGATTAAAACACTCGAAGACCAACTCCTTAATTTAGAACTTAATTCCATTGAACCATTGTAAAGTAGCTTAAACATTCTCCTATCTGTCATTGGTTCCCACATGAATGATGACCTCCCATTCCAGAACCTTTTGTAGTTGCTTTGTGATATCCCAAGCCCTGGCACCCGGAAGCAACAAAGTATTTGGGTCTCTGGATTAAGGCTACAAAAGAAACCATCTACTTTTCTTTTATTCATTCACGAGGTGTGGGCTTCGCTGACTGGGCCAGCATTTATTGCCCATCCCTAGTTGCCCTTGAGAAGGTGGTGAGGAGCTGCCTTCTTGAATTGCTGCAGACCATCTTGCGTGGGTACACCAACACTGTTGTTAGAAAGGGAATTCCAGGATTTTGACCCAGCGACAGTGAAGGAACAGTGATATATTTCCAAGTCAGCATGATGAAAGACTTGGAGGGGAACTTCCAGGTGGTGGTGTTCCCATCTATCTGCTGCCCTTGTCCTTCTATATGGTAGTGGTTGTGGGTTTGGAATTTGCAGTCGAAGGAACCTTGGTGAATCCCCACAGTGCATCTTGTAAATGGTACACATTGCTGCTACTGTGCATCGGTGGTGAAGGGAGTGAATTTTTGTGGATGTGGTGCCAATCAAATGTATTGCTTTGTCCTGGATGGTATCAAGCTTCTTGTGTGTTGTGGGAGCTGCACTCATCTAGGCAAGTGGTATATTCATATCATATTCCTAACTTCTGCCTTGTAGATGGTGGATAGGCTTTGGGGAGTCAGGAGGTGAGTTACTCGTCACACGATTCCTAGCTTCTGACCTGCTCTTGTAGCCATAGTATTTATATGGCTAGTCCAGTTCAGTGACTGGTCAATGATAACCCTCAGGACGTTGATAGTGGGGGATTCAGTAATGGTAATGCCAATGAACATAAAGGGGCGATGGTTGGGTTCTCTCTTGTTGGAGATGATCATTGCCTGACACTTGTGTGGTGCGAATGTTACTTGCCACTTGTTAGCCCATTTTGGATATTGTCCAGGTCTTGATGCATTTGGACATGGACTGCTTCAGTATCTGAGGAGTCATGAATGGCGCTGAACATTGTGCAATCATTAGCGAACATCCCCACTTCTGATCTTTTGATGGAAGGAAGGTCATTGATGAAACAGCTGAAGGTGGTTGGGTAGAGGACACTACCCTGAGGAACTCCTGCAGTGATGTCCTGGAGCTGAGATGACTGACCTCCAATAACCACAACCATATTTCTTTGTGTTAGTATGGCTCCAACCAGTGGAGAGCTTTCCCCTGATTCCAATTTACTCCAGTTTTACTAGAGTGTATGTAGTCATGCCTGACTATGGATCAATAGAAAATTGGTATTGATAGACAAAAAAACAAAATTAAAGTAAATTACTGTTACTTGATTTGGAAAAAAGCTGAAAGTCGTTTACCTGGAGAGTCATTTTTGTGTTCACTTTTCTCCTTGGTATAAAGATGATTTGGATTTAAGGATAGGAAACTCAATTTGAAACTTGCTGACAACAGAAAAGCTGAAGTTTAGCAAAGAGTAAGTAGAATTGTAAAATAATTCATGGAGGAAAAAGGTTAGCTAAATGGGCAGATGTGTGTAAGAAGCAATGTAATGTGGATAACAATTAGGTAATACATTTTTCAGAATTGAAAGACAAAGAATGGGAGTATGCACTCAATATCAAATGCAGTATGATATGGATGAACACAGAGACCTAAGATTTCAAATCCAGCAGTTATCCATCAAGCAAAACCACTAAAATAGATTATCTAGTCATTATTACATTGTTGTTTATGGGAACTCACTGTTCTAAGAGTGCCACACGAGCACTGGCTCACAACATTGCCTGACATAGTAAACCAACATAAGTCTATATAGTGACTTGAACTGGCACTACATGAATGAACTTCTCACCCTCTAATTCTTCCTTCCTTCTACATAATTTGCCAAAAGTACAAGTGCAGGTATGCTGTCACAAACAAAAGGAAAACAGTGTTTTGAATTTTATAAATAGGGCCATGGAACAAGAGTAAAGTAGTGGTGACAGATTTACACAGAGCATTGGCTACAGTTGGAGTATGCTGTGTAGTCTTTGGTACCCCATTATGGGAAGGAGATTAAAGCTATTGAGAGCATAGAGTGTAAATTCATCAGGATGATGCAGATGATGGGAAACTAAAGTTATGAGGAGAGACTTGAGATACTGGGATTATTTTCACTGAAGCAGAGACTGCTCAGAAGAGATTTAATTTAAGTTTTTAAAATTATGAATGGTTTTGATAGAGTGAATCACAAAGGATTATTTCTACTGGTTCATTATAAGTGGAAGTTATGATTGAAGGCTTTTGTCCTTCATTGTACGCCTTGTGTAAATTCTGACTATGCAGTAAATTTCCAAATTCACCTTTTCCTTGCTAATAAGATCATAGACCTTTTTTTCACACATACCACCAACTTGTGATTATATTGTAACAATCTTATATGTTCTGCTAATTCTTCACTGGCACTTACCCACGCATTCTGTGCAAGCTGCAGACCTTCATTAAGATTTAGATCAAGAAGAAGATCAATGGCCTTTTAAAATGCAGAGAAGCCTGTTACTTCAGCATAGGTACAATTATAAGCATGGACAACTGTGTTTAAAGATTCTTGAAATTTGCTATTGTTCTTTCAATAGTGAGCTCAATGTAGACAAAGTTCAATTTAATTGCTCCAATTCTCCTTTATATTGATGTTGGCATGCTACTGTTAATGCTCTTGTCATGCTGCAGTGGGTATTGAACTTGGTAAAGACCTGCTTTTTCAAATACTGGCGCTTTTTCATCATGAATTCCAGTAAGGTTGATAAGAACAAAGGAAAGATAGAATTTACATTTATGAATAAAGCACCTTGTCACATCCTTAAGACATCCCAAAGCATTTCAATACATTATGTTTTTGCTTGAAAAGCAGTTACTCTTGTTACACAGACAAATACAGTTGCCAACTTTGACACAAGGTGTCACAAACAGTAAATGACTGGATAAGCTGCTTTTGTTAGTGTTAGATGAGGAATGAATGTTGACCAAGACAAGAGGAGAATTCTCCACTCTTCTTTCAATACTGTCTTGGATTTTTTCTTGTTAACCTGAGCAGAAAGATGTCACCTACAGGACTTCAGCACTCTCTCAGTAACTGCGCTGATTGTAAGCTTAGATAATGTGCTCTGTCCTGAGTCTGGATGAATCTGGATGAGTCTGGATGAGTCTGTCCTGTCCTGGATGAGCAACCACAACCTTTGTGAGCCAAGCTGACACTAAAAAGGGCTTTCCAGTGAACATCCCAGTTTCAGTGGGTAAATCTATTTGGTGCACTATGAAGGTCCTGGATGAATCTCCAGTTTGTTACCGAATTAGCTGATTTCAGCTCAGGTGGCAGGCAAATTAAAATAAACATCAGTCACCAATGAAAGTCCAACACAGACAGAATATTCAGCCCAACCATTTTGGCATTTACTATCCACAAGCAATTAACCCTAATCACAGCACCCTTTTCCCCATATCCTGTTATTCCCTTTCCTTCATCTACCTATTCAATGTAATCTTGAATATTGACATAATTCAACTTCAATTGACTCATTCCTGGATGAGGGGCTTATTTTATGAAGAAATGTTGAATAGCTGGGCCCTTAAGTATATTAAGGTGGAGATAGACAGATGTTTAATCAGTAAGGGAATCAAGGGTTATGGGGAAAAGGCAGGAAAGTAGAGTTAGGATTATCAGATCAGCCATGATCTCATGGAATGGTGGAGCAGACTCAATGGGCCAAAAGGCCTACTTCTGCTCCTACGTCTTATGGTCTTAAGGTTGGGCCTATACCTATTGGAGTTTTTAAAAAATGGGATGTAATCTAATTGAAACATATAAGCTCCTTAGGGGATTTGATAGGGTAGATGCCGGGAGAATGTTTCTTCTTTTGGGAACACAGTTTTGAGATTACAGGGCTATTGTTTAAGACAGAAATGAGGAGATTTCTTTCCTCTCAAAGGGTCATTAGTATGTGGAATTCTCTTCCCCAGAAAACAGTGGGTGTAGCGTCATTGAATTTATTCAAGGCAGAGTTAGACAGATTTTTCATAGACAAGGGAGTCAAGGGTTATGAGGGCAGACGGAGTTGAGACCACAACCAGATCAGCCATGGTTTTATTGAATGATGGAGCAGGCTCAAAGGGTTGAATGGCTTGCTCCTGCTCCTAAGCCTTATGCTCCTGTGTTCTAATCACTAAACCTGAAACTGAATGTCACAATTCTTTTGCTAATCCTTCCAAATTGTTCAGCGCCCTCCCAAAATTGAGAATAACTCTCAAGTACTGATGTGAATAAGCTGTGAGAAACATTGAATTTCAAACTTGTCTGGTAGCTGCCAAGATTGTGGTTGGAATCTTGATGTATCATTGAGTGTTCTGATGGCGGGATTGGAAGTGCACAGGACTACTACTTGTGGGCGGGACAGCTGGTCACACACAATCATGAGGCAGCCAGCGAATTCATGGATGAGGTGCCTAGCCAATCGTGCAGCAAAAGCGGGCAGGAAGTCGACGACCCAGCCATTGCCTCACAGGGTCAAAGGTCCAGGTGCCATATTTCCATGCAATCCAACAGCATCAGTCCAGCTGTGAGAGTGAACGCCTCGAGTCTACAGCTATTGCTGGGACCTTTGGATCTTTTCCCCTTCCCTTAAATGCCCCTGATAACCTCAACTGCTGCTACCAGCTGTTCATCTTTCCCTGCCTGGCTAACCTCAATTACTGTTCCTCCCTCAGTCACTTTTATCCACCTTCAATCCACCACAACCTTAATTCCTTACTTTCATCCTACCATTGGGAAGTTGACATTTTACCTCCTGCGCAATCAAGTCTGCCTGCCCACCTTGTTTCCTGCTGCTGGCAGCAGCACAAGATTCAAGCCTGCATCTTTCCACTTTTTTCTGACTATGCAGGTGCCTCCATAGGTGGCACAAGTTGCATCTGTGCCCATGTGGTCACGCCGCTCGCAATAGAACAGTTTCAGTGATGGGAGGCATTTTGGGTAACCAACACCATCATCAGGTCTCTTTCGTTTTTGGGTAGGGAGCATTTCAGTGATTGGGTTGTAGCTTCTTTGCATGTAGGACGAAATATTCCCCTCAGTTAAAATACAATTAAAATTTTCTGCCTGAAGACCAAAGAATGGCATTATTTCTAGCATTGTCATTGCTCAACACAATCTCTAAATTGTCCAAATTTATAAATTACTGCTGGCACATTGTTCACATCATACCAAATGATTCTTTTCACCTTAACAATTAGTGACTCCACCAACGTCAACATCTCTATCACACTTCGAGACTAGATCCAACAAAATGGTCTCCATCTCAGCTCTGGCCTCCTATTCTTCAGTACATTCTTACCTGGCTTCTGAATATATCAATTTTTCCACAACATGTCAACTTTCTTGTTCCCCTGAATTCAAAACACATCTATATGTTCTTCCTTATCCTTGCATCTTCACTGTGCTGAAAGAAAACCTTATCTCCCAATCGATCTAATTGAGCCCATGGTCTCATTGTCATGGAGCTTTTCACTTTAACACTTCCTTTACCTGCTATTGGATGGCCTGCTGATTCTCAGAACTTCTAGCCCAGCAACTGCTGGCACAAAACTAAGAGCAAGCACACCCAACTGCAGAAGATCCAACTTTTATAATAGCTTTTGTATACTGCAATGGCAAACTTCTGGCTTGGAAATGCACTTGCTAAAAGGGCGTGGAAGCAGATTCAGTAGTAACTTACAAAACAAAACTTTGCAAGGTTATGGGCAAAGAACGGGGGAGCAGGACATATTGGACAGCTCTTTCAGAGAGCCAACAAAGTGTAATGGATCAATGGTCACCTTCTGTGCTGTATGATATATCAGCTGACATTTATCTGACTTTGCACAGTGTTAGCAGTGTCCCGATCCAAATGTGGGCCGTTGCATTGTATGCTTCTCTTTGCATTACATCCCATGGGAAATTCTACAGTTAGTGGGAGGGAGTGGGGAGAGAGGGGGATGGCTCCTCTGTTATCATGGTTCTATCTCTGAATTAGTTAGCTTCTTACTCTAAAAGTGATCTTGCTAGTAGCAATGGTCTTATGTTGAAAACATATTTGTTTACATATTAACTATATACAAAAGGTTAAGTAAGGTCAAGACATAGCTAGAGTTACTCTCTAAGATGCTTCTTAGTCATCTTCTCTCAGTGAGTGAAATCACTGTGATATAATTCCTTACGTACATGCCCAGTAGCCATAATCAGAGTTAACCCTTCACTCTACATCTTCTCTAAAGTACACTCTTCTGGGAAAACTGTTAATCTCATGCACTATCTACAGTTTCCATCCAACTCCTACTCTTGCCCCCCTCACCGCCCTAAATCACTTTCGCCAAATGTGTCAATCCCCAGCAGTGTTCTTGGCTCTCTTGGGAGATGTGTAAGATGTACATGTTCCTTTATCGACTCTTTGGAAGGCAGCCAAATTGTTGGAACGTGATGGCAGCTTCTCACAATAACTGGCTCCTGGACTGTTATTCTTATGGTGACCTGAATGTAAAAGCAGGATTCGGCAGAGAATCCTCCAGGGCTTGAAGGATCACAATCCCTTGAAAAGGAAGGTAATGAACTGAAATTCTCCCACTCATCATCATCTGCATTGCACACTGGGGAAAGGTGAAAGTGCCAGCTTGACAAAATGAAGCACTTCCCGCTCCTATGAAGAAATTTGCAGCTGTATCATTCACCACCGCTGTGGCGACAAGAGAAGCATTCAATACCAATGTGAGGAAAGAATCTGGTAGACGAAAAGAATGAAGAATATCCTGAAGACACTGCTGAAGACGAGGAAAGGAGGATTTCCCTACTACTCTTAGGGTAGGAATTTCTCTTTCTGTAGGTAGTGGTATCACTTCCACGTTTGATTCAGTTTGAGGCTGCTTCACTGTGGACAATAAGATCTCGGGGTCAGCTACAGAAAGTAGGATTGTGTCATCAGCAATGGAATAAACTTTAGGACCAGGATCTATAGGAAGTTCCTGTGTGGTGCTCTGGTCTAGAGACTTGTTTGAAAGTTCAGCACTGGGGGTTTGTATTACCAGAGTCTCAGTAATAATAGTGTCAGTACTTCTTCAGATGCTCTGTAGCCAACTCTTTCATCTGATGCTGTGGACATTTCCTTAGATGTGGTACAGCACTTACACACTCCTTTACTGCAATAATGTTCATTTTCTTTTGTTGAACCATTTATAATTTGTAATTCCCTCTCTATGGCTTGGTAGCACTCTGTGACTGCTAATAGTTGGGGTTTTAGTTCAGCCTTCTCTTTTTAGGTAACTCTTAATTTTAATATTTTCAGGCTCCATGTTCGATTTTAAGTTTTGCGAAGATACTCTTCAGCAGTAGAAGCTCTGTAGGAGGGATTTTCCGTTCCGTAAGTGGCAGGTGGAAAGGCAGCGTTTTTCCCGCCGGCCGCAAAGGTGTTTTTTGTGTCCGAGTGTATGCTTCTCACCTCATTAAATATGCGCCAACAAGAAACACGTCGTATCGCGTATCCTCTCAACTGTGGCCTGGGAGGTGGCGGCCAGGGAGGTGAGAACCAATTCAGCCGATAAGGAGATCAGCCATCCAGTGCAGGAAAAGGACGAAAGACCTCATCCATTCTGCCAGGGTAAGTCAACCACCTCATCATTCTCAATTCATATTTTCGCTTTCACAAGCCCATCAAACAGTCGCAGGATGAGTCCCCACAGGGATCTGCCAGCTCAAGGGACATCACCACTCACTCGTTCTCACACACGCATTGACATCTCCATCTGGGCTCACATCCTGTGCAGCTCGCGTACTCATCCCATGCATGGCTCCACTCAGCATCCACATGAGCCATGCATCCTTATCACCTGCCTTGGCATGCGTCCTGATCACACTTTCGCCATCTGACTTTATGCAGGACAGGCTCACCCACAATAAGAGGGAGACGCCCCAGACGGGAGGTGAGATGCCTGAGCTCAAGGCCCTCGCTTCCTATGAGGAGTGTGCTGTTGAGCTGGCCAAGGAGCACCGGGACTGTGCTTGCAGCAACAGTGAGGTCGGCGGCACAGACCCAATGGAGGACCCTTCACCAGCTGATCCTTCAGACAGCGACATTGTGAGTACATTGTTATGTTTTGAAGTCTGCTGCCATGCACTAATTATCTCTACTCTCTTTAATAGGCAGCACAGCCAAATGCCCCAGGGACACCGGGAGCCAGCCCCTCATCTCCCGCCCTGAGAACACCTCAGATGAGGATCCAGACAATATGCGGCTGGAAGATCCTGAAGGCTCCCTCCCTGAAGTTCCATCACAGTGCTCACCCACACCCTTCACCAGCGCAGAGGCACACAGCTCGGTGGGACCTAGATCTAGACCAGGCTCATCATCACAATCTAGTGAGCACAGCTCAGATTCTGGTCCACAGCAGGCAGAGGCTGGCCAATCCAAGTGTCACCGACACTTCAAGGACTGCTGGAGGTAAGGATTCTGCTGAGTCCTAGTCAGATGACAAGCCTGTGGACTTGTTCCTAAATCACATGTTGGAGCTGTAGCGGCAGTAGAGGGAACATCAGGCAGGGTTGTCAGATGCATTCTGCAGATTGCAATGTATGATGGAGGAATCTGTCCATGTTCCACCTGAGGTCATTGCGCCAGTATGCCAGCGGAACACGATCAACATTGGTAGGATGGTGGCCGCCATGGAGACCTTGGTCTAAGATATAGTGCCTGTGCTGCTGCAGGAGTTGCACCCCATCGTTGTAGACATTGGTGGCATCCAGCACTGGCTAAGCAAGTGCAGGCCAGGGCTCTTCAATCTCATTCCAGGTGCCTCTTCTCCTCAAAAGTCAGCATGTGCCTTGGCAAAGAGGGCATCCATCACCTCCTGTATGCGCTTGTGGTTAGAAGCTTGAGAGATGCCACAGAGATCCCCAGTACAGCCCTGGAAGAAGCCACTCATGTAGAAGTTAAGTGACTTTGAGAGTCACTGGCAATGGATGGCCTTCCAGTCTCCACGGCATCTACTCCTGCAGAATGTGGCAGATGTGACCTACCAGATCCCTGGACATGCGGAGGCATCGACGACACTGATTTTTGCTCACCTGGAGGAATGACAGGTGACTTCTGTATACTCTCGGTCTTGCGAGCCACCTACACTCAGAGGACCTGTGAGCTTCATCCTCTGGATCCGAGGGGGTCCTGCTACTTCTTGCTCATCAGGGTGATGCACCTCCCTTTGCTGAGCCTGGCGCCGACGTCACACTCTTCTCTGCCTTTCCTCCTGCCTGCATGCGATGATGAAGGCTACATTAAGTGCACCATTCATCTTTCTCCCATTCTCTTCTCTGCTGAAACATTGAAGAAAAACATGAGTGAGCATCAGCCTCCAAAGCTCCTCTTCCTGTTGGTGACTAGTGAGTGACTGTGGTTTCAAAGGATTAGTTTCAGTCTAGGCACCTCATCACCATGAAATTCCTGGGCAGTGCAATGTCAGATTCAGGAGTCCAGTATGCACATCCGCCCCCACCCCCAACCACCCCACATTCCAAGGCCTAGTGGTAGGAGGTCACTTTGGACAGGCGCTTGGATGTGCTGCTTTTATCCCAGATACTGCACTCCACAACTACAATCTTTGGAATAAACATGAGGGCAAACATTCAGTGAGGGAATAGATTATTTTAGGTGAGGCTGGGGTTTCACATCTATGAACCTGCCAGCAGTAACGTTTGGAGGTGCAGTTTCCAATGGCCTTTTGCAGTTTGTCCAGGAGCCCAGTTGGTTTTGGATTTATTGATCTTTTTCTGACCCCCTCCCCTTCAGGCATAAACCTTGCTGGAGCGGCCGGTTTTCTTGGGCAGCAGCACAGCCTGGATGTTGGGCAGGGCCCCACCCTGGGCTATGGTGACCCCTTCCAGCAGCTTGTTGAGCTCCTGGTCGTTGCAGATGGTGAGCTGCGGGTGGCAGGGGATGATGCGGGTCTTCTTGTTGTCCCGGGCCGCATTGCCGGCCAGCTCGAGGATCTCGGCCATCAAGTACTCGAGGACGGCGGCCAGATAGACGGGTCTCTGACCCCGACACACTCGGCATAGCGAACCTTGCACAGCAGCCGGTGGGCACGGCCAACAGGGAACTGGAGACCGACTCTGGAGGAGCGAGTCTTGGCCTTGACGCGCCCTTTCCTCCTGTTTTATTGTGGCCAACAATCTTATTGTTGCCCTTGCTGAAAATCTTCACCAATGTTCATTTCTATACTTGGGATAAAGGGTCTTTGCAAGGAGATCAATTAATGCAATAATCAGAATTAATCTCACATGAATGCACTTTACGAATTAAGGCTCCTAATTGCATCTGTTGTTATTAAAATACTCTTAACATGTCTCAGCTGTGCATTCCTCCTGATTTGGGAATACAGATATCAGTTGGGTGGCCCACCAGGGCTATGATCCACTCCTCCCAGAAGCCCCAAAAGACCTCCCCACCAGACTGTTTTCATAGTTTCATTTTCTGTTGCGCCATAAGTTCAGGTTGCAAGATGGTGGTGCTGAGGTTTTACTATCAAACCAGCTTTGACCCTCCCTGTGTGACTGTGGAGATCCCTTTTGTTGTCCTGGAGGAGCATAATGTACAGGCTTTCTTCCCTCCAGTAACTCTCAGTCCTCCCCCTGTAACCCTTGATCCCATTGAAATTGTGGTAGACATCCCTGTCTTACCCCCTGGATCGCTTGAGGTGGATGTGCCTGTGCCCCATGTGGACCTTACCGCTTCCCATCTTGAGGCCTATTATGCAGTGACATTTAGAGGCACCCCCCCACCGTGAGACCATTGAGTGCCCGCCCTAACACTACCTGTACCCAATCTATAGGCTACAGATGCATCCCCTGACTGTGACTGTGCCATCAGCAGCCCAGTATTATTCCCAAACACCCCCGCAGACCAACATGCATGAGGTGGTGACCAGGTCCTGCACACCTTGCTGGGCATTACTGAAAATGGACTGACATGCCCTCCCCCTCCCTGGACTGGGACATGGACAGCCTTTGCAAGCTCTGTAATCTAAACTGATGTGATTTTTTTACTCACCTCTCTACCCATTCTGGCCCCGACTCGCTTTTAGACTTTAGCCCTTGGCGCTCTTCCCATTTTGGCCCCGAGGAAGTTCCCACCACCCTCCACCCAATCATGTGCCTGAGTGCATCCTTCCCTCAATATTCCCCCTCCTCAGTTTAGCTTTTGCTCTCCAACCCCTTCCCTCTGTCCTGTCTTCCCCCCACCCCCAGTCAAGCCTTTGCTCTCCAGCTCATTTCACCAACCCCATCCCGCACCCCCGGCTTACCGCTAGTTTGATATATAGAATCTGAGCTCTGAAACCACTCTGAAATCATTTGCACCAAGCTGTGCAGGCAACATCATGAGTTGGAGGAGCAGCGAAGGATGCGCAATGTAAAGTAGGCGAATGTACCTTGAAGTCACGAATGAAGTGCAGTTTGCCAGGTGCACGTCCCTTATTACACCATTGGGAATGATGCTGGTCTAATTAGACACTGGTTTGGCCTTTTGATCCAGCGTGGGGGCATGATTCAGTGAGTTTCCTTCATAATGAGCATTCATGATATTCAAATGTATTCAAATGCCGTTCCTGACATGGCGCAACGGGAAACGCGTGCCGCCATTGAAGTCTGGAGTGGACGATCACAACTTGTTTCCACACCAACATAAACCTGACTTTTGGGCTCCTGTGATATTTTCCCTTCCTGCCCACCATTGATGGGAGCGGAAAGTCCAGCCCCGTAGTTTGGGCCTCTGCTCCTTTAGTGAAAGAAAGCGCAAGTGCTTCCGTGGCTTGCTGATGAGCTCCAAGTGCGGGCTCTGGCTTACATTTGTATGGAGTAATAACCTCTGCACTTTCACAATTGGTTTGATCCAGTTTGGAGTTTAGCATCTCATTCTCCCTGGGTAGTTTTTGCTGGTTGCCTGCAATTATTGTTACATGCCAAATGTGGGCTCAGTAGAATAAGCAGACAAATCCACTTCTTTATTACCTTCTTCAACAAAGGGTTAATTCTCCTCAAAAGAGATAACAAACACTTCATGATCATGTAGTAAGGTCCAGGACTACTTCTTCCAACAGATCATTTGCCTCTGCAGCATCTTCATTCTCTTGCACTCTTTCCTGAAGTAGCCAATTAAAGTCTAGAATATCATCTTGCGGGCGATCACCGTCATTCTTGGTGCATTTCTTCCCACTTCTTCTAGCCTGTCCCTAAAGAGAAGTGAAAGATCTGTAATATCCTGCCCTGAAGAAGAGTTATGTGGATTTGAAACGTTAACTTTTTTTCTCTCTCCACAGATGCTGTCAAACCTACTGAGTTTTTCCAGCATTTTCTGTTTTCATTTCAGATTTCTAGCATCTGCAGTATTTTGCTTTTATTTACCTGCAATATCCTCCTGTGGTCCTTCTAGTTAAATAGAGGATGGTTGCAGTGTCCCTTTATTCAGCCATGAAACTCTATCAGGTAACAGTGAAACACCAGCTCCTGTGTCTAGTTTGAGTTTGGTCAGATGCCCATCTACATCAATGTCAGCGCTCCAATGCTGGCTTTTATTTCCCTTTGTTTCTCCTAAGATAATTTCCTACTTGTCGAAGTCTTCAATATTTTTTAGCAGGCTTCTCCTTCTGTCTTGTAAGCACAGATTTTCTGGAATGGCAGAATGGTCAAACTTGCCGGAGTCCTGGCACTGTGCAATTGGGCCAGACATTTTTCCCACGTGTAGATCACCTTCCTGCCACAGCAGGGGCAATGGAAAATGATGGTTGGCGTCTTTTCAGGGTGTTTCCTGGTTGTTTCCTTGCTTTACTTTTCATTTTACAACCCACAAATTGACCAACTTCATTGGACTGTTCTTGGGAAACTTCCCTCGCATCTCTGACAAAAACTTTATTCTGCCTCCATTCTTCGGCCTCTCTGGCCAGTTGTTCAGTTTTGCTTAAATTCTTACAATCTCAGGGAGATTTCAAGTCAGGGAGATTCTCATGTAAAAAGCCAATGCCTATCCTATCTCTGATCAGGTCGTCTTTTAGTATTCCATACTCACAATTTCTGGCTAGGCAGTACAATTCTTCGATGAATGAATCAATCCTCTCACCCTGTCTTTGACTGCGCCAATTAAATTTCACCCTCTCAATGACAATGTTTTTATGAAGACTGAAGTCTGAGTCAAAGGCTCCGATAACATCCTCTTAGGAGGCTGTCTTTTCGTTCACCCCTGTCTGACCAGCACATTGTCTGCTTTTCTCCCAACAGCGTATAACAAAGTATTAACTTGATCTTTGTTCCCTTTACTCGCAGATCTGAGCCATTGCGGTACCAGGTAAAAAAAATCATCTTCATCAATTTTGCCATTGCTCAGCCTGTCTGGGGCCCTCTATATTTTGAATGGCTCTGGAAGGGGCAAAGTAATAGCCATTTCTCACCCTGAATCGAGGATGTTTTTTTCCCACGCTGTTTGCTTTGCCAAACACTGGGCTGCCCTCGTTATTTGGTCATCTCCGATGTGGTTGCTGGGTTTTCCTCAAAGTCTTTCACCCACTGAGCTGCCCTGCTGCTGGGTTTCACTAGAGGCTTTTCCTGCTGTTTTCTACTGTTTCTCTGTGGGTACAGTCATTGCTGCCACTGTCTGTTATCGTGGTTTTATCTTGCAATTTGTTAGCTTCTTACTCTAGAAAAGATCCTGCTGAAGGCAATGGTCTTTTGTTGAAAACACATTTATTTGTATACTAACTATTTGCAAAGGTGAAACAAGAACAAGGCATAGCTGAAGCTACTCTCTGCGGTGCCTCTCAATCAACTTCCTGTGAGTGAGTGACATCACTGTGACATAGCTCCTTACACACTTGCTCAGTAGCTGTTATTAGGCTTAACCCTTTACTCTACAGTTCCCAAAGAATACACCAGCAGAAAACCCAGGTCAAAATGCTTACAACAACTTGCAATGCTGCTACATACCATGACCAGAGGAACGTTATAGTTTCTTTGAAGGGAAATTAAAAAACAAATGTTTCCGCTCTGAAAAAGAGCCATACAAACTCAAAACATTACCTGTTTATCTCTCACAGATGCTGCCAGACCTTCTGAGTTTTTCCAGCACTTTTGGTTTTTATTTCAATTTCCAGCATCTGCAATATTTTGCTTTCAACAAATGTTTCAAACTTGCCTTACCGTGTGACTGAATCGTGTTGTCATGCAGTCACTTTGAGAACAATCAAGATTCATTTGCGAACAATGTTCAGCTGAGGACTTTTATCTTGTGTTCTTCATTTATCACAATTTGAATTATCAAGTCATGTATGATTTAGTTAAATGATTCTGCATATGAAAAATACCAGCAGTTGAATGGGTGATATACTGCCAGTAGAAAGCTTTGATAGAATCATGTGAATCTAGCAGTTTCAAACCAGAAATGAGGCACTTGACCTTTGTTAATGAGTCTGGTTAAGTTTCTGCTGGCAGTAAGGAAGGTAAAATGGCAAACATAATTCCATGGAGGCATAAAACATATTTCAAGAAGCAGGAATTGCATACTTAATTAAAGAATGTACAAAGGGGAACAGAATAAATGATGGACTCAAAGGCATTGCAGTGCTGCTGAAAGCTGACCTTCCACTATAAAGTAAGGTCAACTAATTGGTACAATATCAGGGCATTTTTAGTACATATTGCATGATGCACTTGAAGCATGTCAGGGTCAATTGCCAGGAATCTTGTGTCAGAAGCGTTTAAAGGGCTGCAACTTCCCTTAAAGCTGTGGAAGTCAAATTACTCCACCAGAAAAGATTAACAGCAGCATTTGGAAATGCACCATTTGAAAATGCAATATTTCCTAGTAAGCCTTTAGTTTATAGCAATTGCTTGAGCATCAATGTGAACTGCTGCGATTTAGCATTATTTCTTGAAGGGTGAGTACCGTGTTGGCATGGATCACTTAGCACAGCAGTTAGGAGCTGCCCATCCCCCCCTTGGACCTCAGAGGTTTTAGAGTGAGAGTGGCAAATGTCAATGAGGCAGCATCTGCCATGGTCTCCAAATTGGCTGAGCCCTGCAAGGTGGGATTGGCCAGGCTGCAATAGCAATGCAGGTATAGAGTGGATGAACCACTGCTCCTCTGTCCTTTCAGGAGAAAACATCCCATAACAATGCAGAGAGGTTGTGGAATGGCAGTGGAGCACCCCACCTACTCATCCTCACTCAGTATGAGCAGGAGGCCCTGGAGCTGGAGAGGCTCCATGCACCTAGATCAACCGGCCGCGGTGAGGTTGGGGTGCCACAGGGTGGATAAGAGTGCAGTGCACTGAGGTCAGAATGTCTGTAATTGCAACCATTCCGCTGTAATCTCTATATTGATGTGAACCTCGAACATAGAATCCCCACTGATAATGGAAAGAGGAGGGCACCCTGATGCATATCTCTGTTTCATCCGGGTGCCAGACATGCACAGTAACAGTGTAATGACTACAGCTAATGACATGTCCTTGTTCTTCCTTTCAGGCTCACCAGCACCTTCGGGGTGAGGAGCCTGAAGGCCCATCCCTGACTCCTGAGGATAACACCCATCACAACGCAGCTGCATCACACCCTCTCTGTCAAGCAGGCACCAGCGCCGGCAGTCGGAGGATGGCTGGGGGCCAGGAACATGCGCAGTCGGTGGCTGATTATGTGCCTCTGGAGTCATCCCTGAGGCAGCAGATGCTGGACATCCAGCAGGGTGTGCGGAAGGGTTTGGCGGAGATACATGAGGGAATGCATGCCATGGTCTCCATTGTGGAGGAGTCCTTGCATGAGCGATGCAATGACCCTCATGGTCGAGCACAATGCCTCCTCCATGGAGAGACAATGGCGACTCTCATGGAGAGGCTTCTCCAGGAGCTGAATCAGGGTTTCCTGAGGATGCGTTTGGACCTGCAAGCCCTCACACCGGCAATGACCTCAGGTGGTCAGTGTCAGTGTGGGAGATGGATGAGATACCCAGTACCCCAGCTAGGTGCCCGTCCATCAATGGTGAGCAGGGAGGTCCAAAGCAACCTCACGTTGGTGCACGATCTGCCTGTCATCTCTGTGGTCTCCTCTCAGGGCGCTCTGGATGAGGGCAGCAGCTCCTGCGCCCCTCTGCCTGTGACCGTAGCACCCAATGAGGCTGCGGAGACTGGGGAGATACCAGCCGTGGCACTGGCCACTCCCTCCCAGGCAGGGCCAGCACAGGCTCCATGGGCCAGAGGACCTGGTAAAGTCATCAAGGTCAACAGGACAGCAGAGTGAGCAGGCTGTCTCCAATGCCAGTGCCAGCTAGGGGGGAGCACCTAGACGTAGCACCCGCAAAGGAAAACTTAAAGTACCTTAATCACAACATGGCCTGATCACGGGTGATATTTGTTTCCCCCACTTTTGTGTTCATTGTTTATTGGTGTGATGGATAACACCTGTCAATGTTAATTTGTAGAATGTATGCCAGGCACCACAACATTAAATGTGATTTTGTACAACAAGCCTCTGGGTGCTTCATTTGTTCTGCAGGTGCAGGGTAACCCATGATGTTGAGTGACTTGCTTCTCATGAAACTTTACAAAAATGACACATAGTGCATGTTGTTGACCAAGCAAATGTTCCTGTCAGGGATTGAGTATGGAGCCTGCAGCCCTGGCATGTGGTGGTGGTTCTTATTTGGTAGTCCAGCTGAAGGAGCATTGGATCAAACTGTCCAGGGTGTCCCTGCCTCCCTGGAGGTTGCCCAGGTCAGTGTCTACCTCCTCAGCGTTCCCCTGAGCATGCTCATCCTCAGACTCACTACGGGACTCATCATCTATTGCCTGAGCAGCTGTGTCAAGATCTTCTTCCTCTACTATGTCCCTTCTTTCCAGAGCCAGATTGTGGAGAGCGTAGCATGCAACCACTATCAGTGACACATGACCTGGGGGGTACTGGAGTGCGCCCCCTGAATGGCCCAGGCATCGGAAGCACATCTTGAGAAGACCTATGGTTCTCTCCACCACAGCCCTCGTGGACCCATGGCTCCTATTGTACCGCTGCTCAGCTTCTGTTCTTGGATGGCGGAGATGCGTCATGGGCCTCCTTCTGAGGGGTTAGCCCTTGTCACCCAGCAGCCATCCATCCAGCCGGGCTGGAGCACTGAAGAGCCTCAGCACCTGGGAGTGTCTGAGGATGTAAACGTCATGAGAACTGCCTGGGTACTTTACACAGACTTGCAGAATCAGCATCCTGTGATCACACACTATCTGCACGTTCATGGAGTGGAAGCCCTTCCTGTTGGCGAAGGCACTGGGCTCACCTGCTGGTGCCTTTATGGCCACATGTGTGTAGTCTATAGCACCCTGGACGCTGGGGAAGCCAGTAATGGCTGCAAAGCCTCTGGCTCACTCTGCCTCGCTGGCCTCGTCCAGACAGTAGTGAATGAAAGTACCCGCCTGAACATAGTGTCTGTCACCAGCTTGACAAAACTGTGGGCAGCTGATTTGGAGACTCCACTAAGGTGTCACACTGACCCCTGGAAACAGCTGGAGGCATAGAAGTTGAGGGTTACTGTAACCTTCAGCAACAGTGGCATGGGGTGTCCACCCACACGGTCAAAGCTGATCTCAGGGCCGATCGTCTGACAGATGGAGGTCATCCTCTCCCTTATAGGTGGAGCCTCCTTTGGCACTACATCTCAGGCATATTGAGGTAGCTGTATCGCTGCCTGTAAACCCTGGCAGCAGGATAGTGGCAATTTCTGCAGCCCCTTCCGCCTTGGACTTCCTGTTGGCCCTGCACCCCTTGTGCCTGCACGTCTCCTCCCACAGGTCATTCCCCTGGAGGCTGCATTGGGACACCTGGCCTCCTCCTCCTTTTGCTCCTCTCTTCCTCCTCAGAGGAGGTGCCTCCATCGGAGACCACAATCCCCATGCTCAGGGTAAGGGGAGGCTGTCTGATACCTGGAAGGCTCCAAGTATGAATCCTCCGGGGGCCTGGAAAACAACAGAGTCCTGAACTGAAGCCTCTTATTTCTGTCAAAGCAGTTCTGAAGCAAAATGAAGATGCCCTGTTCACACAAGCAAGCAGCAGCAAGTTATAATCTAAAGTGCAAACTACTCACATTAACAAGCCCCTCGCCCCTCTTATCCTGCCCGTGGATGAGATTTTTGAAATTGTGACCTCCCCGCCTTCAGGTAAAGATTTGCATGATAGAGCATTTGGAAAAACAGCGAGTGCAGAGGACCCAGTGGATCCGAGGGAGTGAAGATCTGCTGACGTAATACCTCAGGGTTTCTTGTGCTGCTGAATCCAGGGATTTAAACCATGCATGATCTAACTAAAAATGCAGCTTGATGGTTCAGCCCCAGCATTTCATGAAGTCTTTGATAGTCGGCCTACTAAATTTTAGGCTTCAAAGTGGGTGAATTCACAATCTACATGTGTACTGTTCTAGGTCTCACCTATCGATCATTTCAGTCCGTGTTGACCACATCAGTTACCTGTCCACCAATGCATTGAATTTAGAATTCTCGATCTTGCCTCCACAGCCTATCCTTTCTATGTGGCCACCTCCAGCCTTGCATCCTCCCCCAAACTCCATGATCACCCAGTTGGGACTTTTTGTGCATTCCCCCTCCCTTTACGTCACCATTAGTGACCACAGGCCGACAGTCATCTCTGTCCTTCACTCTGTAATTCATCCCTAACACTCCATCTCACCTGTGCACCATTCAACTTTAAAAAAAACCTCAAAAACTTTTTTTTAAAAATCATGCTTTCAGGTAGTTTCCTAACATGGCCCATTGTCTATTCCTTTCTGCTTTTTATCTGTTTTATTCTCCCCCTTCCCTCTAAAACAGTTTGGGGTTGTTTGCTGCCCTCTAAATGATTGTTACTGCTTCTGGTCCTCTTCCTCCATGGGTTAGGGCTGACTCTCTCCCACCTCTCCATAACAATGTATAGACTGGAGCTCCAGAGACCTTGGGCTCCATTCTATCACAGTCTGTCTTGCTCGAAATTCTCATGCTTGTGAATCAGATTGAGACTGTCATGTTGCAGGACTTTTAATAATTCATAGCTGTGCAAAAATCTGCTCTGCCACAGATCTTTGGTGATGCTGAGGAAACCCAGCAATGGAAGAATGGACAGAGTTGGCAGCCAGATAGAACTGTGTATTTCCAGTTGTGAGATTTAATTGATATCTTCTGTTATTCCTTAGAAATAATCAGTGCAAAAAACATTCAAGGTGGCACCTTGACAATCACTAGTCTTTGAAATAGTTTCAAAATCTAGTTTCAGGAGCTTGTATAGTTGTGGTATAACCTCATTTTTGAATTGCCATCTTAACATCCAGATCTCCTTGGGTGACTGGCTATGATTGCTTTTGCCTGTACACATGAATGGCAGGGTAAAGACAAAATATATTGTGAGCTGTTAATACATCTGCCTTGCCTGGCTCTTTCATCTTCCTATTTGTCCTTAGGATCAGTAAGCAGGATAGTATATTGTGTGTCATATAATGAGTACTATTGAGACTTTATTATTACAACTTGGGAGGTGGTGGCATAGTGGCATTGTTGCTGGCCTAATAACCCAAGAACTCAATGTTAATGCTCTGGGGACCTGGGTTCAATTCTCACTACAGCAAATGGTGGAATTTGAATTCAATAAAAATCTGGTATTAAAAGTTTGATGATGACCATAAAACTATTGCTGATCATTTTGTAAAAACCCATCTGGTTCACTAATGTCCTTTAGGGAAGGAAATCTGCCGTCCTCACCTGGTCTGGTCTACATGTGACTCCAGACCCACAGCAATGTGGTTGACTCTTAAATGCCCTCGAAGCAAGGGCAATTAGGGATGCAATAAATGCTGGCCCAGCCAACGACAACCACATCACATGAATGAATAAAAAAAAATAAAAATAAATCAGAGCTATTGCCAACCAGATTCAAACACCCCCAGCAGACTCTGCTTTAATAAAGGAGGAATGAAAATGCCCATGAGAGGTAGGCCAGCCAGTGCCTATTTTATATGGCCTCTAAACAATTGTGCTGTATTTAGACCCCTTGACTGCATTATGGGTCTATGAGTTAATTTTGGTACGTTTCTGGATTTTAATGATCCCACATATACCATACACTTCACAACCACACGATGGTGTGTTATGCAAAACGAGAGCAGAACAGGCCTGAGCACCAGATAACCTGGGTCACACGTGCCCACTAAACACCCTACACAACCTGCTCTGATCTTACAAAATCAGTTTTGATAGACTAGCTCAGGGTGTCTCAAAATTCCTAGGTATAGCATCTTCCAGTCGGCGAGTGGGGGTGAGGTCCACTCGCCGACATGTAAAATGACACAGGGATGCATTGGGTGTGCGTCCCGACGTCACCCCGCATCATTTAGATTCCTAGTTCGGCGGGCGCACAGCCAAATCGGCTGCGCACCCACCGAATTGACAACGGCCTATTAAGGCCATTAAAAAACTAATTAAGATGATTAATGGACCTGCCCGTCCAACCTTAAGGTTGGTGGGCAGGCCGGGAGCCCTGGCAGGCTTCAGAAAAAACATGAAACCTCATCCACGGGCGGGATAAGGTTTCATGAGGGTTTTTAAATTTTTATGAAAAGTTTCAATAAAAGTTCTGTACTTGTCCCAACTCATGTGACAGTGTCACATGAGGGGACATGGCAGGGAAATTTATTTATCACTCTTATTGAAAGTTTTCAATCGGAGCTGAACTCCCTGAGGCAGCACTTTGCCTCAGGGAGATCTGTGTGCTCTTTCGTGTGCATGCGTGAAACAGCGCATTCTCGTCTGAGGGAATCCCACCACCCCTGCCCGCACAGGGAGTGTGCAGCAGTTCCTGGCGGACGCCTTAATTTGCCCGCCCATGCAAAATAGCGCGCTCCCCCCCCACCTGTCCGGGGCGCCAATCGGAAGGCTGCCCGCCCACACCCGCACATCCTCCCCAATGGGGGGACAATGTTAGCCTAGGTTTGAAATGATCAAGAATAATATTTCAAAGTACTCAAAGTTCAGCAAAATTCAGGCTATATCAAAAAAATAGCTCAGTAAGTTCAAAAAGGGTATAAAGGATGGAGGAAAGTAGCAAAGCTTTGTCAGTAATGATGGAAATAAAGCATGACAATTCCCCGCAACTGATAGCCGCTAAGAGAATGAAGAAGGCCTACTTTAGCAGTTAGACCATAGAGCTTTTTAATTTCTCTACCTGTTCAGGTGACTCTGAGACCTGCACTCCCAGTCATGCCTATGGTTTCCATTTTTACGATAATTTCCAGACAGGTGCTGCGTTTGCACTTTTTGATAAAATTGCTTCTTAACCTTCCTTCAATGTTTTGGTGAGGATGTTATATTTATACCATCTGGTCACCAACTCATCAGCCAATAGATTAAAAAAGACAGTGACAAGAGTGAAAAGAGGTAGCAACACCTCAGAACAGGTTTCTTCCCCCTTTTGAATGGACCTGCATCTCCAGCAACAAAGTGGGTAGGTAGGGGATTTAAACAGAATGATATTTATTTTATCTAAGGACATAACACCATCTGCATCACTATCCAGAAGAATAAATGTCAATTTATTTGAATTCAATGGTATACTAAACTGGACACTAAGGGCAGAATTTTACGACAGCGGGATTTTATGTTCCCACTGTCATCAATGAGATTTATAACGGATCACCACATTTTATGGCCCCGTCCCCGCCGAAACAGGGCCGTAAAATTCTGCCCTAAGGGTTTCTGGGCTGCACCATGATCTCCAAATTTCTTTAAAGGACCAGCCAGCATACTTGAATTGGCAGCAGTTCAGAGAAGGTACACTTGGCTGATTCCTGGAATGACAGATTTGATTTGTGAGGAACGGTTGTGCAGGTTGGGCCTATGCTCATTGGAGCTTAGAAGAATGAAAGATGTTCTTATTGAAACATACAAGAGTCTGAGGAGGCTTGACAGGTGGATGCTAAAAGGGTATTTCCTCTCATAAGGGAATCTAGAACTGGGGGTACAGTTTAAAAATAAAGGGTCTCCCACTTAAGGCGGAGATTAGAAGGATTTTTTTCTCTCAGAGGGTCGCGAGCCTTTGGAATTCTCTTCCATGGAGAACACTGGATACTGGGGCATTGAAAATATTCAAGGCTGAGTTAGACAGCTTCTTAATTGACAAGGAAGTTAATAGTTATGGAGGACAGGCAGGAAAGTGGTTATGGCCACAATCAGATCAGCTATAATCTTATTGAATGGTAGAGCAAGCTTGATGGGCCAAATAGCCTATTCCTGCTCCTATTTCTTACGATCTTTTGATCTGACTATTTCAACAAAATGAAGCAAAATAGCCTTGAATTTCTGTGCACTATGACATTTCTAAACAACAACCGCTGATATCTCAGTGAGACAGTCAACTGTGCAGGGAAACAGGCTCTGAGCATTTTTTAACATGGAAAGTCAAGGCAGCAACAGCACAAGTAGGCCTAGCATTTTAAGAAAGTGATGAGTCTTCTGGAAATGCAACACATTGCCGGTGGCAAGTTGTCAGCCACCAGGGCCTCTACCACCAAATGGAAAGGGGTCTCATTCAATTAATGTCATAGTCATCGAGTCATAGAGGCCTACAGCACAGAAAAAGGCCCTTTGGCCCATCGAGTCTGCACCGGTCAAACAAGTACCTAACTATTCTAATCCCATTTTCCAGCACTAGGCCCATAGCTTTGTATGCCATGGCATTGCAAGTGCATATCCAAATACTTCTTAAATTTTATGAGGGTTTATGCCTCTACCACCCTTTGAGGCAGTGAGTTCCAGATTCCCAAAAACCCTCTGGTGAAAACATTCTTCCTCACATCCCCTCTAAATTTCCTGGCCCTTACATTAAATCTATGCCCCCTGGTTATTAATCCCTCCACCTGTCTACCCTATCTATGCCCTTCATAACTTTATACACCCTGATCAGGTCCCCCCTCAATCTCCTCTGCTCCAAGGAAAATAACCCCAGTCTATCCAATCTCTCCTCATAAATAAAACTCTCCAGCCCGGGCAACATCCTGGTAAATCTTCTCTGCATTCTCTCTAGTGCAATTACATCCTTCCTATAATGCCCTCTGCTTCCTGCCACTCAGCCAATTCTGGATCCAATTTGACAAATTGCCTTGGATTCCATGGCAGACAGACTCCCATGTGGGATCCTATCAAAAGCCTTGCTGAAGTCCAAGTAGACTACATCAATTGCATTGCACTCATCTACACACCTGGTCACTTCTTCGAAAAATTCAATCAAATTGGCCAGACATGACCTCCCCTTAACAAAACCATGCTGACTGTCCTTGATTAATCCCCGCCTCTCCAAGTGTAGATTAATTCTGTCCCTCAGAATTGTTTCCAATAGTTTCCCGACCACTGAGGTTAGACTGACTGGCCTGTAGTTCCCTGGTTTATCCCTTCCTCCCTTCTTGAATAACGGTACCACATTGGCTGTCCTCCAGTCCTCTGGCACCTCTCCTGTGGCCAGAGAGGTATTGAAAATTATTGACAGCACCCCTGCTATTTCCTCCCTTTCCTCACTCAACAGCCTAGGATACATTTCATCCGGGCCTGGAGATTTATCCACTTTTAAGCCTGCCAGACCACTTAGAACCTCCTTCCTTGCTATGCTAATTTCTTTAATTATATCAGTCCTTCTGCCTGATTTCCATACCCACGTCAACCCTCTCACTTATGAACACCAACACAAAATATTCATTTAGATCCTTTCCTACGTCTTCTGGCTCCAAACACAAATTACCACTATGGCCCTTAATGGGCCCTACTCTTTCCCTAGTTATCCTCTTACACTTATCATAATTGTAAAATAACTTTGGATTTTCCTTTATTTTACCTGCCAATGTTTTTTCATGCCCCCTTTTTGCTCTCCTAATTTCCTTTGAATTTCCCCCTACACATTCTATACTCCTCTAGGGCTTTCACTGTTTTGAGCCCTCAGTACCTACCATAAGCCTCCCTTTTTCTCTTTATCCATTCCTGTATATCCCTCGACATCCAGGGTTCCCTGGATTTGTTGGTCCCACCCTTTATCTTTACTAGAATATGTTGGCCCTGTACTCTCCCTATTTCCTTCATGAATGAGTCCCACTGCTCTGACACAGATTTACCTAAAAGTAACTGCTCCCAGCCCACTCTGCCCAAATCATACCTGATCTTATTAAAATCAGCCTTCCCCCAATTTAGAACTCTGATTTCTGGCCTATCCTTGTCCTTTTGCACAACAACCTTGAATCTAACGGAGTTTTGATCATTATCTGCAAAATGCCCCCCCACTGATACCTCTACCACTTGCCCAGCTTCGTTCCCTAAAATTAAGTCAAGGACTTGTCCCTCTCTTGTAGGACCTCCTACGTACTGGCTTAAAAAGCTCTCCTAGGTGCATTTCAAGAATTCTACTCCCTCTAAACCTATCACACTATGACTAACCCAGTTAATGTTGAGGAAGTTAAAATTCCTCACTATTACTACCCTATTATTTTTACACTTCTCTGTAATTTGCCTACATATCTGCTCTTCTATTTCTCTCTGACTGTTTGGGGGCCTATAGTACACTCCCAGCAATGTGATTGCTCCTTTTTTGTTTTTTAGTTCTACCCATATGGCTTCATTTGAGGAGTTTTCTAAGATGTCATCCCTCCTTACTGCTGTAATTGATTCCTTGATCAATATTGCGATACCCCCTCTTCTTTTACCTCCTTCCCTGTCTCGCCTGAAGACCCTATATCCTGGAATATTGGGCTGCCAATTCTACCCCTGTCTCAACCATGTCACGGCGACTGCAAAGACATCATACTTTCATGTGTTAATTTATGCCCTCGTCTCATCTGCCTTATTCGTTAGACTCCTTGCATTAAAATAAACACCATCCAACCTTGCCAAACTCCCTTGTGCCTTATCTGGCCTATAATTTCTATGCCTTCCAGACTCACTTGCTCTCTCTTCTAATTTTGGCTGTGCATCTCCCCTTGCTGAACCACATCTCAGGATCCCATCCCCCTGCCAAGTTAGTTTAACCCCTTCCCAACAGCACTAGCAAACCTCCCCGCAAGGATTTTGGCACAATTCCGGTTCAGGTGCAACCCATCTGCCTTGTACTGGTCCTGCCACCCCCAGAAACAGCCCAATGCCCCAGTAATCTAAAGCCCTCCCTCCTGAACCATCTCTCCAGCCACACATTCATCTGAACTAATCTTCTATTTCTATACTCACTAGTGCATGGCACCGGAAGTAATCCAGAGATGACTACCTTTGACGTCCTGTTTTTTAATCTGTATCCTAGCTCCCTAAATTCTACTTGCAGGACCTCATCCCTCTTTCTACCTATGTCGCTGGTACCAATATGTACCACTATCTCTATTATATGTCTATTTTCCCTCCCCCTTTAGAATGCCCTGCAGCCGTTCAGTGACATCCTTGACCCTTGCACCAGGAGGCAACATACCACCCTGGAGTCACGTCTATGGCCGCAGAAACACCTGTCTGTTTCCCTTACTATCGAGTCTCCTACCACTATTGCTTTTCCCCTCTTTTTCCTCCCCCCTTGTGCAGCTGAGCCACTCACAGTGCCATGAGCGTGGCTGCACTTCCCAGAGGAACCGTCACTCTCACCGTTTTCCAACACAGAAAAACGGTCCTCGAGCGAGATGAACCCTGGGGATTTCCTGACTACCTGCCTGACACCTTTCTTCTGACTGATGGTCACCCATTCCCTCTCTGTCTGCATTTCCATAAGCTGTGGGGTGACCACGTCTAAAAACGTGCTACCCACGAAGCTCTCAGCCTTGCGGATGCACCTCAGTGCCTCCAGCTGCCGCTCAAGCTTCAAAATTCAGAGCTCAAGTAGCTGCAGCTGGTGGCACTCCCTGCACACGTGGTCAGCCATAGCGCAAGGAGCATCTAGGACTTCCTACATGTTGCAGGCAGTACATAACACGGGACTGAGCTGCCCTGCGATGCATCTAGTTGAAAAAATACCCTTACTTTAAGTTAAATACAGTAAAAAAAACACTAAATTATTTATGTACTTTAAATAAAAACTAGAACGCTCACCTTTCCTTAGCTTAATCCAATTTAAACTGGAGAAAAGACTGAAGAAAAACACTTACCCACTACTCACCAATCAGCTCTCACATTTATGCTGACATCACTTTTTGAAGCTTCCCCACACTCTCGCTGGTTCTGATCTCTCCGCCGCTCTCCCGCGCTGTCTTGTGATGTCACTCTTGTTATTTTCAACAAGAACTGATTGCAGGACACTCTTCCCAGACTGCTTTTCTGTGATGCTGACTGCAGGGCACTCTTCCCAGACTGCTTCACCATGATGCTGACTGCAGGACACTTCCCAGCAAATGTGAAAGTGATCTATAACTGTCGGCATTAAATAATGCACATCAATGCCTGACATCCTGCTAGCAGTCACAATACTTTAGTTTTACATCAATCCATCATAATTTTAAGGAGGAAAATGTCTTGACAGATGACTCCTCAGGGAGAACAGGTGGTCCTTCGAATATTAATGGATGCCTCCCCTGTGACAGGTCTGAATAAAAGCAGAATATCAATCTAAGTGCATGTTTCTATCAGAATTATTTCAGAATGTATAATCAGCACATTAATATCAGCGCTTAAAATGCTTGGAATAATTGGGATACGTCCTGCAATATACTATTACCATGTCTAAGGGTGGCCTGGACTCTCCCCTGCAATCTTACCAAAAGTGAAGCAGTGGCTCATAATGATACAACAGAATGTTGGGTGGATAGGTGTCCACCTCACTGCCCCAACCTCAATTCTGCACTTGCTGATTCTCTTTCCCACCAGCACATGCAAGTCATCGTCGCCTTCTTGAACCATCATGTGGAAGGTGACAGAAAGTTCAAGGTAATGCTTGCAGTTCCTTTTAGCCAGATGTTTTCCAATGCATCCATTTCTTCTACTGTGAAGGCTCGAGTTTTTTTGCACTGAAAGACTCTTGTTTGTCAATAGTTTTTGCAACAATATTCTTGTTTCTAGTTGTAAATTAATTTACAACAAACAATATTCTGAGTGTGAGAATTTCTTTGGGAACACAAATAATGCTGATTAATATAGGCCCAGATCATCCAGTCTCTGAATCATCGGAGACTGGATCTATGACTCAAGATACGCATTGGGACTCCACATAAGTCCTTACACATTGACCTCCTGTGGGAATTGCCCGGGAAGCTTGAACTCCCATCAGGAAATTCTGCTGCTCCCCAGGACCCTCCATGAATATCTTCAACTCTGAGAAAGGGTCAGAGACTTCAGACAGTTTCGCAGTACTCAAATAGTTATCCAGAAAATGATGGATAGATTAAAATCAAGTCTAACTCCTGGATAACTACAGAACTGACCCTTCCATCACTCACACTGACACCCCAACATCCTCGACAACCTTCCTATCCCCTCCCCAACTATTCCCTCAATCACCCCTACTGACCCTCGACAACCCCACTAACCTCCCGCTATTTTTATATATATTGACTCCTGACTCCCTCGACCCAACTGAAACCAACCACCCCCCCAACCAACCATGCCACCTCAACCCCCACAAACTCCAACCCAACCCCACAGATTTCCCAGCCCGCACCCGACCTGACTGTCCCTTTCAACCATGCTACCCATCTAACCAGACCTGACCAGCCCCTGACCTGACCACCCCTCCTGACCAGACCCTGCCACCCCACCCAACTGCCACCCCACCTACTTACCTTGTCTACCCTGCCCACCCTGTCCATTCACTAATTCATCCACTCACCCATTCACTAACATTGTTCAATTCACCCATTCATTAACAGTCAGACTGGACATTTAAACTTAGTGCTGTAAAAAACGGCCGTGTCACGTCTTCCCCTGACTCTACTGCGATTCAGTGCAGTTCTCCAAAGGGTGCTGCGCTCCACATTTCTGGGAAAGTTGGGCATGGAAGACCCAGCAACAAATGCCAAGCAGCATCGAGGCCAGAGAAAGTTTGAGCAGAGCAGCAATGCAACGAAGATTGTTGCTTCTCAAAAGAATCGGGCCATAGTTTTTAAAAAATCAAAGTGAGAGGTTGTCAAAAGCAGATATTATCATGTGCTATGTCTGCACCATTTTGTTAGTAATCTATTTTTAAAAAATTGCAGGCCACTCCTTTGGATTTAGCAATTGATGGCAACATTCCATGTTTAGAAGTAAAGGGACAAGACAGTTAAGAGTAGGGGACATCTAGGTAATAATAATATAATCCACTTGAAGATGATGTTAGGAAAGGAGATAAGTCTGACAAAAAACAAGTTAATAGGTTGGAGATTTTCAGGAGCTGAGAATAGAACTTGGGAGAATAAAATGAGCAACTATATTGGCAAAAAATGACGTAGAACAACAATGGGAAACATTTAAAACCGTGTTCAACAGAATGCAGGGAAAATACGTTCTGCTGAAAGGAAAGAACAAATAAAACACTAGTGGGACACCATGGATGAATAAAGACATAAGAGAACAATTGAGGATTAAGAAAGAGGCATACATAAGTACACAGACAGCAGAGAAGTGCATGATATGAAACAATATAAAGAGATTGAGAGAAGTCAAAAAATAGTATGGAGGCAAAGAGGAACTATGGAATTAAATTATCAAGGAATATAAGACAAAATTGTGAAGTAATTTACGAGCGCATCAAAAAAAAAGGAATGCTGTGATGAAAATAGGACTATTATGGGATTGAAAGGATAGACAGAGTGAAAAATAAACCAAAGAGTGACATCACAGTAAAACCGTAAGTTCATTGGTGGGTAAGTAACTGCTAGTTTGAACTGCCTATTCGAAGTTGATTTCAGATTAAAGATGACTACTGGGGTCCAGGATTGGAGGCCTAACACTTCAGCTTCCACTCAGCAGAGCGAGCGTGTTCCAGTTGATTTAAAAAGTGTATTTTGAATCTCTATTCTAACTTGCTTTCAGATTAAAGGTAAATAGGAGAAATATTTTACAGATTGATAAACTAAAGACCAGTAGGAAATTTAAAAACAAATTGAAAAAATAATTAAATAAAATAGAGATGCAGGGCCAGGCGATGTGTTGTAGCTGCATGATATGGGAGCTGGTAGACCCCATTGTGGTTCCTAGTGACCACATCTGTAGCAAATATTGGTACTCGAGGAACTCCAGCTCAGAGTTGATGAGCTGGAGTCTGAGCTTCGGACACTGCGACACATCAGGGAGGGGGAGAGTTACCTGGACGCTGTGTTTCAGGAGACAGTCACACCCCTTAGCTTAACTACCTTAAATTCGGCCAGTGGTCAGGGACAGGAGGGTGTGACTATGAGTCAGGCAGGTAGAGGGACCCAGGAAGTAGCACTGCAGGAGCCTCAGTCCTTGCCCTTTATCCAACAGGTCCGAGATTCTTGCTCCCTGTGTGGACAAGAGCGGGGACTGTAGGGAGGATGACCAAACTGACCATAGCACCGTGGTACAGGGAGCCATTCAAATGGGGGGAGAAAAGATAAATGTAGTTGTAATCGGGGATAGTATAGTTAGGGAAATAGGTACTGTTCTCTGTAGCCAGGATCAAGAGTCCCGAAGGCTGTGTTGCCTACCTGGTGCTAGGGTTAAGGATATCTCATCTGGGCTGCAGAGGAACTTGGAGTTGGAGGGAAAAGATCCAGTTGTCGTGGTCCACGTAGGGACCAACGATATAGGTAGAACGAGGAAAGAGATTCTACCGAGGGAATACGAGCAGCTAGGGGCTAAATTAAATTAAGAACCAAAAAGGTAATAATCTCCAGATTACTACCGGAGCCACGAGCTAATTGGCACAGGGTCAATAAGATTAAAGAGATAAATGCGTGGCTCAAAGATTGGCGTGGGAGAAATGGGTTCGAACTCATGGGACATTGGCACCAGTACTGGGGAAAGAGGGAGCTATTCCGTTTGGATGGGCTCCACTTGAATCATGCTGGGACCAGTGTCCTGGTGAATTGCATAACTAGGGTAGTAGATAGGGCTTTAAACTAAATAGTGGGGGGGGGAAGGTTCAGTTGAATGGAAATATAAAAAATCAAAGTTAAAGAAGAGGGTAAGAGTGCAGGTTAATGACCAGGCTGATTGTTACGAAAAAGTGAAAGGAAGGGACAGAGTGTGTGAACGCCATATTGCAGCAAAGAATCATATATTAGAGCCGGGAAAATTGACAATAGGGCAAACTTAAAGGCTTTGTATCTGAATGTGCGTAGCATTCAGAATTAAACTAATGAGTTAACAATACAAATAGAGATAAATAGGTATGATTTGGTGGTGATCACTGAGATGTGGTTACAGGGAGAACAGGTTTGGGAGTTGAATATCCAAGGGTACTCAATATTTCGGAAGGATAGGCAGGAAGGAAAAGGAGGTAGTGTAGCTTTGTTAGTAAGGAAGAGATCAGTGCTATAGTGAGGAATGATATAGGCATTGGAGAGCAAGACGTAGAGTCAGTCTGGGTAGAAATAAGAAATAACCAGGGAAAGAAGTCCCTGGTGGGAGTAATCTATCGGCCCCCAAACAGTAGTTCAGCAGTAGGGCACAGTATAAACCAGGAAATACCGGGAGCATGTAAGAAAGGCACGACAATAATTATCGGTGATTTTAATATGCATATAGACTGGACTAATCAAATTGGCAAGGGTAGCCTCGAGGGAGAGTTCATAGTGTGTATAAAAGATTATTTCTTGGAGCAATATTTTGTGGAACCAAACAGGGAACAGGCTATTTTGGATTTGGTTTTGTGTAATGAGATGGGATTAATTAATGATCTCATAGTAAAGGACCCTGTAGGGAAGAGTGATCACGGCATGGTAGAATTTCAAGTTCAGTTTGAGAGCGAGAAACTTGAGTCCCACAGTAGTGTTCTAGAGTTCAACAAAGGTAACTACATAGGCATGAGGGCAGATTTGGCCCTAGTGGACTGGGCAGGAAGACTACAAGGTAGGACAGTTGATGAACAGTGGCAGGTATTTAAGGAGATATTCAATTCCTCCCAAGTAAGGTATATTCCAAAGAGGAAGAAAGATGGTAAGAGGAGGGAAAAGCATCCATGGCTAAGCAAGGAAGTTAAAGATAACATAAAGGCAAAAACTAAGGCCTACCAAATTGCAAAGGTCAGTAGTAGGCTGGAAGATTGGGAAACTTCTAAAGATCAACAAAGGGTTACTAAAAAAATAATAAAAAGAGCAAAGGTAAATTATGAAAGAAAACTAGCGCAAAATGTAAAAACTGATGGCAAAAGCTTTTACAAGTATACAAAAGGAAAGGGAGTAGCTAAAGTGAATGATGGTCCCTTGAAGGATGAGACTGGGGAGTTAATAGTAGGGAACGCAGAAGTGGCAGAGATGCTTAATCAATACTATGCCTCAGTTTTCACGGTGGAGGACATTAGTACCACCCCAATAGTAACAGGTAGTGCAGAGGATATAGAGAAGGAGGAACTTAGAACAATCACCATCACTAGAGAAAAATTACTGAGCAAACTATTGGGATTAAAGGGTGACAAGTCCCCAGGACCTGATGGTCTACATCCCAGGGTCTTAAAGGAAGTGGCAGTGGAGATGGTGCATGCATTGGCTATAATATTCCAAAATTCTCTGGATTCTGGAAAGGTTCCAGTGGATAGGAAAAATGCTAATGTAATGCCCTTATTCAAAAAGGGAGGGAGGCAGAAAGTAGAAAACTACAGACCAGTAAGTTTAGCATCTGTCGTTGGAAAATTGTTAGAATCCATTATTAAGGAAGTAGTAATGGGGCATTTGGAAAGTCAAATGCAATCCATCAGAGTCAGCATGGTTTTATGAAGAGTAAATCGTATTTTACTAATTTGCTAGAGCTCTTTGAAGATGTGACAAGCAAAGTGGATAATGGGGATCCTGTGGATGTAGTATATCTGGACTTCCAGACGGCCTTTGATAAGGTTCCGCACAAAAGATTAATACACAAGATAATATGACATGGAGTTAGGAGTAATATATAAGCTTTGATAGAGGATTGGCTAACCAACAGAAAGCAGAGTTGGGATAAATGGATCTTTTTCTGGATGGCAAGCTGTAACTAGTGGGGTGTTCACAATGTTCAGTCCTTGGGCCCCAACTATTAATGACTTGGATTCAGGGATAGAAGGTACTATTGACACCAAAATAGATGGGAAAGTATGTTGCAATGAAGAAATAAGAAATTTATAAATGGCTATGGACAGGTTAGGTGAATGGACCAAAATTTGGCAGATGGAGTTTAACGTGGATAAGTGTGAGGTTATCCATTTTGGTCGGAAGAATAAAAAGGTGACTTATTATTTAAATGGAGAGAAACTTCAGAATGCTTCAGTGTAGAGGGATCTGGGTGTCCTCATGCATGAATCGCTGAAAGCTACTATGCAGGTACAGCAGGTAATAAGGAAGGCAAATAGAATTTTGGCATTTATTGCTAAAGGAATAGAGTATAAAAATAGGGCTGTATTGTTGCAACTGTATAAGGCATTGGTGAGACTGCATCTGGAGTACTGTGCGCAGTTTTGGTCCCCTTACTTGAGGAAGGATGTAGTTGCACTTGAGGTGGTTCAGAGCAGGTTCACTAGATTGATTCCAGAGATGCGGGGCTTGTCTTATGAGGAGGGATTGAGCAGTTTAGGCCTATACTCGCTAGAGTTTAGAAGGATGAGAGGAGATCTAATTGAGGTATATAAGATGCTAAAGGGGATAGACAAAGTAGACGTGGAGCAGATGTTTCCCCTTGTGGGGCATTCTAGAATGAGAGGCCATAGTTTTAGGCTAAGGGGTGGTAGATTTAAATCAGAGATGAGGAGGAATTACTTTTCTCAAAGGGTCGTGAATCTGTGGAATTCACTACCTCAGAGTGCAGTGGATACCGGGACGCTGAATAAATTTAAGGAGGAGATAGACAGATTTTTAATTAGTAATGGGTTGAAAGGTTATGGGGAGAGGGTGGGAAATTGGAGTTGAGGCCGAGATGAGCTCAGCCATGATCGTATTGAATGGCGGGGCAGGCTCGAGGGGCTGAATTGCCTACTCCTGCTCCTAGTTGTTATGTTCTTATGTAATACCACGGGGTAATTATAGAGGGATGGCAGGAATATTAAATAATTATTTTGCTTTGGTATTTAGCAGGGTGATAGAAAGATAGACATGACAATGAATGGTGGGATGAGCAATGAGATAAGTACATCTTTAAAAAAGGATGATTGAATAAACTAAAACTCAGAGGATAAATCCCCTGGTTCAGATGAATTTCATCCACACATTTTAAAATAAACCTATGGAAGAGATAGCAGAGGCATTACCACGTATTTTTAATAATTCATTAGAATAAACTGTAGTGCTAGGCGATTGGTGGATAGCTAGTATAATTCCTACATTTCAGAAGGGGAACAGAAACGTCCAGGGAATTATAGACCAGTCAGCTTAACATCAGTGGTAGGAAAAAATAATGGAATCGCTACTAAAGGAGAGAATTGGAGAAAATATAGAAATGAGAAATACAATAATGCATAGTCAGCATGGATTTCCAAAGAGAACATCTTGTTTGACCAACTGTATTGATTTTTTTGAGGAGTTAACAGAGACAATGATAATGCAATAGATGCAATTTTTCAAGATTTTCAAAAAGCCTCTGATAAGATGCCCCATAATAGACTAATGAATAAGGTCAGAGAATGTGGAGTCAGAGTCAATTAACGGCCAACCAGCGTGAAACGCGCCCTGAGAAAGGCTCAGCACTGCCGGTGGGAGCAGGAAGAGGGCAGGCACCGACATCACCACGGGTGCTGGTGAGCATTTCCACTGAGCTCCCTGAAGGCAGACAGATGCCTCAGGGAGCTGCAGACTTCCAAATAATAAAAGAAAGCACAAAAATGCTGCAAAGAATGTCCATGCAGCACAATCAAGCACCTGAAAGCACACCTCATAAAATAAACAGTCACCCAGATATTTCTTTTTATTTCAAATCCTAACGGAAATTTCACCCCACCCTTAGATGAGGTTTAAAGAAAAATGTAAAACCCGCCAGGCCAATTGGTTTGTCCGCCAACCGGAGGGTTGGACAGACCAAGAAAAGTCACTTACAATTGGACCGTAAATGAGCTTAATTGCCTGCTTAATGTTGGCGGGCACTCTTCTGACTTTTGCACGTGCCTACCAAGCAAAATATCACGCGAGTGCATAATGAATTCAGAATGCTCGCCCGACGCCATCTCACGCGATTTTATGCCCATTCGGATTGGGCGTATGCCTGCCCGTGGGATGTAAAATCCTGAACAATATCTAAATTTGCAGCTGACACTAAATTCTGGAGGTAGTCAATGCTAGGAGATGGACATTAATTATGCTGCATGAATAAATAATTGGCAAATGAAATATGACACAGATAAATGTGAGGTCGTACATTTTGGTAGAAAGAATAGGGAGGTCCCTTACTACTTGGAAGATGCAAGACAAAATGGGGTAGAGGAACAAAGAGATCCCAAGAGTTCAAATGCATAAATTACTAAAACTTGCACCAGTTAGCAAAGTCATAAAAATGCAAACCAATAACTGGGCTTTATTTCTAAAGAAATAGAATTGAAAAGTAGGGAAGTTGTGCTAAGCCTGTAATGAACTTTGGTGTGTCCACATTTAAGCATGCAGTTTCAGTCACCATATTATAAAGGACATGGAGGCACTGGAGAGGGTGCAGAGATGACCCACAAGGATAATATGTGGGTATACACATCAGGAAAGTACAGGTTGTGTCTCTTTTCTCTTGAAAAACGAATAAAGAGATCTTTACAATTATGAAAGATTTTAATAGAGTGGATACAGAAAGAATGGGCTGAATTTAACGCCCTCCCCCCAAGGAGAGTTTGAGGCATTTAATCGGATGGGAGGGTGGTGGGTGGGGATTCTGCCGCCTTCCCTCCTCTGCCCTGATTAAGTCTGGGTGGGAAGACTCATAGTTGGCTTTTTTGCCCCATCGCCAATTGAAGCTCTTCAGTGGGCAATTAATGCCTAAGAGCCTCATGCCACTGACGCTGATTTTTAACCTGCAGTAGGTGAGACAATTGCCATGTGCCATGCCCTGTCGCGTTTGCTTGTGGGCTCCCAGCAAGGGGGCAACGGAGGAACCCTTGTTCAAAGGCACTCAGTGCCTTATCAAGAGACCTGGCATCGGGAAGGGGGGACCCACTGAAAGCCATTCCTCTGCCCTTGCTGCCGACTCCCTCCCCCTACCCACAGCACCCACCCCTGACCCCTATCCAGTCTCACTCACCTGTGGCCTGGGTCCCTCGCTGAGCCTGGGCCCCTGGTGGGTGCATTGCCGGCAGTTGCCACTGGTCGCGCTGGAGCTGCCTGCGATGGACAGCTGCCAGCCTCTGATTAGCCAGCAGCTCTCAGAAGATGGCATTTCCATGCCCCATGATCTCAGGAAAGGCTTGACAGTGGGCATTTAAATGCCTGACTGGCATTTAGGACGGTGGGCTTTCAACAAAGGAGGTGCCGCGGGGCTCTCGTCGGCTCAGGGAGACTCATCACTTGGACTAAATAACACCTAATGTTTCCTCTTGTGGGGAAGAGCATAACTAGAGGCCATCAATATAAGATAGTCAAGAGTAAACCCAAAAAGGAATTCAGATTAAACCTCTTTTTTCCAAAAAGCGGTGAGAATGTGGAACTTGCTACCAAAAAGAGGGTTGAAGCAAATAGTATAGATGCATTTAAGGGGAAGCTAGACAGCTTTTGAGGGAGAAGGGAATAGAGGACTGTGATGATCAATTTAGAAGAGGTTGGTCCTCGAGAGAGTGATGGTTGGGAGTTAATAGTAGATAATAAGGAAATAGCGGAAGAAATGAACAAATATTTTGTTAGTGTTCACGGTAGAGGATACAAAAACCATTCTAGTAATACCTGCAAATTAGGAGCTGAACAGGAGAAAGGAACTTAGTGAAATTGAGATCACTAGGGAAATGGTACTGAGCAAATTGATGGAGCTGCAGGCTGGCAAGTCTCTGGGTCCCGTTGGACTACATCCCAGGGTCTTAAAAGAGGTGGCTAATGCGGTAGTCGATATGCTGGTGTTAATTTTCCAAAATTTGTGAGATTCTGGAAAGGTTCCATCACACTGGAAAGTAGCAAATATAACCCTTATATTCAAGAAGGGAGGGAGGCAGAAAACAGGAAACTATTGGCCAGTTAGCTTGATGTCTGTCGTGAGGAAGTTATTAGAATCGATCATTAAGGAGGTTATAGCTGGGCATTTAGGGGAGCTCAAGGCAATAGGGAAGAGTCAGCATGGTTTTGTGAATTGAGAATCATGTTTAACCAATTTATTGGAATTTTTTGAAGGAGTAACATGCACATTGGATAAAGGGGAGCCCAAACACATACTGTACTTGGATTTCCTGAAGGCATTTGATAAGTTGCCACATCAAAGATTATTACAGAAAATATAAGTACACAGTGTAGTGGATAACATATTAGCACGCATATAAGACTGGCTGGCTGGCAGAAAGCAGAGAGTATGCATAAATGGGTCTTTTTCTGATTACCAGGATATGATGAGTGGTGTCCCACAGGGGTCTGTACTGGGGCCTCAACTTTTTACAATTTACATCACTGACTTAGATGAGAGGAGTGAAGACATAGCAGCTAAATTTGCAGGTGACACAAAGATAGGTAGGAAATTGTGTTGTGAAGACGACATGAGGAGATTGCAGCTGGATATAGATAGGTTGAGTGAGTGGGCAAAGATCTGGAAAATGGAGTTTAATGTGGGAAAATGTGAAGTTGTTCACTTTGGCAGGAAGAACAAAAAGGCAGAGTATTAATTAAATGGAGAACGGCTGCATAATTCTGAGGTGCAGAGGGATCTAGGTGTCCCAGTACATGAATCACAAAAAGTTAGTATGCAGGTACAGCAAGTAATTAAGAAGGCTAATGGAACGCTATCCTTTAATATGAGAGGGATTGAACATAAAAGTAAGGATGTTATGCTTCAGTTATACAGGACATTGGTGAGACCACACCACAAATATTGTGTGCAGTTTTGGTCTCCTTATTTAAGGAAGGATGTAAATGCATTGGAGGTAGTTCAAAGGAGGTTTACTAGATTGATACCTGGAATGCGTGGGCTGTCTTATGAGGAAAGGCTGGACAGACTGGGCTTGTTTCCACTGGAGTTTAGAAGATTGAGAGGTGATTTAATAAAAGTATACAAGATCCTGAACGGCCTTGACAAGGTGGATGTCGAAAGGATGTTTCCTCTTGTGGGTGAGTCCAGAACTAGGGGGCACTGATTTAAAATTGGGATCACCCTTTTAGCACAGAGATGAGGAGAATTTTTTTCTCTCAGAGGGTTGTGTGACTTTGGAATTCTCTGCCTGGGAAGGTGGTGGAGGTGGAGCTATTGAATATTTTTAAGGCAGAGGTAAATAGATTCTTGTTAGGCAAGGAAATCAAAGGTTATCGGGGTTAGATGGGAATGTGGAAATCGAAACACAACAAGATCAGCCATGATCTTATTGAATGGCGGAGCAGGCTCGAGGGGCCAAATGGTTTACTCCTGTTCCTATTTCTTATGTTCTTATGAATGACAGGAGGAGGCTCAAGTGGAGCAAAACATCCTATGAAATGAGGTGGAGTTGGTTGGGAAAGCTACAGTGGGAGATTATGTCCATGTATGAGTAGCTATAGACTTTTGACAGAAGATTGTATTTGAAGCAAGGCTCTTTTCGATCTCTTATTCAGTGAAAATCTCTTTTCAATATTTCATAAATTTGCATGTTTATCACTCGTAACTTTATGAAGTTTGCAAAACACTCAAAGATAGTTTTGTTAATTGATCTGCAAATTCTTGATTGCTTTTCACCTTTTATGGATTGAGAGTTCTAAAACATGGTTCAAAGAAAAAAATGCCAGACCAAAAAGCTCCAAGACTTCAAAAGAATAATCTAAGAGAACGATGGCTGACTTAAACTAAACTATCAAGTAGATCCTACTACATGTATCCCATCAAATGGGATTCACGTGAAGCAACTAGGGTAAAGAAGCGATGATCTGTATTTTGTTTTATAGCATCCTTTGGAGAAATCTTAAGATTTATACACCTGAAATCATGGCATTGCCCATTCCCAGTGATCTACTACTGTTGTAATAGTCTGTATCAATGTTTAGTTAGTGTATTGATTGCACAGAACTATATCATCTTTGAAAGAGTTGCTCTTGGTAAACAGGAAAATCGAATAGCCCTCTAAATTAAGAAATGTATAATTACTGCTAAAAGAAGTTTATGTTTACATAATCAATTTAAATTGTTATCTTTGCATTCCAGTCAAAAATCCTGCTTCCTCATAGAAAAGGTAGCAAAAATATGCCATTAAGTTGATCAAGCAAGTAACTCTTTTGATTGATCAAGGAGTATCTGTACTTTCATAGCTGGAGGATACCAGTCAGCAAGAGTAACTATGGTTAATTGTTTCCTCTCTGTAGTAATTGCTATCACCCAGGTGCAATTTGCTGGCTTTTGCCGAGTTAGCTATCAAGGGTTAGATTTTAACATGAGCTGCCAGGTGTAAACAGGATAGTGATGGTCTGAAATTGGATTACTCCTGGTTTACTCTGGTGCTCTGGCTGCCACCACCTTCATTGGTGCCTACCGGAGGAAGATCAATCCATTGGTTGGTAGGGCCTCTTAATAAAAAAAATTGTGTTCTATAACATTTTAACTGGCAACCTGCAAGCAGGTTTTTATTTATTTTTGTGGAGTCCTTGAGAGAAAAACAGGAGTTCTCCCACAGGCTGCACAAAGATAACCTGAGTCACTGTTGCTGCCACTGCTGTACCAGAGCTCTCCCCCTTCCCTCCATTCCCCACACCCCCCACAATTGAAGCAAGAAATGGATTTCCCAAACAAAAACAGAATTACCTGGAAAAACTCAGCAGGTCTGGCAGCATCGGCGGAGAAGAAAAGAGTTGACGTTTCGAGTTCTCATGATCCTTCAGCAGAACAGATTTGGATTTCCCAACCTGTCTTATTCCTGGCTGTGCTGACCACCAGTTTATTCAGTATTGCACAAGGCGATTGGCCTGTATGCTGTCCAGTGACACCTGTTTTATGCTCACAGTTCACTAGGTCTGATCTATTGAAATGGAATGGGCCTCCCATGAGCACAATCCGGCAGCAAGTCGGCCAGTCATCCAATAGTAACAATCTAGTCTGGATCATTTATGATCTATACATTTCAGTATAACATTATTTTATGGCCAACATTTTCCCCCCGTTGGGGGGGATGTGCGTGAGTGGGCGCAGGCGGGAGGGTTCCCGATCGCGCCCCCAGTCGGGGGCTTGCCTAGCGTGATGTCCACCAGGGAGCGCTGTGCGTGCGGGGGGTGATTCCCTGAGCTGGGAGTGCGCTTTTTCACGCATGTGCGCAGAAGAGCGCACAGGTCCCCCTGAGGCAAAGTGCTGTCTCAGGGAGATCGGCTCAAATGTGAAAATCTGTTTAAACAATAGAAAAAATTTCACTGCCATGTGCCCTAGCGTCACATGAGTTGGAACATGTCCATAACTTTTTAAAAATATTCAGAAATTTTTAAATCCCTCATAAAACCTCATCCCCCCGTGGATGAGGTTTCATGTTTTTTCAGAAGCCCACCAGATCTCCCGGTCTGTCCGCCAACCTTAAGGTTGGACGGGCAGGTCCATTAATGATTTCAATTACTTTTTTAATGGCCAAATAGTCTACTCCTGTTCCTATTTCTTATGTTCTTATGAATGACAGGAGGAGGCTGCGTGCTCGCCGACCTGAAAATCTAAATGACGCGGGGTGACGTTGGGACGCTCGCCCGATGTCACCCCATGTCGTTTTACATGTCAGTGAGTAGGCCAAGCCCCCGCTCGCCGACTGGAAGACATTTCATTCCAATATAGATATTTTGAAGAAATACAGACTAGCATTTATATAGCACCTTCCACAATCACTGGATCTCTCAAAACACCTACAACCAGTTAAATACTTTTGAAGTGTCATTACTGTTGTAATGTGGGAGACGCGGCAGCCAATTTGTGTACAGCAATCTCCCACAAACTACAACGTGATGATGACCAGGTAATTTGGTTTTATGATGCTGCTTGAGGGATAAATATTAGGCAGGACACCAGGAATAACTCTAAGATAAAAGCAAAATACTGAGATGCTGGAAATTTGAAACAGAAACAGAAAATTCTGGAAAAACTCAGCAGGTCTAACAGGATCTGTGGAGAGAAAGACAGAGTTAACGTTTTGAGTCTATATGACACTACTTTAGAACTCTGAAGAAGACTCATGCGGACTCGAAACGTTAACGCTGGGGAGAATTTTCTCCCCTTTGGAGGGGATGGGCAGGAGCGGGCGTGGGCGGGCGCGCAGCCAATTGCCGCCCGCGATCGGCTGGGTGCCGCCATTTTGCGTGGGGGGGCCAATTAAGGCCTGGCCAACATGACACGCACCCGGAAGCGCTGAGCACTCCCTGTGCGGGAGGGGGGAGTAGGCTGAGTCGGGGCCTGCGCTCTTTCATGCATGCACGCATTTGATTGTTAAGAATTTTAATGAAGAAAAAAAATTTTAAGACATGTCCCTTCATGTGACAGTGTCACATGATCTGGGACATGTCACTGAACTTTAATAAAAAAATGTATTTAATTTATAAACCCTTCATGAAACCTAATCCCGCCCGTGGATGAGGTTTCATGATAAATGCGAAGGCCGCCTGGGCTCTTCGACTGCCCGCCAACCTTAATGTTGGACGGGCAGCTCAGTTAATTATCTTAATTGGAATTTAAATGGCCTTAATAGGCCTTTGAAAGCTCCGGGGGCACGCAGCTGACTCCACTGTGCACCCACTGAACTGAAGATCCTGGCCTCTGTCTTTCTCTCCACAGATGCTGTTAGACCTGCTGAGTTTTTCCAGCATTTTCTGTTTTTGTACCAGGAATAACTCCCCTGCTCTTCTTTGATATAGTGCCATGGGATCTTTTGCATCCATCCGAGGGGACAGATGATCTCCGTTTAATGTCCCATCCCAAACATAGCACCTCTGACACTACAGCACTCCCGCAGAACAGCACTCAATTGACAGCCTTCATTTTCGTGAACTCATAACCTGTGACTCAGAGACACGTGTGCTATCAACAGTCATAGCTGACACTAAAAATGAGGAAAATAAGTATTCGTGTAATAAATTTTGTATATACTTTAGCAAAGAAAATTAAGACTTTTTTTGAATCCTCTCTTATGGGTTTAGCCCGTTATGCCTTCTAACTGCTCTGAAACATTTGTGTCTTATTTTGATTATCCAGTCTAGATGGAGGACGTAGGATTGTATTATTCTGCTCATCATGTGTTGGTTATTCCTCCTTTAGTGGGACGAAAATAAAAGTAACCAGGTTGTGTTGGGTGTAGAATGAGTTTTTAATGATGTTATTATATTTTCTGATAATGATATTTTATGAGCTGGAGTTTCCATTAAGTTCCATTAGTTTTATCAGTTCAATTTGCCCAAAATCAGTCAAGCAGTGTATAGGTCAGAGAATCTTAGCCACAGCTTACACTCAACGCAAATTAGTGATCCACGATCATTTGAGCTAGTTTAAAAAACATCACACGAGATCCAAAACGTTGCCACAAAGCTTACTGTGCTCCCAGATTGAATTAATCATCATGGTGAGATTGCATTAATAGTGTGGGCCTTCAAGGAGGCTCTCGAAATGAAGCTCTTTTACTGGGGTGCAAGGGCACTAATCGGCATGTTTTAAAAGCTTGTGATAGAAATTTTAAAAATATATACAAAGAAACTGATTACTCTACACCAATATAACTAGCAAATGGTTCAGCATGTTTAAGTCATTTTCAGTTATTTAAAATTAGTTTACTCCCAGGTGGCAGACCAGGCATGCTGATTAAAAACGCATATTTTTTGTGATAATCCATATTCAGTTGTACGAGCAAGCTGCACCAGGTTACCACTCATATATATCAAGGAATATTTTAATGCAAATTATACTGAAAATTACATTTTAATATGCTACCCAATTGTGCTGGTTATGCAAACAAGTTGAAGCAAACTCTTAAGGAACAAAAATTTCTCAAAACTAGCACAATTTTGCGTGCAGTTTGTGCCCAGATCACCAATTCTGCCCTAAGGCAAAATCCTTAGACAAATACATCACTGTAGTCTAATTTGTGTGTAAAAACAATGAGCTGAATTTTGCCGTCAGCAAGCAGGGGGCGGGGCCCGCTCGCTGATGCATAAAATGACGTGGGATGACGTTGGGGGAACCCCTGATGTCATCCTGCCCCATTTAAATCTTCAGCTGCGGGCCCACCGACCCGTCAATGCTCAACTGAAGCCATTGACAGGATCATTGAAACAATTAAAGGACCTGCCCGTCGAACCTCAAGGTTGGTGGGCAGGCCAGGAGCCCTGGCGGGGAATAAAAAAAACATGAAACCTCATCCACCGGCGGGATGAGGTTTCATGTAGGGATTTGAACAGTTTAATAAAGTTTTAATGTAATAAATGAACATGTCCCATCTCCTGTGACATTGTTACATTAGGGGGACCTGTTAAGGATTTTATTTTTAATGTTTTTAAAAGTATAAGCGATCTCCCTGAGGCAGCACTTGGCCTCGGGTAGATGTGTGCTCTTTTGTGCTCATGCGTGAAAGAGCGCACTCTCGCTTTTGGGGAATCTCCCCCCCACCCCCCACCGTCCGCACAGGAAGCGCATAGCGCTTACTGCCGGATGTCATGCTGGGCGGGCCTTAATTGGCCCGCCCACGTAAAATGGCAGTGGGGACCACTTCTCCAGCGGGGATCGATTCCCCGCCCACCAGAGATTGGGTCGGGCCCGCCCACCCAACAGGCAGAAAATTCTGCCCAATGGGTGGAATCTTGGGTGAGAATTTTCCCCATGTCGGGCGGGCCGGTCAGGAGTGAACGTGGGTGACGCAGAGCCAATTGCTACCCTCGATTGGCCCCGCACTGCCATTTTACATGGGCGGGCCAATTAAGGCCTGCCCAGCGTGACACACAGCTGTTTGTGCTCAGCACTATCTGCGTAGGCGGGCGGAGGAGAGAGAGCCACCTATTCCACGCCTCCACCTAGGCGCAGATGAGTGATGGCAGGAAGCGGAGCGAGTGGGATGGGGTCACGGGGTGCAGGTCACAAAGGAGGGAGGCAAGGAGGTGTCAGCAGTAAAGACAGGTGGATGACTTTCAGCAGGTACCCCCTTCCCGATGCCAGGTTCCTCGGTTAAGCACACCAGGGCTCACATGGTGAGCCCTCCCCCGTCACTGGGTTAATACCAGCAGTGGTGGGATGAGGCCCACTTAAGGGCCTCAATTGGCGACAAGGTGGGAAGGCCACCCACAGGCTTTCCTGCCCTAGACTTTATCGTGGTGGAGGTGGGAATGTGGCGGGATCCCCGCCTGCCACCCCTCCCACCCAATTAAATGGGTAGAGGGCACAAAATTCCACCCAAAGTCTTTCATACCATAGAGGCAACATGTTGAAAGAGATGCTGCAAAGTATTTTCAGCAATCACCCACACAACCTGTAAAGCTTTACAGTGTTCCTTTATCAGGGCCAAAGTATTTAGATAAAAGCAAAAAACTGCAGATGCTGGAAATCCAAAACAAAAATAAAAATACCTGGAAAAACTCAGCAGGTTTGGCAGCATCTGCGGAGAGGAACACAGTTAACGTTTCGAGTCCGTATGACTCTTCAACAGAACTAAGTAAAAATAGAAGAGAGGTGAAATATAAGCTGGTTTAAGGGGAGATGGGACAAGTAGAGCTGGATAGAGGGCCAGTGATAGGTGGAGATAGCCAAAAGATGTCATAGACAAAAGAACAAAGAGGTGTTGAAGGTGGTGATATTATCTAAGGAATGTACTAATTAAGGGTAGAAAGCAGGACAAGCAAGGTACAGATAGCCCGAGTGGGGGTGAGGTGGGGTGAAGGAATCAAAAAAGGCAAAAAGGTAGAGATAAAACAATGGATGGAAATACATTTTAAAATAATGGAAATAGGTGGGAAAAGAAAAATCTATAAAAATTATCGGGAAAAAAAGGGGGGGGGGGTCATGATCTAAAATTGTTGAACTCAATATTCAGTCTGGAAGGCTGTAAGGTGCCTAGTTGGAAGATGAGGTGCTGTTCCTCCAGTTTCCGTTGAGCTTCACTGGAACAATGCCGTAGGCCAAGGACGGACATGTGGGCATGAGAGCAGGGTAGAGTGTTGAAATGGCAAGCGACAGGGAGGTCTGGGTAATGCTTGCAACCTGCTGAGTTTTTCCAGGTATTTTTATTTTTGTTCCAAAGTATTTAGATGTGTAGATGAGATAGATGTAGCAGGGAGGTTGAAAAACTGATCGAGCTAACAATGCTTATCAAGAAACCATTTTCTGATAATTAAAATATACTGCAAGTGAATTAGGTTGCTCCAATTCAGAGGAAATTCCTCGGGTGACAATGTAAAAGCATTTGACAGAGGAGCTTTCCTAAGTGATCTAGTAGGCCCCTGAAAAAATGAAAAGCCTGTATGTGTCCTGTGGGAGAATCGTATGTTTGCATTTGACCAGTGCTTCAATCAGGTGAGAGCAGCCTTTGTCACTGATTCTTTCAATCAGTGCTAGTCACAATGGATAATGGCGAATTGGAAAGCCTTATTGATTGAAGTTAAAGGATTATTATATGAACCGTCTGAAAATCACCTTACAGTTTGTGATTATCTGAAGATTTCAGTAGTTGGTAGAAGGAATATAATTGGAAAAAACCATCTGTCTCTTATAAAACACATAAACCACCACTTTGAATGTGATGAATTGAGAGGATTGTGGATTGGGCTTGCTGAACACTCAGACTTGAAAGACAAAATTGAACTCCAAGGCAGTGTGGAAATAGACAGTGATGAGATAGAAGGTGAGGAATAGAACATCCATAGGGAACAAAGTGAGAAGTTCCAATGCGAATGGAATGAATTACATCAATCTCTCAAATTGAAAAAGAAAGATATCAAGGCACTGACTGTTGGTGGTAGTCTGGTAAGGGATAAACCTTGTTAATCTTCCAGATGTAATAGAGGACTATGTGGTCAAAGACAGTTATGGTAATTTATAGTTTCTGGGTTGTAAATTAGCAGTTATTTAGAAATAAGGTCTAAGTTTCCACTGGTTACACTAGAAGAAATTGTGATGCCCTTATTGCAATGACAGACTTCCAAAACCTGACGTTTAGCTAATATTGACGGTTTAGGATTGAACTGTAAACCCCGATATTTTCTGAGCTGCAGCATGAATTGAAGACAGATTTTGTTTTGTAGGCAGCAAAGTCAAAGTTAAGTACTCATTTTCAGATTTAGTTTTAATCCAAGGTTTGTACTCACAACACCTTATGTTCTAACCAATTTACAAAGATACAGGCATAAGGCAAAATTTACTATGTGGAAAATTTTGAATGAATGATTGCCAAACAGTGGGAGAAGTGTGTCTGGATCTTCGATATGCACTCAGCAATGAACTTGTTGCACCAGACAAGGCTTCTTACTTGAAACAGGTAACTCTATCATAGAGCTCTTTTAGAAGCTACATGCTTGAACCAGATCCATGACTAGGAAGCTCTGCCCCCAGGATTACCCGCACCTAGGGCTCATTCGTCAGAACGATCACGTGACCCCTAATAGGCAGTAGGAAAGGTTATACCTTCAATCACTACAGACTCCTAGTTAGTGAAGCTCCATGATGGGGACACCAAAAATTAATAAAATTACTCCTCATATGTTGAATAGCAACATTGAGAAAATATTTCCTCTGTACAGTAATTGTAGGAAAACTAAATATAACCTTTATAAGAATTACCAGCATGAAACTCTAATCAGTAGGCAGCACTACTGAAGCTGAGTGCCCTCCTGGTGGTGCGTGCTATTCCACCAAATACTTCTGGCATGCTCTGGGCAGCATACCATCTTGAGATGGGCTGTCACAGAGGCATCCCTTGCAAGAAGTGGAAGCAATGGACCAGTAAGATAATGGCATCACGAAGAACTACCACTGATGTGACGTTCAGTTTCCAGGTCCTTTGAACAAATTCACACACACCTCAATGAATATCAAGCATTGATGGGTCCTGCACCACTGCTACTTAAAGTGTCAATCAACAAGTTGCAGGCCAGTTACTTTTGACTAAAAAATGTTTAGGCTGAGTTTGTGGAAGTACTGCACTTTGTGTTTGGTGCTGCTTTTTGCGAGCTGGTGCTTACAGTCAGAGAGGACAGAAGAATACCTGACCCAGATATGGGGGCTGTGCCTCTGGGTCTGCAACATGATCTGGAAATGAAGCAAAGGCTGCGGAGAGGGGAGCTCTGCAAAGGAGGAGGAGGAGGGCTCTACATAGAAGGTCCTACCCACAAATGTTTTCTCGAGACACTTCTACTTCCACCACACACATGACCTGTGACTTAGGCAACTCAGGTTCAACACAGAAGTGGTCACTGAAGTCTGCCAAGTCCTTCAACCTGACCTACAGCATTATATCAGGGTGACGACTGCCCTTTCAGTGGCTGTTAATGTCACCGTCACCCTCAATTTTTACGCCTCCAATCCTACCAAGTGAGAGCAGGAAACATCAGCAACTTTTCCCATCATGTCATCCACTACAACATCTAGGAGATTCACAAAAACCATCTACTCCAGATAAGGACAGTTCATCATCTTTTCGCTGAGGAGGGACAAGCAGGATGAAAGAATATTGGTTTAGCCAAAATAGAGGGTTTCCTGATAGTACAGAGCAACATTGACTGCACTCACATGGCTCTGAGCACCATTGCCCAACCCCCAACCACCCCATATCAATGGGGAGAGATGTAGGAACAGCAACGGTTTTCATTCCACAAATGTGCAGTTGGTTGCAACCAAGGCCGTCATTTCAATGTTTGCCCACTATCCTGGCAGCATCAACGATGCATTCACCCTTGTGTAAGTCAGTCCAACCCACCATCTTGGGCTTTCCAAGAGGACTCAGAATCTGGGTGATTGGGTTGATGATTCCCCCTCCACTATCCCACCGCGTGAGCGGTGCAGTCTTACAAGAGAGCCGTACAGTTACTCAGAACATCATTGAGCAGGCAACTTGGCTGCTGAAACAATGGTCCCACTGCCTTGACTGCTTGGTGATGAGCCCTACAGTGCACGCCAGAGTGGGTCTCAAAATTCATGTTGTTCTGCTGCATCCTCCACAGCCTTGTTATTAAGAGGATGCAGCCATTACCACCAGGGATCCTGAGGACAATTCAGAGAAAGAAGAGCAAGAGGAGGAGGCAAGGAGTTGGTACCCTGGATCCCTTTTAACTGGACAGGTTGTAAGATAGCAGATTATTAGGCTCTGATTTCAGTGATCCATGTCCCCACCCCTACGTGAAACCTCTATTCCACACCATTATACCCATCGGAGATGTCCCATCACAGCATTCCCTTGACCACATTCAGCAATAAAAGCCCCCAACAAAAACCTTCCAAAACATTTTTATCCAACCACACATCCAAAAGTACAAGCACAAATGAATTATTCACCTTTCTGCATTTCCTTAGTGCCTGTCTCTGACCCCCAGTGGCTGCAACATGACTAGTGGAAGGTTGCTAATATTCTATTTTTATTCATTCACGGGGTGTGGGCTTTGTTGGCTGGGCCAGCATTTTTTGCCCATTCCTAGTTGCCCTGGAGAAGGTGGTGGTGAACTGCCTTCTTGAACCACTGCAGTCCATGTGGTGTAGGTACACCCACAGTGCTGTTAGGAAGGGAGTTCCAGGATTTTGACCCAGCAACAGTGAAGGAACAGTGATATATTTCCAAGTCAGGATGGTGAGTGACTTGGAGGAGAACCTCCAGGCAGTGGTGTTCCCATCTATCTGTTGTCCTTGTTCTTTGAGGTGGTAGTAGTCGTGGGTTTGGAAGGTGCTGTCTAAGGAGCTTGGTGAATTCCTGCAGTGCATCTTGTAGATGGTACACACTGCTGCTAGTGTGCCTCAGTTCTGGAGGGAGTGAATGTTTGTGGATGTGGTGCCAATCAAAGAGACTGCATTGTCCTGGACGGTGTCCAGCTTCTTCAATGTTGTTGGAGCTGCACTCATCTAGGCAAGTGAGGAGTATTCCACCACACTACTGACTTGTGCCTTGTAGATGGTGGACAGGCTTTGGGGAGTCAGGAGGTGAGTTACTCGTCGCATGATTCCTAGCCTCTAACCTGCCCTTGTAGCCATAGTATTTATATGGCTAGTCCAATTCAATTTCTAGTCAATGGTAACCCCCAGGATGTTGATAGTGGGGAATTCAGTGATGGTAATGCCATTGAACATCCAGGGGTGATGGTTGGAATCTCTCTTGTTGGAGATGGTCATTGCCTGATACTTGTGTGGCGTGAATGTTACTTGCCACTTGTCAGCCCAAGCCTGGATATTGTCCGAGTCTTGCAGAATTTGGACATGGACTGCTTCAGTATCTGAGGAGTTGCGAATGGTGCTGAACATTGTGCAATCATCAGTGAATTCATGGGGGAAGACTGCTGACGGTCTTGCAGGACACCCTCAACAACTCTGGGCCTTCCACTGTAGCCCTGAGATGTTGGATAGTTTCCACTTGTGCCATAGTGGAAGCTCAAACAGTGGTCACCTGACACTGCATTGCATCTGGGTCTGCAAATGCACTCATGGAGTTGACCATCACATATTGTAGAATTCAAATACATGGAGTTAGATCACTCACCCACTAAATGTACCAGAAAAAATTAAGGCTAGTGCATTCTGAAGTAAGTGAATTTTAAATGGTGTGATAAGTCTTAATTACCATTGAACAACATCTCTGGCCCTGAGAATTTTATTTTAGAAATTTGGAGTCTCATTCTTTCAGAATTTAATTATTGTTGGCGATTTAAATAAATTAAAATAAATAATTTTTTTTTAAACTGGTGTCTCTTCTCTTAATCCCATTTTCTTTCCCATCTTTTTTTCACTTTCTGTGTGTGATTTCATGGTGAATTAATATTTTAATTTATGCTTCCTGGTTTAGACTCTGTGGGGATAATTTTCCTCAGATACTTTAGGTGTCAATGAGTCTCCAAAGTAGACAAGATGGGACTTGAGTTGCAATGACTTGATAGCCTGTGTTTAGCATAAGGCAGCATCTTAGTGAAGGTACTGTAGTGTGTGCCAGAAACAGCCACCCTGGGAATGATCAAGGCTCTGATTGCCATTAACTTGGCTTCCAAAGTTCATTAAAAATGCTGAATGCCATTTTGCTGTCTAGTGCTGCAATTAACAACATCTCCCAATAGTTTGCAACTGAATTGGAGTGAAGAAGTCCTTGCTAAGTATTTTGAGCACTACTTGAAACCATGTTCAGCTTTCAATGTTCACTTGCTGCTGGAGATCTACTAACTGCATTTCATTTGAAGAGGACTTTTATGCACACCGAGAAACCTTCTGTGACACAAAGATTTCATCAACTCTTTAGCAATATTTATTCCTCAAATTCTCTGAGGACTCCTCAAATTCTCCAAAGGAAGAGAGTGGTATTTTATTGTGCCTTATTGGATACCTTATTGGAGTCAACAGGAGAAAGAGAATTGTTGGCCATGTGAATCTTGCTCAGGGTCCCTTTTTTAGAGTGGGAATGGAAGAGGGAGATGAGACCAAGCAGAGTAGCATCAGCTACTGAAGGAGAGTGAAAGGGTCGGGACAGGGGGCTGAGGAGGGCTCCAGATTTGTGGTGATTTTCTGTATGCTCCACAATCTGGTGATGATGGTGATAACCAACCTTTACTCCCAGCTATTTTGCCAAAGGGTCAAGCACATAAGTCACAAAAGGAGAAGAAGCTGGAGGAAGGGGAGTCTAATCAAAAGGAGGAAGAGGAAGTTGAGGAGGAGGAGAGAGATGAGTGGAATGCTGTTGTGCTTCCCCTCTCTGCCCCATCTTCTTCACAAACCCCAGTTAGGTCTTGCTAGTACTTGTTATGTACAGTGTTACCCCAGCATTGAAAAAGTGGTGATTGTGAATGAGTGTATTGACAGGTGTGTATGTGTACATGTTTGCGTGCTTGCATGTGTGAGATGCCTCCTATGGTTACAGGACTGTGTGATCAGCCTGAGGTATGAGTAGTGCCTATGGGGATGTAATGGTGTGCAGTGTGTGACTATTGTTAGGAAGTAAAGATACTTTAAGTAAGTTATATTGGTATTTGTAGTTGTTAGGAATGAGTTTTAGCTTTAAAGTTTAAGTTTGATTTGTATTTCTATATCTGTATGTTAAGAAAGGTCAAATGGAGTTTTAGTTTCACTTTAAAAAGGTGCTTGCATTTCTAATAAGAATTTTATGACTTAAGCTAAGGTAAACAAACAGGGGTAGAAGAATTGACTGTTACCTAGCAACAGGGACCCAGAAAGGCAGGTCCCTCCCACAGACATACACACAGAAAAAGAGAAACCACAGTTTTGATTTGGAAGTTGTAGTGTTCAGTTGGTTTTTGAAAGTTGCTGCCAGGACAGACTGGAGCAAAGGGGACAGATAGCCAGTCCCAAGCTAAAGTAAAAACCACAAAATCCAGGAGAGTGGAACAAGATAAAGCCCCAAGCAGGCCTTCTAGTCAAAGGAAGGAAAAGGTTCTGTTAAGTGAAGTTTAGAGTGATGGGCAGAGATAAAGCATTCCAAGCTTCAGATCTAAAGAGACAAACGCTGCAGAAAGCAGGTTTAAAGTGAGAACAACTTGCAAGAGGCAAGAAGGTCCAAGAGACGGCTGAAGGTCTGTAACTCTTTGCTATTGGCATGTGAAGCAGTTGTACTGTTGACGGCTGAGTTGGTGAGAGAGAGTGCATGGAAGACAGCTTGAATGCGTGTGGTGATCCAGGGGAGAGGAACATTGGAAGGAGAGCTCAAAATCCTGGAGGTTGTGGAAGGTGTCTGAGAGAAAGCGTCGGTTTGGGAGAAGATTCCAACGCGAGTTCTTGAAGAATGGAGATTGGAAACCCTCATGTGAGAGACGGAGTTCAGTGAGACTGGTTGGCTCATGGTGTGCCAAGAGTCTTGGGGGAGTTGAGGAGAGGTCCTTAGCATTTGGTTGAGATGGCATCTGTCACTTGGTTTCAGAGTGTGATGTGCCTGACCACAGGTTGCCTATTGGTTTACATGGATTGTGTACTTACTGTGAACATTAGAGTATAAAATAGCTTTTGTAACTTGTGTTATCCTCACAAATCTGTATATATCTGTAAAGGTATAGTTGAGGGTGAGGGAGTATTGTAAAATAGTTCATCTTTTCTTGTTGAATAAATGTTTTATTCTTTTGTTAAAAGTTCATCAGCTGACTTCTGTGACTCTGTTCTGTAATCACTTTCCATGCATCTAAACAAACAAATAGAAGTTAGGATCTATCAAGCTGGGTTCCACTCTGGGATCAGGCTTGTCTAGGGGTAACCTCAGCTGGGACTGTAAAACTGTCGGTGCATTGTTAGATGGTGGATGAAGAATAAGGCTGATGGTGGTGCAATTATTGAGGTGTGTTTGACAGATGGAATTTTACCTTGACCACTCTTCAAATCATTAATTTTTTTGTGGTACTGGAGCCATAGCCTGTGGCAGTGCTCCCAGCTGTGACTCCCTTGGTGATCTCTTTGCATATTCCCTGTATTAGTTGCTTCTGAGGTTTCTTTCACCCCTCTGGATAGAGGACATCCTTCCCCCCAAGTACCTCACCCAACAGGATTTTGAATGGCTTGTTCAAGAATCTATGCACCCTCTTGTCAATCTTAATGAGCAGCAACCCCAAGTGCCTCATCCTGCTCTCTTCCCACCCTTCATGACCTACATGCCTGACAGGGGCTAATTTCACCAAACTCCCTCCCATTCCTCTCATCACTCTCAACTGTATCCCTGTGAACTCTGCCTGTAAACCAGCTAGGTTTCCGTCTAGGCATCTCCTTCCAAAATGTACATCCACTTGCTGTTAAAGTCCTTGCCTTGGATCAGCTTATTGTAGACAATCAAATTGATGTTATGGCCTTAACAGAGATATGGATGAGATGACACATTAATGAAACTTTTCATCTGGTGATATCTTTTGTCATTGGCCCTGCTTGAAAGCTAGCAGTGGTGTAATCCTTATCTCTAAATCATACCCCCTACTCTTCTGGCAACTTCTCCGTTAAGCATTTTACCTTGCTCCTTCTTGCATGCTTCTTCTTTAAAATCCGTGTTCAGTAGAGTCCACCCAAAGATCACTGCAAATTATTCCCAGGTTATACTTTCTCCACTTTCTTCCTTCTGCCACTGCACCAAGCAGTTTCTCATGCACGACAATTTCAGTCTTGACTTTTCCTATTCCCTCTCCCCTTTGAGTTTATTGCCCTCCCTTCCTCCTTAAGTCTCTCCTTTAATATAAGCTCTCCTACCCGCACACACGGCCACATTTTGATGCTGTTATCTCACACATCCTTGCTACCCCTGTCATTATTATTGTTAGTAAGATAATCTTTGATCTTGTACTCAAATCGCTTTCTATCCATATTCCCTTCCTCCTTCCCAAACCCCCTGCTTTCTGCATTCCAACTTGGAAAAATTCCTCCCCAAGTCACTTATCTCTGCTGTCTGAAATTTCCAACTATAACCTTTGGCCTTTAATTCATCATGACAACTTGACAGTTATCGATTTGCTCAATAATACTGTCTTCACCACCTTTGATATCCTTGCCCCCAACGTTAGGTACCAGCTGATGTTACTACTGAACAAGTCTGATCCCAGGGTGGAACCCGGCTTGATAGATCCTAACTTTTATTTTTTCTTTAAATATGTATAAAGTGGCTATGGAACAGAGTCACAGAATTCAGCTGATAAACTTTTAACAAAAGAATAAAACATTTATTAAACAAGAAAAGATTAGCTTTATTACATTACTCCTTCACCCATAACTGTATATTTACAGATATATACAGGTTTGTAAGGATAACACAAGTTACAAAAGCTATCTTATACCCTAATGTTCACAGTAAGTACACAGTCCATGTAAACCAATAGACGACCTGTGTTTAGACACACCAGACTCTGAAACTAAGTGACAGATGTCACCTCAGACAGATGCTATGAATCTCTCATCAGCTCCCCCCAGATGCGTGTGAGCCAACCAGTCTCACTAAACTCCGTCTTTCACATGAGGGTTTCCAATTTCCACTCTCCAAGAACTCGCTTTGGAATTTCCTCCCAAACCGACACTTTCATTCAGATGCCTTTCACAAGGGTCCCTCTCCAGGGTTTCAAACTCTCTTTCCGATATTCCTCTCCCCTGGGTCACCACACGCATTCAAGCTGTCTTCCATGCATTCTCTCTCACAGACTCAGCCGTCAACAGTACACCACTACTTCACATGCCAATAACAACGAGTTACAGACCTTCAGCCGTCTCTGTGGGATTTCTGGCCTCTTGCTTTAAATCTGCTTCCTGCAGCTTTTCTTCCTTTAAACTTGAAACTTGGAGCCTTCCTCTGCTCCTGACTCTTAACTTCACTTAACAGGACTGTTTCCAGGTTCCTGTTTTTCCTTCAACTAGATGGTCTTCTCGGGTCTTTCTCCTGTTCCACTCCCCTGGATTTTGGGGACTTTCTTCTTTAGCTTGGGACTTGCTATCTGTCCTTTGCTCCAGTTTCTCTCTGGCAGCTACTTACAACTGAACTCAAACTGCTTTCAACTGCTCTGCCTGTGTGTGTGTGTGGGTGGGTGGATCTTGCTCGCTGGACATCTGTTGCTAGGCAACAGCATAGTTTTTCTACTCTTGTTCACTTTAACTTCTCTTGAAGAGATGTAAAACTCATTTGGAATACAGGTATATAAACGAAGCTTTAGACTTGCTGTCTCCACTCAAAAATGAAACTAGATCCCCGGTTTTACCTTTTAACCCTCAAATAGAGAAAAAATAAATTAAACTTAAAGCTATACCTTATTCTTAACACACACGAATACACATATAACTTATATAACATTAATATTAAATATTAATGCTTTATTAAAATTAATATTTTAAAAAATAAATAATATTAATTAATTCATATTAACATTAAATATAACATTAAACTATCTCTATTTCCTAACACCACTAGAACTATTAGTCTTTCCCATCCTAAATATTTCTAGGTACGCTCCTCAACTCCACTCCCTTAAGTCCAAGGAATGCAGGCTTGAACATCTTTCGCAAACAATCGGTTTCACCGTTTATCGCCAGATCTGCCTAGAACACTTAAAGCAATATTGGACTGTGCTCCCCATCACTAAAAATGCCCCCTATTCAAAGATCACCCTGGAGGCAAAAATAACACTGGGCTTCTCTTCTCGATGACAACAGTCTACATAAACTATCCCTTCCCCACCCCGCCCCCCACCCTCCTCCACCTTCACGTCCAACATCTTTTGTCTAAAAGATCAAGTCAATCCGTTCAGCTACCTCTGCCACTTTCCTCTCTTCCCCTAACTCACTAACTTCCGGTAATGTTCCTTCTTTCCCTTACTCTGAATCTGCACCTTTCTCTAACTTATTTCCTATTTCTCTTCTCATGCCCTCTCCAAGCTCATCTTGTCAATGAAACCTAGCTTTGACCCTATTTCTCTTAAACTGCTGACCATCCGACTTCCCTTCCTGACCCCAATGTTAGCTGATATTATTAACAGGTTTCTATCCTCACATACTGCCCCTCTCTCCTTCAAATTTCATATCAGCACCCTGCCTCAAAAAAAATCAATCCTTCATCACTCTATTCTTGCAAACTCCTGCCCCATCTCAAACCTCACTTTCCTCTCCAAACTTCTTGGATCTGTTTTCACCTCCCAAATCTGTGGCTATCTTTTTCAGGACCCCTTGTTTAAATCAAAATCAGACCCTTCGCAATCTTGGTGTTGTTGCTGACCCCAAAATGACCTCCCTAGCACAAAGCCACATCATTACTAAGACTGCCTGCATCCTCTGCAACTTTGCCTGCCTTGAACCTTGCCTCAGCTCATCTGCTACTGAAACCCTCAAACATGCCTTTTTTAACTCTAGATCTAATGCACTCCTGGCCGGTTTCCCACATTCAACCCTCCGCAAACTTGAGGTCATTTAAAACTTTGCTGCCTGTGTTCAAACTCGCACTCAATCCCACTTAGCCATCTCCCATTTGTTTGCCGACCTACATTGGCTCCCAGTCATACAACACCTCAATTTTAAAATTCCCATCCTTGTTTCAAACCCCTTTGTAGCCTTGGCTCCCTCTTATTTCTATAATCTCCTTCAACCCTACAAACCCCTAGATCTCTGCACACCACTAATTCTGGCTATTTGAGCATTCCTAATTTTAATCACACCATCATTGGTGGACATACCTTAAGCTGCCAAGGCCCAAAGCTCTGTCATTCTCTTCCTATATCTGCCTGCTTCTCTTCCTCTCTATCCTCCTTTAAGACACTCCTTAAAACTGACCACTTTGCCTAATTGTTTGGTCATCTGACCTAATGTGTGTATACCTCGGTGTCAAACTTTATACCATAAAGTGCCTTGGGATTTCTTATTACATTAAAGGTACTATATCAATGCAAGTTGTTGTTGAGTCATCCTGATGGCTGCCATTGTCTGTCAGTTAGTGTCTTTCATACCTTCAGTGGCAGTGCATGCATACAGACTACATATACCACTAATAGTCATTTAGTAGCACTGAACTTGAAAATTGATGAAAAAGAGAGAGACATTTTTTGTTGAAAAACGTTAACAAAAAATATCTCGTTTTTCAGCAATACATAGACCACTGCACAAAAGTCACCCCTAATCAGCACTTGAATGCTAAACGTTCAGGTGGCCATTTTAGCATCATGAGGAAAGTTCAAATCATGGTAATCAGCAATTAGCCCCAAAATTGCAGGTAAACCAGACTTTTAAACAGGCATGTCTAATTAACACAACATCCATTTAGCATCCATTTTCATCTTTCCCTCAAATAATATCCCCACCTTCCCAACCTCGGCATATTTTAGCCTCGCAGTGAGGATTCTTTAACCTGACTGGCTGGAGAGACATGCAGTTGTTTGCCCTGCTCACGCACTCCACAGATCCCATGTAGAGGGTAAAATGCAGATTAAAATTCAAAAGCCCTCAAAAAGTTTGTGAGCATCAGTAAGCATAATGAGCGGTGAACACCATCCTTTCAGCCACTGAAATCTGGTCCAATATCTCTGCTGTATGTCCAAAATTGTTTTATTTTATATTATCTCCTGGGCCTTTATCTATATTCCCCTTTCATCCTTCTATAGACATTTTAGTGTATTGGTTTGTTTACTGGACTAGTTAGTCAATGGATATGATTTTAATTTCCAGGAGAATAGTTTGAAAATTGAATTCAGGTAAAATGTCCAGTACTACAAGTTGGTTTTAGTAAAAATAACAATGACCATAAAGCTGTCAGTTTGATGTAAAAAGCCAACTGGTTTCCTCATGTCCTTTTGGGAAGGAAATCTACTGTTTCTAATGCACCTCTAAAATGATCTCAGTTCTGTCAAACAATTAAGAATTTATAACAAATGCCAGAGATGCACACATTAAAAAAATTAAACCTCCTTTTCATCTCTTCACTACATGCTTGATGCACCTCAGTTATATTTAATATTGTTACCCCTAATTATATTAATTAACTTTATCTTTAAATCTCAGATCAATTTTAACATCAAATTTATCCATGAAACTCCATTCTTTTTTTCATTCATTCATGGGATGGGGGCATCACTGGCTAGGCCAGCATTTATTCCCCATCCCTAACTGCCCTTGCTCAGAGGGCATCTAAGAGTTAACCACATTGCTGTAGATCTGGAGTCACATGTAGGCCAGACCAGGTAAGGACAGCAGATTTCCTTCCCTAAAGGACATTAGTGATACACAGGAGTTTTTACAATAATCATTAGACATTTTAATTCCAGGTTTTTATTGAATTCAAATTCCACCATCTGCCATGGTGAGATTCAAACCCAAGTCCCCAGAGCTTTACCTTGGGTCTTTGGATTACTAGTCCAGTAACAATGCCACTATGCCATCACCACTGCACCCACCACCCCCCCAAAAGCACCTCTTTTTGATTTTTAAGACTGTATTTATTTTGCACTCTATCCTTCTTATATTTGAACCTATCGCTGCTGTCAAGAGGCTGAATGACCTACACATCCTTGTCCGTTCCTATGACATAGATCGTTCTGGGAAAGCTTTGTTACCTGTTGCTTCTTGGCAACATATCCTAAAAAAAGTCAACTGTGGGTGTCTGGTAAAGATGGATAGTGCAGATTATGTGCAAGGCGGGATGTTTGGTGTTATCAAGGAAATACCTTTAAGTTGTTTGCGCAGCTGTCAAATGTCCACACAGTGAATGCTAACTGATCAGGAGATGTGCACAGTAACAACTTCCATTTATATAACATCCCTCAGTTACAAGAATATCCCGTGAGAAACTTCGAGAGATAAATTGAGACCGTATTTTGCAGGTCCTGAAAGAATACAATTCACCTTCAGGTATACATTGCCTTAGAAATCTGAAAATTAAGGGGGGTGATTAATTATTATAGGAATTGTTTACGTATACTACTGCAAAGAAAGATGGTGCTGGAGAAGGTCTACAAAGATTACTTTGAAGGAAGAAATATGAAGAGCAAATAATAGATCAATATAACTACAAACACATTGTATGTGTATTTAAAATATCATAAGGCCTTACATTTATCTTTATATAAGGTAGAGAAACAAAGCAAAAGAAAAATATGTCATGTGATATTGAACAAAAAGAAAACAGAAAGATGAAAAAACAGAAAATTATTACTTTGCCATTATAACAGATAAATGCCACATTTTTCATTGTATGAAAAATCAACCTATTCTGTCCATAGCCTGGGACACCTGATTAGAAAAGAAAGGTACAGATAAGCTTGAGGGAAGCATGCTCTTTAGTATGAGAGTGAGTATAAACTCAAGGATACTATGAGAACATTCACATCCTCAAACAGGATCAGAATTGATTTTTGCCCCCCTCACAGGATGGATAATGCTAGAAAATAGCTTTAGATGGAACTGGATTCATCCAGGGCCTCGACCCTCTCTATCTTTTTATTATTCATTCATGGGATGTGAGCGTCGCTGGCTGGGCCAGCATTTATTGCCCATTCTTAATTGCCCTTGAGAAGGTGGTGGCGAGCTGCTTTCCTGAACCACTGCAGCCCAGGGTGTAGGTACACCCACAGTGCAGTTAGGGAGAGAATTCCAGGATTTTGACCCAGTGACAGTGATGGAAGGCGATACCTTTCGAAGTCAGGATGGCACGTGGCTTAGAGGGGAACTTCCAGGTGGTGGTGTTCCCATGTATCTGCTTCCCTTGTCCTTCTAGATGGTAGTCATCGTGGGTTTGGAAGGTGTGGTCTAAGGAGACTTGGTGCGTTCCTGCAATGCATCTTGTAGATGGTACACACTGCTGCTACTCTGCGTCAATGGTGGAGGGAGTGAAATCTTTGTGAATGGGGTACCAATCAAACGAGTTGCTTTGTCCTGGATGGTGTCAAGCTTCTTGAGTGTTGTTGGAGCAGCACCCATCCAGTCAAGTGGAGTGTATTCCATCACACTCCTGACTTGTGCCTTGTAGATGGTGGACAGGCTCTGGGGAGTCATGTGAGTTACTGGACGCAGGATTCCTAGCCTCTGACCTGCTCTTGTAGCCACAGTATTTATACGGCTAGTCCAGTTCAGTTTATGATCAATGGTAACCCCCAGGATGTCGATAGCGGGGATTCAGTGGTGGCAAATGTCATTGAATGTCAAGGGACGATAGTTAGATTCTCTCTTGTTGGAGATGGTCATTGCCTGGCACTTGTGTGGCACGAATGTTACTTGCCACTTGTCAGCCCAAGCCTGGATATTGTCCAAGTCTTGCTGCATTTGAACATGGACTGCTTCAGTATCTGAGGAGATCTCTGAAGGCGGAGGGGCATGTTAGTGGGGTGGTGATAAAGGCACATGGGACACTTGTCTTTATCAATCGAGGCATAGATTACAAAAGTAGGGAGGTCATGTTGGAGTTGTATAGAACCTTGGTGAGGCCACAGCTGGAGTACTGTGTGCAGTTCTGGTTGCCACATTATAGGAAGGATGTGATTGCACTGGAGGGGGTGCAGAGGAGATTCACCAGTATGTTGCCTGGGATGAAACATTTAAGTTATGAAGAGAGGTTGGATAGACTTGGAATGTTTTCATTGGAGCAGAGAAGACTAAGGGGCGACCTGATTGAGGTGTACAAGATTATGAGGGGCAAGGACAGGGTGATATAGGGAGCAGCCGTTCCCCTTAGCTGAAGGGTCAGTCACAAGGGGACATAAGTTCAAGGTGAGGGGCAGGAGGTTTAGGGGGATGTGAGGAAAAACCTTTTTACCCAGAGGGTGTGACGGTCTGGAATGCACTGCCTGGGAGGGTTGTGGAGGCGGGTTGCCTCACATCCTTTAAAAATTACCTGGATGAGCACTTGGCACATTCAAGGCTGTGGGCCAAGCACTGGTAAATGGGATTAGGTAGGTAGGCCAGGTATTTCTCATGTGTCGGTGCAGACTTGATGGGTCGAAGGGCCTCTTCTGCACTGTGATTCTGTGACTCTGTGATTCGTGAATGGTGCTGAACATTGTGCAATCATCATCGAACATCCCACTTCTGACCTTATGATGAAAGGAAGGTCATTGATGAAGAACCTGAAGATGGTTGGGCCGAGGATACTACCCTGAGGAACGTGTGTAGTGATGTCCTGGAACTGAGATGGCTGACCTCCAACAACCACAACCATCTTTCTGTGTTCTAGGTACGACTCGAACCAGTGGAGAGTTTTCCACCTGATTCCCATTGGCCAGAAATTTCCCCCCGTCGGGAGGGTTGTGTGGGGGTGGGCGCAAACCCGATTGGGTCCGTGCCACCATTTTACATGGGCCAGTTAAGGCCCGCCCATCGTAACGCTTGCCTGGAAGCACTGTGCGTTCCCTGTGCAATTTCGTGCCTCAGGGAGATTTGTTTCAGCATTAAACTTTTAAATAAAGGATTTTGAAACTTTTGAAACATGTCCCCTCGTGTGACAGTGTCACGTGAGCTGGGATATGTTAATGAAATTTTTGAAAAAATTTTACTGATTTTTTAAACATCCCGCCCATGGATGAGGTTCCATGAAATATGTGAAGGTCACCTGGGCACTTTGCCTGCCCGCTAACCTTAAGGTTGGATGGGCAGCTCATTTAATTGCTTTAATTAGTTTTTAACAGGCCTTCATAGGCCTTTGACAGTTCGCTGGGCTGTGTGCCTGCCGAACTGACAACCTGAATGACGTGCGGTAGCGTTGGGACGCACGCCCGATATCACCGCGCATCATTTTACATGTCGGCGAGTGGGCCCCATCCCCTGCTCGCCGATGGGAAAATGCTGCCCATTGACTCCAGTTTTGCTGGGGCTCCTTGATGCCATTCTCGGTCAAATGCTGCCTTGATGTCAAGGGCTGTCACTCATCTTGCCTCTGGAGTTCAGCTCTTTTGTCCATGTTTGAACCAAGACTGTAATGAGGCCAGGAGCTGAGCGGCCCTGGTGGAACCCAAACTGGGCATCAGTGTGCAGGTTATTGCTAAGAAAGTGCCGCTTGATAGCACAGTTGATGATCCCTCCCATCACTTTACTGATGATGGAGTGTAGACCGATGGGGCGGCAATTGGCCGGGTTGGATTTGTCCTGTTTTTTGTGTACAGGACATAACTGGGCAATTTCCCACATTGCCAGATACAGCCAGTATTGTAGCTGTATTGTAATCACCTCCCGCCTTACATCTTAACTCTCTACATTCCTCCAATTCTGGCCTTTTATCCATTCCCAATTTTAATCACTTCACCATTGGGGCTGTGCCTGCAGCTGTCTAAGCCCTAGCTCTTGAATTCTCTCCCTAAACCTCTCTACTTCATTCGCATACTTTAAAGGAGGCTGTGGTGTAGTGGTAATGTCACTAGACTAACAATCAAGCGACCTAGCCTCTGGGGATATGGGTACAAATCCTACCATAGCAGCTGGTGGAATTTGAAAATTCAATTAATAACAATTATGTAATTAAATGTTAGTCTCTGCAATAGTAACCATGAAACCATTGGTAATTGTTGTAAAAATCCATCTGGCTCACTAATGCCCTTTAGGGAAGGAAATCTATCATCCTTACCTGGTCTGGCCTATATGTGACTCCACACCCACAGCAATGTGGTTGACTTTTAAATGCCCTCTGAAATAGCCCAGCAAGCTCAGTTGTGTCAAACTGCTACAAAGCCTAAAGAGAATGAAACCAGACAGTCCGCCCGGCATCAAACTAGGCAGTGGAAACAACAACAGTAAACTCAGCCCTGTCGACCTGGCAAAGTCCTCCTTAGTAACATCTGGGGGCTTGTGCCAAAATTGGGAGAGATGTCCCACAGACTAGTCAAGCAATAGTCTGACATAATTATGCTTTCAGAATCCTACCTTACAGACAATGTCCCAGACATCATCACAACAGTCCCTGGGTATGCACTGTCCCACTGACAGGACAGACCCAGAGAAGGTGGTGGCACATGGCATACTGTTGGGAGGAAGTTGCCCTGGGAGTCCTCAACATCAACTCTGCACCCCATGAAGTCTCATGGAATCAGGTCAAACATGGGCAGGGAAACCTCCTGTTGGTTACCACCTACAGCAACCCCTCAGGTGAAGAACCCGTGATGCTCCATGTTGAACACCACTTGGAAAAATCACTAAGGGTGGCAGGGCCCAGAATGTACTCTAGATGCAGAAAATCAGTGTCCATCACCATGAGCGGCGCAGCAGCACCACTACTACTGACCGAGCTGGCCGAGTCCGAAAGGACATAACTGCTTGACTGGTACTGCAGCAGGTGGTGAGTGAACGAAGAAGAGGAAATAAACCTACCTGACATCGCTTTCAACAATCTACCTGTCGTAGATGCATCTGTCCATGACAGCATCAGTAGGAATGCCCAGTGGAAGATCCATCTCAGCCTTCTCCCGAGTTCCCCAGCTCCACAGATGCCAGTCATCAGCCAATTTCATTCACTCCATGTGATATCATGAAATGGTTTCAAAGGGAATGGAGTATAAAAATAGGAAAGTATTGCTAAAACTCTACAAGGCACTAGTTAGACCACACCTACAATACTGTGAACAGTTTCAGTCCCCTTATCTAAGGGAAGATATATTGGCATTGGAGGCATCCAGAGAAGGTTCACTAGGTTGATCCTGGGGATGGAGGGATTTTCTTATGAGGAGAGATTAAGTAGGTTGGGCCTGTACTCATTGGAATTTAGAAGAATGAGAGGTGACCTTATTGAAAAATATAAGATTCTTAGGGGGCCTGACAGGGTAGATGCTGAGAGGCGGTTTCCCCTTGTGGGAGTGTCCAGGACCATAGAGTCATAGAGTTATGGAGTTCCACAGCACAGAAAAAGGTCCTTCGGCCCATCGAGTCTGAGCTGGTCAAACAAGTACCTAACTCTACTCTAATCTCATTTTCCAGCACTAGGCCTATAGCATTGTATGCCATGGCATCGCAAGTGCACATCCAAATACTTCTTAAATGTTATGAGGTTCTCTGCCTCTACCACCCTTTCAGGGATGGAGTCCCAGATTCCCACCGCCATCTGGGTGAAAAAATTCCTCCTCACATCCCCTCTAAACCTCCTGCCCCTTATCTTAAATCTATGCCCCCTGGTTATTGATCCCTCCACTAAGGGGAAAAGTTCCTTCCTGTCTAACCTATCTATGCCCCTCATAATTTTATAGACCTCAATCATGTCCCCCCTCAATCTCCTCTGCTCCAGGGAAAATAACCCCAGTCTATCCAATCTCTCCTCATACCTAAAACTCTCCAACCCAGGCAACATCCTGGTAAATCTCCTCTGCACTTTCTGTAGTGCAATCACATCCTTCCTATAATGCGGATTCCAGAACTGCACGCAATACTCTAGCTGTGGCCTAACCAGCATTTTATACAGTTCCAGCATAACCTCCCTGCTCTTATATTCTATGCCTTGGCTAATTAAGGCAAGTATCCCATATGCCTTCTTAACCACCTTATCTACCTGTCCCGCTACCTTAAGGGGCCAGTGGACATGTACACCAAGGTCCCTCTGGTCCTCAGTACTTCCCAGGGTCCTACCATTCATCGTGTATTCCTGTGCCCTGTTTATCCTGCCCAATTGCATCACCTCACACTTATCCAGATTAAATTCCATTTGCCACTGATCAGCCCATCTGACCAGCCCTTCCATATCCTCCTGTAATCTAAGGCTATCCTCCTCACTATTTACCACCCTACCAATTTTTGTGTCATCAGCAAACTTACTGATCAACTCTCCTACATTCAAGTCTAAATCGTTTACATATACCACAAACAGCAAGGGACCCAACATCGATCCCTGTGGAACCCCACTGTACACAGGCATCCAGTCACAAAAACACCCCTTGACCATCACCCTCTGCTTCCTGCCACTCAGCCAATTCTGGATCCAATTTGCCAAATTGCCTTGGATCCCATGGGCTCTTACCTTCGTTATCAGTCTCCCTTGCTGGACCTTACCAAAAGCCTTGCTGAAGTCCAAGTAGACTACATCCAATGCATTGCCCTCATCTACACACCTGGTCACCTCTTCAAAAAATTCAACCAAATTGGTCAGACATGGCCTCCTCTTAACAAAACCATGCTGACTGTCTTTGATTAATCCCTACCTCTCCAAGTGTAGATTAATTCTGTCCCTCAGAATTTCTTCCAATAGTTTCGTCACCACTGAGGGTAGATTGACCAGAAGGCTTAATCTCATAGTAAGGAGGTGCCCATTTAAAACAGAGATGAAGAGGAATTTCTTCTCTCAGGGGGTCGTGAATCTGTGGAATTCTTTACCGGCAGAGGGCTGTAGAAGCTGGGTTGTTAGGTATATTCAAGGTGGAGATAGTCAGATTTTTAATCAGTAAGAAAATCAGGGGTTATGGGGAAAAGGCAGGAAAGTGGAGTTGAGAATTATCAAATCAGCCATAATCTCATTGAATGGCGGAGCAGACTTGATGGGCTGAGTGGCTTACTTCTCCCCCTATGTCTTATGGGGTAGAATTTTTCCCTTGGCGGAGGAGCTCAGCAGGGGTGGGCGAGGGAGGTCGGGAAGCCGACCCGCCACCTGCAATCGGCACTGCACCGCTATTTTACGCAGGCCGGCCAATTAAGACCCGCCCAGTGTGGAAGGAGAGCGGCAGCATGGAGCTGCCTTTGGGAGATTAAGCCCTGTTTAAAAAACATAATGAATGAAATAAAAATGTCATAAAACATGTCCCCTCATGTGACTCTGTCGCATGAGCAGAGACATGTTTTTAATTCAAGTGTAAAATTTTTATTTCATTTATTTGCTTTAGGAAACCTCATCCCATCTGTGGATGAGGTTTCCAAAAAAATGCAAATGCCTTTATGCCTGCCCATCAACTGTAAGGTTGAATGGGCAGTGGAAAATTCAGGGCAATTGTTAACTTAATGGCCTTAATAGGCCTTAATGTACCATCTACAAGATGTATTGCAGGAATTCACCAAGGCTCCTTCAACAGCACCTTCCAAACCCATGACCACTACCATCTATGAGGACCAAGAGCAGCAGATAGATGGGAACACCACCACCTGGAAGTTCCCCTCCAAGTCACTCACCATCCTGACTTGGAAATATATTAGCGTTCCCTCACTGTTGCTGGGTCAAATCCTGGAACTCCCTCCCTAACAGCATGGTGGGTGTACCCCCACCACATGGACTATAGCAGTTTAAGAAGGCAGCTCACCATCACCTTCTCAAGGGCAACTAGGGATGGGTAATAAAATGCTGGCCCAGCCAGCGAAGCCCACATCCCGTGAATGAATAATAAAAAAAAATTGTCAGTGGGTGTGCTGCCGGCCGAATGCGCTGGATACTGGTAATGGCCCTGACGATATTCCAACAATATTACAATGCACTTGTGCTCTAAAACTAGTCACTCCCCTAGGCAAGCTGCTCCAGTGCAGCTACAACGCTAGCATCTACCCAGCAATGTGGAAAATTTCCCAGCCATGTCCTGCCCACAACAAGCAGGACAAATTCAACCCAGCCAGTTACCACCCAACCAGCCTACTCTTGATCATTAGCAATGTGATGAAAGGTGTCGTTGATAGTGCTAACAAACGGCACTTACTCAGCAATAACCTGCTAATTGACAGTCACCAGGACCACTCAGCTCCTGACCTCATTCCAACCTTGATCCAAACATGGACAAAAAAGGGCTGAACTCAAGAGATGAGGTGAGAGTGACTACCCTCGATATCAAGGCAGCATTTGATCATGCAAAGCATCATGGAGCCCTAACAAAACGGGAATGAGTGGGAATCGGGGGGAAACTCCCCACTGGTTGGAGTACAAAGGAAAATTGTTGCAGTTGTTGGAGGAGAATCATTTCAGCTGCATTAGTTCTTCAGGGTAGCGTCCTTGACCCAACCATCGTCAGTTGCCTCATCAATTACCTTCCTTCCAACACAAGGTTAGAAGGGGGGATGTTCGTTGATGATTGCACAATGTTCAGCATTTTTTACAGCTCCTCAGATACTGAAGTGGTCCATGTCCAAATGCATCAAGACCCAGGGGAGGATCTTCCAGTCAGCGAGCAGAGGCGGGGCCCATTCACTGATGCGTAATATGATGCGGGATGACGTCAGGTGGAACTCCTGATGTCACCCCGGGTCATTTCCATTTTCAGGTCAGCAAGAGCGCAGCCGAGTCAGCTGTGTGCCCGCCGACCTGTCAACGGCCTATTGAGGTCATTAATAAAACAATTTAGGTAATTGCCAGGGCTGCCCATCCAACATTAGGGTTGGCGGGCAGGCCGGGAGCCCTAGCGGGCTTAAGAAAAAGCATGAAACCTCATCCACAGGCGGGATGAGGTTTCATGAGGGTTTTTACATATTTAATAAAAGTTTCAGTTAAAGTGATGAACATGTCCCAACTCATGTGACAGTGTCACATGAGGGGACATATCAGGGAAATTTTTTAAACATTTGCCTTAAAAGTTTTAATTCTGAGGCGATCTCCCTGAGGCAGCACTTAGCCTCAGGGAGATCAGTGTGCACTCCTGGTTGAGGGAATCCCCGCCCACCCTCCCCAGCCCGTACAGTGAGCACATAGCGCTTCCTGGTGCACGTCACGCTGGGCGGGCCTTAATTGGCCCGCCCACATAAAATGGCGGCGCACCCCTGATCGGGAGCACCGATCAAAGGCGCTCCAGCCTGTGTCCACTCCTGCGCTTCCCCCCCAACGGGGGGGGAAAAGTTTTCCCCTGGACAAGATACACTGCAACAACTCACCAAGGCTCCTTCAACAGCACCTTCCAAACCCACCACCTAGAAAAGCAAGGGCAGCAGATTCATGGGAACATCACCACCTGGAAGTTCCCCTCCAAGCCAGACGCTAGCCTGGTTTGGAAATATATCACCATTCCGTCGCTGTCGCTGGGCCAAAATCCTGGAACTCCCTTCCTAACAGCACTGTAGGTGTTCCTGCAACACATGAGCTGCAGCGGTTCAAGAAGGCAGCTCACCACCATCGTCTCAATGGCAATTATGGATGGGCAATAAATTCTGACCTAGCCAACAACGCCCACATCCCATGAAAGAATATATTAAAAAAACAATGCTCCTTAAAATCTATCATTGTGACCAAGCTTTTGGTTATCAGCCCTAATATCTCCTTACGTGTCTCAGTGTCAAATTTTATTTGATAATGCTCCTGTGACACACCTTGGGATGTTTTACTATGTTAAAGATAGTATATAAATACAAGTTGTAGGTGTTGGAGTAATACAAGAAAAGGGATGGTGGATTGGGAAACTAAGAGATTTATTTTATTCACATGCGAGTTATGAACAGACTATTGTAATATTGTATTGCACACAAACTGTCATGAAAAGCCGATTACAGCCACAAATTACTTATTGAACCCTTTAAGGAAGACTTGTGTGTTTTTTAAGAAAAAGAAGCGAAGACACTGAGCAAAAGATGGCTGATAATGTAAAGTGACCATTTTCTGGAAAATTCCTGTGTGGATTAGACTGTCAGACCTGCCCTGAGAAAACATGGAACGTTGCACCTGAAAAGGTGTCATGGCCTTCTTCAGGCAGAGACACTTAAAAGGGAAATAGGAGAGATGCAAAAGACTGAACTTTAATCTCCTGTGGTTGCAGGGACAAAATACTGATTAGCACGTCTCATCAGTCATCTAAAATACACCTCCTGTTGATTCATATCTCAATGTGTAAAATGGTCAGAGATCAAAGAAAACAGATTCTGGGCACAAGATATGTTTCTTTTCCCTTACAAGAATACACAGGGGAAAATAGGTTAAAAAGTTAGCTGCAGAGCTGTGCTACTGTGCTGTGGGAGTGACAGCACAAGATCACCAACTAGTCACCCCTGGAGTTGCAGCAAAGCCTCTCTCTCTCTCTCTCTCTCTCTCCCTCTCTCTGTTGTTGGAGGCATGGCTCAGCAAAGCCACAATCAAAAAGGAAATAGAACAGCTTCTTCAGCCAAGAACCAAGTGTCTCCAAACCAACTGTGAAACTGCCAAAGTCAGCTCTACCAGAATCACCCAGCTTAATGGCCGCAACGTTTTGCCATCTACACCTCACAGACAAGCCAAATACTGATTCATATATCTTCTTTAACTTTTATTTGGACTCTTAACTTCTGCTTTCTGATCTGTGTGCATGTGTTGCATCTCTATTATCTTTCCTCAGGCTTTTAGTAACTAATAAACTTACTCTTTCTTTGGCTCAAGAAAGCTTGGTTAAATTGGTTCCTTCTAAAAAATTAATACATTGGGACTGGGGAAAGGTATCCATGGGGGAAGGAATTCCTTTTAAATTAACCTTGCTGTGACCAACTGAGGGGGTTGAATAACGAAGGGGAGCTAGTTCACTCCTCCTCACCTGGCAGCATAACAAAATTTGGGGACATTGCCTGGGGACCAGTCGTATCAAAACATACATGGTTTGGTGCATATGTGTATGAGTATGGATAAGAAGTGGGTCCATAACTGAGTAGGCATGCATTATCTGTGAAATCTGTGGCTAGGCTAAATAGAGCAAATCATCTATTCTTGTTCTTAGGTTTCCTATCTTCTTATTAGTGCCTTTGGTACAAATCATCCAGTCTCCACAGATGTCCTGATGCAGAATATGCACTGAACTTGGCCGGAAGTTTAAACTTCCGATGGGCTGATTTCTGCTGCCAGGACCCTCTGCAAAAGTCTCTGAGCCTTACCTCAGGTTAGAGCCTTGAGCCAGATATATGGCACTAACCCTAGAAATGTTGCACAGTTTAATACCTGGATAACTCAGTGATCAGTCAGTGTAACTCAATTGAGCACTACTACTGCCCTCCACAATCACCTAACCAACTACCCCTCTCCCGACCAGCCACCCCCCCCAACCTGCCTCCTCCCCGCCCCCCCCCACCCCACCTTGCTCAACCACACCCACCTTGTAAAAGGATTGGGGTGCAGAAATCTTCCCAGCAGCATCAATGCGCTCAGCATTGACACTGACCAAAAGATCTGAGCCAATATCTTTTCATTATGATATTTATTCCATCTAGGCTTCATAAAGTGGAGGATGCTAATGAGCCTGGACATTGTTTCATTACGTTAACTAATTCTATCATGTATCCCATATTCCCCTCATGCTGTCTAATCTCACTCATGTTCTTCCTTAACTTCCTCATGCCTGTCGCCACCTCCTTTGTTTCCTCTACTGTCTTCCCTTGAGGATTGCAATGTTCTTTCTTCAAAATAGTCATGTCCAGTTACCTAATAACATTTTCTTTTCATTATATTTGCTACTTTAATCACTTACAAAAGTTCTTGCACTGTCCATCTAAAATGCTTTAACTTTTCAGAAACTTTCACACAAAAGACATGTTGGTGGTGCTGGCATTGCAATAATCCAAAATGCCAATAGATAGTTCTGGTTTGCAGTGGAGACCACTTTAAAACTTGTAGAATACCAGTTACATCATACAAATTGAATTATCAGCATTTTAAAATACAGATAATTATAAGTAGAGAAAACATTAAGATGACTTAGATCTTCCAAATCTGTCAGCCTGATTCTTCACAACAGTCAGACTTGTAATAGATCACATTTCACACTTATTAATAATGTGTTCTGTTTATGTCATACGTTAATAGCTAATTGGCAAAGAATTAGGTAAAACTAATTAGGTAAAGAGGTTAAATAGCTAAGTTTAATGGAGCACTAGATTCCTCTGTGGTTTGATTTTAGTGCAGCTGGAGGCAGTGTCAGTACTAATAACACTATTGTTTTGTGATGTGAATTTAGTTTAATTATACTCAGATTAATTAATTAATTGATTAGAATGTGGTGTCTTTTCCACTTCATGAATTATGCAAAATATATCTCATGATGTATGGTATAGCCTTGACATATTAGCAAACAGTTTCATATTTTTGCGTGCTTCTAATGATGGCCAGGGTAACAATTATAAAACATTTTTCCTATAAACTGTAGCCTTCGGTAATTTATGTTAATATGTCCGCCCAATGCAGGGATAGAAATGGTTCAGTGAGGACCCTATGATGTATATAAAAATATTTGTTCATGCCTTCATCAAATTTAAGAAGTATTTCTGAGATACAAACAGAGGGGATAGAAATAGCTGCAGATGGACCTTCAAGCCTCCGAGGCCTCTTACTCTGATGGTGTTTTCTGGAGGAAATGTCAATATGCCTTTCTCACCCTCTTGTGTCAATGAAGCTGGTCATCAGATTGTACCAGATTGTGCTTTCTCCCCTGGAATTCTGCGCCATGCCAGCAAATAAAGCAAATGTGGACTTTTGTCAGTGTTGACATTTCTTTTTATTCATCCATGGGATGTGGGCATCACTGGCTGGGCCGACATTTATTGCTCATCCCTTGTTGCCCTTGAGAAGGCGGTGGTGTGCTGCCTTCTTGAACCAGTCCATGTCCATGTGGTGTAGGTACACCCACAGTGCTGTTAGAAGGGATTCCAGGATTTTGACCCAGCGACAGTGAAGGAATGGCGATACATGTCCAAGTCAGAATGGTGAGTGACTTAGAGGCGAACTTCCAGGTGGTGGTGTTCCCATCTACCTTAGAAGGACCCTTGCACTTCTAGATGGTAGTGGTTGTGGGTTTGGAAGATGCTAGCGAAGGAGCCTTGGTGAATTCCTGCAAGGTATCTTATAGATAGTACACACTGCTGCGTCGGTGGTGGAGGGAGTACGTGTTTGTGGATGTGGCACCAATCAAGCAGGCTGCTTTGTCCTGGATGGTGTCAAGCTCCTTGTGTGTTGCGGGAACAGCACTCATCCAGGCAAGTGGGGAGTATTCCATCACACTCCTGACTTGTGCCTTGTAGATGGTGGACAGGCTTTGGGGAGTCAGGAGGTGAGTTACTCGTCACACAATTCCTAGCCCCTGACCTGTCCTTGTAGCCACAGTATTTATATGGCTCGTCCAGTTCAGTTTCTGATCAATGGTAACCTACCAGGATGTTGATAGTGGGGGATTCAGTCATGGTGATGACGTTGAACATCAAGGGGTGATGGTTGGATTCTCTCTTGTTGGAGATGGTCATTGTTTGACACTTGTGTGGCGCGGATGTTACTTGCTACTTGTCAGCCCAAGCCTGGATATTGTCCAGGCCTTGCTGCATTTGGACATGGACTGCTTCAGTATCTGAGGAGTCGCTAATGGTGCTGAACATTGTGCAATCATCAGCGAACATTCCCACTTCTGACTTTATGATGGAAGGAAGGTCATTGATGAAGCAGCTGAAGATGTTTGGGCCTAGGACATGAAGAAGGTTAAATTACATAGTGTTTTTAGTGCATTGGCATACAATCTGAAAAGATTGGAATTATAAGATGATTCCCCAATTGTCACGACCCAGCAGTTGGTAAAGCTGAGTTATTTAAAAACCCCAGATGGAAACTTTAAAAAACTGCCATAACCTATATTTTTAGGTGGAATGTTTGAGATGCAGCTCTAAATTCAGGAATCAGACCACCAGTTCTCAAGAGGTTTCATATTATATAGAATATTATATAGAATTTATTCATATATTACATATCTTCCCACCACCAATCTATATCCATTTGAACCCAGAGAATGGATAATGGTGAAAGCAAATGCTAAATGAGTTAAATACCATACATAAATTCATATTGGGCATCAATGTGATTTTATTCCTTCTGTGGATATGTTATATTGGTAAGCAGCTGCAAACAATTATACCAGGTTAAATTAAATGAAATATTTATGAATTTACAACACATTAAACACATACACATGGCTACAAATTACTACTATCATAACTTTTAACAAATTCCCAGATGAATCTCCATTGAGGCAACAGCAACTCATAGGGCTGGATTTTACCATCAGCGAGCGGGGGCGTGGCCCGATCGCCAACAGGTGAAATGACATGCGGTGGCATTGGGCAGAACTCCCGATGTCATATCGCCCCATTTAAATTTTCAGGAAGGCGGGGGCGCAGCAAAATCAACTGCGCGCCCACCGACCTGTCAATGGCCAATTGAGGCCATTGAGAGAGCAATTAAAGTAATTAGTGGACCTGCCCGCCCAACCTTAAGGTTGGCGGGCAGACTGGGAGACCTGGCGCGAACTAGAAAAAACATGAAACCTCATCCACAGGCGGGATTAAAAAATTTTAATAAAGTTTTTTTGGAAATTATTGACATGTCCCAACTCATGTGATATGAGTGGACATGTGAGGGATTTTTTTTTTCTATTTTTAATATTTTTGAAAGTAGAGGTGATCTCCCTGAGGCAGCACTTAGCCTCAGGGAGATGAATGCGCTCTTTCGTGCGCATGCGCACGAAAGAGCGCAGTCTCAATTTTAGGCATTTCCTCCCGCCCACACAGGAAGCGCATAATGTTTCCGTGCGGACGTCACGCTGGACGGGCCTTAATTGGCCAGCCCACGTAAAATGGCACCACACCTCCAATCGGGGGTGCCAATCAGAAGCGCGACCGCACATGCCCACCCATCAACATCCTCCCCAACGGGGGTAAAATTCATCCCATAATCTTTCAGCAAACACCAGGCAAAGCATTTTCACCTTACGAATTCAAAATGTGGTCCCTTTCACTTTGATGCCTGTGGAGACAGTTGTAGGCTTACAGCTGCTTTGATCTTACATTGCCTCTGCCCTGGATACACAAAACTGCTGTCAGTTATACCCAATAAGCTCATTGAATGTAAATCCTCATTGTATCGCCAGCCCCTTTGAACTCCTAACAACTCTTCTAACAATAAAACCCCCTTCATAGTACCAATTTTATTAGTTATATAAACATATTGCTTGGTCACTGCTATCTAGGTGTCAGATTTCACCCCACTTCTTGAATGCTCTATTCACCAAAATGCAAATGCACTCTACCTCTCTTATATCTCAAAACTAGTACACCTCAAAGCACCCAGACTAGCTGGCTTTAATACAATTAAGACACACCCACAGACTCAACCTTTATTTTAAAAGAAAAATATTTTCCAATAATACTATATACATTAATAGCTTCATGACACTAATGTAAAATATGAATCCCGATGTTTATTCTTTCATAAAAACCTAAGCCATTTTTCTAAAAAATTTCAAATCACATGTCAGATTTTTGGAAATGCGACTTTTGCCAAGTAAGCTTAGGAAAATAGGGAACTTACCATCTCACTCTTTCTGGTTTGGAAACAGCATATGTAGTACTAATTTAATATGGGGCAAGCCAAAGAGCTCTAGGCTTCAGGCTTGTTTCAAATGGCCAAGAATGATAATTTGCATCAACAGCATTTTGCAATGAATGAAGTGTCTTCAAAGTGCATATTATTATGTAGAGTTTATTCATATACTATATATCTTCCCACCACCAATCTATACTACATTTGAACCTGGAGAATGGATTATGGTGAAATCAAATAAGGTGAGAGGAGAAAACTTTAGAGGAGATGTGCGGGGCAAGATTTTTATGCAGAGGGTAGAGAGGGTCTGGAATTCACTGCCAGAGGAGGTGGTTGAAGCAGGTACGATAGTGGTGTTTAAGAGGCAGCTTGACAAATACATGAATAGAATGGGAATAGAGGGATACGGACCCCAAAAGTGAAAAATGTTTTAGTTTGACAGGCAATATGATCGGCGCAGGCTCGGAGGACTGAAGGACCTGTTACTGTGCTGTACTTTTCTTTGTTCTTTGTTCAAATGTATAATCAGTAAAATAGCGTGCATAAATTCATATTGGTGTCAAAATTAGTTTTATTCCTTCTGTGGATATGGTATATTGGTAAGCAGCTGCGAACAATTATACCAGGCAGGGTATCGCCAGCTTGTAAAATTGGCCCTGATTTTGAGAGAATAACAGCAAGGCTATCAGTATTCATTGCTATTATGGAGTAAATCAGAAACTGACTTCTGGCATCTACACGTATGCAGTTAATTGCAGAAATCAGGCAATTGCTGTTACAGTTTCTTGCGCCTCCACAAGCTTCAATACAACTGTGCCTCAGAGAGATTCAGCATTAAGAAAGAGAAAGGGCATGAAATTCCAATATGTGCCCACCAGAGAAAAGTTAGGAACAAAAACAGAAACAGAAATACCCGGAATGTGCTAATTAAGAAAAATCTATATAAATTATTGGAAAAAACAAAAAGGAGGGGGAAGAAACGGAAAGGGGGTGGGGATGGAGGAGAGAGTTCAAGATCTAAAATTGTTGAACTCAATATTCCAGTTTACGTTGAGCTTCACTGGAGCAATGCAGCAAGCCAAGGACGGACATGTGGGCATGAGAGCAGGGTGGAGTGTTGAAATGGCAAGTGACAGAGAGGTCTGGGTAATGCTTGCAGACACTCCTCCATCACCCCCTACTCCTCAACCCCCTCCCACGGCACCTTCCCATGCGACCGCAGAAGATGCAACACCTGCCCCTTGACTTCCTCTCTCCTCACCATCCAAGGGCCAAAACACTCCTTTCAAGTGAAGCAGCATTTCACTTGCACTTCCCTCAACTTAGTCTACTGCATTTATTGCTCCCAATGCGGTCTCCTCTACATTGGAGAGACCAAACGCAGACAGCGTGACCGCTTTGCAGAACACCTTTGGTCTGTCCACAAGCATTACCCAGACCTCCCTGTCGCTTGCCATTTCAACACTCCACCCTGCTCTCATGCCCACATGTCCATCCTTGGCCTGCTGCATTGCTCCAGTGAAGCTCAACGTAAACTGGAGGAACAGCACCTCATCTTCCGACTAGGCACTTTACAGCCTTCCGGACTGAATATTGAGTTCAACAATTTTAGATCTTGAACTCGCTCCTCCATCCCCAGCCCCCTTTCCATTTCTTCCCCCTCCTTTTTGTTTTTTCCAATAATTTATATAGATTTTTCTTTTCCCACCTATTTCCATTATTTTTAAATGTATTTCCACCCATTGTTTATCTCTACCTTTTAGCACTTTTAGTATTCCCCCACCCCCACTAGAGCTATCTGTACCTTGTCTGTCCTGCTTTCCACTCTTAATTAGCACATTCCTTTAGATAATATCACCACCTTCAACACCTCTTTGTTCTTTTGTCTGTGATTTCTTTTGGTTATCTCCACCTATTACTGGCTGCTTGTCCCAACAACACCACCCCACCCCACCTTAAACCAGCTTATATTTCACCCCTTTCCTATTTTTACTTAGTTCTGTTGAAGGGCCATGAGACTCGAAACGTCAACTCTGCTCTCCTCCGCCGATGCTGCCAGACCTGCTAAGTTTTTCCAGGTACTTCTTTTTCTGTTTTTGTTTTGGATTTCCAGCATCCGCAGTTTTTTGCTTTTATCTCAGAGAAAAGTTAGGGTTAGTTCATTAAAATGTAGGTGAGGCTTTAAAAATATGATAAGTCTCAATTACTTCAAAACAATCTCCTTGAAACTGAATATTTACTTCTACAAATGTGGAGCATCATTCTTTAAAATGTAATTATTATTCAAGATTTTTAACAAAATAAAATTAAACTAAAAATGTTTTTTTCTGTTCTTTCAGTCTAATATTTCTCTCTGAAAGAGCTTTTTCTGTTTTTTAATTTTGCTTTCTGTACCTGATTTTGTATTAAATTAAATATTCTTTCTGAAATGGTTAGTTTGGATCTGGTAATGTGTAATGAGGCAAGTTTAATGAATTATCTCAGAGTAAAAGATCCCCTAGGAAACAATGACCATAACATGGTAGAATTTAGCATTCAGTTTGAGAGTGAGAAACTTGGGTCGGAAACAACTGTGCTAAATTTAAATAAGGGTAATTACAAAGGAATTAGGGCAGAGTTGGCTGGAGTGCACTGGGAAAGAAGTTTAGCAGAAAAGATGGTTGATGAATAATGGCAGATATTTAAGAAAAAAGTTCATGACTTACAACAAAGATATATCCCCTTGTGAAAGAAGGCTTCTAGGAAAGGGAATAAGCAACCATGATTAACCAAGGAGGTTAAGGATAGTTTCAAATTGAAAGAAAAAACATACAATGTGGCAAATATTTGTGGCAAGAGAGAGGATTGAGAAAGTTTTAAAAACCAACAAAAGATGACCAAAAATAATAAAGAGGGAGAGAATAAACTTTGAGGGTAAACTAGCAAGTAATATAAAAATGGATAGTTAGAGCCTCTTTAAATATATAAAAAGGAAGAGAGAGGCCTAAGTGAACATAGGCCCCTTAGAGAATGAGGCTAGGGAAATATTTGTGGGGAACCAGGAAATGGCAAAGGAGCTGAATAATTACTCTGCATCAGTCTGCATGGTAAAAGACACTAGTAGCATTTCAAAAATACTAAATAATCAAGGGGCAAAAGATGGGAGAAAATAAATACAATAACTATCACTAGATAAAGACTACTAGGGAAATGAATGGGGTTAAAGGCCGATATGTCCCCTGGACTTGATGGGCTGCATCCTAGGATAGTAAAGGAAGCAACTACATAAATAATGGATGCACTGGTAGTAATCTTCAAAGAATCCTTAGATTCTGGAAAAGTCATAGTGGATTCATTTATTTTTTTATTCATCCACGGGATGTGGGCTTCACTGGCTGGGCCCATACTTATTGCCCATCCCTAACTGCCCTTGAGAAGCTGGTGGTGAGCTGCCTTCTTGAACTGCTGCAGTCCATGTGGTGTAGGTACACCCACAGTGCTGTTAGGAGGGGAGTTCCAGGATTTTGACCCAGCAAGAGTGAAGAAACAGTGATATATTCCCAAATCAGGGTGGTGTGTGACTTGGAGGAGAAATTCCAGGTGGCGGTGCTCCCATCTATCTGCTGCCCTTGTCCTTCTAGGTGGTAGTGGTCATGGGTTTGGAAGATGCTGTCGAAGGAGCCTTGGTGAATTCCTGCAATGCACCTTGCTGATGGTACAGACTGCTGCTACTGTACGTTGGTGGTGGAGGGAGTGCATGTTTGTGGATGTGGTGCCAATCAAGTGGGCTGCTTTGTCCTGGATGGTGTCAAGCTTCTTGTGTGTTGTAGGAGCTGCACTCATCCAGGCAAGTGGAGAGTTTTCCATCACACTCCTGACTTGTGCCTTGTCGATGGTGGACAGGCTTTGGGAGTCAGGAGGTAAGTTACTCATCACATGATTCCCAGCCTCTGACGTGCTCTTGTAGCCACAGTATTTATATGGCTAGTCCGGTTCAGTTTCTGGTCAATGGTAATGCCCAGGATATTGATATTGGGGGACTCAGTGATGGTAATGCCATTGAACATTAAGGGGCGATTGTTGGATTCTCTCTTGTTGGAGATGGTCATTGCCTGACATTTGTGTGGCATGAATGCTACTTGCCACGTCAGCCCAAGCCTGCATGTTGTCCAGGTCTCGCTGCATTTGGACATGGACTGCTTCAGTATCTGAATGTTGCTGAATATTATGCAATCATCGACAAACATCCCCACTTCTGACCTTATGATGGAAGGAAGCTCATTGATGAAGCAGTTGAAGATGGTTGGGCCGAGGACATGAAGAATGTTAAATTACATAGGGCAGAATTTTCCCGTTGGCATGTGGGGGCAGGCCCCACATGCATGCGCGTAAAGTGACGCGTGGTGACGTCGAGTAAGCATCCCAATATCACCGCCCGCCATCGCGATATTTAGTTGGGTGGAGGCATGATGCTCTCCAATGCGCACCCACCATTAATTAAAGGGCCACTTAAGGCCCTTGAGGTGCCGATCGACCACGATTTTTCGGCGCTCATGCAATCTTCAGGTCGGCACATGGATGCAAGGAGATGGTGGGTGGGACACATTTGTATAAACCTCATCCATGGGTGGGATAAGAGGGCTCAGTGGGGTCGCGAGTGTGCTCTGTCAAATATAGATGTTTCAAAGTTACTGAAGCTTGCTTGTGTGATCTGCAATACTTCAAAACATATACCAGCTGCTTGGTCTGGACTCACAACCTTCAGGTTAGCACTCTGCAGTGAGGAATCTTTTTTGGCCCTGCCTGTTTCAGGAAGTCTTCTTTTAGCCTGGGAATGGGAACTGAACTCTCCACTGGAGGCACCTCCTCTGAGGAGGAAGGGAGGGCTAGAAGGGGGAGGAGGCCAGGAGTGCACATTCAGCCTCCAGGGGAGCCACCTTTGGGAGGTCAGGTGCAGGCATAAGGGGTGCAGGGCTAAGAGGAAGTCCAAGGTGGAAGGGGCTACAGAAGATGCCATTATCCTGCTGCCAGGATATACAGGCGGCAAAGCAACTACCTCAATATGTCTGAGGTACAGTGCCGAAGGAGGCTTCGTCTCTCAAGGGAGACAGTCAACAATATCTGTCAGATGATTGGGCCTGAGATCGCCGTGAACTGTGTGGGTGGACACTCCATGCCAGCGGCTCTCAAGTTCACAGTTGCCCTCAACTTCTATGTCTCTGGCTCCTTCCAGGGGTCGGTGGGTGATCTTTGCGGAGTCTCCCAATTAGCTGGCCACACTTGTGTCAAGCAGGTTACAGACATTCTGTGCAGGCATGCATTGACCTTCATCCTCTACCGTTGGGACCAGGCAAACCAGACCCAGCGAGCCAGAGGCTACGCAGCCATTGCTGGCTTCCCCTGCGTCCAGGATGCCATAGACTGTACACATGCGGCCATCAAGGTGCCAGCAGGTGAGCCCGGTGCCTTCGTCAACAGGAAGGGCTTCTACTCCATGAACATGCAGATAGTGTGTGATCACAGAATGCTGATTGTACAAGTCTGTGCAAGGTACCCAGGCAGCTCCCACGATGCCTACATCCTCAGACACTCCCAGGTGCCGAGGCTCCTCAGTGCTCCAGCCCGGCTTGATGGATGGCTGCTGGGTGACAAGGGCTGTCCCCTCAGAAGGTGGCTCAGGATGCCTCTCCGCTACCCAAGAACAGAAGCTGAACAGCTACAATAAGAGCCATGCCTCCACAAGGGCTGTGGTGGAGAGAGCCATTGATCTTCCCAAGATGCGCTTCTGATGCCTGGACCGCTCAGCGGGCGCACTCCAGTACCCCCTAGATTGTGTGTTACTGATAGTGGTTGCATGCTGCGCTCTCCACAATCTTGCGCTGGAAAAGGAGGAATGCTGTGGACGATGAAGACGTAAATGCTTTGGCTGCAGATGCACACGATGAGTCCAGCAGTGAGTCCAGGAATGAGCACACACAGGGAAATGCTGAGCCGTTAGACGCTGACCCAGGCATACTCCAGGGAGGCATGGGTACCCAGGAGGCTTTAATCCAATGAACATTCAGCTAGCCCACCACAGATGGACCACCAGGATAAGCCTGGGCTGTATGCTCCATATTCGAGACCTAAGTGCAAAATCTGCCTGTTTAGGAACATTAACTAAGCTCATTGTTAATAAAGCTGAATGTCCCACAAAGCAAAAATTACATTATTGGAAATCATCCTCCTGCAGAACAAAAGAGGCAACCTCAGCCATGGTGACATGTCTGAATTTAATATTACAGCCAAAGAAACTTAATGAACCAAAATGGAAAAGGTGTTAAAAATCACACCAACTCATAAAGATCTCATTGCGGGCCAACACAAAAGCACGAGTGATAAACCCGTGGTGTGGCTAAGGTGCCTTATGTTTACGTTTTTGGATGCTACGTCTTGGTGCTGACCCCCTCGCAGGGAATGACATCTGAGACAGCCTGCTGACTCTGCTGTCCTGTTGGCCTCGATGACCTTGGCGGTCGTCCTTTGGCCCGTGGAGCCTGTGCTGGCGCCACCTGGGAGGGAGCTGCCAGTTCCACAGCTGGCATCTCCCTACTCGTCGCAGCCTCACCAGATGCAATGGTCACTGGCAGAGGGGCAGAGGAGCTGCAACCCTCATCCGGAGTGCCCTAGGAGGAGTCTGCAGAGATGATAGGCAGCTGCTGCGCCAATGTGACGTCGCTTCGGACCTCCCTGCTCACCGTGGATGGATGGACACGGAGCCGGGAAACTTGGTGTCCAGACCATCTCCCACACCGGCACTGACCAGCTGAGGTCAATGCCGATGTGAGGGCTTGCTGGTCCGAGCGCATCCCCAGGAAGCCATGACGGGTCTCCTGGAGGAGCCTCTCCACGAGAGTCGCCACTCTCTCCATGGAGGACGAATGGAGCTCAGACATGAGACTCATTGCTTCGGCAATAGTCCGCTTAGACTCCACCGCCATGGACACCAGGCCCTGCATAGCCTCATGTATCTCCGCCAGACGCTCCCGCACAACTGGCTGCATTTCCTGTGATTGCTGTGTCGCGGACAACTCCAGAGACACACCATCAGGCACCGACTGAGCATGTGCCTTGTCCCCTGCAGTCCTCCGACTACTGGCGCCATAGGCACTCTCTGTCTCTGCCAGCTCCTCCAGTGACTGTGAAGTGCCCTCAATGCTGTGCCCCGGACACTAGCTGATGTTCTAATTCCCACCGAGGTGCTAGTATCTGCGCTGGTGCCTGCTTGGCAGAGATGGTGTGACGCTGGTGAGACTTCAGGGCCCTCAGGTATGAGAGGGGCCTCCTCACTCCTCCTCCCAGCCCTGCTCTTCTGATGCTGAAAGGAAGAACAAGGACATTGGATCAGTTAACGGTGAGACAATGTCAATGTGCATCCCTGTCCCCCGGGTCATTATGCGCTCAACCTTCCACAATCAATGGTCAAACCATGTTGCAAACTTCAATCACTGAACATTCAGCACTGCCATGGCTGTTGGGAGAACAATGGTGACCTCACTGCTGGGCAAACATACCTGCCCATGGCACCCAGCCTCACCGACACTGGTGGACCTGGGCGCATGGCGCCTCTCCAAATCTAGGGCCTCCTGCTCGAAGTGGCTGAGAGCCGCTAACTGTGCTGGACCGCTGTCAGTCCTCACCCGCTCAGTGGCGTTATGTACATTTTTCTCCTGAAAAGGAGAGAAGAGCATTGATTAGTGCTACTTGTACCTGGACTCTATTCGCGGACGGCCCACCCCAACCAGAGAGGGACCTTGCAGGGCTCCAGTGCCTCCTCACCCGCTGCTGCCGGCCACTCACACAAAGATGCCAGGCCTGCCCTCCACCCCCCCACCCCCCCCAGCAAATAGCTGCCTACATCACATTTGGCACCACACAGTCTAACCTTCCATAGCAAGGAGACACAAGCACATGGAGCTCAGAGGGCAACAGATCGATCGGTGCCACACCACTTTGAAGCTCCCCTCCCAGCATGTCATCACCCTGACTTTGACATGTCCTGGTGTTCCAGCACTGCGCCCAGGTGCAGCTCCTCCAGGTTGCCCCCAAAACAGTAATGTGGGTCTCAGTGTACCACATGCTGCGGGCGCAGAATCCATCTCATCATCACCCTCTCAGGGTGACCTCGGCATGGCCAATATCTGCTGGCCCACCCAGTGAAGGACACATGCCGTCAATGATTCAATGCTGGCACTACACTCAGACATGTGTTGGGGGAGGGAGGCGGGGTGCAGGGGGTGTGGTGGTGGGGTGCAACAGGGGGGAAAGCCTACCTGCTGGGGTAAGTGACCAATGCCAACATGGTACTTGCCCTTCCTGAGCGCAACAGGTCATTGAAGCGCATGTGACACTGGACCCAGGTGCGCCGCACCACGTCGCGGGAGCTCACCACCTCCGCCACCTCCTCCTGTCTTGGGGTACCAGGACCTCCCGCCGTGCTGCCACTTCCTCGAGGAGGACAGCAAGGCAATCATCGGAAAAATGTGGAGCACAGTGCCCCCCTGCCCTACCCTCCTGCCTGGCCTGCTCACTAGTAGTGCTCTGGGAAGCCCTTCCACTGGCCATTGAACCCGGCAGTCATTGCAGTCCCGCCGCTGCATGCCCACTCCTGCTGTCCTGAGGAGCCACAATTCATGCTGGGCAGGCCTTAATTGGCCCGCCCTGGGTGGCAATCGGGTCTGTGCCCGTTCCCGCTCCACCCCCCCACCAGCCAGAAATTTCAGCCCATAGTGTTTTTATTGTATTGGCATACAATCTGCAAAGATTGGAACTATAAGATGATTCCCCAATTGTTACAACCCAGCAGTTGGTAAAACTGAGTTATTTAAAAATCCCAGAGAGAAACTTTAAACAACTGTCATAACCTATATTTTTAAGTGATATGTTTGAGATGCAGCTCTAAATTCAAGAATCAGACCACCAGTTCTCAAGAGGTTTTATATTATATAGAGTATCATATAGAGTTTATTCATATACTACATATCTTCCCACCACCAATCTATACTCCATTTGAACCCGGAGAATGGATAATGGTGAAAGCAAATGCTAAATGAGTAAATAGCATGCATAAATTCATATTGGTGTCAATATGAGTTTTATTCCTTCTGTGGATATGGTATATTGGTAAGCAGCTGCAAACAATTATACCAGGTTAAATAAATGAAACATTTTATTAAGTTACAACACAATAAACACATACACATGGCTACAAATTACTACTATCATAACTTTTAACAAATTCCCAGACAAATCTCCATTAAGGCAATAGCAACCCATAGGCTTTCAGCAGATACCAGGCAAAGCCTCACAAATTCAAAATGAGGTTCCTTTCACTTTGATTCCTGTGGAGACATTTATAGGCTTACAGCTGCTTTGATCTTACATTGGCTATGCCCTACACACACAAAACTGTTGTCTGTTATAACTAATAAGCTCATTGAATGTAAATTCTAATTGAATCACCAGCCCCTTTGAGCTCCACCTCTTCTAACAATAAAACCCCTTTCATAGTACCAATTTAATTCATAATATATACATATTGCTTGGTCTCTGCTAGCTAGGTGCCAGATTTCACCCCACTTCTTGAATGCTCTATTCAGCAAAATGCAAATGCACTCTACCTCTCTTACATCTCAAAACTAATACACATCAAAGCACCCAGGCTAGCTGGCTTTAATCCAATTAAGACACACCCACAGACTCAACCTTCATTTTAAAAGAAAAATATTTTCCAATAATACCATATACATTAAAAGCTTCATGACACCAGTGTAAAATATGAATCCCGATGTTTATTCTTTCATAAAAGCCAAAACCATTTTTCTATCAAATCTCAAATCACATGTCAGATTCTTGGAAATGTGATTTTTGCCAAGTAAGCTTAGGAAAATAGGGAACTTACCATCTCACTCTTTCTGGTTTGGAAACAGCATATTTAGTACTAATTTAATATGGGGCAAGCCAAAGAGCTCCAGGCCTTGGGCTTGTTTCAAATGGCCAAGAATGATAATTTGCATCAACAGCATTTTGCAATGAATGAAGTGTCTTCAAAGTGCATATTATTATGTAGAGTTTATTCATATACTATATATCTTCCCACCACCAATCTATACTACATTTGAACCCGGAGAATGGATTATGGTGAAAGCAAATGTAAAATGAGTAAAATAGCATGCATAAATTCATATTGGTATCAAAATGAGTTTTATTCATTCTGTGGATATGGCATATTGGTAAGCAGTTGCGAACAATTATACCAGGTAGGATTGCCAGCTTATAAAATTGGCCCTGATTTTGAGAGAATAACAGCAAGGCTATCAATATTTGAGGAGTCGCGAATGGTGCTAAACATTGTACAATCATCAGCAAACATCCCCACTTCTGGCCTTATGATGGAAGGAAGGTCATTGATGAAGCAGCTGAAGATGGTTGGGCCGAGGGCACTACCCTAAGAACCCCTGCAGTGATGTCCTGGAGCTGAGATGACTGACTTCCAACGACCACAAACATCTTCTTGTGTTCTAGGCATGACTCCAACCAGAGGAGAGCTTTCCCCCTGATTCCCATTGACTCCTTGATGCCACACTCAATCAAATGCTGCCTTGATGTCAATGACAGTCACTCTCACTTCACCTCGGGAGTTCAGCTTTTTTGTCCATGTTTGAACCAAGGCTGTAGTGAGGTCAGGAGCCGAGTGGCCCTGGCGGAACACAAACTGGGTGTCAGTGAGCAGGTTATTGCTAAGCAAGTGCCGCTTCACAGCACTGTTGATGGCCTCTTCCATTACTTTACTGCTGATGGAGAGTAGACTGAAGGGGCGGTGATTGGCTGGGTTGGATTTGTCCTGCTTTTTGTGTACATGACATACCTGGGTAATTTTCCACATAGTTGGGTAGATGCCAGTGTTGTAGCTGGAACAGCTTGGCTAGGGGTGCGGCAAGTCCCGGAGCACTAGTCTTCAGTACTATTGCTGGAATGTTGTCAGGGCCCATAGCCTTTGCAGTATCCGGTGCCTTCAGCTATTTCTTGAAATCACCTGGAGTGAATCGAATTGGCTGAAGACTGGCATCTATGATGCTGGGGACCTCTGGAGGAGGCCGTGATGGATCATCTACTTGGCACTTCTGGCTGGAAGACTGTAGCAAATGCTTCAGCCTTATCTTTTGCATGGATGTGCTGCGCTCCTCTATCATAGAAGATGGAGATATTTGTGGAGTCTCCTCCTCCAGTGAGCCCACCTGCTGCCCTCATTTTTAGGTATGCTTTGTGCTGCTCCTGGCATACCCTCCTGCACTCTTCATTGGAAAACTGTCAAGATAACACCCTTATTCAAAAAGGGAGTGAGACAAAAAACATGGAACTATAGTTCGGTTAGCTTAACATCCATCATTGGGATAATGTTAGTGTCCTTTATAAAGGATGTAATAGCAGAGCATTTAGAAATGCATAATATAATCAAGCAGAGTCAGCATGGCTTCATTGAGGGGAAATCATGCCTGACAAATTTATTAGAATTCTTTGAGGAGGTAACAAGCAGGATAGATAAAGGGGCACCAGTAGAAGTAATATATTTGGATTTCCAAAAGTTGTTTGATAAGGTACCGCACATAAGACTTAATAAGATAAGAGCTCATGGGGTTGGGGTTGGTATATTAGCATCGATAGAGGATGGGCTAACTAACAGAAGACAGAGAGCTGGGATAAGAGGGGCATTTTCGGGTTGGTAACCTGTAACTAGTGGAGTGCCACAGGGATCAGTGCTGGGGGCACAGTTATTTACAATATATATTAATAACTTGGATGAGGGAAGTGAATGTACTATCACCAAGTTTGCAGATGACACAAAAATAGGTGGGAAGGCAAGTGGTGAGAGTGACACAAAGATTTTTCAGAAGGATAGAGACAGGTTAAGTGAGTGGGCAAAAACTTGGCAGATGGAATATAACCTGGAAAAATGCGAGGTTATGCACTTTGGCAGGAAGAACAGAGGAGCTGAATATTATTTGCATGGAGAAAGGCTACAGAAAGCTATAGCACAGAGGGATTTGGGATTCTTTGTGCATGAATCCCAAAAAGCTAACACACAAGTTCAGCAGGTAATAAGGAAGGCAAATGGAATTTTGGCCTTTATTTCAAAGGGAATGGAGTATAAAATAGGGAAGCCTTGCTAAAACTACACAAGGCACTAGTTACACCACACCTAGAATACTGTGAGCAGTTTTGGTCCCCTTATCGAAGGCAGGATATATTGGCATTATAGACAGTCCAGGGAAGGTTCACTAGGTTGATCCAGGGTATGGAGGGATTTTCTTATGAGGAGAGGTTAAGTAGGTTTGGCCTGTACTTATTGGAGTTTAGAAGAATGAAAGGTGACCTTATTAAAACATATGAGGTTCTTAGGGGTTTGGCAGAGTAGACGCTGAGAGGTTGTTTCCCTTTGTGGGAGAGTCTAGGACCAGACAGCATAATCTCAGAGTGAGGCGTTGCCTATGTAAGACAGAGATGAGGAGGAATTTCTTCTCTCAGAGGGTCATGAATCTCTGGAATTCTTCACTGCAGAGGGCTGTAGAGGTTGGGTCGTTAAGTATATTCAAGGCTGAAATGGAGAGATTTTTAATAATTAAGGGAATCAAGGGTTATGGGGAAAAGGCAGGAAAGTGGAGTTGAGGATTATCAGATTAGCCACGAGCCATGATTTTATTGAATGGTGGAGCAGACTCGAAGGGCCGATTGGCCTACTTCTGTTCCTATGTCTTATGGTCTTCTGGACACTTCCTTAACCAGAATCTGTGACCTGAATTTTTCTGAGGTGACAGACATTCCACAGCCAGAGCTGAAAGCAGGTGGCGAGCCAATTTCTGCCGGTGGCAGGGCCCAGTACCGCATTTTGCTGGTGGCAGCAATTAAGTGGCTGCAGCTAGCCTGCCATCATATTAAGGATGGTGGCTACCCACAACAGTGCTGGCCCAATCAAATGGCCAGCGACTCAGCAGCCTCATGAGCACCACTGCTAGCAGTGGCCATTGCTGGGGCTACATCGATGGCCATCTGCCCTCAGACATGTAAGTAGGTTCTGGGGGCACTAGGGTCAGGCAGACCTGGTGATAGGTGGCCTTTGGGGCTGGCAGGCGGGAGACGCTGAAGGCAAATGATGCCATTGTCGGGTTTGGGGAGGGGCGGCCTTTGCTGCCAGGGAACCCTCAGTTGGCCATAGAGTGCCCACAAAAGTAGGCCCCACACGCTCTGTAGACATCAGGGTGTCTTCCAGGGTTTACCTGATGGCCTCCTGATGTGGCAGCAGGCCCACCTGAGGCATGCAAAATGCCCATGAAGGTGGGAAACTCTTTCGAGTTACCAACAGTCACAGATTGCAACTCTTTCGAGTACAATCACAGTTCTTGGTTTCCGGGAACTCTTTCGAGTTATCAACAGTCACAGATTGTAACTCTTTCGAGTACATTCACAGTTCTTGGTTTCCGGGAGTGGGACATGAACCCACAACCCTCTGATTCATAGGCGAGGGTGCTATGAACTGAGCCACAGCTGACACCCCATGAAGGTGGGAAACTCTTTCGAGTTACCAACAGTCACAGATTGCAACTCTTTCGAGTACAATCACAGTTCTTGGTTTCCGGGAGTGGGACATGAACCCACAACCCTCTGATTCAAAGGCGAGGGTGCTATGAACTGAGCCACAGCTGACACCCCATGAAGGTGGGAAACTCTTTCGAGTTACCAACAGTCACAGATTGCAACTTCTTTCGAGTACAATCACAGATCTTGGTTTCCGGGAGTGGGACATGAACCCACAACCCTCTGATTCAAAGGCGAGGGTGCTATGAACTGAGCCACAGCTGACACCCCATGAAGGTGGGAAGTGGCCCTCAATCGACCACTTAAGTAATTCATTTGGGCTTCTAATGGGTGGCACATCTGCTAATGTTCCCACTACTGACAAAATGACATGGTGAGGCCCGCCACCTCAAAACCTTCTCATGCCATTTTGCTGGCCTTCCCACCTCCCAATCTGACACCAGAACATTCTGACCTGGATGTTTCTATGATAATTTTTCAATCTGACTGGCTGAAGAGACATGCTACTGTGTGCCCTGCTCACAAGGGTCCTGGATCACTTGTGGACTTTTCCAACCTGAAATGACCTTCTAATTACTGCTAATACAGCTAATTATTGGTAAACTGCTGCAAGGCAGCCCACAAAAAGTCTATGGGCAATTGTCAGTCTGATGAATAACGAGCACTGTTTGCTCACTACTGAAGGCAAAATCCATTGTATTATAACCTGACCTGCAAATGAACCACTAAAGTATACCTAAATTATTGTATGAATTACCTCATTATTTTAACATTTTCCAATTTTATTTCTGATCACACTCAATTTCCCTGGACTCTAAATATTTGCTTTTTCTTGCCACCTGTTTCTTTACTCTTAAAGATGAAATGCTCATATAAAATCGTTATGATGAAACACCCAATATAAAACAATCTTGTACAAGTAAATTATTTCCATACGTACAGTACCTTTTTCCTAGAATGCTGTAGGCTATATACACATACCATGATGATATCCGATTGGGCTATATTTCAGTAATCATCTTTTGCTCATTCAATGGAAATTGTCGCTTATATGTGACATAGTCATTTTATAGTTTCAACCTGGTGGAATTGCACAGCCCTGTGACAATGAATGGAACTATCACCCGCTCACTGCTAGATCTATAAGTGACACAATATAGTTGATGATGGTACTGCTGCTCGTATTAAATGATTTAGCTCAGTTTCCACTAATAAGGCATTTGCACACAGTAACTGAAAAGAATGGATATCTACTGACAACAGCTATGGGATAGGTGAGTTGTTTTTCATATTCTTCCTGTGTCCTTTGGGTCCAACAGTGTAATTTCTACTGACAAACATTCTAAATAAAAATACTATTTGAGCAATAATGAGCTTCCCCACCAGGCACTCAGCTAAAAACTTTGACAAACTTCTATATAAATATAGCAGGTAGCTAAATTTGGATTCCATGGGGAACTAAATTCTGGTTAAAGAAGTGTGTAACAAATTTGTTCTCACTATTCCTTCTGACAGTAGCTGCTTGGGGCAGTTATACCTTTGTCCATAAACAACAATTTATGTCATGTCTTCCTCATTCTTGTCAGCATGTGACACTGTCTCCAAGTGATTGCTTCAAGTGAGGAATGAATTGAGATACCCAGAAGTCAAGGTATGCCAAAAATACCTAAAAAAAAATAAAAAAACACTGAAGTTACTTCCAAAAGTTTTCTAATACTTTTAAAATCAGAGATTGGTTAAGTGACCATTGGTCTCCAAAGTCCCTTATAGAATGTAAGAATTATCAAAGACTTAGAGGAGGCACATTACATATCATTCTATTCTGCTACATCCATCAAGTGTGTTCTTACCAAGGCCCTAAACAATTGTAGCTACACTTCTCTAATTTTATCCATTACCATGGCTGCAAAGGCTAACATAATATTTGCTTTCCTAATTGCTTGCTGTATTTGCATGTTAACTTTGTGGTTAACTTTGATTCATGTTTGATTCATGTTCATGTTAGATGGAGGTTGCTACAGAAATATAAATTGGATTTTGTACTTAACCAGACAAGAGCCAAACTTAGATTAGTTTGGATTTAAATTACTCCAAATAACTGATCAACTCAAACTACCAAAATGATAACTAAAAGCTAATTATACGATTTAGTATTAATTCACATGTATGCATACCTCTGAAATTCAAGTGCAGGAGTAAAATTCAGCATCAAGAGGAGTAAGACTGATTGCAAGGATACTTAAACATATGAGACAAGAAATTACCATTCTCAATATTAACTTATGAATGCTTAACACATTCACCTGACATTTCTTTGTCCTCTATTTTAATGGAGGTGTAATCCTATATGTTTTACATTTATTTATTGTTTTAATGAAGGTATTAACCAATGAGTGCCATAATCATATATTAAGTACTCATACATTCATATCACTAACCATTTCTAGGCTTTTTGCATTTATTTCTTAAGAATGAAACATCAAAATCAAAAGAATTGAGTTAACTGAGACTTCTTATTAGGCCTGATTATAATGTATACAGCTTGTTTATGTATATCATTGAAACAATCTGACTTTTTTAGGTTTTAATTTGTGTTCTCTGTATTTACACATAGTGATAGAGATTAAAGTGCTCTTGCAATCATCTTATGAAGACAGCTTCCTTCCCACAGAGAAAAGAATCTACAGCTAATTCTAAAACTAATTGCACAAACGCCACAGAAAACAAAACAAAAAAATTCCAGAAATAGTATGGAGCCAAAGGTCTAGTGAAACCAAGGGACTTAGTATTAACAAAGAAAATGTACTGGAGAAAATAATAGAACTAAAAGCTGACAAATCCCTGGGCCAGATGCCTACACCCTCTGGTTTTAGAAGAGGTGGCTACAGAGAATGCATTCCAATCTTCCAGAATTCTGTAGATTTTAGAATGATCCCTGTGGTTTGGAAGGTAACCCACTATTCAAGAAAGGAAAGGAGGAGAAAACAAGCAACTATAAGCCAGTAAGCCTGACTCAGTCGCAGGGAAGATGCTGCAAGCTTTTATTTGGGATTTGGTAACCAGTTACTTAGAAAATAGAATTTGATTAGAATCACATATTTTTGAAAAGGAAATCATGTTTGATAAATCTATGAGAGATTTTGAGGGTGCAACTAGTAGAGTGGATAAGCGGGAACCAGTAGATGTAGTATATTTGGATTTACAAAAAAGCATTTGATAAAGTACTGCACAAGAAGCTATTACACAAAATTAGGGCCCATGAAACTGGGGAATAATATATTAGCATGGATTTGGGGGTTGATTAATGGGCAAAAAACTGAGAGCAGGAGTAAACAGGAATAAAAATAATTTTTTGGGACTGGTAGGCTGCACTAGTGGAGCACCGCTGGCTCTGTGCTTAGGCCATTGTTATTTACAACCTATATCAATGACTTAGATGAGGGGATCGAGGATAATATATACAAATTTGTTGACAATATAAAGTTAGGTGGGAAAGTAAGCTGTGAGGGGGATGCAAAGTGGCTTACATGAGGATATACAGGTCAAATGAGAGGGAAAGAATGTGGCAGGTGCAATGCAAAGATGAAGTTAGCCACTTGGTAGGAAAACTAGAAAAACAGAATATTTAAGTAGTGAGAGGCTGGCAAACATTGATATTCAGAAAGGCCTGACTATCCTTGTACATGAATTAAAGTTAACCACAAAGTTAACATGCAAGCCTTGGTAAGAACACACTTGAAGTGCTGGGTACAACTTTGATTTCAATATCTAAAAAGAAAGACTTGCATTTATATAGCACTTTTCACAACAGTTGGACATCTGAAAATGCTTTACAGCTAACTAAGTATTTTTGAAGTGTAGTCACTGATGTGATGTAGGAAACGTGGCAAAATGTGGCAAACAGCCACAAATACAAACAGCAGTGCAAGGCTTCATGCTTACCCCACCCTACCCCCACTCCCAGCATCCTCACCCAGCCCACCGGTGTCTGCCCTCTCCTCCCCGTGCTCCATGAGCCCCTCCCCGCACCCTGCAAATCCGGTCGCCACGCACCTTGCACCAGCTCCAGATGCTCACCTGCTCCAAACTTTCATCCTGGTAAATCCTGACATGTGTATGCCACATTGGTCTGGTCATGCTTCAGACCACTGCAAACTCCTGTTGGTGGGCCAGGTTATTGGATGGGGGGTGCTGGGGGAAACAAATCCAGTCGTGTGGTCATTTGAATCCTGTCAATGATATGCTAAAAGACTTCCTGACGGCCTTTGGTGGGAATGGAACCTGCCATAATGGTCAGGACTGCAATTTTTCTCCTCCTACCGTATTGTCCACACCCACCTGCCACAAATCCTGCTGCTGGCAGGAATGGATGATTCTGCCTTATAGCTGTGACAGGAAGGAACTGTGTCTCTGTAATGGGCTCTACCTGGACCAGACTGGGACCAGTGTCCTGCAGGAAAGGATAAACAGGCTGTTGATAGGACTTGAAGGTGCAAGAGGGGGAATCTGATGAAATTAACATAAAATAGAAGATTAAAAGGCATATGGATGCCTTGACAGTGGATGATAGTAAAGGTCAAACCACAATAAGGAGCAATGTAACAGAAATGATATAAAAGGAGTTAAACAGAAATTAAAGTAAAGTTAAATGAACAATTGTTAAGTGTGAATTAAATTGCACATAGCATCCAAAATCAAAAAGGCAGAACAAAAGGCAATAATTAGTAATGAGGAACCAAATATCGTAGGAATAACTGATACATGGCAACATAAAGAACAAAACAGTTAACTAAATATAGCAGGTTATAACATAATCTGAAATGACAGGAAAGGAAGAAGGGGAATCGGTTAACTGTACTAATTAGAGAACGTAAATAGCAATAGAAAATAGGGATATTACTAACAATTCAAATCCATTTGAATTGAAATAAAAAATAAGTAATTATTGGACACATTCATACGGGTATACAATAGACTATCTAACATCGGAAACAAAAATGAGGGAAAATATCAAGTGAGTAAAGGACATATAGTCATAATCAAGGGAGATTTTAATTACCCCCAAATAAACTGGCAAGAAAAAATACAGAAAGGGGTACAGGAAATGTTTTTTAAACAATGTGTGCAGGACTCCTTTCTTACCCAAAAGAGGGAGCACAGAAGATAGGCAAGCACAAGGGAACTTCTTGGCAATAGCGATCAAAACATAATTAAGGTTTGTGATAAAGATTGACAAGGACATAAGTAAGAGAAAGACCAAAGAAATAAAGCACCATGAGTTGTTTTAAACTGTGGTCAATGGAGTCCAGATTATATTCCACTAAAAAGCTACAAAAAACTAGCCAGTAATGGCACAACATAGATGAATAAAGAAATAAGAGCAGAATTGAAACTAAACAAAAAGGCAGACACTAATAGGCAACAAGGAAAAGGGCAATAAAAGAAGTATAAAAAATGTTCAGCAGGAAGTTAAACATTTTCAAGGCAAAGAGAAACTAGAGATGGGATTTTGTAGTCCTGGCGCAATCCTGACGGCAGACCTAGAAGTGGGTGGAACTTGTGCTTATGGCAGGAGTGGCTGGCTGACTGTGATTGCACGGCATCCTGCCTCTAAGAGTGGTGGAGGTGCAAATCTTGGCCAATTACATGGAGGGGGAGGGCAGGACATCGCCAAACCTGCTGTCAGCCAGCAGGAAGTTAGGAAAAGGTGGTCGGGTAGCTGTTGCTTAATGATGGTAGTAGCACATTTGAGGAGGATGACCTAACTTCAGGAAACCAGGATGTAGAAGTGGTTTGGGTTGAGATGAGGAATGATAAAGGCAAGAAGTCACTTGTGGGAGTGGTGTGCAACCCCCCTAATTCTAATTACACAGTAGGACAGAGTATAAAAGAAGAGATAATGGGAGCTTGCCAGAAAGGTACAGCAATAATCATGAGGGATTTTAATCTACATAAGACTGGAAAAATCAGATGGGCAAAGGTAGCGTAGATGAGGAGTTCATAGAACGTTTTTGGGGTAGTTTCTTGGCGCAGCACATTCTGGAGCCAACCAGAGGGCAGGCTATACTAGACCTGGTATTGAGCAATGAGATAGGATTAATTGATAACCTTATAGTGAAGGTACCCCTAGGTAATAGCGATCATAATATGATTGAATTTTACATTCATTTTGAGGGAGAAATGAATGCGTCCAAGACAAGAATTTGAAACTTAAATGAGGGCAATTATGAGGGCATGAAAGCAGAGCTAGCTAAAGTGAACTGGCCACTAAGGTTAAGGGATATATCAATATAAGTTCAGTGGCAGACATTTAAAAGGATATTTCAAAATACACAGAATAGATACATCCCAATGTGAAAGAAAAATCCCAAGGGGAGGGCCCACCATCTGTGGTTAACTAAAAAAGTTAAAGACAGTATCAAACTTAAAGAAAAAACATATAATTGCACAAAGACAGGTGGCAAGTCAGAAGATTGGAAAGAATAAAAAGAACATCAAAGAATGATAAAAAGATTAACAAGGAGGGAAAAATTAGAGTGTGAGAGAACGCTAGCTAGAAATATAAAGATGGATAGTAAGAGTTTCCATAGATATTTAAATAAGAAAAGAGTGAACAAAGTGAGCGTTGGTCCTATAGAGCGTGCGTCTGGAGGATTGATAATGGAAAGTAGGGAGATGGCGGATGAATTAACAGGTATTTTGCTTTGGCCTTCACTATAGAGGACACAAGTAACATCCCGGAAATAGCTGTAAATCAGGAAATGAGAAGGAGGGAGAAACTCAGGAAAACTACAATCACCAGGGAAGTGGTATTGAGCAAATTATTGGGGCTGCAGGCTGACAAATCCCCAGATCCAGATAGACTTCACCCTAAGGCCTTGAAAGAAGTGGCTTGTGAGATAGTTGATGCATTGGTTTTAATTTTCCAAAATTCCCTAGGTTTGGGGAAGGTCCCATTAGATGGAAAATAGCAAATATGACTCCTTTATTCAAAAAGGGAGGGAGACAGAAAGCAGGAAACTACAGGCCAGCTAGCCTAACATCTGTCATAGGGAAAATGTTAGAAGCTATTATTAAAGATGTTATAGCAGGGCACTTAGAAAAATTCAAGGCAATCAGGCAGAGTCAGCATGGTTTTGTAAAAGGGAAATCATGTTTAACCAAGTTATTGAAGTTCTTTGAAAGAGTCACATGTGCTGTGGGGTAAAGGGGAACTGGTGGATGTACTGTACTTGGACTTCCAGAAGGCATTTGATAAAGTGCCACATCAAAGGTTATTGCAGAAAATAAAAGCTCATAGTGTAGGGGATAGCATATTGGCATGGATAGAAGATTGTCTAGCTAACAAGAAGCAGAGAGTTGACATAAATGGGTCCTTTTCTGGTTGGCAGGATGTGATGAGTGGTGTGCCCCAGGGATCAGTGCTGGGGCCTTTACTTTTTACAAATTTACAATTATTTTGGATGGAGGAACCGAAGTAATGGTTGCTAAATTTGCTGATAGCACAAAGAAAGGTACAAAAGTGAATTGTGAAGAGGACATAAGGAGGCTACAAAGTGACAAAGATGGGCTGAGTGAGTTGGCAAAGATCTGGCAAATGGAGTATAATGAGAGAAAATGTGAAATCATTCATTTTGGCAGGACAAATCAAAAATAAGTCTTATTATCGAAATGGTGAGAGATTGGGGAGCTCTGAGATTCAGAGGGATCTGGCTGTCCGAGCATATGAATCACTGTATGTAGGTACAGCAGGTAATTAGGAAAGCTAATTGAATATTATCATTTATTGTGAGGAGAATTGATTACAAAAGTAGGGAGGTTATGTTATAGTTGTACAGGGCATTGGTGAGACCACATCTGGAGTATTGTACACAGTATTGGTCTCCTTATTTAAAGAAAGATGCAAATGCGTTAGAAGCAGTTGAAGAAGGTTTACTATACTAATACCAGGAATGGACGGGTTGTCTTATATGAAAAGGCTGGACAGGTTAGACTTGTTTCCACTGGAAAAAAGAGTAGAAGGTGGCTTAATTGAAACCTTTAAGATCCTGAGGAGCCTTGACAGGGTGGTTGTAGAGAAGATATTTCTTCTTGTGGGAGAATCTAGAACTAGGGGTCACTCATTTAAGGTAGGGGTGAGGTTCTTTGGAATTCCCTTCCTCAAAAGGCGGTGGAAGCAGAGACCTTGAATATTTTTAAGGCAGAGCTAGATAGATTCTTGATTAACAAAGGGTTGAAAGGTTATTGGGGTAGGCAGGAATGTTGGGGGTGAGGTTACATTCAGATCAGCTATGATCTTTTTCAATGGTCGAGTGGGCTTAAAGAGAGGAGTGGCCTACTCCTGCTCCTAATTCATATGTTTGCATGTTCATATGGTCAGATGTCCATGTGCCTTTAAGTGGCACCTAGGCATGCATCCAGAGCCTCAAGCATTGGTTCTGCAGACCCCGCTACAGAACCCCTGGATCATCACCTTGACCTCCAGAGTTAGGTGGCACATGGCTCAAAGCAGACCAAGGGGAGCCTCATGGTTCAGCGATGCCTCCCTGTGGGTTCTCCTACAGGATGCCTGGGAATTGCGGGCCTACAGGCAGCATCAGAACACCCTCCTGTCTGACTAAGGAAGCCTGGATGGAGATTGCAGTGGAACCATAGTGTCTAATATAGGGACAGGGTCAATGTGGCTCTCATGAGGGCATCAAGCAATGTGTTTCAGAGAGGGGAGGGTGCAGGCAGAGAGGTGAATGAAGTGTAAAGCACAGCTCCAGATACATCATGAGGCTTGGATGGGTCTAGGTCCAAGTTTGCAGGCTCATATTTCCATCATAGTACAAGTGTCACAAGAATGGCAGTGTGAACAGGTTACCCAGGAGGCCCCATTGTTTGTCAGAAGATTGTATGCTGATAAGGGGATTAGGTGCCAGTCAGGTGGAGGCTCATTCTCCCCTTCTGGCAGCAGAAGAAAATGGCAAATAACACCAAAGAGAGTGCAAAGACGGGTAGAGGAGTGCCCGACACAAGGATGCTCACACTTGCAGAGGAGGAGACAGTGGAATTGGCTGGACCGCAGGGCAGCTGGCCAATTGCTGATGGCAAATCAGCAGTGTGGAGAGAAGAGAGTGAGAAGGCCTCAAGCTGCAAAACGCAGAAACGATACACACGTCACAGAAGGATGGGAAGAGGAACTGCGAATAATGTGAACCTAATTCTGTGTTCTCTAATGGAGGTCCTCACATTCCAGAAGGATGGCCTGCTCAAATATCTGTGACCCTGCAGCCCATCTCTGAGGATGAGGTCACAGAAGACCCCAAGAGTGCAAAGTCACATCTTCCCCCTGCACCCTCCACCAGTGCACCTCAGTGGGTGTGTGATCACAGCTAGAGTTGGGATCACAGGCACGTCGGAGCAGCTGATGGAGACTGTGATACTCGAGGGCCCTGACAGAGGACTGATGGAGACCAGGCCCATTCTGAGTCCCGGACTGATGACAAGCCCCTGGTCATGGCCATATGAAACTTCCTGAAGATATAGCGACAGGCAGGGGAATATTTGGTAGAATTACCAGAGGCAGTGTGTGATGGAGGAGTCCATTAACACCATAAGTTCTGCCATGTTTTAGGTGGACGATTGTTTGGCTTCCTCCAGGGAGGGTTAGTGACCGTCATGGAGAACCAGGTTTAGCAGACCACTCTGCAGCTGGCAGATATGCGCTCGGACTTGGATGCCATCACTCTGCAATTGCCTGTATACAGTAATGGTCAGACAAGAGGGGAACAAGGCACCTGGACCTTCCTCTAGATGCCTATTCTCCTTAGATAGTGAGGAAATTACCATCGGCATCAAGAGGAAGGAGCATCAGTCTGCCTCTTCGAGGACTCCTTTCAGGGCGCTCCAAGGGTGAGCAGCTACCCCTCAGCCCCTCTGCCAGTGACCCCAGTGCCTCCAGTAGCTGAGGCCAAAGGGGATGCACCTACATCTGTCCAGTCCCTCAGTACACTGGGGCCCTCCAGGCTTCGGGTAAGCAGAGGATGATTATCAATGTCATCTCACTCAGCAGCCTGCCTCTACCTCAGCTGAGGATGTCAGGCTCACACCACATTGTAGTGACTATAAGTCTTAAAGTACATGTGGGCACACAAGGATGCCACAGATATTCAATTGTTATATTGCAGCCTATGTTACTCTGTGATTAAATAGCCTTGTTCATTTTATTCATGTGTCGTGGAAGGTCTTGTTGTTGGGGCTTGGATAGCAGTGTAATTGCTTGCAGAAGAAATTGCAAGTTGAGATGGGTGAAGGGTGCCAAGGATGGAGTGGCTTGCCAGAGGACACTGATGAGTTGCCCTTGGGTAGGAGGTGCAGAGGTTGTGTTGGTATAAACATGGATCTGATGGCTTCTCAAAGACATCGTGTCTGCTGGAACCTCTTGAGAATGAGGGAGTTACAGGGCTCCCTCACTCATCTCTCCATTGCCCTGGTATCTGATGCTGGAACCCCAATATGCAGTCATTCCTGCTCTGATCCACACTCCCCATCCTCCTAGCCAGATAAAGAGTGTAGCTCCGCTTTGTGCATCACTGACAAGCCTCCCCACTCTGCTGCATGAGGTTGTGCAGTGCACAGCAGGCAATTATAGTTCTTGAGATCCATATTGGGGAGCTCCACCAGAGCAGCCCAGGCAGTGGAACCTAATTTTTAACAGTCCAAAATGTCTGCTCTATACTGGTATTTGTAGAACAATGGGATTCATTGTTGCACTCCTCGGCTGGTTACTGAATGGTATCATCAACCAATTCTTGAAGAGAGAGCTCATCAGCCAGAATCCATCCCTCCATTGTGCAGGCCTTCGAAGAGCTGTGGCACCTGGGAGTGGTGAAGAATGTCTGCACCATGAGAGCTTCCTAGCAACCGAACACACACCTGGCCTCCTGTGGTCGCACACCAATTGCACATGAATGGAGTGGAAACTCTTTTGTGTTAGTAATGTTTACAGGCTGGTCCTTGGGAGCTCTGATTGTCATGTTGTGAAGTCATTAACACCCTGAATTTGTGGGAAGCCTGTGATGGCCCTGAAGTCCACACATCTTTCAGCCTGGCTCTCTGGATCTCTTCTGAAGCACACAAACTCTCCAATCCTTTTGAAGAGGAACCTCACTGATGTAGCAATGAGCAGTTTCCTGTGAGATGCCACACAAGTCCCCCGTGGAGTCCAGGAAGGAACTGCTAGCATAGACATGACTTTGAAAGTCACTGCCATTGGGCTCCCTCCAAGTCCAATGAGTTGCAAGTAGTCCTCAGGGAGAGCACACAAATCTGTGACTGTCTCCCAAGACATCCTCAGCCATCATTGGCATTGCCTCTCTGACATCTGCAGGTAGCTGAGGCAGGAGCGGTGTAAACTTGGACACACCATTGCTATGTTGGACTCCTCAGTTTCTTGTCTTGCCGCAGGTGGCACCATTGCTGCCCTTCTTGCCATTATTTAACAGCATCCAGTCCCATTCTGCTTCTGTGCCATTCCTGCTCTATGTGGACCAGAGAAATTTTGCCTGTGCAAGTTCAACAGAAAGCATAACCTTGGCATGGGTGTGTCCTGCACTGGTGACCAGGCCATCAACAAAATCATTGCAGCTGTAACTGAATGGCGCTCACCCTGGTCTTGGTGGAGCTCTGCTGGTCTTCCTCTCAGAGTCATACTCGACCTACCCTCAGTGACCCTCGACTTTCCCTGCAATGTTTCTCAGCCTCCACTCCCTTCTTCTAAAAAAAAACTAAGCAGCGGCAACTCACTTGCTTTCCACCTTGAGGACTGCTCACCACAAACTTTAACTGGTCGTGAAAATAAAGGTCGCGAATAACATGCGCATCCAACTTAATCTCTAAAGTAGCATTTAACCACTACATGTTGTGGTTTAATGAGTATTAAATGCATACAGAACTATTACAATTATCTTCCTGCCACATGCTGTCAGCATTGCTGTCCCGTTTCCTCCCTGCCACTGGGGTAATTCTGCGCTTCCATCCCGACATCAGGGACTTGACACTGCACTTCCCTGCTATTAACTGTCCCACCCACCTCTTTCCCTGCTCCCTTGGCCAGCATTAAATTCTATGCTAGGGAAATATCAAGGAAAAGAAGCAGAAATAGAAAAGTATTCTACAAACACAAACAATAATAGAAAATAGTGGTAAGGCTGCTCTTTTAACTTTCTAGATGGTACAGGAACTGAGAGGTTATATCGCAAAAGATTGAAAAGACTGGGGCTCTATTCTCTAGAAAAGAGAAGGTAGAGGGGTGGCTTTCTACAGGCCCTTAAGGTTATGAAAGAGCTAAATAGGGAAGACATAACCAAGTTTTTTTTACTTGCACGAGAGACTAGAATCAGGGTTCATAAATATCAGATATTCACTAAGTAAATCTGATAGGGAATCCAAAGAAACTTCTTTAACCAGAGAGCAGATAGAATGTGGAACTCACTGTCACAAGTGGTAGTTGAAGCAAATAGCTCAGATGCAGTTAAGTGGAAGATTAAGAAACACATGGGCCAGAATCTTCTGTTTGGCGTGAGGGGGTGGGACCATGTAAAATGACGCGTGTTGACATCGGGCGTGCGTCCCGACGTCACCGTGCATCATCCTGATATTCCGTTCAGTGGGTGCGCACCAGAGTCGGCTGCACACCTGCCGAACTGTCAAAGGCCTGTTAAGGCCATTAATAAACAAATTAACCCCATTGAGAAAGCTGCTCATCCAACCTTAAAGTTGACGGGCAGGTGAAGAGCCCAGGCGGCCTTCGCATTTTTCATGAAACCTCATCCACGGGCAGGATGAGGTTTCATGAAGGTTACGTTAATTGAATAAAAATTTTTCTGAAAATTCATTAACATGTCCCAGCTCATGTGACACTGTCACATGAGGAGACATGTCTGAATAATTTTACTTTTTTTATTTTTTCCAAGTTTAAAACTTAAGTTAATCTCCCTGAGGCAGCTCCATGCCTCAGGGAGATTTATGTGCTCTTTCATGCGAGCCTAGGCCCTGACTCTCCCTCCCCCCCCACCCACACAGGTAGCGCTTGCGGGCATGTGTCACACTGGGCGGGCCTTAATTGGCCTGCCCACGTAAAATGGCGGCGCGTAGCCGATTGCGGGCGGTGATCGGCTCCGCGCCTGCCCGCGCCCGCTCCCAGCCGGCCTGCCTGACGAGGAGAAAATTCTCCCCATGAGGGAGAAAGGAAAAGAATGAAATGCTAGTTGTTTGGAGTTAGATAAGAAGAATGGAGAAGGCTTATGTGGAGCATAAACACCTATGTGGACCTGTTGGACTAAATGGCCTGTTTCTGTGGTATAAATACAATGAATATATGTGCATGCATATCCATACTTAAATTAAGACATCAAGAAGTAATTTTTCATTTTAACAAAGTATCAAACTATACTAGTACTGACAAGTACAGGCATGAATTTTTTTTTCAAAAGTCATGTTAGTATGAATTGAAGTAACTTTAAAAAAAAATTGCTACACTGATTATAAATTGTAACGTTTGGTTTCTCTTCATTTATTTTCTGAAACTCAACTGTATTAACCTAACTGTGTAAGCTATTTCTCTACAGGTTCAAATTTGAAATATTTTATTGTAATATATCCACTCCTAACTTGAATGAACACTTTTGTTTAGCTAATGGGTCAAGGAAATATTTTAATTATATGACTCAAACATTTAAAATGTGCTGTAGATGGGAAACTATTAATGATACCAACAGCACTAAGTGTACTTAAGCTAATATTATAAAACTAACTCAAAACTTCCATACAATTTCAGATTCAGTTGCATTTCTATTCATTGCTTCAGAAAAATTAAAACCACCCAATTTACCCACTAGTGTCAACAATCGATCTTCACAGATTTCTTTGTTGTAAGAATTTAGTTAGCTTACTAATACCCTTTCGGCAAGGAAATCTGCCACCTTTACCCGGTCTGACCTATAGGTGACCCTGGTCCTACACCAATGTGGTTGACTCTTAATTTTCCTCCAAGGTGACATAACAAGTCACTCAGTCATATCAAGCCTCTACCAGTCGTTCAAAGTGAAGGTCCATCACCACCTCCTCGGGGCAACTGGGGATGAGTGATAAATGCCAGTCCGGCCAGTGATGTCTACATCCTGAGAGTCGGTTAAAGAAAAATAAAACTTGCTTGGTACCGATTGTATTCAGAATTAATGGAAGGTATTGGAGTGATCTAGCATGCTGCCTGTTATTTTCAGGTTTACTTGCTCTGTGATTAGTAGAGACTCCTGGTCATGCAAATTCTATTTGTGAGTTGTTAACCTCAGAATTAGGCAGTGGTCATGGATAAAACTGGAATTGGGCCCTTTAACTACTCAGTCGAATGGAGGCAGGAAATCATCACAAAGACACTTAACTAATTTTTTCTGAAAGTTTTTACTTTATGTGAAACATATTGTAGATTCATAAAACAAATTCTGCTAATATTGAGAACATGCAGTCTTGACTACTTTTAAAGCAACCTTTTTTAGTAGTAATAACAGTAAGGGCAGCTGCAGTCCACCATGAGTCATAAAATAATTATCAGTTTGAAAGGTCCTGATGGTGGAAGCTTTTAACTTGTTTTTATGCAGTTGAGACTTTGACAAGCGCATTCCACAGTCAGATACCGGATCAAGCAGTCACACTGCAAACTAAAAATTGATGATAGCATAGATCGAGTATAGTTATCCCACACCGGTTTGTTTGTTTGATGTGCTTCTGTTGCATACAGTGGAAAAATATTCTTAGAGTACAATTGAAGCTGTTGTTTTATGATTCCATTTACAGTGATGAATATGTTAATTTTGAGTTCTAGCTGTAGATCATTCCATTTAAGCATCTTTTATTAAAACTTTTTTGAGATTTTGGCAGAATAATAATTTTTTAAAAACCTCTATAAATGACATTTACAGAAATATAAGGCTGGATTTTAACTCGACCAGGCAGGTGATGGGTAAAATCAAAGGAATTCCTTACTCCACTCTGACATTATTTAGCTCACTTGGCCTTGGATCTCACAATGGAAAGTCATGCTCTCCCCTGTCCTGGACTTCCCATATTTTTCCCCATGAAACTCCCCCAAACTCTTTCCTCACCACTTACCTGAAAGTTGGTGGGTGGTCGACTGCCACGCTATGCCTTCTTTCTACCCATTCTTGCAACTCCTGTTCCTCCTGCTTTCACGAGGAAAGGTTCCTGTGCTTCCCCTTCCTATCTAACAACTTCTGACCTGGCTCCATTTGAGGTGGCTTCTTCACACAGATCTGCATTAAACTGCGATCAAGGTCTTGTTGGCATAATGGAACTTCCACTCCAAGCGGCATGTGGGTCGGCAATATTCAACTGGTGCACGTTTGTTAGAAACATCAAGGGCCACCTGTTGTAACTGGGGGATTAACTTGTCTGAGTGCTTTCCCAGTAAAAACATGCTCTGAGTTAAAATCTGACCCGTAATTAATCAACTGAAAATGTTAGCATTTTTTTGTTCCCTCCATGCAGGTTCATTGCAGTTTGACCATAATGACTGTCAGGCACTCAACTTCAGCTGGTGAAATTGGTTTGCAGAATTATTCTAGTCAGAATCCGCATGTGGTGAGGGGGTGTGGAGGACTTTACCAAGATGCCATTTAGCAAGTCAGTTACACCACCAAAGTGCTAATTGGTTGCTTCTGCAAGTTATGCCAAGTCAATCCTGATTAATTAAAATAGGGGAGCAGCGTCATTGCAGCACGGTGACAACAGTACCTCGTGTTGATGCCTCTGTTTTGTATATAATGAGACTTATAGCTGCAGGCAAATAAAGACTAACATGTCTGTCTGTCCATGCCAGAAAACAGAATTAAACATTAACACCGCATCAGACCCCTGCTTATCATCAACCTCGCTATTTCTGTGTCGACCTCAATGTGCATAAGCAATATTTTCATCCACTTCCCCTGGAGATTTATCTGGCTGTTGAAGTAGAAAATGAATATTTTACAGTTCACTTGTCTGATCAATTACCTACAAGCTGTTGCAGTATTTTATAGCCACTGGGAAAGCTATGTAGGTGATGATAGAGAAATCTAGTGGGAATCTGCTAACCAGCTATAGGAAGGAAAAATATACTGGATGAGCTGCTTGAGGGAAGCCTTTATTTAACCAAAAAGAGCCTGCTCTGAAATTATGGTATAACCAATGAAAGCATTTAAATGATAATCAACAAAATGTGAATTCTAGAGGTGAATAGATTGGATTGAATGATTGAAGTACAATGAAGTGCTGGCTGGCTCAAAGTTAATAATTCAGCCTCGCTTTGCAGCCAAGGTACAATTTTTGAATTCAGTTAATTGAGTTTAAATTCTTTAAAACTAATTATTTTGTAAGTCGAAGAAAATCATTCTGTACCATTCCTGTTTTGGTACCTTAACTGTTATATCAAGAATAAAATGAAAATGTACTTCGACACAAGCTAGTTACATGTGATATAACTGGATACTCTTGCAGCAATGAATTTGCATTCTGATTTTTGAAAAAATGATTTTTGATGTAAATGAACTTTCATGGTGATTACATTGCCAGCATAAAATTATTTCTGTGCACCCAGTCCAATGTGTTATTTTTCCCAATAATGGTCCTGTTATACAATTGCAGCACTTCTGCAGTTCCTCAAATGATATTGGCTGCTTAGTCAGCTGTGCAGCTACCAACATAATGTCCTCCCACTGTAGTGCTGTATTACTACTCACATGCTAACTCATCAAGCAGCTATTTTCCATTCATTATGGGCATGCAATGGCATGGGAATACAGTGCATTTTTTTAATAGTTGCTAATTACATAGAGACCAGAAAGTGTAGTACTAAAACCATAACCTATAACATTCTATGATGCACTTGGTCACACCTGAGGAGTCAGTAACTGTAATACAAATTCACATTTTATAAACAGTAATGCTTTCCTTCTCTCCCACTTACCCTAAAATAAATTGGATTGACTTTTTTGGATGAAGTATTTGGGTTCTTTCACAATAAATTTAAATCCATACCAATTAAAATTGGCCCATTCATGCAACAATTAAGAATGGGCTAATCCAAAATAGTAACTACTGTGAAAAGTAAAATTGAATGGCAATTACAAACTAAAATTTGCAAATTCAATTGTCTTACAGGTCAAAGGAAATTGCTTACTGCAAATTCAATTGTTTGGATTCACAATTATTAGTTATTGATCCCTCACATGGCATGAGAGGATTCACCAATAGTAGTCAACTGATCAGTATAGGCCTTGTAATTCAAATTCAAACTTCAAAAAGATGTACCCTTCTGCACTATTTTCTATTTCCATTTTTCAGATGCTGACAGATTCAGCCCAGCTCAGGAATGATAAACAGCCGCTAAAACTTTGGTGTTATGGTCAATCATTGGCCAATGGACTGAAACCACCAGAATTTATTTTGCCTGTGACCCTTCAATGCAAAACATAACGTTCATCCATCAGTGCAAGGTCAAGGGACACCCAGGTCCTCAGACTGCCTTAGACAAATGGCTTATTCTATTGTGCAACCACAGCAGTGGATGTAGATTCTTACAGGCCTAATGCTGACGGTTGATGTTTGAAACATTTTCAGCTTGAGTTATGATGATAACACCAAGCATTGGACAGGTTAAGACAAGTACCAGATAACTGTGACATTTCCTCAACAATTTGGTTTCAAATCCAATCTAAGAATTGCAGGCTCAGCTTCATCAGTTTTCATCTTAGCATTGTGCAGGCCAAGTCTCTTAAAGCTAAGATTATAGCATAAATCAGCATTCAGCTGCACTGACATTTTATGCAACTGGCTTCACACAACGTAACTTTTAAAATCTTTTTTCCAGTTCTAACCTTTTCATACACTAAGGCTTTTGCAGTCAAATGCAGTGCCCATTAATGCATATTAATGGCTTGGCACCTCAAACCTTATTCTGCAAAGTCAAAAACACTTCTTAAATATGAATGCTGAGAAAACAAAAATTAAATTTGCATTAATTTTTGGCCATGGATTTCTAATGGATAGAGGGATCTGTGTGGAGTTGTTGCGGGGACATTCGCCTAGCTGTGCTGTCTGCATTAAGAAGTTTAATGACCTTACAGAAAGGCAGCTTACTCCATTTTACTGGGATATATTTAAACATGACACCAAGAAGTTTACTGGTTTTGAATTAACAGTTCATTCTTGCATTGTGGCTTGCACCAAGTGTAGTGTTTAAAATAGACACAGGCATGAGTTAATATTTATAATGCATTTCAAAATTGCCTAAACTCAGATATTCATCTACATTAACACATAGGGTAGGATTTTCCTAATTTTTTGAATTAAAAACAGCTTAGTATCAAAAGAAATATAAACGATCTGATGAAGCTCGAGATTTCAGATAAACAAGCATTGCCTTCTATATATTGAGAGAGGATATGGGATCTGTCAAATGCTCAACATGAAGATATATTTACAACCCATATGGACTTCTTCACATTTGAGAAATTTGTTAAACTGTGTTTACTGAAATTTTTGTTAACCAAAGTGAGGCTTCCTTTCTCATGGGAACAGTGATGCTAGTCCACACATTCTTACATTGTTGGATGTATTCAGACTAGATAAAATTGTTTGCAAGACCAAAAAGTGCAGCGTGTCTCTTTTGTAAATATTGGAGCCAGTACATAAGATATTAGCTGAAGGTTAGCCAACCTCATCCATTTACCAATTTTTAATAGGGTCTTTGTGGTCAGAGCACAGTCCAGTGCTTAGACATCACTCTTTCACAGCATGTCAGGATGATAGATTACCTGCTGGAAAATGTCAAAAATGAAATGTTATTTCATCTCTCTCTTAAAATAATGTGCCAGTTAATGTTAAGAACTGTGGTAAAGAGACTTATGAACAAAATGGTGTTTAATGAATATATAGGCTACAGATGTGCTACCTTATGAACTGTATTACTTTGCATGACTTTGTGAAATGCAGTACAAGCTTCAAGCTGAGAAACAATATTAGACCCATAGGTACATATAATAAATTGACATGCTCCTTAAGCATATTCATTCAGCGCAGATTTGTTCAACATTATCTGTTATTATTCAGTGATCTGTTGACAGCCAAGGTTGTTAAGCAGAGGACTGAGAATGAACAAGCTCACAAATCCCATTTAAGTCAATAATAGATGAGTACATTTTTTACAATTTGTTGCAATTTGTGTGTACTAGTGGATTACACTTGATGCTGCATATCTCTCTCAAGTCACTACTGGATTTTTTTTAAGGACTGAAACGGGAGCGTTTTATTTTTCTCTTAAAACTGAAATCCCTGATGTATGGGCTATTTCTTTTGAAAGCCTTTTAAAAATTATAATGCAATTTATTTTCAAAAAGATTAAACAATGCCTGCTGTGCTATTCCACCAATATTTTTCTAATAATTTGAGATCTGGATAATTAGTAGAACCAAGAAGCAGCAGTGATTTTGAGCCGTGGCCTCATTGACATTGAGCTGTGGGCTGTCAAACAGACAACTTGATGCAGCTCGTCGGGTATAGGCCTACATCTGGGCCTTTACAGCCAGCAGAAATGTAAGGCTGAGGTTACAACTGCGGGTGCAAGGTCCCATTGTGATAACGGCTGATTATGTTTGTGGTCGAGAAGAGCACTCTTGTTCCTTCTGACCCCACAAAAGCAACTCCAAATTTGCTGATTCTGATTAAGAGCCATTCGGACTTGAAACATTGGCTCTGTCTTCCTCTCCACGGATGCTGTCGGACCTGCTGAGGTTTTCCGGCAGTTTTTGTTTTTGTTCCAAATTTGCTGAGTTTCTTCTCCTCCATTTCCCCTGGAAATATGAAGTATGCATGTCATCTGATCCAACCAGTTCCAACCTAGGATGGTAACCAGAGTCCTTGAGAACCTTGATTTGGATATTACAATGGACCTATTGCCTGAAACAGGAAAGCCACATAGATACCCGGTTATAGGCTCCTTTCAAAATGGAAAAACTCAGCAGGTCTGACAGCATCTGTGGTGAGGAAGACAGAGTTAATGTTTCGAGTCCGTATGACTCTTCATCTGAAAACTCATACAGACTCAAAACGTTAACTCTGTCTTCCTCTCCACAGATGCTGTCAGACCTGCTGAATTGTTCCAGCTATTTTTGTTTTTGTTTCAGATTTCCAGCATCCGCAGTATTTTGCTTTTATCCTTTCAAAATGGTGCTGGGCTTATCGCTGGGATTAGCAGAATGGCTATTGACATCATTTTGAGGCCATTATGATCCCAACAACATAGTCAATCCTAGTTAAAATTCATGCCCATCAACTTTGCTTTCAGATTTTTGAGTATAAAGGTGCTCAAGAAAGATTTGCAGGAATTATCATGTACAGCTACAGCCAAGCCATTTCTGCCTTAATAGTAGATCCAGGGAGATTTAACTTTTCATTAATATAGGTTTAAGCCATTCAATTAACCGATTACAATTTTCGTCACTGTGCCCTTAAACAAACCAATAATTGAGTGGTTAAAATAAATCAAGTGTGGTACAAAATGATAGTTTGTGGTTAAAACAAAGCAATAACTCTGAACCGCAATGCTTGTGCTGTAGAATCATTTTTTTCTTACTGATTTTCCACTTGCCTTCCTCTCATACAAACATACGGACATATATATGAACAAGGAGCAGGAGTAGGTCATTCGGCCCCTTGAGCTTGCTCTGTCATTTAATAAGATCATGACTGATCTGATAGTAACCTCAAACCTGCATCCCGCCTACCCCCGATTGCCTATCACCCTGTTGATTATATCTCCTGAAGGTATTGATTCCTAGTGGGATATGGTTCCATGCAATCGGCAGCTTCTAACACATTGCCTAAATGGTCATTATGTATGAGCCTTGGCAGCCTATTTAACCACACCCACATCACAGCAATCATAATTCTACCCTCTGATTTCAGCAATACATTATTTGAGCTGAGGTTGCTGACTACCAATTGGTAACAGGAACCATGGCCTATTTTTCCATCCCTATCCTAGGGGTGCTGAAGCTTATTAAAGCAGCCTTTCATAGCACCATGACTTAGCTCAAAGAGCAACTAACTCAGCACAGGCCAGGAACCAAACTTGACACCTTCCTGTCATCAATGGCTCAGCTACTCACGACATAAACTCAATAAGCCATCAGGTGCCTTTGACACTTAGAACAACCAATAGTCAAATATCTGCTAAAGTGGACCGCATCCAGTTACGAAAAGTTGGTAAATCTGGTCTTCGTAAATGCTTGTTAAACCCATTGGACAGTGCAGTGTGACAGTAGCATTATAAAAAATTTAAAATAATATGTGACAGTTCCCCTTTGGCAAAATGTCAATGGCAAAATTATTGGCACATCAAAAATAGACCTCCTAGGTTTTCACTCTGCTGCACCAGTAAGTCTGCCTAAATCTAGTAAGAAGCTTATTAAATTCTCATCTATTTATTTTTAAAGCTCAGAAGCATTAGGTCTATTATCAGAGTATTTGTAGTGTGGGACCTGCCTATCACCAAACCTCAGCACGAAACAATGATTGTGCTGTAATGGATTGTCCTATAGCTGCTGGTAACAGATGAAGCTCCCCAGTGCCAGTGAATACTTGGGAATGTTACCTGTATTATTATCAACAAAATACGCAATGAGGAGGGAGAATTTACACAAAATAAACCTTAATCATTTGTCACTCATATGTATTTTTCAGGGGTTATGGGGCTAGATTTCCCAATGCCTGCCAAAGGTGAAGAGATGGAAGCACGATAGTAACATTACTGGGTTAGTAACCTAACTAATGCTCTGGGGACATGGGTTGAAATCCCACCTCAGCATTTGTTGGAGTTTAAATTCAAATAATTAACAAATCTGTAATGGGTGGGGTGGGGGGGGTGGTGGGGGTGCGGGGTGAGATTTTATGGAGCCCACTAGGGCATGCGGCATGCGGAGTAAATTAATTAGGCAGGATGAGAAATTTTAATTTCCCGATGGCAGGTTAAGATACAGAGATAAAGTCAGCGGTGTGTTGAGCATTACGTCGGCCTGTGGTGGCTCCTACTTGTAATATATTTGCATGCCATGAGTACTCATTAGCGTTAAACTTCTTTTAAATCATGGCCTTGCTTCAAGATTTAGTCAGCGGCACAACAAGAATCTTGCGGCACACAGTTCACGATCGTTTAAAGGTGGCATGCATCAGTCGGCTTTGTGCAGTTGTGTTCAAGGTCAGCAGTTTTCCTTCTTTAACTCTATAGCACAAAGCAGGGGAGTAGGAGAATGGACTCTTGTGTGGATGCTCAGGATAGGCAATGGTTAGTTAGTGGTGAGGGGGTTGTGGAGTTGGTTGGGGGCATGGAAGAGAGGAGAGGGAAGGGCCTGATGTCTTGGATGTGGTGGGGAGATGGTGGAGACAGTCAGCCAAGATAAGAAAATGATGGGCCTAAAGGACAGCGTCAGTACTGTCCAAATGTGCATCCATCTGAGAGTGCATCCAACAGAGTCCTTATAAAGCTTTGAATTCACCTACAAGATTTCAGGTACTCCTGCTGAGATTGCTCTCAGGCAATGTCATGGACAGAATATATGGGCAGAATTTTAAGGCCCCATTTCGGCGGGGACCGGGCCATAAAATGCGGCGAGACATTGTAAACTTCATTGGCTTCGGCGGGAATGTAAAATCCCGCTGCTGTAAAATTTCGCCCTATGTATTCTATGCCTGTGATCAGTATGTTTTGTATGAAGGTGGCGTGTGTTTTCTTCCACCTTGGAGTGTCTGTGTCAATTAAATGACTTCAGCAACAAGCTTTTTTGAGATTTAAACTAAAAAAGGTTATTTATTCACACACACACATACATGGGGCATAACATGCCTACGCCACATGGAAAGTAAAGTTGAATCTTGATGACATTTTTTTTACAAGGTTTCCCTGTGAAGCAAAACAAACCAGGCACATTCACTTCTTCACACATTCAGAGACTTATACAGGAACCTGGTACTTGCATCCCTTTTTCCTTAAAATCCCCACTGATGTGCCATCTAGTGAATGTTCATATTGGTACGCAAGGTTTCAGGAGTTGTAACTCTAACAGACATATGATTCTCAATGCATTTAGCAGATGGGGGAGGTTGAAACTCCATACTGGTTCTGAGGGAGGAATCATGCTTCACAGGCCTGTGTTCTGTTTCCAAATCAGTTGTATGCAAATTCCCCTGATTGTTTTGTTGTGATGTTTATAAAGCTCTTAACCTTTCCATGACTGTTTCCATAACCCATGAGTCTGATAATTTAAGTTCTCGTCCAATCGTGATTCGTATTTCGAGGGTGATAGTGTGATGTGTATTTATTAAACCCCTGTGAGATGTCTGGGTTCTCCTTATTATCTTCCGTGGGCACATTATCCTCAGTGGGACTGGTAGTGGTTTCTGCTGGGTTTAGGTGAATCTAAGTTTTGAACGTGAACCTGTTATGATTTTGTGGACAATTCTACATTAGCTACACTTGTACTTCCCTCGTGGCTGTCAGAAATGTGGTTCATCTTAGGGCATATTGACCCTCCTTTTTCTGTTAGCTTGAGGATGGTTTGTCCCCAATCTGTCCCATGTCCTCTGGGACACCACTGCCCGCAGGTGGCTGGTTAGCATCTGCTGCACTCCCTTGTGGCACTTTGACTAGGTGAGGCATCACTCTCACTGTCTGTCTGCTGGTTTGGGAACTTCTTTTGTCCTTATTTAAATTCAGGAAGAAGGTGTCTGCTAACGCGTCCTCTGCTTCAGCCCTTCTTTCTTTTTAAATTCTACAGGCTTTGCCCTGGCCTCTGTAGCCTCTACTGGCCTTGTTTTGGCCTCTTTAGCTTCAATGTGTTCCATCCTGACCCCCCTTTACCCCAGTAAGCTTTCTCATGGCCTCTGAAAAGTCCCCTGCCTTCCCTTCTATTTCCCTAAGCCATATTGGCCCTATTTCCCGGGGACTTTCTCAGCTTTCTGTAGCTGTGCAGGATTTTGCTGGTGCCCTTCTGTTTCCCACACCTGTGTGGTCTGCTTTTGACTCTCTGGGCATGGTGTGTGGCACCTCACCAAGTCATTTCCCAACAATAGGTCAACTCCCTGTATGGGTAAGCTTGGAATAACCCTGATCTTCTCTACACCAGTGACCCACTTACTCTGCAGGTGAATTTTTACTCGGGGAGCCATTAAATGTGTGCTAGCAAGCCCTTTTACTAGAACTGTGTTGTTTGCTCTGCTCAGCATCCTTTGTTACAAGCAGAGTTTGAAAACACCCTGTATCTCTAAAAATGGTTATTTCTCTACTTGGAGTTTGTGATACAAAAGGAGCCATTTTCCTTTTGTGTAAGTAGCCTGGGCAAGTATTCTGTTCTATCCCCATTACATTTGAGTCTGAGTTCAATATCTTCCAGGCTATAGACATGGTTCTGACCATAGCCCTCTTCCCCAATCCATGCCACAACATCCCCACACCCCCCTGCTCTCCCTCCCCCCACTTGCCCCCCACCCCCCTGCCACCGCATTGGTCTTTTGGTGAGCCAACTGTCTTCCTTGATGTGTCCAGGCTTTCCACACTGGAAAGACACAGGGCAATTCCCAACTGGTTTAACTTCCAGGTTCTTTCTTTTTAAGTTGGGGATTGATCTGCATTGTTGCCCCTAATTCCCCTTGCATCTAGCTCTGTTCCATCTACTTCCTTCATATCTCTCCCTTGCTGGTAGGAGTTACTATATCCAAATTTGTTTTGGGTTACAGGTTTATGGGTTAATTCATAGTCATCAGCCATTATGGCTGCGTCTCTGACTCTTGAGGGCCTTTGTTCCTCTTTAGGAGTTTTAAGGCTATACGAGAGGTAATTTTTTGATGTCTGCTTGCAATACTATTTATCTCAACCCTTTATAGGTGCAGTCAATTTTTAGGGCTCACACCCACTGGTCACATGCTAGCTCTTTGGTTCTCTTGAATTCCAGGAAAGTCTTTGTGGGTTTTTTACAGGAGCTCTGGAATTGTTGGTGCAATGCCTCCAGTATGAGTTCATGGGCACTGAGGATAGCAGCCTTTTTTCTGTTCATAACTGGCAGAAATCTCAGAAGGCAGCATGGAAGATACCTCATGGGCCTTCCATACTACTTGACCTTGTGTAAGACTCTGCTGGCCATTTTACCTAAGCAAGTTAAGACATCCTCTTCTTCAAATTTTGGGATAAATTGGGAGTATATTAGGAAATTGAAGCTTGTCGCTGGGCTTAAGGTATTTAAATTACCATTAGGTAAAGTTAAGCTTTCCCTTGCTGCCTCAATCTGTCTCAGTTCCCCTGCTTTTTGTGTCTAACTCTTTCTCAAGTTTTTCTAGCTGGAAAGCACACTCCTCCCTTTCCTTTCTCTCCTGCCTTTCACGTTTCTCTTTCCTTGCCTGAAATTCTAGCTCTAGCCTTCACTCTTCCAGGGAAGACTTGGCTAGGTTAACCCGGTCTGCTTAAGGTTCTGTATCTTCTACCTGTTTCATATCTGAAGTGAAGCCAAGATGCTCAGCCAGCATCTTTAGTACCTCGGGCTTCCATGCTTTATTATGTATATTAAGTTATATCTGCTTTGCTACGACTTTTACCTGTTCTAAGTCCAAGGACACTTATTTTGTCCAAATTAAGTCCTCTTCTTGCATGAATACATTGAAAGCACCTTACTTCCTGTTGTTAGTATTCACAATGCTTACTGCTGTAATCTAGTTTGTTCTTGTTATGACAATTTTGGCCATGTCACTGTTCCCTTCTACTTACAATCTTCCGTTTTGGTTTGGTCAGATTTGGTTCATTTGTAATGGAGTTATGTCCCAGATTGCAGCCCCCAATTTTGTCATGTATGTGTTCTATTATTGCCCATGATCAGTATGTTTTCTAGAAATGTGGTTACCCCTTGGATTGTGTATGTCAATTAAATTACTTCAGCAGCAAGTTTTTGTAATTTTTAATTCTCACACACTTACCCCAAATTTAAACGCGGCATCTTACAAACTCATCTCACATACACTCACACACACAAAGATTAGATGCAGGTGAAAGTAATGTGCTTCTACAGCTTATAATTATCTCAGCTTCTGATTTACGGCCTCCATTCTCGATTGTGATAGGCCTGCAGTTTTTTCAATGACTTCAATGCTTTAAGGTTGAAGTGAGTGTCTTGTAAGGCGATTTCCAGCAAGCTGTGAGGTTTTCTGTAGTCAAATTTCTAGGAGGCTGGTTCTCTGGTGATAAGTTTGATCAGGTTGGGGAAGTCCTTCTCTCTGCTGGGATCTCCTGCTTTCAAGGTATTGCCGTTAATTACCTTGGCTGCTTTTTGACTTGCAGTTAATTTGTGGTCTGGCTTTCTGACCAATGAACTGCTGTTTGGATAGCTTCTGGTGGACTTCTCTGTCTGTAAAACAGCTCCTTGCTGATTTTAAAAGCAGACTGCAAAATAGTTCTCTCATCATTTGACTTACTCAAGTTCAAAGTCCTATTTCCAAACAAAAGGTTTTGTATATGTTGATTCCAATCATCCTGCATTGTTGTTTGGCTCACCAAGTTGGGATAAGGGAAACCATCATAATACAATGGAAGATTGATATGATCCATTCACATCCATCTCACCCACATTGAGTTTCGATGTCCCCTCTTGCCCAGGTTGAAATAGAGAGTCAGGCTGGCTAGAATTCTAGTCCTTTTGTGTTGATTCATCCTTAAACAAAGGGATGTATGAATTCCTCAAAAGGCTGTGAATGATTAGGTATTCACTTGAGATTTAGAACTGTCTGAAACTCATATACCAAAGATCACATGATTTGCAGCAGCCATTTCAGTAGTCAGTTTTTATGTCCAGTTTTAAAAGAATTGACTGAAAGTTCACAATATACTGGGGTATGACTCATAGAAGGGAGGGCCAGCTGAGCCTGCAAGTTCAGCCATGCCTAACAGAGTAGCAAGTACAACATTGGACATTAACATGAACATTCAGTATAATGTGAACCAAAAAACAGAACATTGTTTCTTCCACAATAAAGGAAATGTCCCTAACTCCCATGTAACCATCAATGTGTGCCAAACATGAGGCGTGTCAGGACATTTGGCTCGCTGAGTAAGCTAGTCTCAACAAATAATGATGTAGCACACATAAATAAAGTGAAACCAATGTAATGTGAAATATTAACAAGTGAAATTTAAATTATAAAAACACTTGTGCCAACTTTGTGCTCTCAAGTCTTATGTTAATGGCAATGTAATTGAATCATTGTGGCCATGATGCAGAGCCTCCCTATTTGACCAGGAGGTTCTTTCATAACCCACACATAGATGCAGCATTGTCAGCTGATACGGGGTTTCACCAATGATAAGCTTCCTCTGCAGTTAAGTCAAATAATGTTTTCGCATGAATGTCGCTGGCACTTAGAATTTGAATTATAATCATGTGGGAAAAGGCAAAAATAGAGAAAGCAGAAGTGGCACACAGTTCCGGTTATGATATTGGGAACGAAACACTGTTGACAAAATCCCCGCCATATTCTCACTAGTGGTGACCATGTAACAACTATCAACTGTTGCAAAAGCCTATCAGATTCATTAATGGTTTTATGGAAGGAAATTTGCTGTCCTTACACATGTCTCCAGACCCACAGCAATGTGATTAACTCTTAAACGCCCTCTGAAATGGCTGAACAAGCCATTCTGTGTCACCAATCTGCCACAGAAAAGTCAAAAATGAAGAAAACAGGATGGACAACCCAGCAATGACCTAAGAACCGGAAATGACAACAGCGCACCCAGCCCTGTCGACCCTGCAAAGTCCTCCTTCCTTACCTATGGGGGCTTGTGCCAAACATGGGAGAGCTGTCCAACTGACTACCCAAACAACAACCTGACAAAGGCATATTCACTCAAGCATATCTATGACCAGTTTCCCAGACACCACCATCATCATCCTTGGCTATGTCTTGTCTCACTGGCATGACAGACTCACCAGAGGTGGCGGCATAGTGGTTTGCAGTTGGGAGGGAGTTACCCGAGGAATCCTCAACAGTGACTCCGCATGACATGAAGTCTCATGGCATCAGGTCAAACATCGGCAAGGACATCTCCTGATGATTACCATCTACCACCCTCCCTCAGCTGACGAATCAATATTGTTCCATGTTAAACTCAACTTGGAAGAAGCACTGAGGGTGGAAAGGGAACAGAATGTACTGTGGGTGGGGAACTTTTGTGTCCATCACCAAGACTGGCTCAGTAGCACCAGTACTGACTGAACTTGCCGAGTCCTAAATGATACATCTGCCAGGTGGGCCTGCAGCAGGTGGTGACGGAACCAACAAGGGGGGAAAACCTACTCAAACTTGTCATGCCAGTATTGGTAGGTGTGACCACCGCACAGTCCATGTGGAGGCGAAGTCCAGTCTATGCAATCTACGAATACTCTCCAGCATGTTGGCTGGCACTACCACTAAATATGATAGTTTCAGGACAGGTCCGGCAACTCAAAAGTGGGCATCCATGAGGCACTGTGTGCCATCAGCAGCAGCAGAATTGTACTCAACCACAATCATTAACCTCATGGCCCATCATCTCCCACACTCTAACATTATAATCAAGCCAGGGGATCAACCCTGGTTCAATAAAGAGTGCAGGAGGGCAAGCCAGGAGCAGCACCAGGCATACCTAAAACTAGAGTGTCAGCCTGGTGAAGCTACAACACATGACTACTTGTATGCTAAACAGAAGTAGTATGTGATAGACAAAGCTAAGCAATCCCATAATCATACATCAAAGCTCTGTAGTCCTGTCCCATCCAGTTGTGAACGTTGGTGGATAATCAAACAACTAATCAGAGGAGGAGACTCCACAATTATCCCTATCCTCAATGATGAGGAGCCCAGCAAAAGCCAATGCTGAAGAATTTGCAACCACCTTCAGCCAGTAGTGCTAAGTCGATGATCCATCTCGGCTTCCTGCTGAGGCCCCCAACATCATAGGTGGCAGTGTTTAGCCAATTCAATTCTCTCCATGTGGTATCATATAATGGCTGAAGGCACTGGATACTGGAAAGGCTATGGGCCCTGACAACATTCTGGCAGTAGTATTGAAGACTTGTTTTCCAGAACTAGTTGCACTCCTAGCCAAGCCGTTCCAGTACAACTATAACACAGTAGCTACCCAACAATGTGGAAAAATGCCTTTGTCATGTCCACAAAAAGCAGAACAAATCCAATCTGGCCAATTACCACCCCAACAGCCTACTGTCAATCATCAGCAAAGTGATGGAAGGGGTCATCAACTGCCTGCTGATGGTCAGTTTATGTTCTGCCAGGGCCACTCAGCTCCTGACCTCATCACAGTCATGGTCCAAACATGGACAAAAGATCTGAACTCAAGAGGTATTGTGAGAGTGACTGCCCTTGACATCAAGGCAACGTTTGACCAAGTGTGGCATCAAGGAGTTCTGACAAAATTGAAGTAAGTGGGACTCAGGGGGAAAACTCTCCACTGGTTGGAGTTATACCTAGCATAAAGGAAGATACTGTGATTGTCAAATGTTTCAAACCATGGACATCACTGCAGGAGTTCCTGTGGGTAGTGCCCTAGGCCTAGCCAGCTTCAGCTGCTTCATCCACGGCCTTCCTTCCATCAGCAGGTCAGAAGTGGGGATGTTTATTGATGATAGTACAATGTTCAATACCATTCGCAACCTCTCAAATACTGACACAGTTCATGTCCATATGCAGCAAGACCTGGACAACATTCAGGCTTGGGTTGATAAGTAACATTCATATCACACAATTGGCAGGTAATGACCATCTCTAACAATAGAGAATCTAACCATCGCCCTTTACATTCAATAGCATTACCATTGCTGAATCTCCCACTTTTCAACATCCTTAGGGTTACGATTGACCAAGAAACTGAACTGGACCAATCATATACATACTGTGGCTACAAGAGCAAGTTAGAGGCTGGGAATTCTGCAGTGAGAAACTCACCTGCTGTCTATGCAAAGCTTGATCAGCATCTACAAGGCACAATTCAGGAATGTGATGGAATACTCTCCATTTTCCTGGATGGGTGCAGCTCCAACAGCATTCAAGAAACTTGACCCCATCTAGGACAATGCAGCCCACTTGATTGGCACCCCATCCACCACTTTCAACATTCACTTTCTACACCACCAATACACAGGGGCAGCAGTGTGCACCATCTACAAGTGCACTGCAGCAACTCACCACGGATCCTTCAATAGCACCATCCAAATCCAAGGCATCTACCACCTAGTAGGACAAGGGAAGCATATGCATGAGGACACCATGACCTGGAAGTTCCCCCCCAAGCTACACTCCATCCTAACTTGGAAATATATCACTGTTCCTTCACTGTTGCTGGTTCAAAATCCTGGAACTCCCTTCCAAACAGCACTGTGGGCGTATCTAAATCACATGGTCTGCAGCGGTTCAAGAAGGCAGCTCAACTTCTCAAGGGCAATTAGGGATGGGCAATAAATATTGGTCTAGTCTACGACGCCCACATCCCATGAAAGTATGAAAAAAAAATTGATGGAATGGGATCTCAGTGTGACCACAATTCAGGAAACTGGGCCCTGGCCCCTTATTTGCGCTCAGCGTATTCCTGGCAGGTTGTCCACCATCAAGAGTGAAAAACAGGTGGTGCTGCAATAGGACACCCACTCTCCTGGTGGTCCCTTTGGTCAGTGGTGCCAGCAGCAGAATTGGTGGCTGGTAAACTGGCCTGATGCTGGGAATTGTCTCCTTGCTATCAGTTCTTGTGAAAGGACAACCAGCAGCCTTCCCTGCTGGGCAGGGGAAGGAAAATCCAGGGGTGCAGCATTAACCCACCCTTCCTGATTCTCCTTGAATTTCCTCCCCCATACTGCCAGACTTTAGGCAGGTTGGTAGAGGAAAATCCAGCCTAGGCCATTCACAACATGTAGCTCCACTTTGTAGTACCTGGGGTTAGAGGATGGAGCCACAGAAATAATACATTGGAATAATAATTTATAACAAATCTTACCTTTTTACAAATTATTGTTTTTTGTCATTATTGAAAGGGCAAGGCTCATGTTGCTACCAAGCTTGGAAAGACTAAATTTGTAGGTGGTCATGAGTCAGCCATTCATAACATGGCCAAACAGGTTGATTATCAGCCTGTAAACCTTTCCACTCTGCTTGGTAGCAGGCAGCAGTGTGGGAGTGTTTCCTGGTCAGCCATACTGCAGAAGGCAATGGTAAATCACTGCAGTGCTTTGCCAAGCATAATCATGGGCCCTTCCAATGGATTTCCATAGTCGGCAATGCCGTTTTAAAGCATGGTACCTGAAAGAGGAGGAGGAGTAAGTCAGCAGCCTGCTTTGCTTCTCTTCAAGTTTTTATTTTGATTTATGCCAATTTACTATTACCCATTTTACAGATGCACAAAGTCATAATTATCCGACAGTGAAGGATTTCAAGAAGTGGTAATTAGGTGATGACAAAGCTTTTGTTTTCAAAGTCTGTAGATTATAGAAGGAAGGCAATTTTCAGAAAAGAAACAATGCAATAGGCCGTAACTTCCGAGCTCCAGAATTTGGGGGCTGCACGAAGATGCGCTGGGGAACCCCCCACCCCCACCAAAACTTCCCATGTAAGGTTTGCACGTCAATTGCCTGGCATCCGAAAATGCAATTTAAATCGTAAACTTTGGATGGTTTTGACTGGGTTACAATAGCTACACAGAAAGAGTTAGAAGAATTAAAACCACTTCTAACTCTTGTGTAACTATTGCCACAGACCCACACTGACTCCCCCCACGCTACACCTCCCACACCCCTAAACCCTCAGGGGTCTCCCCCACCACCACCCAGCCCCCGACCACCTCACCAGCAAGAGGCTACACCACACAAAACCATTGCTGATTGTCATTAAAGCCCATCTGGTTCACTAATATCCTTTAGGGAAGGAAATCTGCTCCCCTTACCTGGTCTGGCCTACATGTGAACCCAGACCCACAACAATGGGTCTTAAATGCTCTCTGAATAAGGGCAATTAGGGATGGGCAATAATTGCTGCCCTAGTCAGCGATGTCCACGTGCTATGAACAAATAAAAAAAAACTCCCCAACCCACGAGGCTCACCCCAAGGGGACACCTCCCCCCCCACAACCTGCCAGGCCCCACTCTGCGCCCCACTCCTCTCAGGCCTGACCCAACTGGACCCAAACCTGACCGCTCTGACCACCACACACCTCCTGGGCCTGAACCAACCCTTACCCCACCACAAAGCCTGACCAGATCCAACCCGATCATCTCCCCCCGAGGCCTGACCAAACCCCCACTCCCTCCTGAGGCCTGACATGACCCAACACCGCTGCCTCACCCACCCTAAGCTTGACCCGATACTCTCCCCCAACACCCTGAAGCCTGAGACGACCAGACCCGAACCGCCCCCCACAAGAAGTCTAACCTGACCCAACCCAATGCCCTCCCAAAGGCATGACCCAGTGCAGCTCCTAGGCTCGCCACCAAGGCCCAACACAAGCAGCCCCCCATCCCCCCCACTAGGCCCGATCTGACTGCGCCCCACCACTGAGGCCCAACCCGACCCGACCTAATCCCCTCAATCCCCTCAAGCCCGACCTGACTTGACTCCCCACCAAGGCCCGACCTGACACCACCCCCAGCTGAACCAAACAGATCCTCCCAAGGGCTGACCTGACCAGGCGATCAATCCTACCCAATTACCTTATACACTTATCCTGCCAAAGACCTTTAAACCTGGCTAGAACTTTAAACTTATCCTGTTTATGGCAGCCAGTTCTGTAAAAAAGAGGGCGTGACTTCTTTCCCTTCGACTCTACAACCTTTGGTGTTAGGCCCTGGGGGTGCACTGCACAGCCCAGCCCAGATCTCACCTGACCTGAGTTAGAAGGTCTGGCGAGATAGGATTGCCTGGATTTTAATGTAAGAACTTTCGAGCAGAGTGGCAATCTGACTCAATTGCCACTCCATTGGACATTACGGCCCAATGTTTTCTTTTATGGATGTTACTGGGTATGTTACTGACCCACTGAAATGAATGTATATGCAAACTTCATCCTACTTAGGAAAAGCAGTAATTTGCTTTCCCATTCCTGCTCTGATTGTGTGTTGGCATGTGTCATGAATGTGTTACAATGAATTGTATCCCAGTGTTTTGATCATATCATAAAACTGGAATACAGAGTGCTATAGATTCACTGCCTTATCAAATAGATCAAGCATGCTTGATTCAGCTTATCGTGTTTGATTAACATCAGTGTTTCATCTGAAGTAAAATTTATTAAATACAACTGATTCTTCTCTTTTCTTTAAATTAATTTATAAAGCTTATGTCATTTGGATAAATCCCTGATATACTAAATGTATTATATCCAATAATCAATGTTAGATTCACCAAATTGCATTATATTAGCCAGCTTTTCCACTCTTGATCATTATCCAGTGACTCCTGCTGGAATTGCATCTATGGACACCAAGTCAGAAGGGCATCACTTTGACTGTGATTCTAACACACTGTCAGACCTTAGACAAAAATGATTGCCATTTTTTGAGTGATGTACCAGACAATGACTAGAGCTCCTGGAGCCATATAATAGCAAGAAGACAATACCTTCAGGTGATGAAGAGAAGGGGATAAAATGTAAGCCGTTTAATGTAAATGTGCAATGTTAAAAACTTAGCAGTTTGTTAAATGAGTGACATTATAAACTGTGAGCTTTGAAATTTTTTGGCTTTTTTTTTCCATTTTAGAGTAAATGATCTGTTTTCTGTGATGTTTGGGCAAGAAGGTTGCATTGTATGCACCTATTGGCAGTTCAATTAGAAGGGGCGGAATATCCAAAACAGCTGTAGCTCTCAAAATGCTGCAGCTGCTACTTAAAGGGTGTACATTTGTTGGAGGGATAAGCAGGAAGCAGAGAGCCTGCAAATCTCCTGCAGACAAGTACTGCCAGGGTGCTAGCATAGAATACACCACTCATTAATGCAGCTGTGGAAATACAGCTGATTGAAGTGAATGAAAGGATGGTTGCCACACACTATACAGGGCAGAAGACATGGGCTCAATGAACAAAATGCTCGCCTTCTGCACTGTAATGGCTCTAGAAGGTGGCAGAAAGGATAAATGCAACATTGACATTCCAAAGGACAGTATGCAGCACTCCCCAAACAGAGTTGATAGGCAAAGGAGACATTCCGCTTATATATTCTTCTCAATCTGTTACATCCTGAGTAAGGAAACATGCAAAAAACACAGGCAACCTAACAGTTCATTTGTAGAGATTTAATTTTTGGCTGATAGTGTAATAGCGAAGTCAATGGAGATGAAAATGTATAACGAACGGTTGAATCAATATCACCCAATATCACTTACATTGTCGCCCAAAGCCCAAATTCGCTCCACCCTTTGTAACCATCAGCACTGTTGTTTGCAATACCCAGCATGACAAAATGGTTTTTTGGTGAATTACAGAGCAGATGCAAGCAGGAGCACGTCATGGTAGCAGTGGAGGGGCAGCAATCTACTGACTGAAGGGCCAGCTCGTTTCATTCCTAAGTTACAGAGGTGGAGGAGTTATGAGAGGTGGCCAAAGCCAAGCTCAAATAAAGAGGTTTTGAGAACACATGTAAAGGCTGGAAAGCATCTGTACTAAAAGTGAAGTCTGCATTGCTACTACTGCTGATTTTCACTTTTCGCTTGCTTCTACCAGCTCTGTAGCTGCAGATTCTGTTCCTCCTGTAGCAGGGAAGGAGTTCTGTTGGAGAGCTGATTGAGACAAGCTGATGTCAGGTGGCTAAAAACTGATCATATGCTTGTCTTCAGAAATTTAATTCAAATACAAGCCCTGCAACCTATTCCAGTCCTATGACTCTGCTTAGTCCTTTGGATCTTCTGATTTTGCTCTACTTGGCACTCTCAGTTCCCTATGCTTCATGATTAATAGCAAATATTTTAGCCTTTTTACCTTCACACTTTACCATGGTGACACAATTTTAATGGCTAGTAAATTGAGAGGGTCATACATGATTGTCCAATCTGCCTTACATCCGGTGAAGCTCCATGTTGGGAATGCCAATGCGTATCTCCATGCCCTTAAATTCTTCTGCCTTGCTATGTCTCTCCCGATCTTCAAAATCCTCCTTTAAATCAATTGCCTTGACAGCATCTTGAGTCACTTCCCCTTATTACCTTCCTGCTCCTATCCAAGTTTGACTCATGGGTTGTGAAACATCTTGGGATGGTTTGCTGCATTAAAGTCACTATATAAGTGCATGTATACCTCAGAAGTTACACACAATCACTCATTACAGTCCACCAGATTTATTTTTCAATAGACTAGTGACTGATGACAGGAATCCAATTATAAGACCAAGCCTAGAGATTAGTGGGCCTAATTTGTTGCTTTCTTAATTTTCTGCTCCTTAAAATTGAGATTGATAGTGACATATGAACAGGAGTAGACCATTCATCACCTTCAGTCTGTTCCATCATTTAATTAGATCATGGTTGATCTATGCCTCAGCTCCTTTTCCGACTTTACTCTATCCCTTGTTATACCTACCTAACAAAAATCTGTCAATTGCATTCTTGAAAATTTCAATTGATCCAGCATCCACAGCCTTTTGGGAGAGAGTTCCAGATCTCCACTACTCATTGCATGAAAATGTGTTTCCAGATTTCACAACGGAATGGCCTGGCTCTAATTTTAAGATTATGCCCTCTTGTTCTGGATTTTCCTTTCAGAGGAAAACATTTTTCTGCATCTACCCTATTGAATCCCTATAATATTTTAAACATCTTAATTAGATTGCCCTGAACCTTTTGAGTCCAAGGAAATACAAGCAAGGTGTAAACAATCTGTTCCTATCATTTAACTGGGAGCTCCTGTATCATTCTGATGAATCTGCACTGTACCCCAACAAGGAAGATACTTTTCCTGAAGTTTGAAGTCCAAAACAGAACACAGAACAGTGGAAGACATCTCTCTAATGCTCTGTACAACTGAAGCATCACCTCCTCATGTTTGAATTTCAATTTTCATAAGAAAAAGGCAACATTATATTAAGCTTTTTTGATTGCTTTTTTGTACCTGTGCCTCACCTTTTAGTGATTTGTGTAGATGGACACCTAAATGCTTTTACTTCTCCATTGCTTCTAGTCTTTCACCATTAAAAATTTGGCTTTGTCACATCCAAAGTGGATGACCTCACACATTCCACATTCAATTCCATCCCTCCTAATCTTTCCCACTTGGTCTGTCTATGTTGCCTTGTAAATTTCTGCTTCCAGCCAAGCAAACAAGAAACTGAACTGGGCTAGCCATATAAATACTGTGGTTACAAGAGCAGGTTAGAGGCTAGGGATCCTGCAGCGAGTAACTCACCTCCTGCTTCCTAAAACTTGTCCACCGTCTATAAGGCACAAGTCAGGGGCGTGATGGGATACTCTCCATTTGCCTGGATGATAGCAGCTCCAACAACACTCAATATGCTCTACACCACCCAGGACAAAGCACACTTGATTGGCACCCTGTCCACAAACATTCACTTCCTCCACCACCAACGCACAGTAGCAGCATTGTATACCATCTACAAGATTCACTGCAGGAACTCACCAAGGCTCCTTTGACAGCACCTTGCAAAACTGTGGCCTCTATCATCTAGAAGGATACGGGCAGCAGATGCAGGGGAACAACACCTGCTGCAAGTTCCCCTCCAAGCCACTCACCATCCTGACTTGGCACTATATCACCGTCCCTTCACTATCGCTGGGTCAAAGTCCTGGAACTTCCTTCCTCACAGCATTGTGAGTGTACCTACACCACATGGACTGCAGCGGTTCAAGAAGGTGGCTTACCACCACTTTCTTAAGGCAATTAGGAATGGGAAATAAATGCTTGCCTAACCAGCGATGCCCACATCCCGTGAAAGAATAAAAAAGAAACATCACCTCCTAACTTGGGGCCATCTACAAACTTAGATATACAACTCTCTACTCCTTCAGCCAGGGCATGTATATGTGTGGTTAAAAAAAAGCTGAGGCCCCAGTACAGATCTCTGATGAACAACTGTTACCTATCTACAAAAGGCTTACCCAGCACTCTGTCTCCCACCTCGCAACTGAACCAGGATCCATGCTAGACAGAAACAGAATTACCTGGAAAAACTCAGCAGGTCTGGCAGCATCGGCGGAGAAGAAATCAGTTAACGTTTCGAGCCTTCATGGCCCTTCGGCAGAACTGAAGCATAGTTAGAAGAAGGGAGAAATATAAACTGGTTTAAGGTGGGTGGGGGGGGGTGTGGAGAGAGACATTGAGGGTGTGGTGATTGTGGAGATGAGCAGATAATCAAAAGATGTCACAGACAAAAGGGTTAAAGAGGTGTTGAAGGTGGTGATATTTGTCTAAGAAAAGTGCTAATTAAGAATGGAAGACAGGATATTCAAAGTACAGCTCTAGTGGGGGTGGGGTGGAAAGACTAACAAGGTTTTAGTTTTAGATTTAAAAATAATGGAAATAGGTGGGGAAAGAAGAATCTATATAAATTATTGAAAAAAAAGTGTGGGGGGGGGGGGGTAGAAACGGGGTGGAGATGGGGAGTGGGGGGTGAGTTTAAGATCTAAAGTTGTTGAATTCAATATTCAGCCCGGAAGGCTGTAAAGTGCCTAGTCGGAAGATGAGGTGCTGTTCCTCCAGTTTGCGTTGGGCTTCACTGGAACAATGCAGCAAGCCAAGGACAGACATGTGGGCAAGAGAACAGGGTGGAGTGTTAAAATAGCAAGCGACAGGGAGGTTTGGGTCTTTCTTGCGGACAGACCGCAGGTGTTCCGCAAAACGGTCGCCCAGTTTGCGTTTGGTCTCTCCAATGTAGAGGAGACCATGCTATAAGCTTACCTCCAGTTGCATGCACTTACATTTTTGCTAATAATCTGTGATGCAAAACTTTATTAAATGCCTCCCAGAAGTCCATGTAGACAACATCGATAGACGTAATGTTTCAGCAAACCCAAAGTGAGGTTTCCTGCCTCTGTCTACAAATGATAGGAGTGGAAGGAACCATGAGTGGGCAGAATATCTTTTGGGCAGTCTCCAATTAAAGAAAGAGCTGTGGGGAGCAGGCTTTAAGTGAAGTGGGCTTGGGATAAGCCCTGACAGTTGAAGAGAACTCAAGAGAAGCCCTGAAAATCTGAGATGGTAGCCTATGGTCGTTGACTCCATGCTACGAGCAATTGAAGCAAAGGTACCCTTTTAGAGCAGTAGTATTCTGTTCAGAGTAGCTGAAAATCTGAAGTTGTGCTTGAAGTTGATGCTTGAGTGTACTTAGGATTCCAGGGAAAAGGAATCTCAGAAGGCGAGATTGAAAGCCTGCGAGGTGGGCCATCATTGTAGTGTCCGAGTGGGAGTGACTTTTGGAGAAAATTCCAAGGTGAGGTCTTCGAATTTGGGGATTGGAAACCCTCATGTGAATCTTTAGAATTCTCTACCCTAGAGGGCTGTGGATGCTCCATCATTGAATACATTCAATGCTGAGAGAAATAGATTTTTGGTCTCACAGGAAATCAAGGGATATGAGGGCGGAAAATTGGAGTTAAGGTCAAGGGTCAGCCATGATTGTATTGAATGGCAGGGCAAGCTTGAAGGGCCGTATGTTCTACTTCTGCTCCAATTTCTTATGATCTTAGTTTCTCGAACCGATGGGAAATTATGTTAAAATGAATCTCACGATGCTAAACAATATTAAAGGCCCCATTAACTGACCAACGTTAAAGCAAAACACTGTTAAAACAAGGCAAAACTGAATAAGGACTAACTACCTCACCTTCCATCACAGCAACCAATTATCCAACTAACACACAAGTCTGAATAGTCCCATCGCCACCCAAATAGATTGAAATTGGGACCTCCACCGTTAACTGTCTCCCTCCATACAGACCATGGTATAGCAGGAAACCCAAAACCCCACAACCCCCCACAGCCAGTAACTCCATGTTCCCCCATGTTCAAGCAATAATAACCTACAAGACTGTTCATAGGCCTAAGCAATAATTATTAAATGAGACATTAATGAACAAGCAAACCGAGAAAACATCACCCAGGTAACAAATGCATCTAACGTAGCTCCATGAGTTTCTGCCTACTTCCACGGGGTGTTCCCCTTGTGGCTGAGGATGAGGTGGAGGCAGCTTGTTCCCTTGTCTCTGCTTATAGCTGAGATGCCTGTGGCTTTTTCTTCTTGCCTTGGAGGTGCCCGTGGAGGCACCCCACAGGCTGCTGCACCTGTGTCATTGCAGGGGCGGCCTCTGTCACAGGGCCTTGCAGCATGGATGGTTCCTCTGTTGGAGTGGCAGCGGAAGCAAAGGTTGATGTTGATGCCCCCGGAGGACTGGCCCTCTCATCAGCTTCTTCAACTGCCTTCTTGTTTCCAAGGTGCCCTTTCATGCTGGATGAGGCCACTGGCTTGGGTACAGCTGCATCCACTCCCTGCATCTCTGCACCAATAGCGACACTAAGCATTCGATGTGACAGGAAGTCTCATTCTTTCTGAGTGTGTCAGTGTGCTGCTTCTGCACCCACTCGGAGTGGTGCAGCAAATAGTTGTCCAAGGAGTTGGTCACTCTTTCGATGGAAGAGCTCATCTGCCCTGGGTCATTAGGGAACACATGTGCTGCTTGGATTCCTCCATTATCTGCCCGTGGCTCTGCAAAGCCTCAAGGATCTCTGACAATTGGAAACCCGTCTGCCTCGATTGCTCCAGAGAAACCCTCCTTGTGTGTGGCACCAGAGGCCCAGCAGGGTCGTGGCTGTCCTTCATCTTTTAAGGGGTCTGCTCACAGCTGACTCTCTCACTCTCTTCCTGCTGCTCACTTGTGGAGGGGGCAGATTTTATGAAGCCCTCAGGAGCAGGAAATGTGGCGTGTTGGGTGACTGAATTAAGCAGGATGAAAAATTTGGATTCCCCATAGCGGGCTGAGATGCAGAATTAAAGTCAGTGGCATGTTTGTGATTTACCCAACCTCACATCGGCCTGAGACGGATAATATGCTTGCACGCCATGAATACTCATTAGTGTGAAACAGGTTTTAATAAGGTCCTACCCTCAGTTAGTGCCACAGACGCCCGGTTCATTCACGGTGGTTTAATTGTGACATGCACCTGTCGGCTTTATACAGTTGTGAATAAGGTAAGTGGTTGTCCATGAACTCTGTGATACAAGGATGTGGTCAGGGGGGAGGTGTGTAATGGTAGGCATTCAGGTGGAGAGAGGTGTGGAGGAGGGAAGGAAGAGAGGACAGAGGGTGGTGTTCGGGTGCAGAAACAGTCACAGTTACAGGGGGAAAGTTGGGTTCGGTCGGGGTGCAAGTCCAATGTTAGGGTCAGGTACTCAAAGGTCTCAGGGGTGGATCATGGGACCGGACAAAAGCATTGAGGATACCGGGAGGGTTCAGAGTCAGATTGGGTATTTGTACGGGCACGAGTATAGGCTGAGAAGGTGAGATGAAATGTCCAGGGAAATGATGATTGGGCCCAGGATAACGGGGGCAGGTTCAAGGGTCAGGGAGCAAAGGCGATAGGTTATATTGGGTGGGTCAAGGGTGATGGGGACAAGGGTGAGGGTGACAGGAGGAGGGCAGAAGGTACAGGAGTGGGTTTGGAATGTAACATGCACCATTTTATGGGGATTGCTTTAAACACACATTCGTATGCAAGGAATGCAGATCAAAGTGGGAGCAGGAACGTTTTGGGTGGGTGGAGTCTGTACGTGCACAATTGGCCAATCAAAGGGACTCCCTAATCATTAGTTTGATGGATGAGAACCGTGGACAAGCATGCTCTCATCTCCACATCTGCCCTCTTCACACAGTGCAATTAGCTGTACGAGGAGTTAGTTACTCTTTCAATAGAGGAGCTCATGTGCTCAAATCCCTTCAGGGGAGGTGATGGCGCAGTGGTTTTGTCACTGGACTAGTAATCCAGAGACCCAGGGTATTACTCTGGGTTTGAATCCCGCCATGGCAGATGGTGGAATTTGAATTTTTTTAAAAAACTTGAATTAAAAGTCTAATAACAGCCGTGGAACCATTGTCAATTATTGTAAAATCCCATCTGGTTCACATATACCCTACTCTACCATTACCATCAAGCCAGGGGATCAACCCTGATTCAATGAAGAGTGCTGGAGGGCATGCCAGGAGCAACACCAGACAGACCGAAATTGAGGGGTGTCAACCTGGTGAAGCTGTAACTCAGTACCAGTTGCGTGCCAAACAGCATAAGCAGCAAGTGATAGACAGAGCTAAGCGATCCCACAACCAAATGATCAGATCTAAGCTTTGCAGTCCTGTCGCATCCAGTCGTGAATGGTGGTGGACAATTAAACAACTCAGGAGGAGGAGGCACCACAAATATCCTCATCCTCAGTGATGGAGGAGCCCAGCACATCAGTGCAAAAGATAAGGCTGAAACATTTGCAAAAATCTTCAGCTAGAAGTGCTGAGTGGATGATCCATCTCAGCCTCCTCCGGAGGTCTCCAGCGTCACAGATGCCAGTCTTCAGCCAATTTGATTCGCTCGATATGATATCAAGAAATGACTGAAGGCATTGGATAGTGCAAAGGCTATGGGCCCTGACAACATTCCGGCAATAGTACTGAAGACTTGTGCTCCAGAACTTGCTGCGCACCTAGCCAAGCTGTTCCAGTACAGCTACAACACTGGCTTCTACCCAGCTATGTGGAAAACTGCCCAGGTATGTCCTGTACACAAAGAGCAGGACAAATCCAACCTGGCCAATTACTGCCTCATCAGTCTACTCGCAATCATCAGTAACGGAATGGAAGGGGTCATCAACAGTGCTATCAAGCGGCACTTGCTTAGCAATAACCTGCTCACTGACGTCCAGTTTGGGTTCCGCCAGGGCCACTCAGCTCCTGACCTCATTACAGTCTTGGTTCAAACATGGACAAAAGAGTTGAACTCCCGAGGTGTGGTCGGATTAATTGCCCTTGAAATCAAGGCAGCATTTGACCGAGTGTGGCATCAAGGAGCCCGAGAAAAACTGGAGTCAATGGGAATCAGGGGGAAAACTCTCTACTGGTTGGAGTCATACCTAGCACAAAGGAAGATGGTTGTGGTTGTTGGAGTCAGTCACCTTAGTTCCAGGACATCACTGCAGGAGTCCCTCAGGATAGTGTCCTCAGCCCAACCATCTTCAGCTACTTCTTCAATGACCTTCCTTCCATCATAAGTTCAGAAGTGGGGATGTTCGCTGATGATTGTACAATGTTCAGCACCATTCATGACTCCTCAGATACTGAAGCTGTCCATGTCCAAATGCAGAAAGACCTGGACGACATCCAGGCTTGGGCTGATAAGTGGCAAGTGACACTTGTGCCACACAAGTGCCAGGCAATGACCATCTCCAACAAGATAGAATCTAACCATCATCTCTTGATATTCAATGGCATTACCATCACTGAATCCCCCATCATCAAAATCCTGGGGGTTACTATTGACCAGAAACTGAACTGGACTAGCCATATAAATACTGTGGCTACAAGAGCAGGTCAGGTGCTAGGAATTGTGCGATGAGTAACTCACCTCCTGACTCCCCAAAGCCTGTCCACCATCTACAAGGCACAAGTCAGGAGTGTGATGGAATACTCCCCACTTGCCTGGATGAGTGCAGCTCCCACAACATTCAAGAAGCTTGATACTGTCCAGGACAAAGCAGTCCACTTGATTGACACCACATCCACAAATATTCACTCCCTCCACCACTGACGCATAGTAGCAGCAGTGTGTACCATCTACAAGATGCATTGCATGAATTCACCAAGGCTCCTTCGACAGCATCTTCCAAACCCATGACCACTACCATTTAGAAGGACAAGGGCAGCAGATAGATGGGAACGCTACCACTTGGAGGTTCCCCTCCAAGTCACTCACCATCCCGACTTGGAAATATATCACTGTGCCTTCACTGTCACTGGGTCAAAATCCTGGTACTCCCTCGTAACAGCACTGTGAGTGTACCTACACCACATGGACTGCAGCAGTTCAAGAAGGTAGCTCACCACCCCCTTCTCAAGGGCAGCTAGTGATGGGCAATAAATGCTGGCCCAGCCAGCGAAGGCCACATTCCATGGATGAATTTTTTAAAATTACTGCAAAAACCATGGGTCTCATTCACCCGATATTCCTGCAACCTTGGGAGCAGGAGGTGAGGATGGGAAGAAAGAGAGCTCGTGCTGTCCAACAACAGGGTCCACAAGGCCAACAGCAGGCAGCACCAGAGGAGGAGGTTGGTCCAGATGCAGCCATCCAGGGAAGGCATCGGCGAAGTCAGGCAATGGTGCGCCAACACATCCAGAGGACAAGAACAAACAACCTCCAAATGTCAGAGAGGTGATGCCACAGATGTCTGAGGATGTGCCGGAAATGGTCATTGAGATATGTCTGGCAGTTCATATATTTGGTGGGAACCTTATACCAGTGGTTCTCATGGTTGCAGCAGTGCTCAATTTTTACATCAGCGGTGGCTTCCAGGGCACAATAGGCGACATTTGCAGCATCTCACAGGCTGCCATACATAGCTGCATTCAGGACGTGAGATCCGAACATATGAAATAGGAGCAGAAGGTCATTCGGGCCCTCGAGCCTGCTCTGCCATTCAATAGGATCATGGCTGATCTGTTTGTGTTTCGAGTTCCGCATTCCCATTTACCCCGATAACCTTTGATTCCCTTGCCAACAGGAATCTACCTACCTCTGCCTTAAAAATATTCAGTGACCCCCCCACCTTCACTGCCTTCTGAGACAGAGAGTTCCAAAGTCGCACAACCCTCTGAGAGAAAAGATATCTCCTCGTCTCTGTCCTGCAAGGGCGACCCCTAATTTTAAAACAGTGCCCCCTAGTTCTGGACTCACCCCCAAGAGGAAACATTTTTTCCATATCTGCCTTGTCAAGACTATTCAGGATCTTATATACTTTAATCAAGTCACCTCTCACTCTTCTAAACTCCAGTGGAAACAATCCCAGTCTGTCCAACCTTTCCTCATAAGACAACCCACTCATTCCAGGTATCAATCTAGTAAGCCTCCTTTGAATTACCTCCAATGCATTTACATCCTTCCTTAAATAAGGAGACCAAAACTGCATACAGTATTCAAAATGTGGTCTCACCAATGCCCGGTATAGCCGAAAGATAATATTCTTACTTTTATGTTCAATTCCTCCCATAATAAAGGATAGTATTCCATTATCATTCTTAATTACTTGTTGTACCTGCATACTAACTTTTTGTGACTCATGCATGAGGACACCTAGATCCCTCTGTAACTCAAAATTCTGCAGCCATTCTCAATTTAATTAATACTCTGCTTTTTTTATTCTTCCTGCCAAAGTGAACAACTTCACATTTTCCCACGTTATACTCCCTCTGCCAGATTATTGCCCAACTCACTCAACTTATCTATATCCATCAGAAAATTCTTCATGTCTTCTTCACAACATACTTTGCTGCCTATCTTTGTGTCATCTGTAAATTTGGCTACCATGCCTTCACTCTCCTCATCTAAGCCATTGATGTAAATTGTAAAAAGTTGAGGCCCCAGTACAAACCCCTGTGGGACTTCACTCATCACATCCTGCCAATCAGACAAAGAACCATTTATACATACTCTGTTTTCTGCCAGCCAGCTTTCTGGAAATCCAAATACAGTACGTTTACAGGCTCCCCTCTATCCACCACACATGTAACTCCGCCAAAAAACCCTTATAAATTGGTTCAACATGATTTCCCTTCCACAAAATCATGCTGGCTCTTCCTGATTACCTTGAGCTTTACTAAGTGCCCAGCTATAACCTCTTTAATGGTCAATTCTAACACCTTCCCCACAACAAACATCAAGCTAGCTGGCCTACAGTTTTCTGTCTTCTGCTTCCCTTGCTTATTGAATAGAGGGGTGGAGGTGTCAGCTGTGGCTCAGTTCATAGCACCCTCGCCTTTGAATCAGAGGGTTGTGGGTTCATGTCCCACTCCCGGAAACCAAGAACTGTAATTGTACTTGAAAGAGTTGCAATCTGTGACTGTTGATAACTCGAAAGAGTTGAATAGAGGGGTTATATTTGCTACTTTCCAGTCTGATAGAGCCTTTCCAGAATCTAGGGAAATTTGGAAAATTAACACCAACGCATCCACTAACTCATTAGCCATCTCTGTGATTGTAATTTCACCAAGATCCTCTCTCCTCTCCACCTCCCGATTCACAGCTATTACCGGAATGTTTTTTGTATCCTCTAGAGTGAAGATAGAAGTAAAATATTTATTCATTTCATCTGTCATTTCCTTATTATCTACTATTACCTCCCCATTCTCACTCTCTAGAGGACCAACACTCATTTTGCCTACCCTTTTCCTGTTTAAATACCTGTAGAAACTCTTGCTATCCATTTTTACATTTCTTGCTGGCTTTCTCTCATACTCTCATTTCTTTCTCCCGACTAACCTTTTAGTCATTCTCTTCTGTTCTCTATAATCTGATCAATCATCTGACCTTTGTGGAGTTTTTGCTTTTTCCTTAAGTCTGATGCTTCCCCTAACTTTTTTAGTTAATCATGGATCCTCCTTGTAGAGTTTTTCTTTGTAGTAGGAATATACTTATTCTGAATATTCTGAAATATCCCCTTCAATGTCTACCCCTGCTTCCCTATTGATCTATCCTCTAGCCTAGTATCCCAGTTCACTTCAGCTAGCTCAGCTTTCATGCCCACATAGTTGCCCTTATTTAAATTTAAAATACTGTTCTTAGACCCACTCTTCTCCCTTTCAAACTGGTTGTAAAATTCAAACATATTGTGGTCGCTGCTATCCAGGGGGTATCTTTACTCTGAGGTCATTAATTATCCTGTCACATTACACAATACCAAGTCTAAAGTAACTTGCTCTCTGATTGGTTCCAGATGTGCTGCTCTAAGAAATGATCTTGAAAGCATTCTATGAACTCCTCATCCAGCCCTCTACTGCCAATCTGATTTTTCCTGTTTATGTATAGATTAAAGTCACCCATGATTATTGTTGCCCCTTTATCACAAGCACCCAATATTTCTTCTTGTATATTTTGTCCTACATTGTGGTTACTGTTAGGAGGTCTGTAGACCACTCCCATTAGTGACTTATTTCCCCTACTATTCCTCATCTCCACCCAAAGCAATTCTACCTCCTGATCTCCTGAACCAAGGTCATCTCTAACAATTGCACAAATGCCATCCTTGATTAACAGTGCTACCCCTCCACCTTTACCTAGCTTCCTATTCTTCATGATGGTCATATATCCCTCAATATTCAGAGCCAATGCTCTATTCCTTCATGACAATGAATTTATCCACTTTCCCATTGATGAAGGCAGTCAGGTGGCAAAGTCAAACATGTTTACTGCCATCACTCAGTTTTCTTAACTGCACTCATGTGGCCTTTAGAGCTCCTTAGGAACTGCCAGCTGCATTTGTAAATCATAAAGGCTTTCACTCCTTCAATATTCAACTGGTGTCAACCACAGGACAACAATCATGCAGGGCTGTGCTTGTTTCCCAGGGAGCTGTCATGATGCAAACATCTTCTGCAACTCAAGGCTCTCAAAGCTTTTTGATGCCCCAGCCCAGGTTGACAGATGGATCCTTGGTGACAAGGACTATCCACTGGGTACATGCCTGATGACACCAGTGAGGCATCCCCAGAGCAATGCAGAGGAGCACTATGATCAAGCTCATGCATTCACCAGATCCATCATAGAGTACACCTTTGGTCTTCTTAAAATATGCTTCCGCTGCCTTGACCAGTCTGGAGGGACTCTGCAATACACACCCCAGAGGGTGTCATGAATAGTAGCGATCTGCTGTGCACTGCACAAACTGGCTCTGTAATTGGACACATGTTGCAAGGGGAAGAATGCGGCGAGCACCAAACCTCCTCAGATGACAAAGATTTGTTGGCACATGAGAGGACATAAATGTAAATGAGCCTTTCAGGAATGCCAGGGCCATGGAGAGATGTGCAAGGGATACCAGGGACAACTTGATCTACTTAAGGTTCGCATAACAATAAGGCACCTGCATGACTATCACTCCATTGTCAGACCTTGATTGCTTTCCTAGGGTGTTGACCTAGCCTTGACATCCTCCTTTGACTAGTTTAACTATAAACCTGCATCCTCTACCATGTAGAACAGAACGGGGAGTGGAGCTTTGTCACACACACTCTCTAGTGAGTACTGGTACCAAGGAAATCTTTGGGGTACGTGGACATCTATGTAACAGCCTGTCTTGTTCAATTATTCTGGCCCAGCACCATCTTTAAACTGCTTTGAATGCAACTGCACCTGTCTTATTTATACCCACAGAGAATGATCTGGTCCAATCTCCTCTAAATTATATAGCTGGGTTGGGGAGGATTGGGGGGGTTGGAGGGGTGGGAGGGGCATAGGGCAGTTGTGTCTGCATTTTAAGCCATGTTCCACAGAATGATCATCACAGAAGTGACAATTCATATGAACATTCAATAAAGAATGCACAAAAATGCAACGCTTCTCATTAAGGAATAATGTCTGTGTCCCTACCTCCTCTAGAACCACCAAATTATGACAAATATGGGGCACGTCATGACCATTATATCTGATACTATGGCAGGTCCTAACACTTCTCAATGAGTATGTACAATTATATAAATGATGTTTTATTGTGTGTGTATTTACATGTGCAAAGTGGGTGAAGAAATCACTCATACCACCTTTGTGCTCATACTTTTTTAACTTTTCTTTTCCTGCCACAACATTTGGGTGTAACAATAGCATCAGCAGCTGAGGAGGAGGCAGACTGCTCAGTGTCATGCCCCATTGCCTTGAATGACCTTGGTGGGTGTGCAGTGGAGGCATGGGGCTTTGAGGGCTCTAGCCCACTGGGGGTCTCCTGCACTAGTGCAGGGGCATCCCCCTCCTTCTCACCTGCTGTAGCTCATGGGTGGAGGAGATGAGGACATGCTTCTAACCCTGGGGGTGTCCTGAGACAAAGGCCCCTGGGTAGCTGGCATGAGCTACTCCTCCATCTGGGTGCGCAATGGCGCCTCCTTGTCTCCCTAAATGGAAGGGGCTCTTGGATGGAGGTCCAGGGACCTCATTCCCCGTCTCACCTACCCACTGTTGCACTGAGCCCATGGCAAGAGTGTTGGATCGCAGCTCAGAGCACATATGGGTCATATGCTGGACCTGGTTCTTCATGGCTGTTGTCATCCTCTCCATGGTAAAAGCCATGTCCTCAAATGCCTGAGACATGGCAGAACTCATAGCACTAATGGACTCCTCCATATCCTATCCAAAGCTGTACATCATCTCTGGCATTTCTGCCATAGTTTCCCCTAACCTCTGATGTGTGACCAGCAGGCTTCCCATGGCTATGATCAGAGGCCCGTTATCAGGTTGGGCTTGGTTCCCAGCAGTCCTCCAATCGGCTGTGGACCCAGCTGTCACATCCTCACTCAGCTGCTGCAACGTGCCTTTGGTGTGCTCACCAGATAGTGCTCTTGAGTCTAAATTCATACGTTATACAGAGCATATGGGTGTAACTGCGCTGGCAGAGGTTAACAATGAGGAAGGTGACGGTGCATCCTCTGGGACAGTGGAGGTGGAGTCTTCGGCCTCCTGTCATGGCTGCAGCCTGCTCCTCGTATGGAGATGATCTGTAATGGAGAACAAAAAAAATCACATTAGAATCATCACAGTTTGAGCAGTTCACATTTCATCATATCTATCCTATGCGCCCATTTGCCACCACCAGGATGGCTGCTTCTTCCTCTTTACTCCTGGCTGGTCTAGCCTCGCTGTCTGACACCGATAGCGCTCCCTCCTTTTCAATGATCTCCATCAGTCCTCCTCCTCTGGCTGTGAGGAGCCGGAATTTTACAGACCCCTCTGCCCAGATTAGGTAAGGCAAG